>NC_056071.1:6917500-7542500 GCF_016772045.2 Ovis aries | reverse complement strand
AATGGTCATAGGAGGATTGTCCATCCCCCCGTTAGGAGGACTGAGGGATAGTGAGTGGGACTGGAGAAGGGCTGAATAAGTAGCCTGAGGGTCAATCAGAAAGGTTTCAGTGGCCCCCGCCACATCCAGGGTCACCCAGGTTTTATAGTTTCATAGGGGATACAGGGGCCTGTCGCTTGAGCCCCGGGCACCTTCAGTCATCTGCGTCCAGGAGGTCGAGACCTAAAACACAGTCTGACTGCTGCTCTTGATTGTCACCTACCACTGCCAGCGGGAGCTGACGTGGGTTTCGGCTGTGAGTGCTGAGTCCAGAGGCACCTCTGGTCTTGGGTGGCTATCATGTTGGCCTTCCTGCCTGAGGGAAGGAGGGACAACTCTCTTCCAGGGGTCCCCCTGGTGACAGTAAGCATCGGTGGTGGAGCGGGGCAGCTCCTGCCCATGCTCCCTGGCTGACCACACTGGTAGAAGCTCGTCGGAGGTTTCTGAGAAAGGGAGGTGCACCCGGAGGCCCCTGCTGTGGGAGGCACTGAAAGGGCAAGAGCCATGTACTGAGCATGTTATTTAAAATTTTTCTCCTCCCCTCTGTTCCCACCTCCTCCTAGAAATTTCCTCCCTGATGTTAAAGACCTTAAAGGCCTTAGCAAGGGAGACACAGGATGGTGCTTGTGGACCCTGCCCTAGTTTCTGACGCTTTGGCCTAGTGTCTGGGGTTGACTGGCTTATAAAGGGGACTACAAGGATAGCCCTTCCTTCATTAGTATCTGGATCTAAGTGGGTATGTTTTCTCATGGCGACTGCTAGCCAGGCCTGAGGAAGGACAGGGTTCTCAGAAGGATCCTGAGTAACTTCCCCAAGTGGAAAAATGAACAATTTAGTTGTTCAGTTGTGTCCGACTCTTTGCAACCCCGTGGACTGTAGCCTGCCAGGCTCCTCTGTCCATGGAATTCTCTAGGCTAGGATACTAGAGTGGGTAGCCATTCCCTTCTCCGGGGGATCTTCCTGATCGGGGACTGAACCTGGGTCTCCTGCGTTGCAGGCAGATTCTTTATCATCTGAGCCACCAGGGAAACTCCCTAAGCTTGCTATAATGAACAGTTTTGATGATTGCCTTTCTCATGCCCTCTGGCAGGCAGGTGAGCATATGGTCTTTCCTAGTTCGTCCCCCTGCCAGCCCTTTATCATTGGCCTGGCTGCTTTATCGGTGCTCTACTCTTGGGACTGCAGCTGCCCCCATTCAGGGTTCTCTGGGATTCTGAGAATGTGCCTTATCGGCTCAGGCTTAGGCTAAGGCCCATATCCTCTTCTTTTCCTTGTGAGCACAGCAAGTGGTCAGCTACATGAATGTCTTCCCAAGTTAGGCTGAGGACTATAGTGAGGGCCTGCAGTTCCTTAATCACGGTGATGGGGTCCTGACTGAAGGAACCTAACTTGTTTTGAATCTGAAAAACGCCAGACCTGGGAAAGGAAGCACGGGCTCTAACGGTGCCCATGTCTGCATTCACCACTCCCTTTAAGGCAACTGTGTCAGACTTTGTTTCGTGGCGTTGGGTCGTCCTCAGTCTTGTGTGGAAAAGGGAGATGGGGCCTTCGTCCTGATAAGGGAGGGCTGTTGAGACACTGTTGAGGTGTGAGCTGAGTCTGAAGCTAAAGGGTTGGCTGGGTTGTGGATAGAAAAGATCAAGTAGGGAGTCATCTAGAAGGTCTGATGGGGAGGGAGACGGAGGGGCTAGGGGATGAGAGGCAGCAGAAAGACCCGTGCGGCCCACGTCCCTCAGATCCAGATTCTGACTAAGGGCCGTAAAGGACTGAACGTAAGGAACCTCTGAGTCCTTTTCCTGCTTTCAGCAAAAGAGATTGAGTTGGAGGATTGTGTTATAACTCAGTGTGCCATGAAGAGGTCGTTTCTCCTGGCCCCCCAGTTTATACTGGGACCAGGCCAACTCGCAAAAGGAAATGAGCCTTTTCTTTTTGAGATTTTCAGGATCAAATTTTTTCCAGTGCCAAAGAACCCAGCCAAGGAGTGAGTCTGAGGAAGACTTCCAGGGCGTGCCAGAACCCATTCTTAGCCTAAACGCCATAGAGTGGGATACTGAGCGTCACTGGCTGACAGGAAGATGTCCCCTCTGTCCCAGTGATCTCTGTGTGTCTGAGGCACAAAATGGCCAAATGTCCCAACAGCTCCCTCCAACTGAGAGGTGATCCCTGAGTCTGAGACAGAGGCACAAACTGTGTGACTGAGGGGCCGTGCGAGTCGAGCAGAGAAAGAAACGAGAGGCTCCCGGGAGCAACTGGGTGCCGCATCGCTTGACGACTCCCTGAAACATGGGAAGGCACTTCTGAGACGGCTCAGAGGCAGCACTTAGGTTCCTGTAAGTCAGAAAGTGAAAGTAGCAGGGAGGACAGGCTGAGGAGCCCACCTCATAATCCTGCTGGGAGGGCAGCGGCCAAAGGAGGGACGGGCTCAGTGTTTTGTCTGAAACAACACGCACCTCACAGTTCATGGAAATTGTCTTCCTGGGGACGGGCACTCTGATAGCTTGGTCTGTTCCGAGACTCCCCTCTCCTTTTACAGGAGTCTTCAAGCGGCAGGCACGCTAATGGCTTTGATGTGCCTGACCCATGCCTGCGTGCTGTTGGTCTGGTTCTCAGCCTAAGGGAGAGAGGGCAGAGGAGAGCCTTCACCTGCTTGGCTGGCAGCGACTGGGGCGCCGCGGGTTGTGTGGCCTTGGGAACATGCCTGACATTAGCCCTGGCCAGAGCGCCTCAGCTGCTTTCACAGCCACGTGGCAGTTTGCAGAGGGTTCAAGGAAAAGGAAATGAGAGAGCTGGGCGGGGGGGCTCCCCACGAGTCCCTATACAGGCCACCAAAATTTTGTGGTCCATGTGTGGGTTGAAAAAGAGTTTCCAGACACACAGTATCTCAGAAGAGAGTGAATTTATTGAGAACAAAGAGGTGCAGGGTGCTGCAAACACAGTGGGCTGACTTCCTGACAGACCAGAGACAGTGGACCCCCTTTGTGGCCCAGTGGCCAGTTTTTATAGGCTCAAGACGAAGAAAATTCCTGCTGGAAGGGTGGTGTCTCTTTAGAAGAAAAGAACTCCACAAATCCTGGGACTCCTTCAGCAAAGCTGACACTTCAGCTCAGACACTGTTCAGATGCCCTTGCTATCCTCTGAGAAGAGAACTTCTAAATCTTGATGCCATAGAATTCCAGAAGGCTTTCAGCCATGGAAAATGGGAGACTTTGTTAAAATCCTCTGCTGCTTATCAGCCCAGTCTGAAATACGGAGACATCAGCCTCACCTAAGTGACTTACTTTGAATTTAGTCTTTCTTCAGACTGTACATTTTAGTCAGGTTAAAAAATATTGATGGAAAAGAGTGATGGGGAATCTGTAATTTTTTAAAACTGTGGTAAAATATTCGTAACATAAAACTGACAATTTTAAGCGTACGATTCAGTGACAGTGAGTACATTCGCACTGTTGTGCAGCCATCACCAGCATTCGCCTCCAGAACCTTCCGTCATCCCAAGCAGAAGTTCTGTACCTAAATTCTAACGACCCTTTTCCTGCTGCCTGGTAATCACCGCTATGCTCTCTTTCTCTATGATCTGGCTATTCTAGCAGCCTCATGTCAGCGGAGTCATTTTATGTTTGTCCTTCGTGTCTGGCTTATTTCTCCGTCGGTCTTTATTTCTGCCCACATTTATCCCTGGACCTGGCCACCTGCGCTCGCCCATCAAATGCTTCTCTGTGTCCCGTGTTTCTCTTCTGTCCTGGTCTCCAGTTTGTCTCTAGCATCCAGCACAGGCCTCGAAACACGGCAGAGGCAAAATTAATATTTATGAAGAGATACTGTTGTTATTAATAGTGAAGCTACTTTCCCAAGGAAGCAAAAAAAAAAAAAAAAAAGGCTTTTGACAATGTGCTTTGTTCCATTTTCCAATTACAAAGGAGAAATTACTTAAGACCTCCAAAGATCACGAAGAAACAGGAAAATAGATGGTAATTCCCCGTCTAAAGGGAAGCCCGGTGTGGTATGTGTACTCCCAGTTTTACCCAGCTGTTTTGCACTGGGGATGCTGGAAGGGACACCACCCTTCCAGCAGGAATTTTCTTCATCTTGAGCCTATAAAATCTGGCCGCTGGGCCACAAAAGGGGTCCACTGTCTCTGGTCTGTCAGGAAGTCAGCCCACTGTGTTTGCAGCACCCTGCACTATCTCTGCTCTTTGTTCTCAATAAATTCACTCTCTTCTGAGATGCTGGGTGTCTGGAAACTCTTTTTCAACCCGCACATGGACCACATCTACTGCTGCAGCCACCCCAGAACATAATGGTGTCAGCAACCACCATTTTATTGTCCTTCTTGGCTTCATGGGTCAGCTGGGCTGGGCGGGATGGTTCTGCTGGTCGTGCTTGGGCCTCTCTTGTGATCGTAGTAGGGAGACACGGAGGCAGGATCACAGAGTCTGGCTGGGGTGCTGGGACAGCAGACCTTGCCGCAGGAGGTCTCCCCAGGGGAGAGCTTAGGTTAGAAACTGCCAAGCCCTCTCATGGCCTCGGCCCTGAACTGGCTGAACTATAGTGGGAAGATGAGTTCAGGCCAGCTCAGGTTCACCGTGGGAGGAGATGACAGCAGGCAATGAACCAGGAGGTGACTACTGGAAGGCATGCTCCACTGGGGGCTTTCTTAGCTCTGGCTGCTGTGACAGAATACCAGAGACTGGTGGCTTGGACGATAAACATCTCTTTGTCATGGTTCTGGAGGCTGAGGTCTGTGATCAGGGTGCCAGCCAGGACCATTAGGCTCTTGATGAGGGCCCACTTCTTGGCTGTGACCTCAAAGTCTTTCCTTGGTGTATACATGCTTCATGCAGACAGAATTCTGATCTCACCATGCCCTTATGAAGATGCTAAGACAGTTGTGGCAGCCCCACCTTCACGACTTCATCTAAACCTAATGGTCTGCCAAAGGCCCTATCTCCAGATACTATCACACAAGGAATAAGGGCTTCAACCTGTGAATCTGGGGGAGGACTCCAACGTTCTCACCAACATTCATTCCATAACTGGAGCTATGGAAACTGAGTAGGACCTTGCTGGCCCTCCGTGTCCCACATTTCTTGTTTGTAGAAAAAGGCTTTCATCTCCTGGGCCTCCCCAGAGTTCCAAAGAATAGAGTCAAGCAGTTACTAATTAGGGATGTGGGGGAGTGCAGAATCAGAGGAAAAGCAGTCAAGCAAGAAAACCAAGGATGGCTTAAACCATAGTTCAGGGACAACACAGAGTTCCAGTTCCTCCTCAAGGGTATACAGAACACCATGATGCAAATCTTCGCATTGTTCTGCAGAAACTAAGACACCCTACCCCAACCCAGGTGAGGGATGGTGGCTGTACACGGACTACAAGCGTGTAGATCCCAGACTGACTGGAACCAGGAAGTTAATCATTAAGGTCCCTGAAACACCACCCTGTTGCCTCACCACCAATCAGTCGGAAGAAATTCACGTCCCCAGCACCCCGCACCCCAAGTGTTGCCTTCCCTCACTGAAAGCCATCAGGAAGTCTGGCTCTTTTGAGCGTGAGCTGCCCATTCCTCACCTGGCTCTGTAGTAAAGGCTGTACCTTCCTTCAATACAACCTGGTGTCAGTAGCTTGGCCAGGTTTGGTAACACCATCTTGGACATATGTTACCACACGAGCTAATGTTACCCTTCTGAAAGGTTATACCAATTCCCCTTTGCAGTAGCAGTGAATGAGAGTACTTCTTGTTTCATTACACACCCCAACACTAGGGTGTTATGGTTTCTAAAACCCTTGCCAGTTTGATTAGCAGCACAGTGTTAATATAAATTCTATTAAATAAGTACCCTTAAATCAAGACAAGGCTTCCCTGGTGGCTCAGAGGTTAAAACGTCTGCCTGCAATGCAGGAGACCTGGGTTCAATCCCTGGGTTGGGGAGATCCCCTGGAGAAGGAAATGGCAACCCACTCCAGTATTCTTGCCTGGAGAATCCCATGGACAGAGGAGCCTGGTAGGCTACAGTCCACAGGGTCGCAAAGAGTCAGACACGACTGAGTGACTTCACACTTTCACTTAAATCAAGACAAAGGTCACTGAAAGGAGTGGAGAAGTATCATTAACTCAATCCCTTCTGATTTCCTGACTGGCCGCTTTAGGAACTGAAAATAACTTTCAAAATAATATATTGTATCTGTGTGTTAGAACATTTATTTCCAAGAATTTTTACTGATGTGAATCAGGTGGTCTGGCTTGACTAGAATCACGACCAATATAACACACAGGCAAAATTATCTCCCACATTCGATTTTGAAAAATAAACTGAAATAAAACTCCAGAGACTCCTGGTTCCCTATCCAGCGTGTGCCCCATGAAGCACTTTTTTTTTTTTTTTTTTTGGTCAGTCAAATGTTCATATCTAGGTGATTGGGAAAAATTGTTGGATAAAATTGCAGAAGTCTAAGTAGGCATTTATCATTGTGTTTTGTTTGGAATCCTGCTGGAGTCCCAGCGAAGAATGCAATCATTCAGGATCAGTGGGGCAGAGTTCAGAGACAGGCTGGTCAGGGCCCGGCTCACCCCACAGCATCTTGAGTGCCCGCTCTGGTGCTGCTGGTCCTCTGCAGTGGCAAAAGACACACACACACACACACACACACACACACACACACACACAGAAGAAGAAGAAGAAGAAGAAGAAGAAACAAGAAAGAAAAACAAGAAACAAAAAGCTGAGCAAGAACTGTCTGTGAGTCCTACGGGCCATGAAGATTACAGGCCACGGTGGTGTAGTGGACAGTGACCCGGGCAGTCCTCTAGCAGTAGTGGGCCAGGAAGGCCTCTCTGAGGATGTGGCATCTCGATTGAGTGACCAGGGGCAGCTGCCCCTTGGGAAGGGGACCACGAGGAGGGAGTTGCTGCTGTAAAGCCTTGGGCAGCATCGCAGGACCATGGGTATCAGAGTTGGAAGAGGCAGAGAGGAGATCAGAGGGAACAGGCTTGTGCACCGACGTTCCAGACCCACGTTCCTTTGACTGCGTGCCTCCAGGTAATGAGGAACCAGACCTGCAGCAGGAATGTTCTTCTGGGCTGAGATAATTCGGGGTTGATTGTTCCATCTGTAGTTCACTGGGAGAAAGTCAGATGTGCTGAGTGGATGAGGGTGCCTTTCCACCCAGTTGCAGAGACAGGGTAGGCTGAGCAGACCTGAGGTTGAGGACCTCTGTGGTTAGAAAGTCTAGGGGGATTGACACCCAGAGAACACTTTATTCTGAAAAACGACTCACTTGCCAGAAGGACCATGCAACTAATGACTCTACTTCCCACAGCTGCTCAGCCCGTCAAGAGCACGAACTGCTGCTCTTGTAGCCTAAACAGCACCTTCCCGCTGCCAACAGCCTTTATTTTGCTTGTTGCGTATCAAGTAGCTGTTCTGGTTAAGCCTCTGCTCCTGGCTGCATAGAAGACCAGGGGCCTGCGTAGGTCTGGGAGCCACACGCAGAAGCCACACGCAGTGTGGCAGAAGCCACACCCAGGCTCCCAGATGGGGACTCACTGGGGCTGAGGGTACCGTTGACAGACCATGAAGGTGTAGTTTTATTCTTGGGACAAAAACCACTGAGGTATATTCAGAGATTAATAACATCCAACCATGTCTGTCTACAAAGCAAATTCCAGCAGCAGTCTCTACCAACCTTCCGCTCTAGCCAGGTCTCTGAACGTGGCAGACTTCCTATTGCTACTCCGTATTCCTTCCCATCCTTTCTCTTCCCCTCCCAGTCCTGTCCCGCCATCATAAGCCAGATGCAGCTGATAAACTTATAAGTGAAAGGAAATATCGCTGATTTACAAAGAGCTTCTATAAATAGGGGGAAATGGCCAATGACCCTATAGAAAAGTAGGCCTAAGATATGGAGTCACTTTACAGAAAAAGGAATGTAAATGACTCTTACCCATGTGAAAACCAGACTGGATGAAGCACAAGCTGGGATCAAGATTGCAGGGAGAAATATCAATAACCTCAGATATGCAGATGACACCACCTTTATGGCAGAAAGCGAAGAACTAAAGAGCCTCTTGATGAAAGTGAAAGTGGAGAGTGGAAAAGTTGGCTTAAAACTAAGCATTCAGAAAACTAAGATCATGGCATCTGGTTCCATCACTTCATGGCAAATAGATGGGAAAACCATGGAAACAGTGACAGACATTATTCTGGGGTTGGGGGGAGCTCCAGAATCACTGCAGATGGTGACTGCAGCCATGAAATTAATAGATGCTCGCTCCTTGGAAGAACAACTATGACCAATCTAGACAGCATATTAAAAAGCAGAGAGATTATTCTGCCAACAAAAGTCCGTCTAGTCAAAGCTATGGTTTTTCTAGTAGTCATGTATGGATGTAAGAGTTGGACCATAAAGAAAGCTGAGAACCAAAGAACTGATGCTTTTTAACTGTGGTATTGGAGAAGACTCTTGAGAGTCCCTTGGACTGCAAGGAGATGCAACTGGTCTATCCTAAAGGAAACCAGTCCTGAATATTCATTGGATGGACTGATGCTGAAGCTGAAACTCCAGTACTTTGGCCACCTGATGCAAAGAACTGACCCATTGGAAAAGACTCTGGTGCTGGGAAAGATGGAAGACAGGAGGAAAAGGGGACGACAGAGGATGAGATGGTTGGATAGCATCACCAACTCGATGGACACGAGTTTGTGCAAGTCACGGGAGTTAGTGATGGACAGGGAAGCCTGGCATGCTGCAGTCCATGGGGTCGCATAGAGTCGGACATGACTGAGTGACTGAACTGAACTGAACTGAACTGGTAGATGAGACATCTAGGCTCTTGGAGTCAAAGTCATTTGCCCAAAGTCAAATGCCTGAGTTGATGCTTTAGGGGCAAATGCAGAATTGAACTGTACCCACCAGGCTCCAGTCTGTTCTGATCGACTCTACCATGTGTTGTAACCTCCAAGTTGACCCTAGTAGTACCGTCTCTCCTGCCCACCCTCTACCTGCCCTGAGAACCGTTACTCTGCATGGGTGTTTCCTATCTGTGGTAGGGACAGGGCAGCATGGTGCTTGGCCAAAGGAAGGACTTGAAAAATGTTGGGGGGAAAAATGAATGAAAACAGAGAAAATGGCCTTCTTTTCTCTTTGGAAAAAACAGCTGTAAGAGAAAATGAAGAAATGATTCTAAAGGAGAGTCAGGGTCCAAGAGACACTGAGATTTCTGTGTGTCAGGGGTTCTCCAAGACCACCCTCAAGCTGTTATGCTCACAGACGCGGTTCTGGTGTTCTACAGGAAAAGGGTCCCAGTTGAATTGAGCAAAGGGGAAGATGCATGGAGCAGAGACCAGGAGAGACCAGGTGCACGCTCCTAAGCGGTATCTCCAGTGGAGCTGCATGGAGCCATGGAACTCCCCCAGCAATGCCACGTGACAGCAGGCATGAAGTGTTGTCAACCTGGGAAGCTCATCGGAGTTTCGGTGCCCAGGATTCTTACTGGGCTCAGTCACACAGGTATGCAGCGCCTGCCTGCCTGACCTAAGCTACTCGACTCCAGAGCAAAAACAGGCGTCTGCCATAAATCACAGTGTTGGCATAAACTCTAATCAAACTAGCATGATGTGACCGAAGGCCACAGGCATATACAACTGCTCTAATCAGGCAGAACACCCCGAGGGCTCAGAGCTCTTTCTCCTAGGAGCCAGCCAAGGGCCAGTCCTGAAGACAGGTGTTTGTTGGCAATGTGCAGAGTTTGAGCGGCCTCTGCCTGCTAGGTTAACTCTTTCCTGCCCAACCTCCTAAGCAGAGATGAGAGGTATGCATGCCCATCCAACCTTTGTCCGCCAATACTCCCTACCTCAGCACTTTCTTGAGGACCCCAAATCATTTTCAAAATGATTTTGAAAATGCAAAGTTGCAAGTTTGCAAGTTGATCCATTGGAGGCGTGGCATGAAATAATCAGAGTTTTCATTTCTACGTTTAAAAAAAAATTACCATTTAAAATTTACCAAAATAAAAGTTACCATTTCAATCATTTTTAAGTGTACATTTCAGTAATGTTAAGTATATTCACATTGTTGTGCAACAGATATCCAGAACTTTTCATCTCGCAAAACTAAAACTCTGTTGAACAACTCCCCATTTTCCTTCCCCCAAATCCCTGATTGCTATTATTCTACTTTCTGTCTCTATGAATTTGACCACTTCAGATCCCTCATGGGCTTCCCTGATAGCTCAGTTGGTAAAGAATCTGCCTGCAATGCAGGAGACGCCAGTCTGATTCCTGGTGTTGGGAAGATCCACTGGAGAAGGGATAGGCTACCCACTCCAGTATTCTGGCCCGGAGAATTCCATGGACTGTGTAGTCCATGGAATCGCAGAGAGTCGGACATGACTGAGCAACTTTCACTTTCACTTTAGATCCCTCAGTTAGGTAGAATCATACATAGTACGATTACATACATAACATAGTATGTCTTTTTGTGGCTGGCTTGTTACACTCAGCATAGACTGTCCTCTAGACTCAGCTATGTTGTAGCATATGCCAGAATTTTCTTCCTTTTTAAGGCTGATTAATATTCCATTGTTGGTATAGATCACATTTTGTTTATCTGTTCCTCCATCAGTGGACATTTGGGTTACTTCCATCTCTTGACTATTGTGAATAATGTTGCATTGAATATGAATACGCCAATAGCCCTTTGAGCTCTTGCTTTTTAATTCTTTTTGATAAGATCCAGACTTAGGCTTGCTGGATCAGATGGTAATTCTATTTTTAATATTTTGAGGACTGTCCATACTGTTTTCCATAGCGGCTGCACCATTTTACATTTCCACCAATTGCGCACAAAGGTTGCAATTTTTCCATATCTTTGCCAACAATTGTTGTTTTCTTTTATTGGCCACCTAATGGGTGTGAATTTCTATTAGTCAAAATAGAAGTCAAATTATCCTTGAACAATATTTCATAGCTGTCCCAAAGCTAGCTTCTCTTTGTACGTCTGCAGATCCCTGCACAGGCTTGCTTTCCTGAAGGAAAAGGGAATTCGTCACCCTTGGAGCAAGAGACACCATGGTGCTAGGCCCTCCATTTTTGAATCATTTTTAATTTATTATAAAGTATTTCAATTTCAGTCTGAATTTGGCAATAAGGAGTTCATGATCTGAGCCACAGTCCGCTACTGGTCTTGTTTTTGCCAACTGTATAGAGCTTCTCCATCTTTGGCTGCAAAGAATATAATCAATCTGATTTTGGTATTGACCATCTGGTGATGTCCATGTGTAGAGTCTTCTCTTGTGTTGGTGGAAGAGGGTATTTGCTATGACCAGTGTGTTCTCTTGGCAAAACTCTATTAGCCTTTGCCCTGCTTCATTCCATACTCCAGGGCCAAATTTGCCTGTTACTCCAGGTGTTTCTTGACTTCCTACTTTTGCATTCCAGTCCCCTATAGTGAAAAGGACATCTTTTTTGGGTGTTTGTTCTAGAATGTCTTGTAGGTCTTAATTCAGACTTAAATTGAAGAAAGTAGGGAAAACCACTAGACCATTCAGGAATGACCTAAATCAAATCCCTTATGATTATACAGTGGAAGTCACAGATTCAAGGGCTTAGATCTGATAGATAGAGCTTCTGATGAACTATGGACAGAGGTTTGTGGCATTGCACAGAAGGCGGTGATCAAGACCATCCCCAAGAAAAAGAAATGCAAAAAGGCAAAATGGTTGTCTGAGGAGGCCTTACAAATAGGTATGAAAAGAAGAAAAGGAGAAAAGGAAAGTTATACCCATTTGAATGCAAAGTTCCAAAGAATAGCAAGGAGAGATAAGAAACCTTCCTTAGTGATCAATGCAAAGAAATAGAAGGAAACAATAGAATGGGGGAAGACTAGAGATCGCTTCAAGAAAATTAGAGATGCCAAGGGAATATTTCATGCAAAGATGAGCACAATAAAGGACAGAAACGGTATGGACCTAACAGAAGCAGAAAATATAAAGAAGAGGTGGCAAGAATACAAAGAAGAACTACACAGAAAAGATCTTCATGAGCCAGATAACTACGATGGTGTGATCACTCACCTAGAACCAGACATCCTGGAATGCAAAGTCAAGTGGTCCTTAGGAAGCATCACTGTGAACAAAGCTAGTGGAGGTGATGGAATTCCAGTTGAGCTATTTCAAATCCTAAAGGATGATTCCCTGAAAGTGCTGCACTCAACATGCCAACAAATTTGGAAAACTCAGCAGTGGCTACAGGACTGGAAAAGGTCAGTTTTCATTCCAATCCCAAAGAAAGGCAATGCCAAAGAATGCTCAAACTACCCCGCAATTGCATTCATCTCACACGCTAGCAAAGTCATGCTCAAAATTCTCCAGGCCAGGTTTCAACAGTTACGTGAACCATGAACTTCCAGATGTTCAAACTGGATTTAGGAAAGGCACAGGAGCCAGAAATCAAATTGCCAACATCCACTGGATCATTGAAAGAGCAAGAGAGTTCCAGAAAAACATCTACTTCTCTTTATTGACTATGCCGAAGCCTTTGACTGTGTGGATCACAAGAAACTGTGGAAAATTCTTAAGGAGATGAGAATACCAGACCACCTGACCTGCCTCCTGAGAACTCTGTATTCAGGTTAAGAAGCAACAGTTAGAACCAGACATGGAACAACAGACTGGTTCCAAATAGGGAAAGGAGTACGTCAAGGCTGTATATTGTCACCCTGCTTATTTCACTTATATGCAGAGTACATCATGAGAAACGCTGGGCTGAATGAAGCACAAGCTGGAGTCAAGATTGCCAGGAGAAATATCAATCACCTCAGATATGCAGATGACACCACCCTTTTGGCAGAAAGTGAAGAAGAACTAAAAAGCCTCTTGATGAAAGTGAAAGAGAAGAGTGAAAAAGTTGGCTTAAAACTCAACTTTCAGAAAACTAAGATCATGGCATCTGGCTCCATCACTCCATGGCAAATAGATGGGGAAACAGTGGAAGCAGTGACAGACTTTATTTTGAGGGGCTCCAGAATCACCACAGATGGTGATTGCAGCCATGAAATTAAAAGATGCTTGCTCCTTGGAAGAAAAGTTATGCCTAAACTAGAGAGCATGTTAAAAATAGAGACATTACTTTGCCAACAAAGGTCTGTGTAATCAAAGCTATGGTTTTTCTAGTAGTCATGTATGGATGTGAGAGTTGGACCGTAAAGAAAGCTCAGCGCCGAAGAATTGATGTTTTGAACTGTGGTGTCGGAGAACACTCTTGAGAGTCCCTTGGACTGCAAGGAGATCCATCCAGTCCATCCTAAAGGAGATCAGTCCTGAATATTCATTGGAAGAACTGATGATGAAGCTGATACTCCAATACTGTGGCCACCTGATGTGAAGAGCTGACTCATTTGAAAAGACCCTGATGCTGGGAAAGATTGAAAGCGTTAGAAGGGGATGACAGAGGATAAGATGTTTGGATGGCATCACCAACTCAGTGGACCTAAGTCTGAGAGAGCTCTGGGGGTTAGTGATGGACAGGGAAGCCTGGCATGCTGCAGTCCATGGCGTTGCAAAGAGTCGGACACAACTGAGCAACTAGACTGCCTAATAAAGTGTTTCACTTCAGTTAATGTGTTTCAAAATTAATATTATCCAGTTTTAATTAAACGAAGCCTCAAATTATGATCAAGGAATCCTTACAAAAAGGATCTTCAAGAAACCCACAGATACAAGATAACGTGATGCAAACCCTGAACACCTGTGAAAACAGCCAAGTGATCCTTTATGTAACCTCATCTGAGTTCTCTGCCAAGTCACAATGTGATGTGAAAACAGTAACAGTCTAATAAGAAATCGGCCTGAAAGAGGGAAGAATTCAGGGAACCATTATAAATACAGATGTACATATACTTGTATGTAAAATAAACATGAACAGTGAAGCCCACGTGAAAAACGTATCATGCCTTGAGACCTGAAGATACCAGCTACTGTGTGTGTGTGTGTGTGTGTGTGTGCACATGCCTGTGTGAATACTAAAATCTTTTCATCAACAGTGGCATGTGGTCAAAAATATTTGGAGACAACTGCTCTAAGTAGAGGATCAAGCATTACTGGATTACTGTTGTTCATTACTGGACCTTTGGAGGAATAACCAAAGACCTACAAGACCTTTTAGAACTAACACCCAAAAAAGATGTCCTCTTCATTATAGGGGACTGGAATGCAAAAGTAGGAAGTCAAGAAACACCTGGAGTAACAGGCAAATTTGGCCTTGGAATGCGGAATGAAGCAGGGCAAAGACTAATAGAGTTTTGCCAAGAAAATGCACTGGTCATAGCAAACATCCTCTTCCAACAACACAGGAGAAGACTCTACACATGGACATCACCAGATGGTCAACACTGAAATCAGATTGATTATATTCTTTGCAGCCAAAGATGGAGAAGCTCTATACAGTCAACAAAAACAAGACCAGGAGCTGACTGTGGCTCAGATCATGAATTCCTTATTACCAAATTCAGACTGAAATTGAAGAAAGTAGGGAAAACCACTAAACCATTCAGGTATGACCTAAATCAAATCCCTTATGATTATACAGTGGAAGTGAGAAATGGATTTAAGGGCCTGGATCTGATAGATAAGAGTGCCTGATGAACTATGGAGTGAGGTTCGTGACATTGTACAGGAGACAGGGATCAAGACCATCCCCATGGAGAAGAAATGCAAAAAAGCCAAATGGCTGTCTGGGGAGGCCCTACAAATAGCTGTGAAAAGAAGAGAAGCGAAAAGCAAAGGAGAAAAGGAAAGATATAAGCATCTGAATGCAGAGTTCCAAAGAATAGCAAGAAGAGATAAGAAAGCCTTCTTCAGTGATCAATGCAAAGAAATTGAGGAAAACAACAGAATGGGAAAGACTAGAGATCTCTTCAAGAAAATTAGAGATACCAAGGGAACATTTCATGCAAAGATGGGCTCGATAAAGGACAGAAATGGTCTGGACCTAACAGAAGCAGAAGATATTAAGAAGAGGTGGCAAGAATACATGGAAGAACTGTACAAAAAACATCTTCACAACCCAGATAATCATGATGGTGTGACCACTCACCTAGAACCAGACATCTTGGAAAGTGAAGTCAGGTGGGCCTTGGAAAGCGTCGCTACGAACAAAGCCAGTGGAGGTGATGGAATTCCAGTTGAGCTGTTTCAAATCCTGAAAGATGATGCTGTGAAAGTGCTGCACTCAATATGCCAGCAAATTTGGAAAACTCAGCAGTGGCTACATGACTGGAAAACGTCAGTTTTCATTCCAATCCCAAAGAAAGGGAATGCCAGAAAATGCTCAAACTACTACACAATTGCACTCATCTCACATGCTAGTAAAGTAATGCTCAAAATTCTCCAAGCCAAGCTTCAGCAATACGTGAACCGTGAACTCCCTGATGTTCAAATTGGTTTTAGAAAAGGCAGAGGAACCAGAGATCAAATTGCCAACATCCGCTGGATCATGGAAAAAGCAAGAGAGTTCCAGCAAAACATCTATTTCTGCTTTATTGACTATGCCAAAGCCTTTGACTGTGTGGATCACAATAAACGGTGGAAAATTCTGAAAGAGATGGGAATATCAGACCACCTGACCTGCCTCCTGAGAAACCTGTATGCAGGTCAGGAAGCAACAGTTAGAACTGGACACGGAACAACAGACTGGTTCCAAATAGGAAAAGGAGTACATCAAGGCTGTATATTGTCACCCTGCTTATTTAACTTCTATGCAGAGTACATCATGAGAAACGCTGGACTGGAAGAAACACAAGCTGGAATCAAGATTGCCGGGAGAAATATCAATCACCTCAGATATGCAGATGACACCACCCTGATGGCAGAAAGTGAAGAGGAACTAAAAGCCTCTTGATGAAAGTGACAGAGGAGAGTGAAAAAGTTGGCCTAAAGCTAAACATTCAGAAAACAAAGATCATGGCATCTGGTCCCATCACTTCATGGGAAATAGATGGGGAAACAGTGGAAACAGTGTCAGACTTTATTTTTTTGGGGGCTCCAAAATCACTGCAGATGGTGATTGCAGCCATGAAATTAAAAGACGCTTACTCCTTGGAAGGAAAGTTATGACCAACCTAGATAGCATATTCAAAAGCAGAGATATTACTTTGCCGACTGAGGTCCGTCTAGTCAAGGCTATGGTTTTTCCTGTGGTCATGTATGGATGTGAGAGTTGGACTGTGAAGAAGGCTGAGCACTGAAGAATTGATGCTTTTGAACTGTGGTGCTGGAGAAGACTCTTGAGAGTCCCTTGGACTGCAAGGAGATCCAACCAGTCCATTCTGAAGGAGATCAGCCCTGGGATTTCTTTGGAAGGAATGATGCTGAAGCTGAAACTCCAGTACTTTGGCCACCTCATGTGAAGAGTTGACTCACTGGAAAGACTCTGATGCCTGGAGGGATTGGGGGCAGGAGGAGAAGGGGACGACTGAGGATGAGATGGCTGGATGGCATCACAGACTCGATGGACGTGAGTCTGAGTGAACTCCAGAGATGGTGATGGACAGGGAGGCCTGGCGTGCTGCGATTCATGGGGTTGCAAAGACTCGGACACGAGTGAGCGACTGCACTGAACTGAACTGAACCAAAGGATATTGGGCGTAGGCTGGACATTTGTCAAATGTGGAGAACGGAACTTGGCTTTGTTAAGGAAAAGAGTGTGACCTGGAAACAATCCTGAGGTTTTCCAAGCCCTGGTGAGAGCTGTGGTCAGCCCTAAACAGCTGACCCCACTACTGTGGTGGCATCTCCTTTGTGAGGACTCTCTGGAATGGCTCCCTTCTTTTAAACTCATCCTCAGTTTCCTTATCTGTAAAATGGTAACAAGGTTAGGGGCCTGGGGTGAGGTGCTAGGGCAAGGGTGCTGCTGGGGCAGCTAGTCTGATTATCAGCCAGACTATTTGTTAAGCTTTTAGAACCGGAAAAATACTACATACTCCTTGAAAATGTTATGACAAATACAGAAAGAAATGAGAATCTCCCCTAATTCTCCTTGTTTTCAGTATGTTCCTGTTTCCATAAATGGCTGCAAAAGACAGTCTGAGATCCTTATTTTTAAACTGATTTTTTCCATGGGTTTTCCTGTGTCAATCCATCCTTTGTTAAATCATTTAGAATAGCTGCATTATGCTCCACTGGTGGCTGTCCTGTAGTTAATACGTCAGACCCCCTGTCACCTCCACGGCTTCTTCCTGTGCCTGGTGAGCCCCTCCCAGCTCTGCCCCTAGTTTCTGTGTCCATGGGGCACCTCCAGCCTAGATGGGCCTGGATCTCCAGGATCAGCCGATGGTTCCCAGGTTCCTTCCAACCCTGCAGGTCAAGAAGAACCGGCTATCGCTTCCTCTTCCATTGTCAGCCCACAGACACGCACACACAGGCACACAAGACCCTCAGCCAGAGCCCAGCACAGAGGCTCCAGGAGGGCCTCTGCCACATCCACAGCTGGTACCTGATGGACGAGTGAGCGAGAGAAGGAGGGAAGGGGAAGGGAAAGGGGGGGAGGGAGGGAGGGAGGAGGGAAGGGGAAGGGAAAGGGGGGGAGGGAGGGGGGAAGAAGGGAGGAGGAAGGGGAAGGGAAGAGGGGGGAGGGAAGGGAAGGGAAAGAGGGGGAGGGAGGGAGGAGGGAAGGGAAGGGAAAGAGGAGGGAGGGGAGGAGGGGAGAAGGGAAGAGGGGGAGGGAGGGAGGAGGGAAGGGGGGAAGGAGGGAGGAGGAGGGAAGGGAAGGGAAAGGGGGGAGAAGGGAGGAGGGAAGGAGAAGGGAAAGAGGGGGGAGGAGGGAGGAGGGAAGGGGAAGGGAAAGGGGGGGAGAAGGGAGGAGGGAAGGGGAAGGGAAAGGGGGGGGAAGAAGGGAGGAGGGAAGGGGAAGGGAAAGAGGGGGGGGGGGGGAGAAGGGAGGAGGGAAGGGGAAGGGAAAGAGGGGGGAGGGGGGGGGAGGAGGGGAGGGAGGGGAGGAGGGAAGGGGAAGGGAAAGAGGGGGGGGGGGAGAAGGGAGGAGGGAAGGGGAAGGGAAAGAGGGGGGAGGGGGGGGGAGAAGGGAGGAGGGAAGGCGGTTTGCACACACCTCCAGGCTCCCACTCCTTAATTTCTTTCCCTTGAACACTCTTTCTAGTCCTCCAAGCTCAGATCAGAGGCCCCTCTGGGCAGTCCTCTTAGGCTGTATCTCCACATGCATGGTCTTGCTTAACTTTCACAGCAGCCCTTGTGAGGGAGGTCCTATTTTTACTACATTTTGCAGATCAGGAAACTGAGGCTTGGCAAGTTTCAATAATTTGCCCAAACAGTGACAGACTTTATTTTCTTGGGCTCCCAAATCACTACAGACAGTGACTGCAGCCACGAAATTAAAAGATGCTTGCTGAGTGCCAAAGAACTGATGCTTTTGAATTGTGGTGTTGGAGAAGACTCTTGAGAGTCCCTTGGACTGCAAGGAGATCCAACCAGTTAATCCAAAGGAAATCAGTCCTGAATATTCATTGGAAGGACTGATGCAGAAGCTGAAACTCCAATACTTTGACCATCTGATGTGAAGAACTTACTTATTGGAAAAGACCCTGATGCTGGGGAGGATGGAAGGCAGGAAGAGAAGGGCATGACCAAGGATGAGATGGTTGGATGGCATCACCGATTCAAGGAAATGAGTTTGAGCAAGTTCCAGGAGTCAGTGATGGACTGGGTAGCCTGGCATGTTGCAGTCCATGGGGTCGCAAAGACTCAGAGACAACTGAGCAACTGAACTGAACTGAGCTCCTTGGAAGAAAAGCTATGATGAACCTAGACAGCATATTAAAAAGTAGAGACATCACTTTGCCAACAAAAGTCTGTATAGTCAAAGCTATTTCTCTTCTAGTAGTCATGTATGGATGGGAGAGTTGGACCATAAAGAAGGCTGAGCACCAAAGAATTGATGCTTTCAAACTATAGTGCTGGAGGAGACTCTTGCGAGTCCCTTGGACAGCAAGGAGATCCAACCAGTCCATTCTAAAGGAAATCAACCCTGAGTATTCATTGGAAGGACTGATGCTGAAGCTGAAGCTCAATGCTTTGGCCACATGATGTGAGGACCTGACTCAAAAGACCCTGATGCTGGGAAAGATTGAGGGCAGGAGGAGAAGGGGACGACAGAGGATGAGATGGCTGGATGGCATCACCAGCTCGGTGGGCATGAATTTGAGCAAACTCTGGGAGATACTGAAGGGCAGGGAAGCCTGGTGTGCTACAGTCCATGGGTTGTAAAGAGTCGGACAAGACTGGGCAACTGAACAACAAACGCACGATAGGAAGAGGAAGACATGGGGTCTAAGCCCCTTCCTAACCCCTAATACTCGAAGGTCCTCAGACTCCCACAGCCCAGTGCGGCCCAACACAGCCCTTGGAACCAGAACCAGGAGTCTTGCGATCACGTCCCATTCCTATACTCCACCTCCTGTGAGAATGTGAACCTCCCAAACAGGCCATGCCGCAACAGAGGACCACATTGCAAGCACTCGAGAAGTCTGAATGAAGAAATCCTTTCCTGCTTCATGGTACCAGCCAGTCTCCCATTAGATGAGAGAAGACTCAGATTGTGGAAAAAGAGCAACCATTTTGCAGCACCAGCTGGTGCCGCAGCCTTGGTGGATTTGAAAAAAATTCAGAGAGCAACTGAGTTCTCTTTGTTAAACCTCCGTGTGTTCCTGGCGACCAGATTTTGGATGACATGGAGGCAGGAGGAAGTGGGTGGAAGAGGCAGAAGGTGGGGCTCCCTTATTCCGGAAGGCCTTTGTGACTGGTGGGGTTCAGTCTTTTTGAAGGACTGTGGGCCTGGCACAGATCCCCACGGAGCCTGGTGATTCCTCTGGCAAGAGCAGTACCTTGAATTCCACTTTGGTAAGAGTTATACCAGGCTTTGTCCCCGGCCCCTTGAGCACAAAACACCCTGCAATTCTAGGTGAGAAAGTGTGCCAGTCTGGAAGGTACAAACTCCTGGCTCGCTCTGCATAGAACTGACGCTCTCCTTGCTAAAACCACCAACCCTCCTTGGCAGAAAGGGTGGTGGCAACCAGTGGCCTGCCGTCTGCTTCTGCAGAATATTCTACTCCCTGCTTCTGACAAGCTAAAAGTAATCAAATCCTAATAAATATCACTTTTAATAAATCCCCCTTGCATGACTTTCTCCAATTAATATGGACTCATTATGTGTATTGGGCCTTCATATAAAGCCCCAATTATGTGACAGATACTGTGCTGGGCAATTTTTGTGAGTCATTTAAGATTTGGGAAAGCCCCTCCAACTTTTATTTATGCCCATTTCACAGATGAGGAAGCACAGGTACACCAAAGCTAAATAACATGCCTACATTTGCCCAATGAAAGGTGGCAGGACTTCCCTGGTGGCACAGTGGGTAGGAATCCACCTGCCAATGTCCCCTGACATGGGTTCAATCCCCGCTCTGGGAAGATCCCACACGCTGTGGAGCACCTCTGCCTATGCACCATGACTACTGAGCCTGCGCTCTGGAGCCCATGAGCAGCAGTTAGCAAGCCCGTGTGCCGCAAGTACTGAAGCCTCCATGCCTAGAGCCTGTGTTCCTCGACAAGAGAAGCCCCCAGTCTCTGCAAATCAAGCCCGAGCAACAAAGACTCACTGTAGCAAAAAAAAAAAAAAAGGAAAGGAAAGGATGGCAGAGCCAGGTTTCAAACCTGTATCTCTCTGACTCCAAAGTCCATACTCTTTGGAGTCTCACTTTATGGGGTCTCACTTTGCATGTGCCCCCTTATCGCCCTGTACCCTCCTCATTCCAGGCTTAGGCTGCTGATGACCACCAGCTTGGGTTAGTTTTTGTAAAATGCTATTGTCTTCCATGGGTCACAGTGTAGATGGCCCAGGGCACTGTGTGTGTGTGTGGGTGTGTGTGCGTGCGTGCATGCGTTAGAGAGAACACATGCTTGAGGGAGCAGAGCCTCCACATGAGACAGTGCCTGGAGACTCTGCATGATTGCAGGTTGGAAAGAGTTCCTCAGATTCCCAAATCAGTTTCTGACTTCAGTCCCAGGTTGGCTGTGTCACTTTCAAGAGTTATAATGAGCTGGATGGATGAACTGGCATGTATCTGAAACTCAACCAGGACTTATCTCGTTACCGGCTGGAAGCTCCCCTGTATTAGTCAGCTTTAGTTCAGTTCAGTTCAGTCACTCAGTCATGTCCAACTCTTTGTGACCCCATGAATCGCAGCACACCAGGCCTCCCTGTCCATCACCAACTCCTGGAGTTCACTCAGACTCACGTCCACCGAGTCCGTGATGCCATCCAGCCATCTCATCCTCGGTCGTCCCCTTCTCCTCCTGCCCTCAATCCCTCCCAGCATCACAGTCTTTTCCAATGAGTCAACTCTTCGCATGAGGTGGCCAAAGGACTGGACCTTCAGCTTCAGCATCATTCCTTCCAAAGAAATCCCAGGGTTGATCTCCTTCAGAATGGACTGGTTGGATCTCCTTGCAGTCCAAGGGACTCTCAAGAGTCTTCTCCAACACCACAGTTCAAAAGCATCAATTCTTCAGTGCTCAGCCTTCTTCACAGTCCAACTCTCACATCCATACATGACTACAGGAAAAACCATAGCCTTGACTAGACGGACCTTAGTCAGCAAAGTAATGTCTCTGCTTTTGAATATGCTATCTAGGTTGGTCATAACTTTCCTTCCAAGGAGTAAGCGTCTTTTAATTTCATGGCTGCAGTCACCATCTGCAGTGATTTTGGGGCCCCCCAAAATAAAACCTGACACTGTTTCCACTGTTTCCCCATCTATTTCCCATGAAGTGATGGGATCAGATGCCATGATCTTCGTTTTCTGAATGTTGAGCTTTAAGCCAACTTTTTCACTCTCCTCTTTCACTTTCATCAAGAGGCTTTTTAGTTCCTCTTCACTTTCTGCCATCAGGGTGGTGTCATCTGCATATCTGAGGTGATTGATATTTCTCCCGGCAATCTTGATTCCAGCTTGTGTTTCTTCCATTCCAGCGTTTAACAAAATACCGCAGGCTGAGTGGTTTAAACAACATGCATGTATTTCGCACAGAGAAGTGAATGAAGTCTAAGATCAAGGTGCCAACAGATTTGGTTCCTGGTGAGAACTTTCTTTCTGACTTAAAGATGAGTATCTTCTGGCTGTGTCCTGCCTCAAATGGCAAAGAAAGAAAGGCTCTGGCCTCTCTTCTTCTTTTAAGAGCGTTAATCCCATTATGTGGGCCTCCGAGGTGGCTCAGGGGTAAAGAATCTGCCTGCCAATGCAGGAGACACAGGAGATGCAGATTCGATCCCTGGGTCAGGAAGATCCCCTGGAGGAGACCGTAGCTACCCACTCCAGTATTCTTGCCTGGAGAATCCCATGGACAGAGGAGCCTGGTGAGCTAGAGGCCATTGGGTTGCAAAGAGTCAGACACAGCTGACCTAGTGGGCATGCATACATGCATGAAATCCCATCATGCGTGACCCTGCCCTCATGACCTCATCTAAACCTTAGGGTTCCAACATATGAATTTGGGTCGGGGACATATTTTTTTCCATAGCTCCCTCTCCCAATACCAGTACAGCTGACCACACAACCCAGTGAGCTCTGGATGACTGCAGACTTCCCAGAGCCATCCAGGCAGCCTGGGAGGCCTGTAGCCCCAGGAGACCTGTAGCCCATGGAGGTGTAGCTATCTTTCTGTCTGCTCTCTGTCCTCAGTGCGGGGTGTCTGTTGGCTCCATCTGTTGCCTCCGTCTGTTGCTCCCCTTGCTCAAAGGGCTCCAGGGGAACCAGGAAGCCCCTGGACTTCCAGCCCCACAGGATGGGCGACAGTGGTCACCTCTTTCCAGGGGACGCTGGCTGCTCCTTAGCAGAGTCCCTGGAGCTGGTGACATGCAGACCTGCCAAGGCGCCAGCTCCCCATGTTGGGACAACTGGGAGGGAGAGGTCGAGAGTGACACTCTAGTTAGGAAAAGAAAATGCGTCAGGAGGATCCTAGAGGATAATTCCTTGGTAATCCTTGGAAAAGTTCAAGTTGATACTGGTCTGCAGTTCCTTATCTGCATTTCTGATATCCAAAGATCTCTAAACATTAGATGTTTTCCTTAATCTAGTTGATGGCAAAAGGTGAACTGAGCTGTTGTGAGGCAAAGTGTGACATCTGTATTTATTTCGCCTAAATTGCCTGTTTCTATTTCCTGCCCTGAAATGTCAAGGTGGCCGGCTGTGGAGTGCCGCCACACTCAGAGTTCCACTGGAATCCAGCAGGGGAGGGATTCTAATGCCAGCTTGTAGTCGAGGCTGTTTGAGCACCACATTGGAAGCTTGAAAAGAAACAGCTGATAAGCAGAAGCAGGACCTTTGGGCACTGTCTTTAAATGCCAGGTCCCCGAGAGCTCAGCTGGTAAAGAATCCGCCTGCAATGCAGGAGACTCCGGTTTGATTCCTGGGTCAGGAAGAGCCCCTGGAGAAGGGAGAGGCTACCCACTCCAGTATTCTTGGGCTTCCTTTGTGGCTCAGCTGGTAAAGAATCCTCCTGCAATGTGGGAGACCTGGGTTTGATCCTTGGGTTGGGAAGATCCTCTGGAGAAGGGAAAGGCAGCCCACTCCAGTATTCTGGCCTGAAGAATTCCTTGGACTGTATAGTCCACGGGGTTGCAAAGAGTCAGACATGATGGAATGACTTTCACTTCACTTCACTTCAGTGTACAATGTACTCCATCCCACACCTCTAACTATAAACACCATGGAGAAATACAGTTTGGCCTTCCTGAACTTTCTGCTTTGGCAGTAGTGAAGCCATCAGCCTGCTGGAAAGCACTGCGTTAGAGAGTGTCATGGGTGGGGTGTTGTTATAAAGCAGAAAACCCGGACAGAAAGACAGACACGCACAAAGGGGTGATGGTGTGAAGACCGCAGTTATGCTGCCACGAGCCAAGGACTACCGGGAGCTGCCAGAAGCTGAAAGAGGCAAGGTAGGCGCCTTTGGCAAGGTTCAGAGGCAGGACCACCCTGCTGACACCTCAGTTTTGGACTTCATCTGCAGGACTGAGAGGTGATGAATTTCTGTTCTCAGCTCCTGGTGCGCCTCCCTCTGCCTTATACGCCCTTCTCCAGCTTCTCCATCTGGCTCACCCTCATCTGTCCCCTAGAAGTATCCTGCATCCCTTCTGTGAACTCCGTCCTGACCTGCAGACTGGGTCAGGCATGACTCTGGGGTCTGTGCACCTTGACAAGAGCACCTATATGGGCCCTTGTGCGGGCAGCAGGAGCTCCGGCCTCCTGTTGACCCCTCGCCTCTGTGGGAGCTCCTTGAGGGCAGATCCAGGCCCCTAAAGGCCCCAGCAATGAACTGGATGGCCCTGAACTTGGCTTGTCAGGAGCTCCCTGTGGCCCTCCAGCGGGCGAGGTGACCCACCTGTTTCTTTCTGCAGGAACTCTCCAAACTGGGCCTGGGGAGTGACATGGACGTAGAGCTGCAGACCCTTCAGCTGCCGGTGGATTACAGGGAAGTGAAGCAGAGGGTCGCCAGAATCTGGAAAGATCTTCAACCGCAAGTAAATGACAGTGAGGGAGGCAGGGGGGCTGGGAGCAGGAGGTGGGCTGATTATGTGTGGAGAGCCTGTGAACCCCAGGACCCTGGTTCTAGGGTTGATGGCTCAAGTAAACCCTGCCCCCTGCCCACCAGTAACAGCCCAGACAATTTCAAAAGGGTCTGGTTATAAAAGTTTAAGATGAAATGCATAGTAGAATCTTAGAATAAAGACTCTGGAAAGAGAGAAGGAGGAAGGAAAAGGAAGCTTTATTCCCAGCCTGGACTCAAAGGTAGTTCCCACCTAACAGAGAGGCCCTTGGGTTAGTCCCAGCCAGGCCCTTGCAGAGCAGGTGGGTTGTGAGATGGGGTGTGAGGCAAGGACCTCTTGGCCTAGGAGAGCATTTGGAGGGTGGCCCCCACCAGGAGGTGGGAGAGTGGCCCACCTGGGGAGGCCCATTTCATCACTCCCAGAATATCTTATCAGAACAGAGTTACTATGCAAGAAACTGGTACAAACATCCCCCAGATATAAAGACCAGATGATATTAATAGAACAAACACCACCAGACCTTTAAGATGATACACCAATGTTTTGATAATATAATGAGCTATTTTTTTCAAAGAGGAAAAATAATCAGCTCAAAAGATTCTAACAGTATTTTATTGGACTGTTCTTGATGAAAGTGAAAGTGGAGAGTGAAAAAGTTGGCTTAAAGCTCAACATTCAGAAAATGAAGATCATGGCATCCGGTCCCATCACTTCATGGGAAATAGATGGGAAATAATGGAAACAGTGTCAGACTTTATTTTTCGGGGCTCCAAAATCACTGCAGATGGTGATTGCAGCCATGAAATTAAAAAATGCTTACTCCTTGGAAGAAGAGTTATGACCAACCTAGATAGCATATTCAAAAGCAGAGACATTACTTTGCCGACTAAGGTCCATCTAGTCAAGGCTATGGTTTTTCCTGTGGTCATGTATGGATGTGAGAGTTGGACTGTGAAGAAGGCTGAGTGCCGAAGAATTGATGCTTTTGAACTGTGGTGTTGGAGAAGACTCTTGAGAGTCCCTTGGACTGCAAGGAGATCCAACCAGTCCATTCTGAAAGAGATCAACCCTGGGATTTCTTTGGAAGGAATGATGCTAAAGCTGAAGCTCCAGTCCTTTGGCCACCTCATGCAAAGAGCTGACTCACTGGAAAAGACTCTGATGTCTGGAGGGATTGGGGGCAGGAGGAGAAGGGGATGACAGAGGATGAGATGGCTGGATAGCATCACTGACTCGATGGACATGAGTCTGAGTGAACTCCAGGAGTTGGTGATGGACAGGGAGGCCTGGCGTGCTGCGATTCATGGGGTCACAAAGAGTCGGACACGACCGAGCAACTGAACTGAACTGAACTTCCTTTATTAAACTTTCATAAAAGAGATGGAACCTTCCAGGGAAAGACTAAGCTTCTCCTGGGATAGTCTTAGATAACAGCTGGGATCCTCAGGGGAAAAGGGAATATACTGCCCTATAAGAAATAGGAAAATATTTAAATTAGATGCCATGTAGGTGTCTATCTCAGAGAAGGTAATGTCACTCCACTCCAGTACTCTTGCCTGGAAAATCCCATGGATGGAGGAGCCTGGTGGGCTGCTGTCCATGGGATCGCTAAGAGTCGGACATGACTGAGCGACTTCACTTTGACGCATCAGAGAAGGAAATGGCAATCCACTCCAGTGTTCTTGCCTCGAGAATCCCAGGGACGGGGGAGCCTGGTGGGCTGCCGTCTATGGGGTCGCACAGAGTCTGACACGACTGAAGCGACTTGGCAGCAGCAGCAGCAGGTGTCTATCCAGTTACTTTTTGTTCCAGCACATTCATCAAGGGGGGCAGGCGAGGGATGGGTGTGATGATGGCACATTTTGGGGGTTGGGATGTCTTGCCCCCCAGAGCTCTCCCTCTGAACCATCTGGAGAGCAGCGGGGACCTCAGTTTCCCTAATCTTCTGCCTCCGCATGCGCTCACACAGTTCGTTGTGCATGTGGGCGTGGACCCCGCCGCCAAGGCCATCTTTCTGGAGCAGTGCAGCAAGAACCGAGGCTACCGGGACGCCGACATCCGGGGCTTCCGGCCCGAGTGTGGCGTGTGCCTTCCAGATGGCCCAGAAGTGATCGCGTCAGAGGTCAGCATGAAGGCGGTCAGCAGGCGGGCAGCAGTGCAGGGCGTGGAGGTGGCCTTTTCCCGAGACGCGGGTAGGTGCGTTCTGATACTGGGCTTGCAGGGGAGGAGGGAGGGCTGAAGTGGCCTCTGACCAAACTTCCTCCCAGGTTGTGCCATCCTGTGCCATCCGGCTGGGTGCTTGGAGCTGCCCAGAGTCATCATGCAGACCCACACGTTGCTCACTTCTGCCTAGGACTGATTCTGAGGACCCGCCCACTCACTAGCCTTTGGCGGCTGGCAGAAGAGAAGGGGTGGGTAGGTGATGTTGAGAGCCACTAACATTTTGTGGATGACTTTTTTTTTTTTTGGCTGTATTTTATTCTTTTTTTTTAATTGGGTGATAATTGCTTTACTGTGTATATATATATATATATATATATATATATACACAGTACTATATATATATACTGTATATATGTATACTGTATATATATATATCTCACCTCCCTCTTGAGCCTCCCTGCAAGCCCCCCTATCCTCCTCCCCCTCACACCCCGCTAGGTCTCACAGAGCACCAGGCTGGGCTCCCTGTGTTACAGAGCAGCTTCCCACTGGCTCTGTTTTCCACATGGTGGTGTATATATGTCGATATCATCCCAGTTTATCCCATGCTCTCCTTACCCCACTGTGCTCACAAGTCTGTCCTCTCCATTCCTTCCCTGTGAACAGGTTGATCAGCATGGTTTTTCTAGATTCCTCCATATGCTTTAATATAGTATATTTGTTTTCTCTTTCCCACTTCATTCTGTGTGACAGGCTCTAGGTTCATCCACTTTACTACAACCGACTCAAGTTCATTGCTTCTCATGGCTGAGTAATATTCCACTGTATATGTACCACAACTTCGTTATCTATCCATCTGTCAGTGGGCATCTAGATTGCTTCCATGTCCTAGCTGTGGTGTACAGGCCGCAGTGAACACTGGGGTTCGTGTGTCTTTTTGAATTGTGGTTTTCTAAGGGCATATACCCAGTAATGGGATTGCTGAGTTACTTTTATTTATTGCAGCAAAGTTGTGAATGAACCATTCTAGTTTAGCCTCAGATGAAGATTAATTTTCCTTTGTTTCTCCAGATTCTGACCCCCTAGGAGGTAGTTAAGTCTCCTTCAAAAGAATGAATGGAGAAATCGTTACTGAATTAAATCATATGAGCCTTATTCGGGCCCTAGCACAGCCTTGGAAGGTTCTTGCTTTATTCAGTGGCCAATGAATTGAGAAGCAAGGGCTAAGTTCATAGACCAACCTCTTGCCCACCTGATGAAAGGGGTTTAATTTTAAAGATAAGACAAAGGGAGGAGGAGTGGGGCTAATGATGGGGAGGAATATGCATTAGTCTACCTGGGAAGACTTTTTCTGGGGAGTAGGATGCCACTCTGCTTTTATGCTTTTTATGGTCCTTAATGGCTGGTCCTGACCGCCAGCAGGTGTGTAGCCTAATTAGCCTAAATATTAGGCTAATTTAGTAAAATTAATGTATAATGAGACTCAGGGTTTGTTGGAGGTCAGGTTCCTGGCCATCTTGGTCCCAACTGGTACCATCTTGTTTGTTTGTAGCTTTCTTTCTTATCCTTGAACCCTTTAACTTAAATATTTATGTTAACTCCTGCTAAAGGTGGGGCCTGGCAGGTTTTGAGCAAAAATCTGGAGCGCTTCTGGCAATAACACCATCCCCACCTCTTCCTAGTTACTGCTTCTCATTCTTGAGGGCCACTGAAGGGTGAAGGTCTGACTTCTGAGGCTGCTTCCTGCTGAACATGAGTGCCATTTTCCCCTGGATTAGGGGAGCAGAACTGTTCCTGACTAGCCTAAATTAAGTCTAATTATCAGCAAGCTGCAGTCAGAATTGTTTGTTTGTACGCTTGTATTAGTATCATCTGAAGCTTGATGACTTCAAAGTCATCAAAGTCACATTTACTAAGGAAGCTGACAAGACAAGGCCCAGAGATAAGGAGGAAGATAATGGCAATTAATGGGGCCAAGAAATGGAAAAAAGGCAAGTTAGCCTGGGAAGACCCTGCCTGACTATGTTCCAGATGGAGCTTGGATCTAGACCTCATGTGTTCTATCTGTATAACCATTGAGCTTGCTCATATCTTTTCTATGTTTATCTCAACCAACTGAGTTACTGACATATGTATAGCAGGTTTTATTAGGAACTGTGCAGGCTTCCCCTTGCTCAGCAAGGAGGCAGTCAAGGGCTAGTCTGTTGTTCAGAACAACATATGTTAGAGAGTCCAGAGAAGTATGGAGTTCTTGTAAGGCATACCCTGTGTTTTTAGACAAGTCTTTAAAGGCATGGGTGAGATTTTGTAGAGTGATTTCACGCTGTGCAAACCTTCCCCAGGGGGCCACTAGTCTGAAGGAAGTCCTTACTGCTGCCAGAATGAGTCCTTTCATCTCGGGGCTGGGTGATCTTCTGAATGGTGATACCTAGGTTCTGAGAACTTAGCTGCCCTAGCATACAGTGTCCCCAAGATTGGGCTTATCTAAATAAGGACGGACTAGAGCCCACCCCAGAGAAGGGAAGCAGGAGTTAGAGTTGTTCTGATGGGGCACTTGGTTTCTTCTCAGGCCACAAAGGAGCAGGTACCCATAGGGAGCATATGTTCTGGGGAGTTGAATCACATTCGACAGTGGCTAGCCCCAGAGGGTGCCCTTCCAGAGTGAGGAGAGAGGCCCACCTGCCTAGTGGGGGTCACTGAGGGATTCTTGACCAGTGGCTTTTCCCCAGGCCTTAGGAGGGCCATATACTAACTGTCAGACAACCGGCATTTTCCATCTGCAGTAAGTACATCTCCCATCTGGTCCGTGTGGATGTTCATCAGGTCAGTGCAGGGGGCACAGTGGGTGAGATTTCCATACGGGTCAACCCAAGGCACTTAAATTGTGGGGTAATGGAAGAAGTTGTGGTCAGAGTCCAGAGTAACCCTAGGGTGTTACTGTAAGTCTCTCCTTTTGATAGGGGTGTTTAATAGGGGTGGTGCAGCAGGCCTGATCATAGCGGTGGCCCTGTGGAGTGAGTGCTTTGTGTTTGATAGAGGGAATCCAAGCAGGGAAGCTGCTTCAGGGATGGGATATAAACTTCAGGAGGAATGGGTTTTCTGTGCTGTCCCTCACTGAGTTGTGTTCAGCTAATCTATAGGTGTCACTTGGAGAGTGGGAGTGCCGGATTCAGCACTGGGACAGCTTTTGTCAGCAGGCTGTAATTCTCCAGAAATTCACTCCTGAATCCCCATTCTTCATGGATGGTTGTAAGAGACAGAGCAGAGAAGATAAGAAGGCATAGACAATAATGGCCACGCATCCTGCCTCCAATGTCAATGTTCCCTATATCCTGCATGGACAGAGGAAATGTTTACCAGTAGGAGGAGGTTTGGCAGAACAGCGGAAGCTAAGTAATACAGTAGCGATGACAAGGCCAACTGCTAAGCCTGTCCATCACATTACTTACTTATTAGGAGGGTTAGTCCCTTTAAAAAGCATATAAGCTCAGTGACAGGTGCACACAGCTGTAACTGAGCAAGTGGCTCAGCAACTTCCGGAGGCACAGGTGTTGTCTTTACTCTGGGATGGTGGCCCACGGAGTTATTGTCAGGCACTGAATTGGTCAAGATTACCAGATAAGGTCCTGCCCACTTGGGGTCTAACTGGTCTTGTGGATTTCCAGCCTTCCAGGTGTTCAAATAAACCCAGTTCCAGGGAACAAAGGATGTAAAACCATGTCAGAAGGGGAAGGCCTGTAAAACTTTGAGTTTTTTTCCTGTCTGTAAGGCATATTTCAGTCATCCATGTCCCTAAGGTTGGCTTTGTAGGCACGTTCTTCAAGAATGGGCCTCCTGTACCTGATCTCATACAGACTTAACCTGAGCTTTCCTTTAGGGGCTAATTGCATTCTGAGAAGTGCTGTGGGGAGAAGAGAGATCCAAGTTTGATAAATCTCTTGACATAGTTTGGCTTAATTTCTTTTGAGAATTTGATTTACTCTTTTTGCTTTTCCTGAGGACTGTGGTCTCATGCCTGACTCTCTGCCACCCCATGGATTGTAGCCCCTTAGGCTCCTCTGCCCATGGGATTTTCCAAGTAAGGATACTGGAGTGGGTTGCCATTTCCTTCTTCACAAGATCTTCGCGACGCAGGGATTGAACCTGTGTCTCTGCTGTCTCCTATACTGGCAGATGGATTCTTCACCACTAGTACCACCTGGGAAGCCCAAGAGGGGTGCAACCTCCATTTAATTCCCAGTGCTCTAGAGATTTCCTTAGGAATTTGAGAAACAAAGGCAAGCCCACTGTCACACTGAATGGATTTAGGAAGCCCAAACGGGGGGATTATTTCCTTGAGCAGGGCCTTAGAAATCTCTGAAGTAGTCTTGGTTTGGGGCAGGAATCTAGCCAAAGGTGTCAGTCAAAACCAGCAAATATTTGAAAATTTCCTTGTGCCCAGAGCATTGCTGTAAAATCTGTTTGCCAGCTTTGACCTAGATATGTGCCTCTGTACGAGGTGGGGGTCCCTCCCTTGACTTTGGAGGGGTGAGTGTTGAGGTTATTCTGGAGGCAGATAGGGCTTGGTTCAACCTTACCTGTTTAAGGAGACTTCAGAAATTGGGAGTAGTGATGGATGTGATAAGCCACTGATACTGGGTCTCCTGCCTATAGTAGGGCTTGAAGTACCCGTTCAGAATGGCTTGAAGTGCACTAGCCTGAAGAGCAGTTGCCCATGATTGTTCACCAACCTTTCCAGGTATTCTGGGCTTTTAAAACAGGCCCATCACAAAGCCTTTTCTTTCTTCTGGGGGGTACATGGGAGGTCAGAGTCAGGATCTGGGGGCAGCGATAGCAGTGGCGTTTGAAGTCTGTCCCCACCCTCTGCAGCTTGTTTAGCTGCCATATATGCTGTGCGATTTCCTCTTGTTATTTCTGCGTCTCCCTCTGATGGCCTCTCCAGTGAGTATAGGCTATATACCCTTTGGCAGAAGTATAGCCTCCAGCAGCCTCCTAGTCCCCAGCCCACCCCCCACTGTTAATGTCTATTCCCTGAGATCAGTGTATGTTGTGTCCTCAGGCTATGCCATTCTTTTAAAGTTTGAGCCCTGCCCCCTTCCCTCCTGTCTCACTCTGGTCCAGTTGTTTAGAAAAATAGGCCTCAACCGGGAGTCAGAGGTCTGGGTTTTTATGTAGGCACCCCCAGGGGAGTGTCTCCTCCTTCAGGTACATATGGATGGAAGGAGCGGCTCAGGTTGGGTAAAGCCAACCTGGGGGCTCTCCTGAGATGTTTCTTCAGTTCCAGGAATGCTCAGTCACAGCCGAGGGTCTGCTCAAAAGAGTCAAGGTCCTTCCCTTTTAATTGTTCATACGAGGGCTTAGCAATTAAGCCAGCGTTGGGATCCGCACATGGCAGAGCCAGGCACCCCCAGGAAGCCCTGGAGCTGATCTCTTGTATTAGGGGTGCCATCTGGCAAATCCATTCTTTCCTCTGCTTAGATAGTGCCTTGTGCCCCTTTTCTGTTATTAAATCCTAAGCATTCTGCCCGCTGGAGGGAGATTTGGGCTTTTTTCCTTTGAAACTTTATATCGTCTCTCTGCCAGATAGATTTAAGGAGGTAACTTTGTTATGGTCAGAAAGCTCTTTGATGGGGCTGATGATTAGAATTTCATCCACATATTGAAGGATAGTCCTCTGTTCTAATTCAAAGTCACTGAGATCCTCAGCTAAAACCTTTCTTAAAAGGGTGAGGGAGTTTTAAAATCCCTGGGGCAGAACCACCCAGCACAAGTGGTGTTTTCTCCTGTTGCTTAGATCCTGCCATTCAGATGCAAAAATGTACTGAGGTTACCAGGCTAAGGGTGCACAAAGGAAGGTGTCTTTTAAACCTAGCTAAGTGCATAGTAAATCGCTTTCGTTGTGTCAGACTCTTGGGGATCCTATGGACTGTAGCCCGCCAGGTTCCTCTCTGATTCTCTAGGCAAGAATACTGGAGTGGGTTGCCATGCCCTTCTTCAGGGGATCTTCCTGACCCAGGGATCGAACCCATTTCTCTTAACATCTCCTGCATTGGAGGCAGATTCTTTACCACTGGCACCACCTGGAATACCAAATGCTCTTGGGGTTTAGGGTAGAGAGTACGGTTTGAGGATCTGGCCTCAATGGGTGAATTTTTTTCCTGTCTGTATTTATAGCTTGCAGGTCATGAGCCAGCTGTCATCTCTTGAGTTTTTTTACTGGCAGAATAGGACTGTTGCAAGGGCACTGGCAGGGTCTAAGAAGCCCTTGTTTGAATAGACTTTCTATTATAGGCTTAATGCATGCTAGGGCTTCTTTGCTTCATGAGTATTCTATTTGGTTTCTGTCAAAGCTTGTTGTTGCCCAGTTGCTGAGTCCTGTCTGACTCTTTGAAACCCCATGGACTGCAGCACACCAGGCTTCCCTGTACTTCACTATCTCCCTGAGTTTGCTCAAACTCATGTCCATAAGTCGCTTCAATCATGTCTGACTCTTTGCAACCCCATGGACTGTAGCCCACCAGTATCCTCTGTCCATGGAATTCTCCAGGCAAGAATACTGCAGTGGGTTACCATTTCCTCCTTTAAGGGATCTGCCCTTGTGGCTCAGACAGTAAAGAATCTGCCTGCAATGGGGGAGACCCAGATTTGATCCTTGGATCAGGCAGATCCCCTGGAGAAGGGCATGGCTACCCACTTCAGTATTCTTGCCTGGAGAATTTCATGAACAGAGGAGCTTGGCAGACTGCAGTACATGGGATCGCAAAGAGTTGGACATGACTGAGCGACTAACACTTTCCACTTTCATGTCCATTGAGACAGCGATACTGTCGAACCATTTCATCCTCTGCTGCCCTCTTCTCCTCCTGCCCTCAATCTTTCCCAGGAAAGAGAGATTTAAACTGGCCTCACATTTTTTCCACAGTCCCTTTTTTGGCTAAGAGCCAAGAAAAATCCAACATTGGGGATCTCATCCCATTTTCTTTTTTAAAACTAGCAATAGCTATCCAATTGGAAAATAATTAGAGAGACGTTAGTTGGCCAGCTTTCTCCATCCCCCAGTTTACATTAGAGCTATGCAGTGTTAACAAAGAAAATAAACTGTCTCCTTGTTAGTGGGTGCAACTCAAAGAGTTTACAGTTACGGAGAATGTACCTGAGCAGTGTTCACTGGGATAGAAGCTGGGTTACCCGTATCGAGGAGTCCTTACTTCTGGTCTCTCTTCAGCTTCCCAGTGGCCTCTTCCTAGGGCTGGTGACTGTGCAGATCCCACAGGATTGGCCCACCCCAAGTGGTTTGGGAGCTCTAACTGCAACCTAAACCAGTCTTTGCAGGGGCTCTAAGGGGAGACAGTGTCCAATAGGGTCTTAGTTAGAAAGCCCCCCCGAAGTCAGTGACTCAGTGTTGCCAGACCCACTGTGAGCTGTAGGAAATACCTGATGTAGGTGACTGCTTTCAGCAAGCAGTTCCCAGAGACAGGGTGAAGCAGCAGTGGGAAAACGATTCTCTAAGTCAGCGGTCCCCAACCTTTTGGGCACCAGGGACCAGTTCTTTGGAAGGCAATTTTTTCACGGACTAGGGTAGGGAGAATAGTTGTGTTGCAGGAAGGCAGACCCCTTCCAGGGCCCCAAACTGGGCTCTTGTCTAACACTTGGAAATGAATTGTCTGAGGAGACACCTGTGCTTACAAAGCAAGAGATTTTATTGGGAAAGGGCACCCGGGTGGAGAGCAGTCGGGTAAGGGAACCCAGGAGAACTGCTCTGCTCTGTGCTTTAGTCTACCTGGAAGGGTCAGGGTTTTCTCCAGGGAGTAGAGTGCCGCCCCCCTTTTAATCCTTTTTGTTCCTTAATGCCCGGTCATTCTGCTACAGTGTCATTTAATATGCTAATTTAGAAAAATCAACATATAATGAGCCCCAGGGTCTGTTGGTGATCAAGTTTGTGGCCATCTTGGTCTTAGCTGATTCCATCTAGCTGTTTGTTTGTTTTCTTTTGTATTTTCCTTGTGTATTTCTGGATCTTTTAACATAAGAATTTATATTAACTCCTGCTAAAGGTGGGGGTTGGAGGGTCGTGAGCAAAGACCTGAAGCAACTCTGACAGTAAAATGAGTCGAGGAGGGCTCACAGGCTGGAGAGAGCGTCTTGGACTCCTTGGTTGGAAATCTGGTACCTCCTATGGATCAGCCACTTGCTAGACACGAGGCCCGGAGCCAGCCTCTCCACGGCTTTTTCCCAGCAGCAGGTTCTTTCTGAGGCAGAAGAACAAAAGCTGGGTCTCCTGGGTGGTGGGCCCCTTATGCTTCAGAGCTGCAGCCCTGCTGCTTCTGCTTGCGTTTAGCTGAGGTTCGAGGCTGGTCCAAGGAGTAACCTGGCATTTTGTGTGGTTGTAGGTATGTCTGCGATTACGCCTACTACCTGTCTTTGCATCATGGAAATGGGTGTGCGGCCCTCATCCATGTCCCTCCGTTATCTCCTCGGCTGCCCGCCAGCCTGCTGGGAAAAGCCCTGCAAGTCCTCATCCAGGAAATGCTGGAGGAGATTGAGAAAGGCCGGGCTCAAAACCAGAAGCTCAGCCTTTGCAGTTCCAGCCGGGGAGAACCAACTGGGGGACTGCTCCATTAGAGAAAATGAAATGTTTCACTCCTGTGTGTAGAGTTAAACTGTGCTTTGAGGGGCTTTAAAAAAAAAATTGCTTATAAAACAGTTTACACCAAGGAAAAATGTTCTGAATTCGCTCAACGAAATCACAAAGGGTTATTTTATTGTCAAAAGAAAGAAGAACACTCTGAAAGGCAGACATTTCATAGGGGATTAACTAGCTTCAGTTATGGTTTTCCTGACAATAAAATGAAATGCTGCTGCTGCTGCTGCTGCTAAGTCACTTCAGTCATGTCCAACTCTATGCAACCCCATAGACGACAGCCCAGCAGGCTCCGCCGTCCCAGTGATTCTCCAGGCAAGAACAGTGGAGTGGGTTGCCATTTCCTTCTCCTATGCGTGAAAGTGAAATCACTCAGTCATGTCCGACTCCTGGTGACCCCATGGACTACAGCCTACCAGGCTCCTCCGTCCATGGGATTTGCCCAGGCAAGAGTACTGGAGTGGGTTGCCATTGCCTTCTCCAAAATGAAATGCTAGTAATGTCTTTTTCCCCCTTAAAGTCTGTGTCTCAGGCCTCTGTGATCCCGTCCGATCGCTGGGACCTCTGCTTCGTTCCCCAGGGCCCCGTGTGGCGGGATGACCTGTGACTGGCCCGCCTGGGGAAACACGGGTGCAGCCACCACTGCGGGCCCCCCAGGCTGGTCCTCTGAGCCTGTGCATCCAGGCGCTGCAAGCGCCCTCTGAGCCACCGAGTCTCTAGTGTTTGGGCTTTTTTAACTTCATAAAAAAATTGTCATAAAATACACATAGCATGAAAGTTACCATTTTAACCATTTTTTAGTGCTCAGTGGCAATATGCACATTGACTCGGGCAACCCTTGCCACCATCATCATCCCAAACTGAAACTCCACACTCATTAAACTCTGTCTTCCCCCTTCTCCCTCTGGCCCTTGGCATCCACTATTCTACCCTCCCTCTCTGAATCTGACTACTTTGGAGACCTCATATTCATGGAACTTTTGTTTGTGACTGGTTCATTTCACTTAGCAAAATATCTTCAAGGTTGATCCATGTGGCGTGTGTCAGAATTTCCTTCCTTTAAGGCTGAGCAACACCCCCATTGTGTATATAGAATACATTTTGTTTAGCCATTCATCTTTCGATGGACACTGGGCTGCTTGCACCTTTTGGCTGTTGTGAAAATACCGCTGCTATGAACACTGGTGTGCAAGTCTCTCTCAGAATCCTGTCTAGGTGTGTGTGTGTGTGCATGTGTGGCCATACCTAGTGAGATTGCTGGATCATTTGGTAATTCTGAGTTTACTTTTGTGGAGACACTGCTGTACTGCTTTTCATGGCAGCCATCCCACGTCACATTCCCCCCATAGTGTCTGGCCCCAAAGCGAAGGTTAATAGCTGGGTTTAGCTTTTCTACCATAAACAGTATTTTTCTGCCTTTTAAGAAACAGAACCTCCCCTTTGCATCTTTCATTTTGCCTTTATGGCGTTGTGCCAAGCTGCTCACAACAAGGTTTTACTGTCCCAGTGTTGTCTAGGGGAAAATTTCCATTGGAACCCCCTTTGGCCATATTATTTTTTGGAGGAAGAGCTAAGCTCTGGGAAATTTCTTGTTATGTTGGTCTGCTCACAGTGTAATTTTCTACTTAATTTCATTTAAAGAAAAATCATTATTTAATGCCCAGATTTATTCAGTGTAAGTAAAAGCAGCTGTACCTTAATAACAAAGGAACTGGGCAAAGGAACACACTTTACCATTAGCCCTCCAGCACACTCGTGTGTTTGTAATAGATTTTACAGGACCCCTTTGCGAATGGAATTGGCTCACTTGACATAGAACGGATCAAAGTCCCACTGCAGCAGACCAAAGGCAGCAAGAGGGGCGGGGTGGTCTGGATGCCAAGCACAGGTCTGGCTGCACGGCTATTAATGAGGAGAGCCTTCTGCAATCCTAGGCAAACACCTGCTACCCAGAGCCCTGGGCCACTGCCCCCAACCCCACCTTATTTTAGCTCGTCTCAGGACGGTGGCAAGCAGGCCTCCTCTTAGACCCAGCTCCAGTGTTATTTCAGATTGTAAAATGTGTGTGGCTTGGCGCCAAGCAGACGTTTAGATGTCACCAGTCAGAGGCCCAGAGCTCTTGATGAACAGCCGTCATCTCCCACCCGCTGTGGTCTCTAGGGTTCTTTCGGAAGCAGCCAGAGACCCGTTTACCTCCTCGTCTTAAGTGGCCTGCCATCACCCCAGTACACACTAGGGTCTCTGTAGTTACGGCTGAGGTGCGGGCAGTTCCGAGACAGTTTGAAAGCTGACACAGCTTCAAAAGGCTCAGCCCTGGGTTGGTCATTTAACAGCTGGGGGATCTTGGACATGTCTGCGTGTTTGCTCATCTATAAAACAGAGGAACAGAAATCCTTCCTTTGCAGAGTTACTGTGAAGACCTGGTGAGAGAGTGGACGCGAATGTCCGTCAGTGAGGACAGAGCGCTGCACGTGGGCCTTGGAGCTGGACCTGGGAGGGTGGATACGGAAGTAGTGCTGCTGGATTGCGGGCTTGGGCAGGGGCGCGGTGGGGTGAGGGTATTGCACGTCTCAACCCCAGCACCTTCATCCTCAGGAGACCCTGCTGCTCCCCTGGCTGAGGACAGGTGCAGACTGAGCCTCTGAGGCCTGGAGGCACAGCGCTGCCCGCCCGGGGTGGTGGGAATCGTGCTGCCTGGGCTCCTTCCAGAGGTGAGATGCCCAACGGAGCCTCACGTGAGCCTGCTGTGAGTCACGGGTCCTCTAGTGAAGGTCTCCTGGGTACCAGGCTCACTGTGACAGTGGGAAGCAAAACTCCAGGGCAACACCGAGAGTTGAGAGTCCCCTGTTTTTTGTTTTTAGGTCCAAGTCCTTGACACTCACCAGGTTGTAAGCAAGCACAGCCTTTCATTTACTTCTACTGCCTACACCTGGCTAGTTAACCCCCTTTGTCCAATAGCCTGATTTTATTATTGATGTATAAAGTCCCATGATCAAAGTTTAATAAATGATCATGTCTTCCTGATGTGTAAGAACATGCATAGCTTGTTTCCGTCGAACATGTCTTCACACTTCCTACCATGACATTTCCTCTGGCAAAGATCACAATCCTGGGATTTGTAGAGTCTCTGGGCCAGGGCTTCGCAGGTGGCGCTAATGGTAAAGAACCCACCTGCCAGTGCCAGAGACGGAAGAGATGTGGGCTCAATCCTTGGGTCGGGAAGATCCCCTGGAGGTGGGCATGACAACCCACTCCAGGATTCTTGCCTGGGGAATCCCATGGACAGAGGAGCCTGGTGGCTACAGTCCCTAGGGTCACACAGAGTCAGACAGGACTCAAGCGACTTCACACAGCATCCTGGGGTAGGCCAAGATCGTCGGCTGAAAAGTAACTAAGGTGTCTGCGCAGTGCCAGTGAGCTGTGCCCTGTGTGTGTGTCCGAGGCCTTGCCTGTGCCCTCTGAGGTGTGCGGACCGTGAGGGACCAACCAGGATGTCAAAGTGTGAACAGAGTCCTTTGCCCCAGGATCACCCAGATGAAACCTGCCCTGGCCTGACTTTTGTCTATGGAAAAGCCTACAGAGCAGTCAAAAATCAAGCACAGATATCTCTATTTTATAGAAATTCAAGTTTTCTTCTGGCTGATGTAATGGAGAGAATAGCTTTCCTGTTCACACGAAACGTGCATGCCGAGAAGGTTCAGCTGTCGGAAACAGGGCGACGCCTTCACGCAGAATGCCTCCCAGCGAACACACACGCCACCTGTAGCTCAGCTTCCCTGCTCAGAAGTTCGGGGAGGGGCAAAATCAGAGACCAAAGTGCATACAGAATTCCTTTATTTAACTTAAACCATGTAGTACTTTAACTACTAGAAAAAAGCAGAGTAAGAGAAACTAAAATTGCCTTAGCTTCAGCCATTCAAAATAGACAAAGTTTCTTTTTTTTTTCGGTAATGTAAAGAATCCAGAGTATATTGCAATAACAGGAATAAATTCTTACAACAGAATATACAAAAAAACATTTTGAAATTTTTTCCATCTACTGATTTTTTTCATATAAACAGAGGAATTTTTTAGGAATAATTTATACACAGAAAGTCATTTTATGTAACAAATTGGCCATGTTATTACCTTTTTTAAAATTTTAAACTTTTTTTAAAAAACTTTTGTTTAAACAAGAAAACTCAGAAAATGCATTATTTGTGATGCATCCATTCCATCGTGCCTTCTGGTTTGATTTTTATTTTTTTGTCCCAGAGGTAGACAGACTCTGGCAAACCCCAATCTCAACCTCACTGGCTTAGAAAGCAGACAGGTGTCTTTGCCAAGCATCCATCACCTGTGGTTGTGTCTGCGCAACACCAAACATCCAAAGGAAAAGTTGCAAACAAAACCCAAATTGGTTCTGGACCTTTCTCCCATGTAGCACAAACACCCAGGTGTTTCCAGTGATGGGGATTTTGTGGAGCTGTGCTGATATGGCCAATGACCCACTGAGAGCAGGAAGCAATGGAGTCAAACTTAAAAAAGATCTTGCATGTGTATAGTTTGTATTAAAAAGAGTTTGTTTTCTATTGAAAAACATCTACATTCGGTGTTCTGCCTCAAATAAAAATAGGGTCTCTTCCTCGTCATAGCAAAGCATTAACCATGATATGAGGCATGGAAGCAAATAGCCTGCGTGCGCCATTATTACCGTCTTTCTGTGGCAGTCTGTGCGGCGCGCTCATCGCGAAAGCCGTGAGCCGTGCGATGGAGTCCTTCCATCTCGAGGCTCTGCCCAACAGTACCAACCAACCCAACCAGATGTGGATGGCGCCACGGCGCCGCTGGGCTGCAACACCTCTGCGATTTGCTGGGCCAATGAGGTTCTTTCAGTCTGTTAAAGTAGCTACACTCCAAAGGGAAATGAGCAGTAAAAGATGATCCCCTACCCAACCAGGGGGTTCTGGAAGACCAAGATACTGAAGATACAGAACTACTTCTTAAACCGTCGTCCCTTTGTTATAAACTAGGGCACAAAGCATGGGGGAAAAGAGGGTGAACCACGGCTTGGGTCAGGGTAAAATCCTTTTTTTTTTTTTTTTTTTTGGCATCTTGTAAAGCTAGCTAGTAAACAGGTGTCCTAAAAAAATGGATCACAAATACACATTTGCACACACAGAGAAAAAAAGTGTCTTTAAATTATTCTCAGCAATTATAAACTACAAACATTTTATAAAATTATTCTATGTTCTTACAAAAATGCAATGAAACGTTTAATTAGTTCTTGTAAACCAGATCTTCGTCAACTGACTACCCGTAATCTACTGGACTTAAGAGCCCTATTGAAAACGCTAATGAGTGACTAATTACAATGATGTTCACCAGAAAGATGTGGACACACACAAACGTGGACACACAAGATGAGTAATCATTATGTTCTTGCATGAACAAAACAAAACCCTAAAGTCACGCCCCAGAACTGACAACTGACGGTGCGATGCAGTTCGTGTTCTTGAACAATCTGACTGAACTCCGCAGTAACAGTTTCCAAAGTGGGATGTTAGGCTTATCTGTTGACACCAAATGCCCACGGATGACTGCTGAGCCTTGATGTGGTCTGACACCTTCAGAAACCATCAAGTTCCAAGCACAGCCCACACTTCTTCCAAGCCCTGTACCTTCTGCTCACGCTTTCCTCTCTCCACGTCATTCACGATCCCTGTTACAATGGTTTCCTGCCACCTCCTCATTCCACCATCAAGGAGTGTTCGTCTGCTTGTTCTCTAAATGACCAACTAGTCATCTAAGCTGGAGGCCAAAAATGAAACCCTCTGGCTTGTCCAAGGTCTGTATCTTCAGCATCTCTGGCAACAGAGGTTCAGTCTAAGCAACATCCTCTCTTGACGTTCTCATCTGTACCACCCACTATGTCAGAGTGGAGTTAAGAGTTTGATTTCATCACTGGTTCTTAAAGAGTGGATCTCTGGGCCATGTCTCCCAATGCTGCTTAGCCCAGGAAATGGAAAGACAGCCAACAAACACAAAAGTAATATTAACAAAAGAACAAACCCCAAACCTTAAATGCATTACCGGGTCTGCTGGAATGGGCCAAGGCATACCACGGAGCTTTACTGCCAACTGGAGGGTGCTTGTGTTCTGGAAAGAGTTGCCTTTAACACTGTCTGGCCAGAGGACCCAACAGTGACAGCTGAGGACCTTGGACCAAGTATCCTAGCTTTCTCACTGCTCTGAGGTACGTGTGACCTTGTCATAACAGCGGCCTGCATCCCATGCAGCCGCCTGCCCCAGAGGTGGGCTGCTGAGAAAGAGGCTTCAGTGGAACAAACTGGCCTAGAATTTGGCATCATACTTGGCTCTGACATCTGTTACCCAACTCGGAACACACCACTTCATGCCAAGCATTTTTCGATTGAGTAGCTCCACAATAACCTTTTTCTTTTTTTTTCCTATTATTGAAATGTTCCAAGTCATAAGAGACAGGCTGGAAGGAAAGGCCAGTGTGGGCCATGAACATAGTCTTCTCTCTTCCAAGGAGGAAGCTCATTCCAACTGTGTCAAATGTCAGGACATCCTCTAAGGGAGTCCTGGGGTGGTCTGGGTCTCACCCAGCTGCAGTTCAACAACGTCTCCAGAACACACCAGCTCCTGCTGCCTCAGGGAAGGGCTGTGTGTGGTCAGGTTTTAATGATCACTTCGATTCAATGATGTGCCTCAGTGGTTCGTCACGCCAAGCAGTGCAAGCTGCTGTCAGAAGGAGGCTGCACGGAGAACGCCACAACTCAGCTTAAGTTATTTGGAGCATACAAAGGAGGAAACCAAGAAGAGGTGGGGAAATGAGCATAAAATTAGGCTAGAACTGTGGACAGATGATGCCTTGGTAGAGTCAAGGTGGGTGGTTTGGTCCAGTAAAATAACTGCACCATCACACAAGCAAAAAATTCTCTTTTATTTGTGTTTCTGAAGCATTTGTTATGATGGGCACTATACTGTTAGTGTTCTCTATTTAAAGGAAAGCCACCTACATAAAACAAAAAGCGACACCAACAACTCGGACAGTTTAAACAAAACCCTTATAACCAGCTGAATGATCTGTAGAAATCCAGTTGTGGAAACCGGTAGGTGTGTGCAAAACGGAGGAGAGGCCGCTATTCCACGGGGTCACCTACAGTGTGGAAGCGGGAAACCCTGATCAGACACTACTTCTCAATGACCTTAAGATGCCAGGGGACTTGGGGAAGGAGAGGGGTGTTCCAGCAGGAGAGAGGAGCTCCTGAGCACAACTGCAGTCCTGGGAGCAGAAAGGAGCTGCCACACTTGGGGAGATTCCCCCCCTCTGCATTTCCCAGATGAAACGCCAGTGCCTGTGAGAGCAGCTGCTGGAGGGGGCGCCCGCCTGTGAGCAGCGGCAGCGGGGGAGGAGGCACAGCCCCTTCCAGCCCAAAGGTTTGGTACGTCTTTGTTTGCCCCTGGGAAGGAGGTGAGGGCGAGGTGGAGAGAACAGCCTGGACAGGGAGGCGGGGACTCTTCCTGCATCCTACCTGGGGCTGGCCACCACCAGGTCGAGAACCGGCAGGAGGAGGCGCTTGCGCAGCTCTCTCGGAGCCCACGTGGCCGCAGAGAGTGCTGACTTGACCCGGCTGAGGGCCCAGCGGCCACCCTGCGGCCTGGTCCCCACCCTGGAAACCACCGCCCCTCCCCCCAGTCTGCACTGAGTCGCTGGTTTCCAAGACAACCTGCGGGCCCCTCCCTGCCTCTGGGGAAACTGAGCCAGGAGGAGAACAGGAGCGACGCCAAATGAGCCGTCGCAGAGAAAGGCGAGTGGGGAGGGGAGCTCGTGCTGCTGTGACCCCGGGATACAGGCTGGCCTCGCCCTGCGTCACCTGGTGTGTGCGGCCTGTGGTGTGCATGAGGTTACCAGTATCAACGGCATATTGTCAGGTGCTGAGAAATGTGAGATGTACTCCTTTTATATATACACATATAAAAAATAAGAGTGAGGTAGATAAGATGTTTGGGAAAGAAAAAACAAAAAGCCCTAAACTGTCCTGTCTCACACACACACACACGCGCACATACACACACACACAAAGCCTTTTCTCAGTATTTAAATTCATAAGGGGGCTTCTCTACAGTGATTGAAACTGGTATCACAAAATAAATTAAAACTCCTACATATACCTTAATTTTTTTCTTTTTCTCATTTTTTAAGGGAAACACTATGGGACAGAGACTAGAGGAAATAGTGGGACTAGTCCGAGACTAGTGACAAGCGAAAAAGCACTACCAACTTTCTTGCGTGTGTTTAATCTCCAGTCGCAACTAGCAATCACCATACTGTATAGCTCTGTTCTTACTCCTAATTTAAACATTTCCATCCCGGAAGCAACTCTTGTGCTGTCATTACTCTGGTGAGAAGTGCGAAAAACTAAACAAAACGAGACCCCGGGCTCCGAGCACTCGGCCTGCTGGCCGGGGAACGACTCCCCTGCGCCAGGCCCCCGGTCCTCTGGGCACCGGGCATGGTCCTCGCCCCGCGGCGCCTGCTGTCCTGACCTGCTGAGGGGCTGCCGGTGGCTCCGTGAGGACACCGCCCCTGCGCCCCACTCCCCACCGGCGCCGGGGGTTGGGGGGGGAGCCTGCCCTGGGGCGTCTCTCCGGTTCTAAAGACAGGTAGGTCCGGTCAGGGGGCGGGGTGGCGGCAGGACTCCGGAGACGGGCCCGCTGCAGCGCGCGGGCGCCGCTGCACCCCTGGACTCAGCAGCTGTTTTCCATGGGATGGAAGGATTAAATAGCCATTAAAAAAAAAAGTAATCCAAATGCCTAGTGTCTGCAGTTAAAACTGCTGTTGTACCCAAGAATTAAAAAAATAGATATATGTGTCACAACTGAAACAAAGGCAAGGGAAAGAGAAGCTGAGACCTGTCAACAACGGTGAGTATCAACACTGAACAAGGATGTGCGATGTATTTAGCCTTTTTTTCTGACCTGAGTTTGTGTCATGTCTTGCACTGTAACAGACTCAGACGCGGTGTGAGGGCAGGCTGGGGAGAGAGGGTCGGGGCAGGCACCCGCCGTCCCTCCACGCCCCCCTCACCAGCTTCGTGCCCACAGAGCCTAGGGGTAGAACAGAACTAACGGGGCAGGGGGAGCAGGGAGGGCTATGTATTTATAAAAAGGCATCAAACAGTTCATGGCAAATTATGTTATATAAGTATCAGTTACTGGGAAGAGAGGAAGAAAGTCACGCACGCTAGTACAAAGCATAAGAAGTTTCTTGGAGTGAGCAGAGAGGGAAGAGGATAGACCTGAAGGTTTTCATAGATTAAATCCACAAAGATAAAGAACAAAAAAAATAGCAGCTTTTTTTTTTCTGTACAGACGTATAGATGAATATCTGAACCGTAAAAAAGTTATAAAAGTGACATTAAAGACGATGTGTATGCAAATGTTTCATGGTCTAACATAGAACTGTAAGACCCACGAAGAAGTCCTAGTAACAGAGAAAATGTCAACAAAGCTTAGAATGCTTGAATCCATGTACTGCTTTTCTTCGCACTGTTGTGGTGTTGGGATTGCTTTCCTTGCAGACCTGCATGAACAGGTGGGCTGAGGCCCTGGCAACCCCTTCCCGTCTGTGTCCTTGGGGGCTAGGCGGGGGCAGGAGACTGGCACGTGGACGACCTTTACTCAAAGCCTGTCTTCCAGACTCCCAACAGGGCCTGTTTCCTCCAGAATTCCCGGGGGGCGGGGGGCTAGAAGGTGGGGGTGCAGAAAGCGTGGGGTGGGGAAGCCAGGCTGGCTTCTCCCCATCCTCACTGAGAGCGAGTCTCATTCTGTCCAGTGCCCCCCAAATCACCTCGTCAGAAGCCATCGGACCTGTGTGAGGGCGAGACTCGGAACACCGGGGACGACCGGGTGCAGGGCGTCAGCAGCGTGGCCCTTAACAAGTGACTAGCTCCCGGCTCACCCAGGCCTCCGGGCTCGCCCAGGCCTCCGGAAAGGAGAACGGAGGTGGGGGCGGGGGGGGGGGGGGGGGCGCTGAGGGGGAAAAGTGGGGGTTTTGGCAGAATTTGGCAGCGTTAACAATGGTCACAACCTTGGGTGAACGATGGCCCTTTGTAAATTTCGTATGTCCCTAAAAATGTTAAAGACACAGTTTTAAAAATCCCGTCTCAACGTGTTTGTTTGTTTTTTATAAAGACCTACGGTGACCGGCAGGTGTGTTCAGGGCAACGTGGGGCCACAGACGGGCAGCCCTCGCTTCAATCCGATGCAGAGGGCATCCTGCCTGGGCTTGCGGCAAATGTGTGTTTCCACCATGAAGCAGAAAGAGAGAGAAAGGTGGGAAGAGAGTGATAGAGACAGGGAGAGAGAGGAGACTTGATTCTCAAGTGTTGCTATTAAGTGTTGTCATTAAGGTTCTTAAAGGCCCGTGTCAGTTAAGGGTTTGGGTAGGGAAATAAAAAGCGGCTTGCATATTGAGAAAAGGAACATCCCAAATGTGTTTACTGCAGAGAAGCCGTCTCCTGTGGGCAGCCATGGCAGTTCTGAAGATCCACTGAGGTACAGGAAGCTGTGAATAGATTGTGAACACTCTCTCCCCACCCCCGCCGCCACGCGCGCGCGCTTTACTGTGTGCACGGCCGGGCTCTGCGATCAGCAGGTCGAGGACTGGGGCAGCGGCAGGGCGCGCTCATTCTTGCGGCCCCCGTTCATGTGGGCGTACGGCTGCCGCTCGTCGAAGCTGGCCCGCAGGACCAGCACGCCCGGGCCCGGGCCGTTCTCAGCCTTGTGTCCTGAGTGTCTGTCGGGCAGCGGCAGGGAGGCAGAGGAGGCCGAGGGGTCCAGCGGCACGCTCTCCATGTTCTCGGGCTCCAGGTCCAGCTCCTCCGGCTCGGGCGGCTTGTTCTCCTCGCTGTAGTAGAAGGAGACCTCCCGGAAGCCCGCCTCCATCTCGTCCTTGACGCTGCTGATGATCTCCAGGAACGAGGGCCGCATCTTGGGGTTGTACTGCCAGCACATGCGCATCAGCTCAAACCTGCGGGGAGATGGCAGAGGTGGGCCCCGCCGGAGGGCGCAGGCTGGGCAGCCCCGCCACACCGAGTGCAGGGAGCACGCCGCAGGCCGTGCCAGGCCCCCAGCTCTGTATCTTTCTGACACAGGAGAGTGTCTACTCGGTCTCTCTGACACAGGTACAGTGTCTACCTTCTCTCTCTGACACAGGAGAGTATCTGCTTGTGTCTCTCTGACACAGGTAGCCTTCAGCTTCTCCCGACTTACGTCCACCACTGCAGTCACTTTACCCACATGCAGGACTCAACCCTAACTCTCACATACCAAGAGGGACAAACACAGGTCCCACACGGAGTGCCAGTGGCTCGGTCATGTCCTGCTCTTTGCGACCCCAGGGACTGTAGCCCACCAGGTTCCTCCGTCCATGGGATTATCCAGGCAAGAACACTGCAGTGGGTTTGCCATTTCCTCCTCTGGGGGATCTTCCCCAGGGACGGAACCCAGGGTCTCCCACATTGCAGGCGTATTCTCTGTAGGTATTTGAGCCACCCACAAAAGCCTCTTAGTACACGTATTTACATAAAATGCAAACCAGCCTTCTATCTGAAGCATCTCCTGAAGCCACTGGACAAACACTATTTCCAGAATTAGAAAGCTAAGGAGGCTGAGCAGCGATCAGTTTTCCCCACAGTGCTCTCTCCTTCAGTTCTACCCACGCTGTTTCCAAGCTTCCTCCTGGGCGCAGGGGGCCACTGGCAGAGAACTGAGGACAAGTAATGCCAGGCAGTGTGGCTGCAAGACGGAAGGGGCACAGGGCCCCCTTCCAGCGCCTGGGCTCAGGCTGCGTTCGGCGTGTCCCAAGGTGGCAGAGCCAGCATGGGAGACGGGCTGCCCTGAACCCAGCGAGAGAGGGGCCTGGAGCCAGATGAGAGAGCCTGGTGCCAGGGTCCCTGCTCAGGCCCAGGGCGGGCAGAGAGGGCACCTGGGAAGCCTCAGCGTCACGTGCCCACAGTGACCGGCCTAGCGTCAGGCCCGAGCCCCTAGAACAGGCGGCTGCACAGAGGAAAAAGCCAGGAGCAGGCTGTGCTGACAGGGGTTCAGCACAGCTGCGGGGGGAGGGGCACCCCTCTTTCACCCGGCATGCAGAGGGCTCCAGCTACGCAGACCTCTGGGGCAGACGGGAGGTGGCCGAACACAGGTCCAGGCTGCCGGGAGCATGGAGGAGGCTCTGAGAAGACAGTAGCCAGTGGCCTTTTCTCATGGAGACCAGAGTGCCTTCCCTTCCACTTGTTTTCTTGCCAGAAACTGTTCTGTTTTATGTTTTGTTTCAAAACTTCTGGCTAATGAGATACTTTTCAGTAAAAATGGCCAAATGGAATTCCCCACATCTAGGAAGCTCCACATGCCCCAACCTGGCTTCCAGCCTCAGGCTGACATTTGACAGACCTGAGTCTGGCCCCAGAGAACATTTCAAAGAGAGAAAGCCCAAGGGGACAGGAAGGCTCCCAGGTCCACCAGCCAGGCACCTTGGAAGGCCTGGGGAGAAGGGTGTCAGGTCAAGTCAGAGCAGAGGGTGTGGCCTCGAGTGCAGGCGGGCACGAGAGAGCGCCCGGCTGCCTGCTTCTGTAGATCAAGCCTTACTGTGACGGAAACACCATTTGTTTGCACAGGGTCTGTGGCTGCTTTCAAACCAGCAGTTGTACGAGCTGAATAGTTGAGATGGTTCGGCCTGTGAGCCCTACCGTGTGGCCCTTGGCATGAAAAGCTTCCCACCCTTGCTCTAGTGGAGGAAGGCTCAGTCAAAACAGGAGGACTACTTCTTCCCCTCCCAACTAAATCACCTGCAAGAGGTCAGGACGCTAACCCCACGGTAGGCAACCAGTGCTCTTGGGAGCTTTATGGGTGTATACGGCATTACTCTGCATGGGTCTGGGAAGGTGCATATCATAATAAAGCCCCATTTTATAGATCCGCAAATGAGTGAGGGTGGAGCAGGAATGGAAGTCTCATGAACGACCTGCTTGCACTTGGAATGCCCCCACCAACCTCAGAAAGAGAAACTTGCTCTCAGCCTCAACGAGAGAAACCACAGTCCTGTCCCGTCTCCCTCTCGGCCATCCACTGATGGTCACAGGTGTTGTGGGGGCTTTGCAGATAAACTGGCGGCTTGTTCTTGGGTCAGATGGCAAACGAGCCCCTTCCATATCTCACCTCCATCATTTCCTATGAAAAAGGACCAATGCCTCCCCTCCCAAAAGCAAAAAAAAAAGAGCCATAAATACATGACATGCCTCTCCATGGCTCAGCTGTGATTTCCTCTCTAGCCAACTGACTTATCCCTGAATAGAAGTGTAGCCAGGGTCAAGGACACATGACGGGTCCTGGCTCCGCGCCCCTCGGGCTGGGGCTGAGGAGTGGCCCCCCGCAGAGGAGGACGCCTGTGAGTGATGTCAGCACCAACAAGCCACATGACAGCGTCCGAACCTCCCCAGAGCCACGGCCGGGCAGTGCTGCCCATGAAAGGCAGTCTTTTTTCACTTGGCGAAATTCAAGACCTTGTTTACACTATCTCCACAAGAAAACTTTCCAGTAGACTCTAGAAGGATTTATGAGCTGATAAAACTCCTCTTTAAAAAAAGCAGATTTTTTTAACAACTGGTCGGCTCTGGGGAGCAGGAGCTGTCTTGCACTGAATGCCCGCATGGGAGGCGCACATGTGCGTGGCCGTCACCTGGGCAGGACAAGATGGAGCCGCCACCTTTGTGCGCCTGTGGAGACCGTCTCCACCCCACCCTCGGCCCGGCCGTGTGTGGGCAGCCTGCGGTCACCTGCCAAAAGCGGCCTCCGTTGTCCCTGTGATGACAGAGACGGCATTCCAGAGAGGACCTGTGGGGCTCACAGCACCCCTCCTCGCCTCCCTGAACACTCAGGCTCCTGCCCTGCTCCTCAGCTGGCAGGGGCAGGGGGCTGGGGGCCGGCCTGATCACTCAGCCCTCGTTCCTCTGTCTCAGGGCAGAGATCAAGGGCGGGGCCCAGCTCCGGGGAAGTGGCTGCAGGCTCTCCAGGTATGAGTGCCATCCCAGCCTGTCTGCGTCCCACTCAAGCGCTCAGTTCCCACACAACTGGCCCAGGATCTCCAACAGTCAGCAATAGGGAAAACCCGTGCTTGAAAACTGCAAAACCACCAGAGTCTACCGAGTTTGCTTCAGACTCATCTGCGAGCTGACGATTCTGGACTGAGAAGCTCAAACTCCTCTCTGAAAGGCGCACCCTGAAGGCCTCCCCAGCAGAGGTCCAGCTGAGCGATCTGGGGGGCTGTGGGCAGAGAGCACACTCCTCGCTCGGTGCCCGCCTCTGTCCCGCCCGTGCCCCGGCCTCTCAGTCACGGGGCCGGCTGGGAGTGGGGACTGCTCCCCACAGCCCTGGCTCCAGGCCAGAGCAGCCAGCATGTGCTCGGAGGGGCTCCAGGACACTGGCAGCTGAGTGTGGAGGCCTGAGCGTGAGCCAAGGCCAAGGAGTGCAGGCCGATCGGTCTCCAACCCTGCGCTCAGCGATCCACACTGCATCTTAGGACTGAGCCCCGCGGGCCTGGACGCGCTGAGGCCTGGTCCCTGACGCTGTTCCTCTGAAGCCAGGCACCTGTCCTCTGGAGGGCATCAGGATTGCTGGCTGCTCAGAACAGCCGGTGACTGCTTGGCGTTGCCAAGCAAAGACGCTGAGCTGAGGTCCCCCAGCAGCCCCTGCACACCCGCCCCGTTACCCTGTGGGTGCCATCCACACCTCCAGAACCACGGAACCGGAACACACAAGCTCTCTTCCATGTGGGGCCCAGCACGGCTTTCAGGCAGCTCCCAAGGGCTCAGTGACTTTCCTCTCCCATGGGAAAAACAAGAGCTATTCTTTCAATTTTGTAATAAAAGAACCCCATCTCCCAGAACACGTCTTCCTCACCTAAGCTCATCAATAAATTGAAAAGGACAACACAGATACTCTCTATGAAACCAACTTGCCTCCTCTCACTCTTTCTTAGAAGGGAGAAAGTTTGCCAAGGGGGTTCTGCCTGGCAGGGCAGAAAGGCCTCCTGAATTATACATTTAATATCCCAGAGTAACCGCGCCATGTACGTTTGTTTCCTTGTCACTGCAGGCTGGGAACAGGAAGTGCGCTGCCTTTCCCAGGGCAGGGGAGCTGCTTCCCAGGCATATTAAATCACAGTAAAGCTCCTGTCACCTGGGGGCAGATCAGCTTCAGGCAGCCCACAAGTTTCTCAGAGACAATGATGACTCAAGTCAAAGAAAGAGAAAGCTCAGGAACAGTGCCTGTCCTCCCACACCCCCAGACCACACGGACAAAGCTCACGCCTGCTTTCCCGGGCTGCTTCTGAGCTTGCTCACACACCACCACTTCCAGACACGCTCATGCGAATTCAGCGGGCATCGCTCCTCAAAGTCCACTACTTATGCTTTTGTTCTGAAGGAAGGCGGCTTTCACGGGCTGCCAACAGTGCTGCGGCTACACCGTTCGAAGTGGAGGGCAGTCGCCAGTCGGGCGCAGCACTGGCCTCTGAGACCCTCACGTCCCGGTGTCCACACCTCACAGAATCTCATCACATCAGACACAGCCCACAGGAAGCGTTGGACACCGAGGAGCGTGACTTCCAGGCCCTGAAGAACACCGTGTGAGCTTTCTGCTCTGCAACGGGAGCGACTGCCCTCAGGCACGGCAGGCGAGCTCCGGGCCCACGGGCCACATCTGGCCTGCTCTCTGATTCTGCAAGGCCTGGGAGCTAAAGATGGCTTTTCTGTCTGTATCAATAAATGGTTGGGAAAAAAAAATCAAAGAAGAACGATATTTTACAACAAAATGAAAGCTATGTGGAATTCAAATAAAGGATCCAGACAAGTCTTCCTGGACCACAAGCACACCTGTTCCTCTGAGGTCTCTGACTGCTCCTGTAAACAGCCCAGGCAAGCATCTGCAGTTGAGATCGCAGGGGCCACAGAGCTGAAAATATGCACTACCTGCCACTTACGATATGTCCTTCTGGAGAAAAGGCTCGCTGAGCCCTGACCTCGGAGAAGCCAGCTGCGTAGCATGACAACACTCAAGCAACACCACAGAGGAACTGAGGCCTCGTGTAGCACCCAGCGGTGAGTGCTCCGCTTGGGACGTGGATCCCAGCCCGGGTCAAGCCTTCAGATGAGTGCAACCCTGGCTGCCAGCCGGACTGTGACCTCAGGAGACCCCCAGTCAGAGCCAGACAGCTAAGCTGCTCCTGGCTCCCTGACCTCCAGAAATGCTGAGAGATAATACATGCTTCCTGTTGTCTTAAACTGTTAGGTTTCAGACAACGTTATGCTGCAACTAAAAAAAAAAAATAACATAGGAGAAGAGGGAGAGTTTCCGTGAGGGGCAAGAAAACGTACTGAGTGGCTGTCTGAGTCTCTTCCAACTTTGGGTCCCGAAGTCTGAAGACACTGTCCCAGGCAGTCTGCTGGTGAGGGATCTGGGATGCCTGGTGTCCCCCGAGGCATGGCCTCCTGAGAAGTGGAGCTTCCTGTCACAGTCTGTGCCCCATGTCCAGGACATATGCAGGTTTCCTAGGCCGGGCCCATGCTCAGATGATCAACGGGCACTCCACCTCCACACACACACACTAAGGCAAAGATGTTGCCTTTCCTGTGGCATTCCCTGGCCTCTTTCCTAACGCCATGGGAGCTGTCCTAGAGATAGAGCAGCATTTGCTTTGGCTGAGCAAATGCTCAGAGGCAGCAGCTAAGGAGTAGGATGCCCAGCTAGTGTTCTCTCAAAGCAGCAGCACAGTCGGAGCCAGGAGAACAGGCCCACCCCCATCCCACCACCCCTCCCACACTCTACCTGGAGCTCAGGGATCCAGTCTTGGAAGCTACACTAAACATGCTTTAGAGAAAAACGAAAACCTTGATTTATTGCCAGGACAACAGTTTCTGCTACCCAGGCTGCAGCTCTCAGACTCTAAGATGGTCCCCAAGATCCCTGCCCCTGCTGCAGATGCCCCATATGATCCCCTCTCCTGCATGGGAGGGACTTTGTGAGCGTGATGAGATCTTACTCCTTCATTTAGGCTTCTAATAACTGACTCTAAGTTAATCAAAAGGGAGATTACCCAGCATGGATGTGACTTAAATAGGTAAAGAAAAAAAAGTCAACAGCAGCAGCAGAATTCCTCTTGCTGGCCTTGAAGAAGAAAGCTGCTTCACTGTGAGAAGCTCGTGGCGGGGAGTGCAGGTAGTGGTGGCAAGGCCTGGGAGCTGGGAGCCAGCCAGACCCGGGGACCTCAGTCCTACAGCCACAAGGAGCCGACTCCTGGCAGCAGCCCAAAGGGACCTGTCAGCCAGGCTGACATCTTGATCTCAACCTTGTCACGCTGAGCAGAGGACCAGCATCCCCATTTCCCGATCCACGTAAACCTTGAGAGACCAAGTGAACCGAGCCTTCCCGGCTGTTGGGCTGATTCCCCTGGTCCCCACACAGCGCGGTGCCTGACTCACGTCCGTATCATCTGACCACGAGGCGGCCCTCCCCCGAGCCAGGGGAGCAGGGAGGTGGCAGAGCTGGGTGGGGGCGGGGCGGGGCGGCTTCCACGTGGACAGAGAAACAACCCAACAATTCCTCTGGGGTCCTTTCCAATGTGAGGCCAAAACTGTCCTGAAAAGTGCTTCTGGAAATTCTTGGATTGGCCTTGAGGTATTAGTGGTAGCCTGCCTCCCACCTGTCGGGATCCAGAAAATCATGAGCCCTGCCTGAAGGTGCATGTCGAAAGCAAGCCCAGTGCTCCTCACCCGTGCCTGTCTGCACCTGCAGACCCAACCGCAGCACACCAGCACAGCCTCACACCTTCGGCAGCGCTGCCCACCACAGACAGAGGGGCTTGCCCCAAGAACGCTGAGCAGGGAGGCCCACGAGGCTGGCGGACTGTTTCCCATTCCTGACGAATCTCAGGACAGAAAGCCGTGTGCCAGGAGGCCCCCAGAACTGCCTCCCGGTCCGCACGGCTGCTGGAGGAGGTTACCAGGAGCCCACCCCTCACTCTGTTTACAACCTCTGTAAACACCTAACAGGGAAGAAACCCGAGGGGGATGCAGGTGGTGGCAGCGTCCTGGAGCAGCCTGCAGCAGGTCTCAGGTCATGCCTGGAGCCTGGAGGAGCCCTGCCAGTGGCCAGGGAGCAGCCTGGACTGTGGCTTCAGAGGAAGCAATGTCAGGTTGCTGCATTTTTTTTTTTAAAACAACTCTGCCTGGAGAAGATTGGCAGGGATTGCTGTGGCTCAAGTATTTCACAAAGACATTTGGCCTGAGAAACTGCAATGCAAACTGCATTGCAAAAATCTTCCCAGGATTAAGGAAGATAAGGTGGGATAAAGGCACCAGCCCAAATGCCCAGGTTCTTCCGTTAAGGTAAGCCCTCATCTCAAGTGCTCTGGCCAGTCCGACACCGCCAGGCCGCAGGGACTCGGCACATACGTACAGCATGTCAGGACAGTTGTCCGGCTTGTCCAGAAGGCCGCCCTCCATGACAAAGCGAAGGACCTGCTCGTTGGACAGGCCCTGGTATGGCTGCTCGGCCAGCGTGGCGATCTCCCAGAGGACGACCCCGAAGGACCTGCCAGGAGAGAAGAAACGTGAGGTGCTCGGAAAGGGAGGATGGGGTCGGGAGAACTCTCCCTTCCGGCAACTGAGCGCATGTCAAGCACGAGCCAGGCGCGGGCTAAGTGGAACAGCTGCCTCATGTGCGGTAGCCCTAGGGGCATGACTCTGCCAGCTGAGAGGATGGCGTGTTGAGGGCCCGTGAGCTCCTGACCTCTGATGGGAGCCCCGGGTAAACGGAGTTCAGGGCCCTGCAGGGCCACGTCTCCCAAATGTGCTTTATCCCACTGAGAATCAAATGCCGGTCCCCAGGCCCAGCTGGGATAGTGTCTTAGTGGCCTCAAAGGCCGTCTGGGATGAGCAAGCAGTTCAACAAACTTCCTGTTCTGGAAACTTCTGCCTATGTGGTTCTCAATGCAGGCTGTGAGTTAGGCGCCCCTGGTGAGTTCTTAACACATACCAATGCCCGGGCCCCTGACTGATTTCACTGGTCTGGGATGGAAGCCTTGGCCTTGGGGTGTTGAAAAGCTCAATGGGGATCTTACAGGTCCAGGAGGGCCTGGGGAGAGGGGGGTCCAGCCTCACAGGTGGGGACAGCGGTGGGCAGAACTGGCTGGGGCAGGGCTCCCATCCCAGGAAGGATCCTTCAGCCCAGAGTCTAGCCAAGGGGGAAGGGGGTAGTCAAGGAACCAAGTCAGCAAGGGGAGCAGGTTCAGGTGCAATCTGCCTTGAATGTGCGTCTGCCGGTCGATTCAGAAAATCGTACTGCTTGGAGAAGGAAATGGCAACCCACTCCAGTATTTTCGCCTGGGAAACCCCATGAACAGAGGAGCTTGGCGGGCTGCAGTCCATGGGATCACAAAGAATCAGACACAACTGAGAGACTGACAACTATTGGAAAACAAACTAATACACACACACACACACAGAGGAACTTCAGACCGTAATACACACACACACACACACACACACACAGAGGAACTTCAGACTGTAATACACACACACACACACACACACACACACACACAGGAACTTCAGACCGTAATATACACACACACACACACACACACACACACACACAGAGGAACTTCAGACTGTAACACACACACACACACACACACACACACACACACAGGAACTTCAGACCGAGGGTGTTCAAAAGGGCAGTGCTGTATACAGCAAAACACAACTGCCTTCCCAGCACACATCGCCGTCTTGCACAAATTCTCCCCGGTCTATTTGCCTTTCCCTTCGGGTCATTTCCACAGATTAAAGATGGCCACTTGGCAGTGAAGAGCAAGCCTGAGGGGCTTCCAACTGGACCTTCACAGACTGCGGGTGTGGGCAAAGTCGCACTGAAAATTCGGGGCGTCGCTTCCCGCCCAGAGCTCCAGGGACCTGGCCGAGCAGAGCCAGGAGGGCCACGGACTTTGCATCAGAATGCTCCCCTAGACCCTTCAGCTACTTTCCATGAACAAAGGGGTTTTGTTCAAACTGATGCCGAGAGCAGATGTCAGACATTCAGAGTTTTAGTCCTCAGAGGATAGAGCCACCCAAAGTCCTTCTGAACCTCAGTGACCAAGAAATAGTCTTGACACTGAATGAGTCATCTAGCAAAGCCGAAGGCCCGTGCATGATGTTCACAGGCCCGGCTGAGGGCAGTGGGCTCCCCGTCAGTGTGGGCTGAGGGAGCTCACAGACGGAACTGGCCTGGTCACCCAGGTCACCGCCTCAGAGGCGGCGGCACCCGACTGACCGCAAGCCTGGACTGAAGAGTCACCTGAAGACGCAGCTCCCCAGGCCCACGTCTCCTCCTGCCCCGCGTGCTCCTCGGCGGCGCCAGCGGCTGCTAGTGCCCGCTGGGTGGCGCCCCCCTGAGCCCTCAGTGCCTGCCGCCCCCCTCCAAGCTCCGGGTCACTCCGGGTTCACTACCTGGGCCGGTCTCACCTCGGTCTCGTCACCCTGCTCTTCTCGCCTCGCTGCTGCTGCTCCTTCCCATCTGACAGCACCCCGAACTCTTCCTTCCTGCAGCCCCTCAGAGGACCACCACGGCTTGTCCATGCAGGCTCAGACCTGCCCAAAGGTCTGGTCCCCTCCTTCCAGCCCCCCAGCACATCCTCAGTGCAGGCGGCCCCCTCGCCGGGCCTGCGGGACACCTCCTTCTCGGCACCGACATCGTACTTTGTGCTCTACACTCTAGGCATGACGAACTTCTTTAAACATGGCTCTAGGTCCCTCTCCTGTCCAGCACCCTTGAAAGTCCTTACAGCGCCCGAGGAACTCGTCCTGAACCCCTCACACAGCAGCCAGGGCCTCGCTCGCTTTCTTTTCAGCTGACTCCCCCGAGGAAGTCCCACCGTCCCCCACATGCACTCAGCGCCTCCCACCACCATGGCGTCCCCCAGCGTCCCCTCTGCCAAGACCCCACTTCCTCACTGCTCCACAGGGGACAGTCCATACTTCAGGGAGCCCCACAACTCCAGCTCTTCTGGGAAGGGGGTCCGTGATCTCAGCCCGTCAGGGTCACTTCCTGTTCTCCACAAGACCGTTCTCCAGGGACCAGGACCGTGTCTCCAGCACCCTGTTCTTGCACGCTCTGAGTGCTGTGCCTGGGCCACGCCAGCTCACACCCACGGAGGAACACGGCAGGTGGCACAGTCGGCTCTCCCCACGGCCTTCCCCGGAGCGACTCTGGACTGACGTCAGTGTCACTGCCAGTGAGGGCCGCGCAGCGCTGGAGTCCGGTGCCCTGCACAGGGCAGCACTAGCTGAGTTCAGTCTGCCCCAAGCTACGGAGGCTAACATCTCTCTCTGCACCACCAGTGCGCCCCTCTGTCGCCACCAGCTGTCACAGGGGCCATTTAAAGATCCATACCGGTTCCTCAGACATCCCCAGATAGACCTTACCTCACAGACCAGCAGCCAAAGTCCACAGACGCTCCATGGTTTGGCCAAGGCCACACAGCCAGAGACACTAAGAAATATGCGATGCCTGCAGGTTTAGGAGCAGGTCATTGACAGTGTGACTTGACATCAGTGCCTCATATGAAACCAGGCCTTGAATTTCGTGCACTTAATCCTTACACATTAGGCAAGCGCACTTGTGTGAAGTCTTTCCTAACTATGAGCACTGGGGTATCTTCCCCAAGGAAGGGACAACCTGGTGCGAGTCTCACATCAGTTCCAGTGCAGGCTAAGGTCAGCACTCCTCACACCAGGACAGGAACTGTCAAGGTCCCCCCCACCAGCACATGGAACCCTACGCATTCCCTGCTGATGTGGATTTGCCACTGAAGAACCAGTAACTCCAGGAGGGGGCAGAAAACTCTGGATGCTTGTGGCCACTTGGAAAGCTTCTCAGCAAGTCAGGAAATGAAGACAGCCGTAGGGCCGTGCAGTCGCTCAGGAAGGAAACGCGCCTTCAAGCTGGGGGTTCCGCCTCCTGAGTCCTGTGCTGGGTTTCCTCCATGCCTAGAAGGCACCCCTGTGTCTTCTCACTCAAAGAAGCCACTCCTTTGAGACACAGTGCTACAAGGGAGCTACAGGAGAACGACACAGCGCCCAAAGGCCTGGGAATAATGTCTCCGAGGATAGCAGGGAAGCACAGAGATGCTTCAAGCACAGACAAGAGACCACTTCCTTGCAACTCCAAGGCCTGTCTTACCAAAACCAGAGCAGGTTGTGAACTGTTTTGCAGAGAGAAGGGCCAACGGAATATCAACAAGAGGCCAACTTAAGCACAGCATGAGTAAGACCTGCCAACCCAAGGATGTCTTAAGGATCAGGGCAGTCTGTCTTGTGGGAGAGGAATTAGCAGTACCAGGGAAATATGTGAGCAGAAGCTCAACGACCAGCTGTCAACGACACTGTAGATGGGGCTCGGGGACCAGTCCTGACCTCAGAACACCTTCTTATCCTAAAATTCTGATGTATCTCCTTCAAGGTCTATGCAGGGGTGACTCTAACTATGCAGGGGAGACTGTTCTGTGTCACTGAATACACTCAGAAATGATTTTCATTCCTTGGGGAGCACCTTAGATTCTGGGCCGCTGAGAAGCCCTCTAAATTCTCCATCATCCTGGCCTACCCACCTTACCAGTGTGATCCTCAGGACTATTAAAAAAAAAAAAAAAAAAGCTAAAGCACTGTCAAAGCCTGAACAGTGAATGGAATGAAGATGAAATCCCTACTCTTGTTTGTATATATGTATTTTTCCTCCTGGTTCATAATGTCAATGTCATCAAATGGGAGAAAAATGGCAGAGCACTCTTTGCTGCAGCTTGTCACAATCACCACTAACCAGAATTTGGTAAACTTAGCCTATGGGATATCAACAACTCTAGTTTTATCTTTCTGCCCCGCCCCTGTTTTTCTTGGCTCCCGTGGTTTTCTATTTTATTGCCCTGTAAACTGACCTCGAAGTTGTTGGAAGCAGGGATCCCAGAATAAACAGAGGCAGTGTGGACCCAGGCCTGCCCCTCCCCGTCCTCTCTGTTATCTAAAAATGGCGTTGAGCACTTTGATTTGACCATGAAGAGAGAAGCATCTTGAACAGACTGATTGCAAAACAGATCTCATACTTGAGCTCAAGAAGCAATCATGCTTTGCTGGGTCATATTCAAATGCTATTTCCAATTTGCACCTGTCTTCTAAACAGGATCCAAGGCCCTTGAACTGTGAAGGGTCAAGAGGTTAAAAAAAAAAAAAATGACGTCTGTCACTGTTTAAATAACTCCTCTATGTGGTCATCCGGATGGCTGGAGTAAACAACTACCATTTCTGTAACACATCAGTGATGGGATCTCCCCAGAGGACAGCCAGGGAACTAGCTGACGTTCTTGAAGGCAGATGTGCCAGGGCCTTCGCCTGCCAAGAACCTCAGTCATATTTCAGAACCTGACCACCTCTCTGCAAGGCTGCTGAGGAGCTGCAACAAACACTGCGAGAGGCTTCTGCATCCTCAACTGACGCTCTCTACCCCAAGATACGACCACGACTGAGGGGGCATTTTGCTTTCCACACCATCCCTGGGTCAACAACAATGACCCCCTGGAAGACCCACTGGAAGAGGACAGAGAGCAGATGGGACCAGCAGGAAAACACATCAAGACTCAAACTTTGGCTCTAAAATAAGCAATGTTTGTAATCTGAAGGTTTAATTAGGTGAAGCAACGCCCCCCCTCGACCCCCGGCCCTGACCCCACGGTATCTATTTATTGTGAAAGAAAATGAGAGAAGGCAGGCAGGGGATGAAGCAGAAAAAGGTGATGTTTTCTGGCTTGTCCCCACATCCCAGCCTCTGGGGTTGTGTCTCTGGGTCTCCTAAAGACCTGGTGAGTCGCTCAGCACTGAAAGAAATATTGGTCCTGCAAAGTCTTTAGGTCCCACAAGTGCCCACTGACAGCAGGGATGCGTCCACGACGAGGGGGTGGCCCGCATCACACGCAGCCAAAGCTGGACATAAGCAACAGGGAACAGAAAGCGGGGGGACAGGACAGGACTCGTACCAGACGTCAGAGTGAGTGGTGAAGACTCCATCCTTGAGGGACTCGGGGGACATCCAGCGGACGGGCAGCAGCCCCTTCCCCCCCTTCCGGTAATAGTCCGTCTCATAGATGTCTCTTGTCATCCCAAAATCTGTGAGAAGGAGAGAGGGCGTGAGGTTACCCTGGGTGAGCACTGCGGGGCAGAAGCGGAGAGAACGATGACGGCTCAGAGAGGGCCTGCGCCCGCGGCCGAGCCAAGGGGACACTCGTGTGGGCGTCCGTGCTGCCGTCTGATGAGGGTCAGTGAGTTACATGACAAGCAAATGCCCAGATATCTCTGCCTGTAAATATATTCATATCGTAGTTCTGTTAAAAAGTTAGTTTTCTCATTGCATTTAAAATGAGAGGCATCTTACAAATTATCAAGACCCACAGTTTATCAGGAAAATACATACTGTGTAGAGCAAAGGTCATTTATCTGTGGTTTAAAAACATGATCAAATAGCCAGGAGCATGTTGACTTTTATTTACTTGGTAGCACTGCCTCATTATCAGAGGAAATGAAAGTAGTTTCACCATCTAATAAGGGGGAAAATATTGAGAGTACCAATTCACAGCAAAAAAAGTCCACAGCAAGCTGCCTAAGAGATGCTATTTACTAGGCCCTGAAGCTATTACTCAATAATGTTTTTCAACATAATACTCCCACTCATTTTTGAAAATGTCTTCCATTTTCCATGACTCTAGAAGAAGTCACGTAATTATGTTTGATGGCAGGCTTGCTTTATAATCCTAAATTATTGCTTCTTTGTCAGAGTTTGATTTTCCACTCAATCATGTAACCTCTCCTTACAGGGCATCTTCCGTCTCCTTCTCAGGAGAAAGGGCCACTCTCCTTTTTAAAATGTTCATTTATGCCTCTAACTCTGCCACAAAGAGGTAAGGCTACAAAGCAAACACAGAGAACAAAGTTCCTTGGATGCTAACCAACATAATTTCCTTGTCCTATGCTAAGGGCCATTGAACTGCCTGTGGTGAAATTGCTCGCTGTATTTGTAATCCATCAGACACTGGGTATTAGAAAAACATTTCCGAACCCTTGTGAAGAATGAAAATGAAGAGCTGAAGTTTTATCTCCAAATTAATCCAGTGACATGCAAATTAGAGGATTTGCTTTTCCTTGTACAAAAAGAAAAAAAAAAAAAATCCCAGAAAAAGAGCACAGACTATTTCTTCCTTAACTCAAAAGAAAAAGTTCAAATTTTAGGAAGAAAAACACAAGTACAAAGGAAATGTCACAATAGACATGCTACCTGATTAAACAGCAAACTGAGGCCTTACTGATTTGGACTCTCAGCGGCCAGTGGCACAAGAACAGCCCTTGGGGGCATTCTCAGTGGCACTGTGGGGCAGGCAGCGCCGTGAGGGAGCAGCAGGGAGTTAGGACGTGCCCGCGCCAGGCACTGAGGCGCCTTGGGCCGTCCTGCACCCAGTCCCTCCAGCATCTCATGGCTCTCTTACGATCATGCCCCCGTCCGAGGTCAAGACACTGAGGCTCACAGAGCTCAGGATACCTGCCTCAAGCCTCGAGGCTTCTGGTGGCAGAACCAGGTTTCTTTAGTTAGCGGCTGCCCGGCTCTGCAGCTGGGGAAGAGGAGCTGGTGAGCATCCATGTGGGAACAGTCTGAGTCACTGCTGAAAAGGGAGGAGGCGCACAGAGGAAGCCCTGGCAGTGGCCAGAGGGTCGAGCCCCGGGGCAGGACAGCCTCTCAGACTCTCGGGGGCATCAAAGGGCCAAATCTAGGGACACACGGAGTAATTGATGACCAAGTGTATCTGCTCTGTGATACAGCTCCATCCATCACCTCAAGCTCCTTACAAATGAAAGATAAAGACACCTGCTGTTTAACCAGGTGGCATGTCTATAGCGACATGGGTTCTACTTGGGAAACCATTCTAGAGGGCTACTCACTATTTATCAAAGAGCCAAAATATTCACTCAAAATCACTGTGTAAATAAAAAAACACCACAGCTCTGCTAAAGGAAGGTGAGCACTTCCAGAACATGGGCTAGGCAGAGAGGCTAATTTTGAATAGTTTTTGAACGTAGGGTCTTCCTGTGGTTTCTCAGGAGAAATATTTAGCATTTTTCTGAACCATCGTCATCTCATAGTGGGAAAAGCAGGTGATTCCTAAGCAGCCCTGATGTAACATGTGTGTTGATCAAGCAGATTCAAACACCACAGTTAAAACCAAGCCTAAAGGCTGAAATAAACTCCTAACCAGTGACCAGAAATGTAATCCGCTCCACGTTTTTACTGTTATGGTGGGCAGTGACAAGGGTTCTAAGGAGCAGGCTGGTTAGATGCCAAGTCAGGGTTATGACAAAGATCCCAGGTGGGGCTGGAAGAACCCGCCTGCCAATGCAGGAGACACAGGAGATGCGGGTTCGATCCCTGGACCAGGAAGATCCCTTGGAGAAGGGCGTGGCAACCCACTCCAGTATTCTTGCCTGGAGAATCCCATAGACAGAGAAGCCTGGAGGGCTGCAGCCCATAGGGTCACAAAGACTGAAGCAACTTGGCACACACACAAGGATCAGGAGCCCAGAGGCCGATCAGCTCAAGTGTGGGCCCTGGAGAGCAGAGGTCTTCCCCCACCAAGGGACCACCTGCCCCGTCACCACCCCGGCTCTGCGCATGGGGTTCACCCAGGGGGCCTCACCTCTTAGAAAACTCCAGAGTTTGGAAAACTGGAGGACATACTGGTAGTCTGGATGGTGACTTTTATGTCCAAATCAAAATCGCCTGAGGACATTTTCTCAACTATTTTTGGAACCGGTGCTTACAACTGTTCTGCTGAGAAATCCCCCACATCCCAGGAGAGGCACCTGCAGGGATCATGGCCTCAGCTCACCCTTGCCCACTGCCTGGACCACTGCAGCCATGTGCCATCGAGACTGGAGCCAGCCTGGCTGGTTGACTACCAGTGGGACACAATCACATGACTCCCAAGAGCAAGCCTCTGCAGTCACAGGATGTGCGGGAAGACATCTCCCCGGGCCAGCTAACGCCCATGGGGTCCCTAAGACACGCGCGACTTTAGCGCAGATCTGAAAAGCTAAGAACACACCTCCGATTTTGACTGTGAAATCTTCGGCCACCATGCAGTTCCGGGCAGCGAGGTCTCTGTGGACAAACTTATTGGCGTTGAGGTATGCCATGCCATCTGCAATCTCGCCAGCCATCTGGATCATTTTGCTTAGGCTGGGAGGTGCTAGGACTGGATTATTCTGTTGGAGAAAAAAAAAAAAAGATACACATGAGAATTTAGGAATTCTTCCCACCCCACGCTCTTTCAGGGTTTCTTGATCCTCTTTCGTTCAACCTGAGCACCCCACGTCATTCTTCGAGGAAACCAGGAGTGGCTCAGAAGGAGGCGGTGGCACTGCCCTTTGACCCAGCGCAGAGCTGCAGACAGGAGCGCCTATCAGCACAACTCGGACCAGCACCTTTGGTGTTGCGGTGGGACTAACAGCACTTAAAGTGAAGCCAGGAATTTTTGATATTAAGAATTCTAGATGCTCAAATTACAACTAGTCTAAGTCTTCCTTTTATGTCTATAATTCAAGTCCATATAGGGAAAAGGAGGGAGGGGACGTTACAAAGGCTGTGTGGAAATAAGCAAACAGCCCTGAATGGACACTGGATACATTATTTTCCACGAAAGCTTTGTTATAAATTACTTACTCCTCCTCTTTCCCTTCCACTTTCTTCTAAAGTACAAAGACATCAAGATTAATTTGTTCCCCTTACAGAGTGGCATTCCTTGGATTATAATTTTCTGTGCTTGATGTGGAAAGCAAGTCCTTGACAGTTCATTTAAGTTCAGCGGACGCCTACTCTGGAGGGGACTGATGTCCAACAAGTAACATGGATAAACATTTCCTCTTTGCAGAGGAGGGCAACATACCGACTTTGGCACTGAAAAGAAATACCCCCAAATAATAAGTCCACTTAGAAAAACATCATATAAAACGTGTGGCCAAGTTTCTTTACCCCAAAAGAAGATTTCTGTGCTGACCATCTCTTGCTTGCGTGAGTTCGACACTTTACCTCGGTTTCCCTGACTATAGAGCACCTCTCGCGACATGTAAAGCCGTCCTGCTTGGACAGGCCCCGTGTGCGCCCTCCCCAGCTCAAACCCTGGGCCACGAGAAGGGTGTGCACTGCCTCCTGCCTGGGCTCTTTCGCACCCCTGGGGTCAAGGCGGGGTCACTGCTAGGAGGATGACCGGGGACCATGCCTAGGGGTTGCTGGCTTTACCCGCAGAGGGGGCAGTTTCTGCCCCAAAGCTGGCTTCTAGAAGCAGGGTAACAACTTTCCAAATACTTATGGGTTGGGTCCCTACACTTGAATTCTGAAGCTACTATCAGGAATGCCTGTGGTTTAAAATCCTCATCACTGAGCTGCCTGGGGACTTGATGAGATGGCCCGAGGGTAAGCCAGAACACCCCTTTCCTGTAGAAAGGGGCCTTGTATGGATGAGCCTTTCCAGGGCTTTGGATGTGCCTGGTCTGGTACACTAGGAAAGTGCAGGTAAAATGTTTAGTTTAGGTTCAAGAAGTTGTGGAGTATTAAGTTAGGTGCTTATTAGAAGTGGCCACTCACGATTAATATGACAAACAGAGAAGGAAATGGCAACCCACTCCAGTACTCTTGCCTGGAAAATCCCATGGACAGAGGAGCCTGGCAGGCTACAGTCCACGGGGCCACGAAGAGTCAGACAGGACTGAGCGACTTCACTTTCTTTCTTTATTAGAAGTGGCCATTCATGATTAATACAACAAACAGAAGCAAAGAAAGGAACCCGATTTTAATTATTGAAAGAGAGGGCTGACTTTCCGTTGGTTCACAGTGCTAATACTGCCATGCTTTCAGATGTTTTAGAGAACAGAAATCTTTAATTTGCTTAGAACTGCTTAAGATGTGCCAACAAGCGCACCCACAGTCAGCGAGGGGAACGGGTGAACCTTCGGTGTGGGGAGAGGATGCCGTGCAGAACATAGCAGAACCACAGGACAAACACACGCAGCTTTATGCTTGACGTGGGTCAGAAAGGACAACTTTAAATCCGACAAACCTAAAAGCGAAATTTTGATATGAGAAGGACCAACCCTCTTATCCACAGGGAAGGAAACCAAGGCCCAGAGCCCGAAGCCGCCGCCTGAGATGCAGACAGCTATGGCAGAGCCAGGCCGAGGGCGATGAGCTTTTCACTCTGTGTCTGAGACTGGGGACGGGGGCAACGAGTGCTTCGGGCTCCTCAGAGGTGGCGTCCATGAATCTGATAGGAAACACGCTGCCACGCCTCCAGCCGCCAGCTGATGGAGCCTTTGTCCTTTGTGCTGGTCTGGGTATTACAGAGCGGGCTGGGGCAAGGCACTGAGGGCCAGGGGAGCTGGGCGCCCCGCGAGGCAGAACAAAGGGTGGGTGTGTCGCAAACCTCCCTGCTCGGGGCCTCGGTCCACATGGGGCTCCGTGGGCCTCGCAGAACCACACCCATCGGCTGTGAGTAAGGGAAGCCACGTATGAACAAGTGCTTGGAACAAAAACTAAGGAACTACTATTTGGGAGAAGATCCAGTTGCCGATTAAATGAAGAAAACAGAGATTAAGCTCAGAGACAGGCTACAGACATTCAAAAAGGGTAAAGAAAGGGCAGGATCCAAGGCTCATCCAGCAGACCCAATGCTTCCTCAATAGGCAGCAACGTCAGGACCCCAGTGAGGCCCAGCGAGGCAGTCAAGTGGAAGGCAGACGTGGCTAGTATTCCTTCTAAGTATTTATCTCCCAGTTTACTTTTAGAACTACTCTCTTAAAAGTCATGCCTCCAGATTATTAAAAGCTGGGTTCACGCTGCCGAAGGAGAGACACCACGGTGATGAACCTGAAGCTTGTAATACAAATTGGTATTTCTCCCGAGACTAGGAAGAGATCATGGTTCAGCTGAGGCGATGATCATTCAGAAGCTCAAGCAAGACGCTGACTGAGGATAAAGCCGGGAATGTGGATGCAGGAGGGGAGCCCCATTTTCAGAAATAGGGCTCCCTCGGCTCAACGGCTCAGACTGCCCACGGGAGGGGAGAAGGCGCACGTGGCGCGTGGGCTTCTGAGGGAGTGGGAGTCTGTGCACCAGCCTGGGGGAAGGCATCCCGGCAGAAAAGGCAGGCCGACCTGACACTGAGCTCTGACAAGCGCAGCCCAAGAGGGGCAGCAGAGACGGGCGCCCCGGACAGAGTGGGGGCAGGAAAGGCTACAGGGAAGCAGCGGTGTGGACAGGCCTGTCAGTGGGAATTGGAGAGACGGTGCTGGAGGAGGTGACACGGTGGGTAGAGAGAGTGAGGGGGCAGCAAAATCCCACAGGGGGTTGGTTCACGGGGTATCTTCGTACTGGCAAGGGCCTCTCACTGAAGATCCAGGTCTCTCTGTGGCCAGGGAATTCCTTCGTATAAAGCAGGAGTCCCCAACCTCTGGGCCATGGACCAGTACCTCCTGTCAGATCAGCATCGGCATTAGATTAGAAATAAAGTGCACAGTAAGGGTTTCTCTTAAGGCGACTCAATGGGTAAAGAGTCGGCAGGCAATGCAGGACATGTGGGCTCGATCTTTAAGTCAGGAAGATCCCTGAAGGAGGAAATGGCAACCTACTCCAGGATTCCTTCCTGGAGAATCCCATGGACAGAGGAGCCTGGCAGGCTACAGTCCATAGGGTTGCAAAGAGTTGGACATGACTGAAGCGACTCAGCATGCACACGAAGTGCACAATAAATGTAAGGTGCCTGAATCACCCCCAAATCATCCCCCGGCTCTGGCCTGTGGAAAAACTGTCTTCCGTGAAAGCGGTCCCTGGTGCCAAAATGGTTGGGGACTGCAGCTATAAAGGACCGAGAACCAAGCATGCAGCAAGGAAAGTACACGAATTTACAGACACAGGATCTTCTGGGGAAGGTTCTAAAGGAAAGGGAGGTCTGTTGATGACATGGGATGCAGAGGAAAATCAAAACTTACCTCCATTTCTGGCCTCAGAGACCGGAGGTAACTCTTGAGGTCCCCCCGGGTCATCAGTTCCATGATGACCAGCGTCGGCTGGCCCTGGGACACCACGCCCAGCAAGCGCACCTGTGAGGAAAGACACAGCGAGAAGCGCTGAGCGGGTGAGGACCCCCCACGATACAGCTCCCCGCCGCCAGGACCACCGGGCTGGAGCAGAGCCCGCACCACGGGCCCCGGGGCTCAGGGGCGGCCCTGCACCGCCTCTGGAAACTCCGTGTGCACAGCGTCTAACGGAGCAGCGGGGTGACGGGGAGCCCCCTGGAAGCCGGGGTGAGACGGCAACCCCGAGTGTGCGGCCCACACCCGGGGCCCCCTCTTACCACGTGGTGACAGTTGAACTCCTTCATCACCGAGGCCTCGTTGAGGAACTCGATCCGCTCGCGCATGCTGGCGGCCTCGTTCACCGTCTTAATGGCCACCCTGGTCTCGGGCTCATCCTTGACCACGCCCTTGGCCACGCCTTCGTAGACCATCCCGAAGGAGCCCTGGCCCAGCTCGCGGCTCATGGTGATCTTCTCCCGGGCCACCTCCCACTCGTCAGGCACGTACACTGAGAAGGAAGAGGCCGGAGCTGAGCCAGCGGGACAGGGCTGGGGTAGGACACGTTCCGGGCAAACTCCAGGCCAAGGAGGGCAAGGTCCCACTCCCTGGAGCCCACAGAGAAGAGCACCGGGGGACACGGGCACATGGCTGGCTCTGGAATCTCCCACAGGCTGGGGATTTCAGCAAGGCCACTGTATAGTCAAACATTAGAATTTCAAGTCCTCACGGATTTCTAGAGATAATTCAAAGATACCAATGGCAAGGAAGAAACAGAAAGTCGTTTAACTTCGGATGTTGCTATCTATAAGTATAAAATCCACGCTGGATTTCAAAACATAATACTTCAGTAACTTTTATACTGACTACATATTAAAACTGATAATACTTTGGATATACTTAAAGAAAACATTATCAATATGTATTTTGCTAGTTTATTTTTCCTGTTTTATATGTGGCTACTAGAAACATTTCAGGTTTCTTATGGGACTGGCATTAACACTTCCATGGGTAGCTCTGCTCTAGCCTGGACAGAGTCAGAGACCCTGGGACACTGAGTGAGCTACGGAAGCGATGAGCCCTGTCTCACTGCTCATTCCTACCGAGGAGTAGTCAGTGCTGACCAGCATGCAGGAAGGGACAGCTGATGAGCAGAAGGGTCTCCCCAGGACTTGGGCCTGGGCTCTGTGAACTCAGGGACCTCCCACCACTGGGGTGAGGGGCTGGGGAGTGAGGCTTGGCGATGACTAAGCCTGAATATGATTTCCTCTCCAGCCTATGCTTCTGGTCAGATCCAAGCTGGTTTAAGAAAATAAATAAATAATTCGAGGTAGGAGGAAGGAGAAAGAGGGAAAGGAAGAAGGGAGGAAAGAAAGAAAACAGAAGAAAATCCATCCGACCACTCTGATGGGTAGGTGAGAACTAAAGGAAAACGCACCTGTTCCACAGATCCATAAGAAATTTCAGTTATAACCACACTCTTCTAATGCTGTGTGCTCATGTGCTTGTCTGAGAGGGGAACCCCTGGCCAGCTCCACTGCTCGGAAAGAGATGGCCTTGGCTCAGAAACGCAGAAAGACTGGGAACCTGTGTTTGCCTTTATGCTTTTAGATGTTAACTGTGGGCCTTCGGCTGGATGTAAGAGAAGAAGTGGGTTGACAGCTGTATTCTATGAATCAGGCCCAGGAGATACCACCAATTTACACCTCTAAGGAATGTCCAATATGGACTATGTTAATCAATATAGAATTTTCTTTCACGTAATTTTTGTATTTCATAGTACGTAGGTATGCGTTCAGGAATGCCACAAACGGAATTCCACCCTCCATGTGGCTTAGCCACTTTATAGCCTGGAAGAGGAGGCTGATGCTTGCTTAGGAGAGTAAATACGCAAGACACCCTAGTAGGTAAGACTCTCTGATACCCCTCAGAAAGTATAAAGAGACAGTCTATATCCATTTATCTCTGAAAATCCAGGCTTGCTTTTAATCAGAATTAGCTATGTAGCACACCACGAAACATGGAGTTAAAACCAATCACATTCATCCCTTGGAGGTGGCTGAAGTCAATACTCACAATCCCTTCTCTCAATTCAGCCCAACAGCTCTGACTTTAGCCAGCAGCCCTAAGCCCTCCCGGGCAGCAGAGGCTTATGCGCACAATGCTATCAGCGTTTCCCCGGAGGGGATTTTCAGTGTGCTTGGAGAATGGTGACATGCAGATCAGCTTTCAGAGAGAGAAGTTTTTAAAGCATTTTTGAACTGCGATGTCATTTTGTTGCCCCTTGAGGAAACTAGTTATAAGATGCTTGTCCAAAGGCCAAATAAATTAAGTTCAAATACGGTGACCGTATTCCTACCTATTGGCCTGAGTGACAGTAAGCTTTGTTTTGTTTTTAAAGAATCAAGAGATTATATGATGAAAGCACTCTAGAAAGACACAGAACTTGAATTCAAATCGCCATTAGAGTCTGATTTGATTGTGCGCTCTCAAAGTTCCTAGATACTTCATAGTCAAAGCTGCAAATGCCAATCTCCTGTGCTTTATTCTCTACAGCAATCTCACTCCAAACCGACAGAGCAGGGAAGTGGCCTTGCATTTTCCTATATTAATAATAAATTATAAATAAACAATAATCTATATTAGATTAATTGATTAAAAACTACATTTATATAAACACTGCATTAAAGTCTTTTTTTTTTTTTTTTAAAGAAAAAGACCCTCTTCACAAGTAATCACTCTTTTAAGTTTGGCATGTATCCTTCCAGAACATTCTCTGTGCCTTATACGTACACACACAGATGTATAGGCACGCGTGTACGCATATATGCCTTTTAGTTTAGACACATTATCCGCTTTATTTCTGGCTGTGGTGGGCTTTGCTGCAGCGCGCAGGCTTCCTCTGGCTGTCGTGGGCGGGGGCTACCCTGCTGCAGTGTGCGGGCTTCTCACCACTGGCTTCTCTTGTGGCAGAGCTCAGGCTCCAGGTGTGTGGGCTTCAGTACCTGTGGCTCGTGGCTTTGAGAGTGTGTGCCCAGCAGCCGTGGCTCAAGGGGTTAGCTGCTCCCTGGCATGTGGGATCTTCCTCGACCAGGGATCAAATCAGTGTCCTTGCATTGCAAGGCGTATTCTTAACCCCTGGACCACCAAGGAAGCACATAGATGCCTTTTAAAAATACAACTTCGCGAGACCTTTATAATGTCCTCATCATTCTACATTTGATTCCTATTCAGAGGACTCTGCTTTTGACTGATTCTATTGTAAACACAATTAGAATTAGAAATTATTAAAGCAATCCCAGTAGTAAAGATCACACACTTATATACAGTGCTTTCAATCGCTTCCTCATTTGACGAGGATGAGCAGTCAGAATAATCAGGACTCTTTATTCCATGTCTCCTGCATACATGCTTCCATCTGAAGCATGAGCGAGGCAAACAATTTTCCTAATTCCACTCCTTATGCATTTGACAGACTGGGTCCAGCTCCTCCCACAGGCCAGCTTGCCTGCAATACCCCCAGAACCTCACAGTCCTTCCCCACAGCAACTGCATCACACGCTAACACAGTGCCCAGGACTGCTTTACCCTGACTTCTCAACCGCCTAGTTCTGTGACCTGGACGTGTTTCTTCTCTGAGCCTCATCACCCAGCGAAGAGACAGAAGCATCAGAAAATCCATTCTACAGGGTTTCTTGGTGGCTTAGGCGGTAAGGAATCTGCCTGCAATGCAAGAGGCCAGGGCTTGATTCCTGGGTCAGGAAGATCCCCTGGAGAAGGGAATGGCTGCCCACTCATGTTCTTGCCTGGAGAATGCCATGGACAGAGGAGCCTGGCGGGCTACAGTCCATGCATGGGTTTGCAAGGAGTCAGACATGACTAAGTGACTAACACTTTCACCTTCATAAGGATATAAGGATCAAATGGGTTGGCATTTGTGAATGCCCCTAGCAAAGGGCCAGTTAGTGGCACCCAAGGGCAAAGGGCTCACCCTGACTATCTTTGAAAAGGTTGGATTTTGGCAAACTAGGAAGACAAGATAGCAAAAAAGGGGGAAAAAAAGCACAATCCAACTTCCAAGTAAGACCTTCTCAGCCGTTTAAATTAAACAGCTCTCAAGAGTAATTACCAGAGGGAATGTGAACGGGCTATGGAGACCCTAGTCAGGAGGGAATGAACAGAAAATCTCCCGAGATACAAAACGCTGAGAAGCCGTGGTGATCAAAGACAATTTTAAAGACATGGAACTCAAGGTAGAACTAGTTTAAAAGGACTGCTTTGTCAGCTCCAGCATGTCTTCAACTAGATCCTGACAACTACACAGCTTTTCTCATTCTAGCATAAAATTTCAGGCAATTAAATAAATGAATTACTGTGTTGGCCACATTCATCTCTGAAGCCCGTATTCTCTTGGGGCAGCTCAAACAGTCCTAGAATTTTTGACATATGCAGTGAATTGCTCAAAACTTTGGTTTTTTAAAAAAGAAAAGTATTAGTGAAGACAGATCTGAGGTCAAAGGTACCTCAAAACAACGCAAACGTATTCCCCTGAATTACTAACACTCAAAAGTTCCCGAGCTGGGACCTCAGGCAGGGACTTACCATCAGCTGCACTGAAATACTCCGGGTTCACAGAGGCATACAGCACTCCATTTCCCAGCCTGCTGTTATTTCTGCCAAAAAGACAAAATTTAGGTGAGGAAAAAAAAAAAAACCCCACACATTTCTGTTTGTACTTTCGTCTGTTTTATTTGTTCTGATTCATTAAGGACCAGGAGGAGTGGGGGAGGGGAGTGCCATCAGGACAGCTCACCCTAAAGCCTCTCTTGGCTTCCTCCTTGGCCTCAAATTAGAAACATTTCTTTCTTTACTTCATTGGAAACTGAAAGCTTATTTTATGGACAGGGTTAAAATACCATGTTTGAAAAAGCTTTGCAGAAGCAGCAATATCTGTGATGGGTCAACCAGACTCCAAAAAAAAAAAAAAAAAACAACAAATTTCTGCTGTTGAATCATTAGAAAATGTTCTCTTTTCTGTAAAGAACATTTGACTGGAAAATCAGATTTTCTGATCCATAAGATATTTCCTTAAACTCCTCAAAAAGTTCATCTTAACTCAGGTTCAAATCATCAAACCAGTCCGAAGCAGCACGTGTCTGAACTTCGCACCAAGGCACTCACCTTTTTCTATGGAAGACATACAGCATTATAACCAAGCCTCCCACTATCAACAGAACCGCAATGGGCAGAGCAATCATCAGGTGGATGAAGTTCTCATATGTCGCTGCAGAAACAAGCCAGAAATGAGAGCATGTCAGGAGATGAACATATTTCATATTTAGTTGAAAGTATAAAAAAAATCCCTGGGAATTCCTCTATTGCTTATCACCAACTAGGAATTCTAGTCGGCTATAACAAAAAAAAGAGAAAGAAAACCAAGTCATTTGCAAAATATTAAATAAGTGCAGACTGAGAAATAGAGTCATTTTTATTGTCAAGCTAAGTATATTCTGAAATAGTTCAAATGATGGATTTAAGTAAAATAATCTCTGGTGGCTCAGCGCTAAAGAATCTGCCTGCAGTGCAGGAGACCTGGGAGACAAAGGTTCAATCCCTGGGGTAGGAAATGGCAACCCATGCCGGTATTATCGCCTGGAAAATCCCATGGACAGAGGAGCCTGGTGGGCCGCAGCCCACAGGGTTGACAAGAGTTGGATACAGCTGAGTGCACACACACAGACACACACAGCTAGACGACTATCAGTGGAGTCGCACACATTTTGTAAAATAAGATGAATAGATTTTTATGTATATAGTGCTCAAGCTCAATCTGTCTTAAGACACTTCCACAGACAACTTAAAAAAACAAGAGTAATTAGATGGCACCCTTTACCAAAGCTGCTCTGAATTCTCCCCCAGACATCAGAGGCCACAGTTACAGGCTGAGACCACAGGGCTCACCCCTGCTTGTTACCACGCTCAGCTCTTAGATGACAGATGACAGGCTGGACACTGACCCACACGCTTAGAAAATGCAGCTGGACGCTGGCCATCAGTATGTCCACAGGTAGCAGAACCACCAGACAAGTGGGCTACACACACTGCAAGGAGGCAGGGAGGAAACAGGAGTGTGGAGGGAGTCAGGAGAAGCTGGCCAAGCATAGCATGGCTGGAAGTGACATGCAGAGAAGCCAGGGCCGGCTCCCAGCGGCCCTGTCCAGGCTAAGCAGCGTGAACTGCACCCTGCAGATGAGGAGGGACAGGGGCACCCTCCAGCCCTGCAGGGAACTTGATGGCACCCGGGTGGGGAGAGCTGGCTGTGCCCGAGGACAGCCTGAGCGGCTGGCAGTGGGGAGGGGACTCTGCCCTCTCCAGGGGAGGGGTCCTGGGCATGTTCTGCATTACCCAACTTGGACCTCACGAGGGAATCACTGCTCCTTTTCTATGAACGACCGAGACTCACAGAGATGAACTGTCCCCCGCAAGGTCACACAGGCAGCGGGCTGGCCTGGGCATCTAGGCTTCCTGTACCCCAGCTCGCACTTTCCCCATGAAATAAGTGCCTTAGAGGCTCTGAGCTGAGGCGGTGGTGGCAGCTACAGAAGCTGGACCCCAGAGAGAATGCAGAGGCAGAAAAGATGAGACGTGGGTCTGAATGAGAAGTGGGTGGCAGGAGAGAAGGAAAGGGGAGCGTTGGCCGCGAGGCTTCTGGCTTGGGGACTGTGCGGGTTACAGGGCCACAGACTGAGCTGAGGAATAGAGGGGTCGGGAGGGATTCTGAAGGTGCCAGCTGTGATTCTGGTTTTGTGCATGAGGCATCTCAAGCGCCTGTGGGATATTTGAGAAATGTCTATGTGGAAATGAGGGTGGAACTCACTAGGGACCCAGTTACATCTATTAAGCCCCCCCATCAATAATTACTTTGCCACTAAATACTACTATTATTATTACTCTGTAAGGACTACTAAACCTATTTTAATTTTTTAATTAAAGTATTTTTATCAAAATGCTCTAGAAATGGATGCAGGCTCCTACATTTTCTGGTTCTTGGAAACAGTTGGAAGTTAACACAGTTTTTGGGAAGCTAGCGGAGGGTTTTTTGTTTTTTTTTTTTGCTCCCCGAGGACTATTTATTCTATTTGTATCACTTGTACTACTACTGGTCAGGGTGTACCATGTTCTTTTTGAGTTTCACATTTCAACAGGGACATGGAGAAACCGGAACACATCCAGAGAAGAACAAAATGATTGAATGGCTGGAAAATTGGTTTCTGAGACTGGCTTGTGAGAAAGGGCCCAAAACTTGAGATTATTTAGTCTGGAGAAGAAAAGCCTGAAGAGTAATTTAATAGCATTCAAGCACATGAAGAGCTCCTAAAAGGAGAGCAGTTGCCAGAAAGCTTCCAAAGCTTCTGTCTCCTCTGAGGACTGAGCAGGAGAAGAGGTTCAATCGTAGCAGGAGGGAGTCTGGTCTGACACAGGAAGAGCCTCCTGAGAGTAAAGCAGGCACATAGATCCAGTTTCCCGGTGGTGTTTGCCAACTCCTGCCGGAAAGGTGCCACCAGAGGGGCTCTGGGTGCCCCACGGGCTCCCAGGACCCACAGGGTCAATGGGGGGGGCGGGCGACAGCAGATAGGACGGCTTCTTGCCGACAAGCCAAGCTCACTGCGTCAGAAGCCCACACTGCTGTTTCAAAGAACACAGTGCCGCCTGAGTCCTCTAAACCTGGGCTCTGTTCCTGAGGGATAGATGTGGACAGGGGAAGGCCACAGAGCAGGGCAAGAAGTCGCTTCTTTGGGGAGGGCTCTGGGAGTACGGAGAAAGTTCCCTCGCTGGAAGGCATGGCACCTGCCAACTGCAAAGAGCAGGTGACATGGGTTGCATGGAGAATTCAGACCATTTCAGATGACGGAACGATCTGTTTAAGCGTCTGTTTTGCCCTCGTACAGTGCCAGGCTCATAAAATGATGCCTCAAGGTCGGCAACTCTATTTCCCCCCACCCTTCTTTGGTATCTGTCACACCATAGATTTCTAAATACCGTGCGTGACTTGGACTTTCAGGCACTAACCAGATGGACTGCTGGGTCCACTGAATCCTGGGTTTAATAACTCAGACTCCAGACCCGAGCAGCACAGGCGTGCATGCCAGAGGGGACCAGGGCAGTGCGAACTGCCCACTCGACCCAAAAGAAGCACCACTCAGCGTGTGGGGGTCGCTTCTCCTCCAGCAAGCAGTCAGGAATAGTGTTACGACCAGTCTGATCCCATTATCTGAACACGAAATAATCTTAAAAATCTGGTTTCTACTACAAAATAGTACAAACTCAAAATGGAAATAACAAGGAATATTTATGTCACCAACCGAAAATACCGAATTTTCTTGGCCACGCAAGTACAGTGCCCTTGTGCTCATACATTTTACAAAACTCAGTTTTAAAATCTCAAATCCTCACATAGAATGGCCTTCTAAGAATACTGTCGTGTTGATGGTTTCAGCGTAAACTGAACACACGGCCCAGCCTCTGCGCCAAATGGGGAGTGTGCGTGTGCATGCGTGCTTCAGTCGTGTCCAACGCTTTGCAACCCCGAGGACTGCAGCCCGCCAGGCTCCTCTGTCCATGGGATTCTCCAGGCAGGAATACTGGACTGTGTTGCCATGCCCTCCTCCAGGGGATTGTCCTGACCCAGGGAGCGAACCCACGTCTCTGACGTCTTCTGTATTGGCAGGAGGTTCTCTGCCACTCGCGCCACGTGGGAAGCCATCACCACACACGGAGTACTGCGTACTCTCAATGTGCGCTGCTGCTTTATAAGCGCATCTGCATTTTACCGATGAGCAGTGATGGGGCGCTGCCTCGGCCTGGGATTCTGTCATGTGACGACTCCTGCCCTAAAGCAGGCTGCACCAGAAGGCCCCCGGGTTTGTGTCCCCCCTTAGGATGCTAAGCCCTGAGTCTGAGCCCCAACCAGCATCCCTGACGACGCAGAAGGCAGAACGGTCAATTCAGTACTTTGTAGAATGTTCTGGACGTAACTCAAGCTGAGAGCGAGGACTCCCTTGCTGACTCCCTCAGAAGAGGGTCCCTGAGGCAGGGGCTCCACGTGCAGCAGCTCCCCAGCCTGAGCTCCCAGATGGGGTGCCGGCATTAGTGTGCCTCTTCTAAGTGGTGGGTGATGGGAATCAGAATATCAGGCTTCCCCGGTCCCGGCCCCATCAGCAGCTCCCACCATGGCCTTACTCTTGGCCTGAACATAGAAGAACACAGGCTCCGTCCATGACCCATTCCCAGAGAGAGAGGTGGCCTGGATCCGGGCTGTGTAGTTCCCTGGGTTGAGCCGGTTTAGCTTGGCTCCTCCATACTTCCTGTACTCCTGTCTGGACACACATTCCCGCTGATCCTGGAAGAAATAAAACACAGGTGTCAATTCCCCTACGCATGTTGGAAACGGGCGGCTGTGGCTGCCTGGCCGCTCGCCTCCTGCTGAACGCTGATGCCGATTCGCAGGGAAAGGGCAAACACCGGCTCTACGTGGTAGCAGTCCTCCAGTAACTGAAAGTGCACCCAAGTGCTAACCAGACCTTATTTCTTTAACCAAAAAGAGTTTCAGAAAGATTAAGTTATTAAGACCAGTCTCTAGGCCGAAACATCACTTTCTGTAAAGAAGCAGTTTCTTGGGGGGTGAGGATAAGCCAGCTCCTGCACACCATGAAAATTCCTCAAAGAGCAGAGAGCTGCTAGAAAGACCTAAATCCTCACTGACTCACCTCCTTGTTCCATTGTTTAGTCTTCAGCTAACCGGGGGTGCCCTGTGTTTCCGTGTAACGTACATCACGCCTGTAATGGAAACGCACCCACACGTGCCCGACGTCCAGACTCACCTCCACTTGGGATCCATATTTTATTTCATACATGAGGATCAATCCATTGGGATTCTCAGGTTCTGGCCATTTTAAAAAGATGGAGTTCTCAGGCCTTGGCTCCCAGGTCACTGGCCCAGGAATGTCATCTGCTCCTTCTGTGAAACAATTGAAACAGGCAAGAAAGTTAGCTTCGAGCCCCCAGGGAGGGACAGAAACACTGGACTAACTTAAGAACGGCCTCCCCAACCCCTCACACAGGACAGTGGACAGCAGCCGCGGTGACTCCTCTTGGCCTGGCCACGCACACACAGCGGGGGTTTTGGAATCGGAACAACCTAATGATTGTAAGTCTCAAGATGCCACCATACCCTCCCTTCCCACTCCGGTCCCTCAACAGGAAAGCCTACTCCCGAGCACAGGAGGACTATCTTGGCAATTCTTGGTCTGGTTCTCGGCTTCTACGCGATGCCATTGATACTAGCAGCATGGACAAGGCGTGCCGTGAGCAGAAGCGGAGGCCCCAGCCTGCAGGTGGGGTCCTGGACCCTATGCTCCGCATCTGTATGCAGCAGATACAACTTCCGGGCAGGTGTGAAGGATGGTCCTCAAGCCTGGGAGGAAGCCGCCAGGAAGCTGGCGCTGAGCGCGAGCTCGCTGGGGTGGAATCAGTGATTCCTCCAGCTGCCGGGGGAGGCTGGGGTGCTTGCTCTCTTGCTTTTGTTTCTTAAAGGAGTGAGCCAGGTGGTGAGCAAAGTCACCGCAAGTTCTAGCTGGGAATAGCTCTGAGAAATCAGCTGGGCTGCGTCCCTCCTGGGAGGGTGAGGAGAGGAAGGCTGGGTTGTCTGGCAGAGGCTGGAACAGAACCCAGGAGGCCCCATCCCCAGACGCAGACACTCTGTGTTCCCTGCCAGCTCTGCAGGGTTGCGAATGCTGCAGTTGGCCCATCCTGAAAGGTGGGTGTGTGGCTGTCTGAGCCATAGGCAGCTTCTAACTTACAAGGGGAAGGTGAAGACCAAGCAAGCAGGACCAAAGACTGCACGGGAGCTGCCCGAGGAGTGATGCTCACTCTGAATCAGGGCTGCACACTGGGGATTTCATGGAAACTCAGGGAGGGGCCTGGCAGAAAAGGGCTGTGGGAATGCATAACGCAAACCCGCGAGAAGAAGGAAAAGAGTCGACCCTGAATCAAGCTCCCTGCTCTCAAAGTACTTTGCACGGAGAGACTGGGGTGGGAGTGGGAGCTATGCCTGGATGCCATTCCCTGTTGGGCTTCCACGCCACCTGCAAACGAGCACTGTTCTTTAATCAGCAGGACAGACCAAGAGTGTCAGCCTCTGTCTCTTCAAATCAGTCTGCTCCACTAGGTTGGGTGTGGGTGAGCTGGATCACACTGTACCTGCAGGCATGGTTCTTGCAAAGACAAAGTTAGAGGCGCTGCAGCCAAGCTTCTCAGCCTCGTGGTTACAGCTGTGGATGTCGATTCGGTACAGAGTAAAAGGCCGGAGGTTGGAGATGACAGTTCTCTCCTTGTTGTCCACTCTGCTCTCGAAGAAAGGGTACTCAGTCTCGAGCTCTTCCGGGTCTGTGATGTTGTAGGTGTCCAGCACCGTGGTGTTCCTGCTCCGGCTGGACATGGTGGTGTTGGCGATCTGCATGACCTCCCTCCGCTTCCGTTCGGGTCTGCAAGGAAGAGAGAAACGTGGCTTGTGAGTGAGGGCTTCTGCCTCTCTTGTCTTTCCTCTCACTTGAGCCAAAGTGAGAGAAAGAAAAGAAAAATCTTCACCTTGGAATAAAAGGAGCTATTCAACCCCCTTGTATAACAACCAACAAATTATATGGGGATTTCCTTCCTCATCATTTATTTTGCTTTCTCTGCACCGCAAACCTCAGTCTCACTGCGCCAACCACCCTCTTGCTCCCTGAGTGGTTACTTGATAGCTGTTGTTCAGTCACCCAGTAGTGTCTGACTCTTTGCGACTCCATGGACTGCAGCACGCCAGGCTTCCTCACCCTTCACTGTCGCCTGGAGTTTGCTCAAACTTATGTCTGTTAAGTTGGTGATGTCATCCAACTATCTTATCCTCTTTTGCTCCCTTTCCCTCCTGCCCTCAACCTTCACCAGTATCAGGACCTTTTCCAATGAGTCGGCTCTTATCATTAGGTGGCCAAACTATCAGAGCTTCAGCTTCAGTATCAGTCCTTCCAGTGAATAATTAGGGTTGATTTCCTTTAGGATTCACTGGTTGGATCTTGCAGTCCAAGGGACTCACTAGAGTCTTCTACAGCATCACAGTTCAAAAGCATCAGTTCTTCAGTGCTCAGCTTTCCCTATGGTCCAACTTTCATATTCATACAGGCTGCTGGGAAAACCATAGCTTTGATCATATGGACCTCTGTTGGCAGAGTGATGTCTCTACTTTTTAACACGCTGTCTAGGTTTGTCATAGCTTTCCTTCCAAGGAGCAAGCATCTGTTAATTTCATGGCTGCAGTCACACAGTCCACAGTGATTCTGGAGCCCAAGAAGATAAAGTCAGTCAGCTTCCATGTCTCCCCACCTATATGCCATGAAGTGATGGGACTGGATGTCACGATCTTAGTGTTTTGAACGTTAAGTTGTTTTTAAACTATTTCCTACTTATTGGCTGTGCTGGGTCTTTGCTGCTGTGCGGGCTTTTCTCTGGCTGCGGTGCTCAGGCTTCCCTTGCTGCAGGGCGTGGGCTCTAGGGCGCAGGTTCAGCACCTGTGGAGCATGGACTGAGCCGCTCTGCAGCACGGGGGCTCCTCCAGGATCACTAATCAAACCCAGATCTCCTACATTGGCAAGTGGACTCTTCATCACTGAGCCACCAGCGAAGTCCAAACGCTGAGTTTTAAGCCAGATTTTTCACTCTTCTCTTTCACCCTCATCAAGAGGCTCTTTAGCTCCTCTTCACCTTCTATCACTAGGCTGGTGCTATCTGCATCGCTGAGGTTGTTGACATTTCTCCCAGCAACCTTGATTCCAGCTGGTGGTTCATCCAGCCCAGCATTTTGCATGATGTACTCTGCATATAAGTTACATAAGCAGGGTGACAATATACGGCCTCATTGTACTCCTTTTCCAATTGTGAACCAGTCCTTTCCTGGTTTGTTGGGAGGAAGGCCCAGGCCCCAAATTCACTGTTAATGAATACGGGTGGTGGAAAAGCCACTGAACCTGGGTTCTAGTTTGAAAACATCTTTGAACTCTTTCCTAACCTCCCTCAAACTTCCTGATTCTTGAAAGCACGCATGACATACAGAACACCTCGTCTAGCACGTGAGCTGCAGCCCTACCACCCACTGTGAGCAGAACATGTCACTGGTGGGGCAGGCCGGGAGGTGCTATGGTTTCAACGGCAGCAGAGGAACGGAGGGGGAAGAAAGCTGTTTAACAACCCAGAGTTTATTCTGGGAAAAAGAAAAAGCTAGTGCCTCCACTTCTAAAAGGTCTTGATTTCCTGTTTTAAAGACTTCTAAAGTAAGATGTCTATCTTTGACTAGTATACAAATACCAGGAAGGTCACTTGACAGAAAATAGAAGTCTCTCTCTTAAAACCCTCTGTTGCTACAACCTAAGAGAGCCTTTGCGGGCAAAGCAGATGCAGCATAAAACAGAAGCCAGGGGCCGCTGGTACCCTGCGGGTGGGGAGCTGGGAGAAGACGGATGCCCAGGAGAACGCGCTGGCAACAGGGACACCACGGGGGTGGGAAAACTGGCTTGCAGGTAAAACGCTGGCCTGGATCCTGCTCCTTTACCCAGATTTCAGGCACAAGGTTGTTTCTAAACCCTGTGCTACAATTTTTCAGGAAGAAAAAGGCACTATCAGCCACCACCCTATTTCCATCTCCCTCCCCAGACACTACAAGGCTGCCCTGTTGAATGTCCCTCTCTTTTTGTTTTTTAACTATTTTTTTGTTGTGGTAAAACAAACTTTTACAATTAAAAAAAAAAAAAGCTAACAAAACTTTGTAATTTTAACCACTTTTAGAGGTAAAATTCAGTGTCATTGATGACATTCATAATGCTGTGCAACCATCACCAAAATCTTTCATCACCCCAAACAGAAGTTCTACAGAGAGTAAGGAGTAACTCCTCATTTTCCCTCTGCCAGCACTTGGTAATCTGGAATCTACTTTCTGTTGCCATGAATTTGCCTGTTCTGGATATTTCACACACGTGGAATCATGTAATATCACCCTCTGCATCTGGCTGCTTTCACTCAGCACAGTGTTTTCAAGGTTCACTCGTGGTGTTCAGAATTTCATTCCTTTACATGGTTGAATAATATTCCTCTGCAGGGAAAGACCACATTGGCTCAGCCCTTCATCTGCTGGTGGACACATGGGTTGTTCCCAGCTTCTGGCAACTTGAATAATTCTGCTCTACACATTTATTTTCATCCATTTTGTCTCCACTTGGCAGAAGTGGCGGCCGGAGCAACAGAGAAGACAGATGCCCTGGGGTTGAGCCGTTTGTCTTGGAAAGGCTGTCTTTGGCACGGCTTCACAAACTTTTTCAAGGGACCCTATGGTGTTCGGTTATGCTTTGAAGTGGAGCCCTTTCAAAACTGACTCCGAGTTTCTCCTTCTCACTTTGCCCCTCCTTGGCCAGGCTGGCAGCCTGGCAGGGAGGCGCAGGAAGGACCCAAACCCCGGCTCCTTCACTGGCAGGTGTCTGCTCGTGGCCTCTGCTTGCCGCTCCCTGAGCCCACAGGGGGCTGGCCGGCTGTCGCCTGTCACCCTGACGGCCCCCACAGCGCAGGCTGCGAGCTCCTGGCCCGGCCGTCAGGGCTGAGTGCCCATCTGCCCAGCCAGTCGCCCGCCCTGTGGTTTCTCCGTGATGGCCCCCAGGGCCTCACTTCTGGGCTGTCAACCTGCGCATGGTGGGCTGGGGTCGGGGCACCAGCACCACGGAGGACATATGGCCTGGGTGCAAAGATGGTGGTGCCCGGGCACCAAGATGGTGGTACCTGGGCACAAAGATAGCAGTACCTGGGCACGAAGATGGCGTTGTGCAGGAAGTTCTCGAAGACCTTGCGGTACTCGGCCTCCTCCTTCTCCGCCTGCTTCTCGGCTTCGGTTTTGGGGCAAGCGCAGCACGGCCCTTTCTCCCCGCCGCACACCTCGGTCTTGGGGTTCTCCGTCACCTCCTCGACATCGATGGTGCCGTCGGCATACTTCCTGATGGGGATTTTGTCTGCTCGGAACAGAGTGGCCCGGTGCGAGCCAGGTTACACGGGCTGCCGGGAGGGGAGAGCCCGCGCCCCCGGGCTCGGGACCGCCGCTGCCGCTCACTGCCCACAGGCGCGCCCGGCCGCCCCCTCACCTTTGGAGCAGTAGTTGTGCCGGTACAGGTAGCTATCCTGGGGCTGGCGCTGCCAGCGCACGATGTAGTAGCTCAGGTTGCCGTTGGGCAGGGAGGGCGGGTTCCACTTCACGATCAGCTGAGAAGAGGAGTTTGAGGCCGAGAGGACATCCAGGGGGATGGAAGGAACTGGGAGGGGGCAGAGGATGCGTCAGAAAATGCAAGGAAGCCGAGGCCCAGGCTGCCACTCAGCGCAAACCCACCAGAGTGTGACCTGGACAGGACTCGGCGGCGGACACAGACACAAGACGCCACCCGAACCTCCTTTCCCACCTGTCTTACTTTCCCTTTACAGCATCTGTTCTCAGGGCATCTCCGCGGTGACAAACAGGACTGAGCAGTCCACGGCAAAGGGTGGTGGGGATGCAGCCGGGGTTGGGAGGGACAACTCAGAATCTATAGTTAATGCAAATGCTGGACTGTCCTCATGTATCAGCGCTGCGATCCTCCAAGACATTTAACTCGGGCAGTGTCAGCAACTGGTAAGTCCAACTGCCTTGTGTGTGTGTGTGTGTGTAGTGTGTGTGGGGTGCGGGGGGGGGGGTTCAAGGGGGAGGAGGGGATAGGTTTACCTATGGCAGATTCATGTGGATATACGGCAGAAACCAACACAATATTATAAAGCAATTATCCTTCAATTAAAATAAAGTTTTAAAAAATTAGAAAAAAACTGACTGACTTCTATTTTATTTGAGGTTTTGAATCTCTGATAAAAAAGGAAAAAGCCAAAATGAAAGGGGGACGTAAAAAGGGTGATGGAGGGTGTAGGGTGGGGCACAGGGGGCTCTGGAGGAGAAGGCGATGAAAAAGGGTCTGTAAATCTGACAACTGTATAACCACAAATCAGTGGAAGTATGGAGTTATGACTATGAGAAGTCTAAAAATATCGGGAACACATATAAAGCCCTGATTTCAAGTCATGGACTCTTGTTACCATCAAAAGAATATCGATTTACAGGCAAAGCATAAGAATCTGGTCAAACTGTTGCCCCTAAATCCCAAACCCAGAGCTGAATTGTGTATAAAGGGCAAATGCATCCAGGGACCACTGAAATCTTGTTTTCATTAGGTTCACAAAAAAAGCATTGATTTTGGTAGGTTTACCAAAGTGCGAAAAACACCTTCGTTATGTGCCACTTAAGCAATGTGGTCATTCACAGAGCACTGAGCTGAGCTTCCTAAGCGAGCTGCTTTTCACATTTGAAACCTTAAGGGACAACATATACATGAGGTTCTGAACACTTGCAGGGAAGGGTGTTAGAAAAAAGTTATGACTAATGCTAACTTCCTCTGGGAAAATGTTTAACTACTAAATGCTAGGCCGTTTTAGCTCTTCCTAGAATAAGTACTTCAGAAACACACAGATGACCCCGAGATGTTTCAATAACAGGTGTCACAAAAACACGGGAGCCGGGGACTAAGCCATTCTCTGACACCTGTAAGGATGGGTGCCAAATGGAGCAAACTGACTCAATTTGTGCAGCGCTTTGTTTTCCATCCTTGGGGAAAGGGAACAAGTTTCTTAAGAATTGGTCATAGCAAAGAAAGATTTTTATTTTCCCTAAATTAGTCACAATGAATTACTTCCAAATTTTTAGGCTGAACAACTTGTTCTGTTTCCTTGAGCCTCTGCTACGTCATCCCAGGCCTAGAATCAGAAGCCTGCATCACATTTATTGATACAAATGCTGTACCATCAGTGACATGATCACAGCCACTTAGAAGAGCATTGGGATGGAACAGCGGAGGGGAGAAGGAGGCAGGAGAACATGAGCAAAAGGATTTCCTGACCAACATTTTTTCCTCTCCCTCTTTGCCATTTAAATTCACTTTGTGCTAGCTTATATGTGTTGTAACAGCCTACGCATTGTAACAATGGCTATCATCAAAGAATGTTTAAGTGCCTTTTAAAATGATGTGCATTTCCCTACTTCTAACCTGGTATTTATACACTTGGAAAAGTGACACAAACGTTTGCTCGCATTAGTTTCAGACTCTGGAGTTGAGAATGAGGTAGTTCAGAAAATGGTGATCGGGGGAGAGGGAGGCACGTTTTCATCAGCAGTCATTTGCAGTGTCTACCACGTGGTTCCTCTCATGCTTTTCAACTTGTGTTTGTTTACTTGGAACCCTAGGTGCTACAGGATGAAGGCGAGAAGCCAGTGAGCCCAAGATAAACTGGAACACCAACCAGCAGGGCTTCAGTTCCCAGAGGTCCAACTATCCAAATAAACAAGAAGGGGAACCCACGGGACTGTATCCTGTTGGGGCCTCCCAAAGAAACCAACCCAGCACCCTGGGGGACCTGGGCTCACTGGTCCAGGACAATCAGAATGATGATGGAAGAGGGTCCCAAGTCCAGAGAAGATGTCCTGGAAGAGGCTGGGGTATTGGGAGTAGGGAAAAAAATGACACTGCTAAGGTATTATACTGATATACTGAGAAGGCATACAAATGAAAAACACACTGGCCCGGGATGGGGGAGACAATGGGCGCAGCTCAGGGACAGCCCTCTGCGCATATCTTGTCTTGAGCGAGGAATGTGAGCTGATGAGGCGGGGGCCGTGAGTGGGTACCTGATGCATTGGTGCGAATGTACAGGATCTCGCTCTTGGCCCCACGGATGTGGTCGTTCTCCACCATGGTGAGGGTCACGGCCTTCACGTAAACGGCGTACTGCGTCCAGGGCTTCAGCCCGTGCAGCAAAATGCCAGGCTCCACGTCCTTGTTGGGCGGGAGGTCCACGTCCACCATGTTCCAGCTGTTGGAGCCGCAGGCGTCCTGCCCATCATACTCCGTGACGTTTTTAAAGGGGCTGAAACACAGTCAACGAACCTCAGACAGTGCTTTACAGTGCTAACGTGGAAACTCTAAGAAACCTCCCCCGGGTGTCCCCTTCCACTTTCCATAATGGGGATTCTAGGTAAAACATATCAGCAGTTAGATCTTTACAGAACCAAAGTAAGCTACCGGACTCCAGGTCTCAGCTGGTTCTCTATATACTATAGAATCAAACCCTCTGCCTCAGGAAGAGTAAGTTCTGTAATTACTGAGATTGGAAACACTGCTCCTGAAGAGTATATACAAATACTCTTTCCCTTTCTTCCCACTGTGGCATTTTTTTTTTCCACCATAAAGAAAAAACAAGGGCAGTCACTTAATGCAAACATCAGTTATTGATAAGAATAACTTCTGGAGGAAAATGCCTTTGCCACAGACAAACGGCTTCTCAAATACAGCCTCCAAAATCTAATTTGCTCACAAACAATTCTGATTGCTTAAGCATTTTTATCACATTCAAATATTTAGTTTCCAGGTTATCTCAGCTACTAATGTCAATCCCTTGGTGAAAGTGCCAGCCGACCCTGCCAGAGCACTGGTAGGACTGTCAAAGAGGACGGTGGTTCTGCACAGATGCGGAGCTGGACAGGGATCCCACGCCCCTCAGATGGAAGGGCTGGACCACCACTGGTTTCTGAAACCGGCATTCACACACCCCTCCCAATCGTCGTGACAGCGGATGAGTGACTCCCACATGCAGGGACGGTGAATGCCTGAGAATCCTGCATCTGCGCCTTCTCATGGGCATGACACTCCCAGGGCCCCAGCTGTGGCAGGAGAAGGGGTACCAGATGCTGCCACCATGGCTCTGGTTCCAGCTCCAGAGAAGCCAGGCACCGGGAGAGGCATCAAGGCGGGACCTGGGTGAAGAGGGTGACTAAGAGGCCCAGGCAACCACCCGGATGCAGGAGGCACCGGAAGGGAGGGGCGGACCAAGAAGACATCCCTGCCATCAGGAGAGACGTGCTGGCTGCCCGGGCAGGCAGGTGTCCCCTGAAGGACAAGAAATGCCCCTGGCAGATTCTGGGAGAGATCCTGAAAGGTTCGGGACAGGGAGGTCAGTCTCTCTCCAGTCTCCACCCCTAGTTTGGAGGGTTTACGATCTACAGTGGAGGGCCACATCTGGGGAGGGGCCACAGAGAGCGACGGGAGAAGACTACGGACTCCTCTGAGGGTCACCTCGAGGGGGGCTGAGCACCCCGACTCAGGTGTCTGTGGACTATGGGTTAGAGGGCACCAAGGCTACAATGATGCCGCCACCACACGCTCCATCCCAGCTTCTGAATGTTTGGACTGACCTAAGTCACTAAGTTTTTCGCTTTGGACTTTTTAAATTCAAGCATCTCTAAACACCCCCTGGAGAAGGAAAGGCGTTGAGAAAACACTTTTTCATTTACAGCTGTCACTGGTGGTTGCGGCTGTCACCGGACAGCAGGGCTGGGGGGAGGATGAAGCCCGCCCACAGAAGGACATCCGCAGCGCAGACACTCACGCTTCCTTGTAGTAGACGGTGAAGCTGATGAGGTCCCGGTAGTCGGGGGGCCGGTACCGGTGCCAGGTGATGATGATTCGGTTCTTCGACGTGGTGGTGGAGGTGAAATGCAGGACGTCACTTTCACCTGGGGCAGAGGCACACGCGTGAGGGACTGCGATCTCCGCCCTCCCCTCCCTCCCTCCCGCGGGCTCACCTGCCCGGCACCATGACCCTCTCCCCCAAAGCTGGCTGTGCGTGCAAAGCCCCTGTTGGAACGTCTCAGTGACCCTGCTGTCTCCACTAAGGACCCAAACACTGCACTACAGGGCCTGCAAGGGGCTCTGTCCTTTGCTTTCGCTTACGAGGGGCTCTGGATGTGAACCTGTGGGAAATCCTTAATAACCTGGAAGAGGACTGCTGGCTGCACCAAGGGAGCTTGTCTCTGTTCATGCCTGAGATGTGGGCCACCGAGGGGCCTGGGGACCTTGACGCTGGACGAGTCTTCTTAGACAAGGTGACACCTGTCTCACCACTGCGGATCTGCCTGGTCGCGTCAGTAACGGGGCAGGTGTGCCACAGGAGGGGAACTTTACTTAGCCTGAGCTTGGAACTGACACCTTCCTGCGCGACACCTCCAGGAACTCCCTGGAGGCTCCAGCAGTGCCGACACGTAGCGGGGAATGGACCGGGCACTAACAGAGCCCACCTCGCTCAGCACGGCTCCCGTCCTCTGTGGGAGGAGCCTGGGCCGGGAGCACCACAGGGAGGCTGTCCCAAGTCCCCTCGTGCTCCCAGACCAGATTCAAACAGCTGAGAACTCAGGGAGGGTTGCGGAAGCCGCCCGGCTGAGACCCGAGCTCTCCTATGAATGGACCTTCCCGCCCCCGGCCCTGTGTTTGCCGACTCCCTCCCACTGCACCCTCCACCCTTGGGAGGTGAAGCAGAGGCCAGCAACAGTTACAACCCAAGATGTCTGTGGGGCAAAACGTGATGGATTGAGATGGAAAAAATGCTGCAGTTTCCGCTAAAATGTTATTTACAGAGGAAACATCATTTTTCTCCCCCCAAAGACAATAAATGGCTACTGTATTCATGATCCAACAGGTCAGACTGGCTGCCTCTCAGCAGAAAAACACTTTGAGAGAGCTATGCGACATCCACTCTGCGATGGTCTAAACAGGAGCGTGGCGAGGGGGCGTGTGGCGTGCAGGAAGAAGGCCCTCCAGCTCTGCGTCGGGTTTCTCTCCTCTAAAATCCCTTCCTGGGCAACTCGAGAGTCTACAGGGTGAATCCCAAGCCCACAAAATGAAGTCCAGTGCTGACAGTCTCTAAGATTCTCTCTGGCCAGTGTGCGTGTGTGCAAACCACCCCGGATCACAGGGGCTAGTCTATGTTTTTTTGCATATTGTCCCTTATCAAAAGCCAATGGTGGAGAGAGCATTTACCTTCATAACCTGATCCAGCCACACAGAGGCACACCGTTTTTAAAAACAGTTTTACATACAAGGTTAGGTGAGAAACTCACCATTCAGAGGCAAAACCTTCAAGCAGAAGTCATATAACCAATATAAGATTATAATTATACTGTCCTAAATTTAAAAAGTAGCTATCAATTCAGGGAGGCAGTCTCTCTCCATTTTTCATGCTGTGCTGGGACCAGGATCCAGGTTGGGGGCCCATGGCCACAGGGGCTGCAGCTGAGCCTCCCTGCCCTCAGACCTCCCCTCCACCCCGGAGACTCAGGGCTAGGCTCACTCCCTCCCAGGGCTGGAGAGGACCAGCTCTCCCCTGGAAAACAATCCAACAGTCTGCCTGAGCATTAAAGATGCTTAACTCTGTGTATTCTGTAAGCCCCTCTTTAAAATCTAAGCGAAAAGCCATTTATAAACGTTTATACACAGATAGATGCTACTGAAAATTTACTAATACGAATCTGCCTCACTACTGCCTTTGAAGATGTCCAGGTGTCGGTTTAAGAGGCCTGCGTGAAGTGAGGAGGGGCCACGAACAGAAGCCACCGCGCAGTGTGGGAGGTCGCACTCACAGGAGGCTCTCTCCCCGTTGTTCCTGGTGTTTATGTCGCCTTTGCTCTGGCGCCCCTTAGTCCCCGTCACTTCCTCCATGCGGTAAATCTCCGAGACACACAGCTTGGGATTGAACGCGAAGTACATTTTCCCAGCTTTGATGGTCAGGTTGCGGTGGTCCCAGTCCCACAGCTGCTGCAGGTTCTGGTTGTCAAGGACGTAGAAGGAGTAGTTCCTGGAAGCAGAGAGATCAGCCTCAGACCCGTACCCTTTGCCTCCTCCAGCCGCCCTGCTCTGGGACTCTTCACCACCTGGCTCCAGAAAACAGCGCCTCTGCCGATCAGACATGGAATTAACAGTATCTAAGCAGGAAGAGTCCCTGTTAACAATGGCAACAATATGATTCAAGGATAATGTCAAAACAGATAAAACACTAATTTGATAACCCCGATTAGGCTTCTCAGACTAGAGGCTGCTACTCAAATCATTCTCTAGAAACGCCTCTGGTTATTTCTCTCAAGCAGAGTATGTACAACGCACTTGAAATCAGTCCGCGGGAGAACAGATATGCTCTGTTACTCAACCGGAACAGCTTACATATTTGCTGTAGAAAGCCTGCCATTATCCTCGGGGTTAAATCCTATCCCATCCCCTCCGTGCAGCTCAGCGGGGAGGAGAGGAAACGTCAGTGCCTCCTCCAGATGCAGCCCACCCTGAAAAGTCTCCACTTTGGTCACTGGAGAAGGTGGGGGAGAAGAAATGGCCCCTGAAGGGCAACTCCCCAGGCCACCCATCCAGGCGACAGCAACTCAGTGTCCAGCAAGTTCAGGGCACCAAACCTGATTTTCAGAGGGCTGGGGGCTGGGGGCTGGGGGCTGGGCCCCACCCTGGGGTTTTCTCCTGAGCAGGCCTAGGGGGTTGAGGATCTGCATTTTTAACCAGAGCTCAGGGGATGATAACGCTGTACGTGCTGGGGTCACACCTGGAGAGGCACTGGTCTAACAGATGCGCTACATGCCCAGCGCATACTGTACTGAGCTGAGCACCATGAGGGGCGGGGGCTCCAAAGCTGACCAGGCTAGACGTCCATCCGGGTGGGTGGACCCAGAAGCAGCAGACACGGCTGCCTCTGAAGGCGAGGCGGGGGGACAGCCAGCCTGGGCAGCCGCTAGCCTGGGTCTCCCTAGAAACCATCCCCGCCCCCACCACCTCGGGGCAGCAGGCGAGCGGACAGCTCCAGCCCGGGGTCTGCACGCCTCTGCACACCAGGCGGGCAGGGTCCTGGCACCGACCGGTCTGCTCCCCGGAGACCTCAGGCCCCTCCCCTGCCTGCCCCCGCCCCAGCCTGTTTCCTTCTGGGGTTTGCTCCAGCGCCCTCTACAAAACTGAGTCTAGGCACTGGTGCCACCTGGTGTGTGGTTTCCAAGACCCACTCAGGGATCCAACACACAGAGCAGAGAAGAACCCCGGCCCCCGTTCCCAGGGCAGGACGGACCAGGCGGAAGCCCAGAGCGCTTCTCTGCCCTGGGGCGGGGTGCGCTGGGCACCTCCTGGCGCCCGGTGAGGTTTGGACCTCGACCCGCCAGTCAGCCCACAGGCTAAGCTAAGCGGAAGCCCGGGTCCCGCCCACACGTCTCCCCGTCTCCCCCGGAGTTCCCGGGGCATTCCGAGACGGGGTCCAGGACGAGCAGTGCGGTCCATGAGCTGCGCGCACGCACGCAGGTCCTCAGCTCTTTCTGCAGTTCCATCCGTCACTCACGGGTCAGCAGGCGGAGGAACGGCGTCACCCGAGCGCCCTGCGGGCCTGCCGCGCCCAGGGGGCACCTGCCCCAGCCTGAGGCCCAGCCCCGCAGGAGCCCTGGGCTGCACCCCGCGGGGCCGGGGTGGATGAGGGGCACAGGGAGCCCGCGGGCCCAAAGGCGGCAGCTCGGGGCCAAGAGGGGCTCCTTTCAGACCCACCTGAGGCCTCAGATACATCCAGGGCCACCCAGTCAGGCGGCAGAAATGGTCAGGCCAACAAATCCTTTTCTTCCAGCGAGAGCTTGCTCCCCAACATAGGAATATGCTGGAAAATGGATGTGAAATATTGTCCAAAGGAACCGAGGCTCAGGCTAGGCAACACAAGGCCACGTGTGCGGGCGGGTGTTCCCCATGCCCCTCCTCCCTGTGTCTGATCCTCCCTTGCCAGGCTGCTGGGGCCGCTGCCTGGAGGAGGGGTGTCCGCAGGTGGAGTCGGATGCCTGCCATTACGGGCCGTCGGGCTAGTCCCAGCTCTGAAGGATGCTCTGAGGTGTCAACACAAACCCTGTGGGTCTGGCGGCTCCCAGGCGCCCAGGTCGGAACCGCTAGGGACAAAATCTCCTTGTTGGTGCAGAAACCTCTGAGCCGGGAGTAAAGGCCAATTACCCAGGTCAAACTTCTGACTCAACCTAAGATGAGGCTTTTATTTTAGTAAACTAATTTCACTAGCAGGGAACATAACCCGACCGAAAATACCTTCTGAACAAAACATCTTCTCCCCAGGGGAGGGAGCATGAATTATAAATCAGGAATTTGACAAATGAATGGCAGGCACACTGAAATTCTGTGTATGTGATTAATCACTTTGAAAAGCGAGATTATCTTTCTACAGTAAACATAAACATTTTTTAACAACACTGAGAAGGCCTGGAGCCAGGATACCAATATCAATAAAACCCGGTCGTTATGGAGCTGGAGTAAGCGACAGAAAATAAAAATAAAACCCTCCTCACAATAATAACCAAGCCATTCACGAGCTGCCCGTCAATACTGTTCTTGTTTTCCCAGCCACAGCTGGCGCCCCACTGCCCTCACATTCCTGCCAAGATCAGGTGAGGATTAAGAGGTAGGAAAAGGCAGAAACTTGTCTGCACATCTTCAACACTCACATAAACACACTTAGATTTTATTGTTTCCTAAAGGAACTGGCTGTTTAACTCAATTGTTCCATAAATGTGATTTCCTAATTGTTTCTAAGATGACTGCCTTCACATTCAAAATGTATTTTTAAAAACTATCTGGTTATTTTTCTGTCCCTTACGCAGACTCCGTGGTGCCTGGATTTTATCTGTGTTAGTGTCCTGTCCTTAGCTCTTCTTAATCGTTGCAAAAAATGTTTGTTCCTATGCTTGGAGGGGGGGCCCCCATGGGAGGTTATCTCCTTGAAGACATCCACATATTACCTGCATCAACATTCTACATGCCCAGCGCATACTGTACGCCTGTTTTCTGTATGGCCCCAGTCTCAGGGCTCTCTTTCCTCTGAGTTGTCACCACCACCACCTCCCCGCCTGCTCAGATGAAGGGCAGGAAGGACCAGGAAGCAGAGGAAGGTACAGCGCTGGGGATTCTCCTCGTACTTAGAAGACAACGCCAGGTCCAGGGCTGGAGCGTCATCTCCAGTCTTACTAGGCAGCAACTCTAGGCAAAGCATTTCTTCAGCTTCTCCCCAGCTGGGACAGATGGGGCTGGGGGGAGGGCGGGGCAGGAATGAACACTCTCCCCGTTTCCAAACTTCACTGACAGACTGGAAAAAAGCAATCACCATTCCCTTTATTTCTCAGAGAAAAAAACCGCAGCCTCTTCCCTGCGGTCTCTAGGGGGCATCAGAACCCAGCACATGGAGGCTGTCTCCAGCACTCCGCAGCCGATGGAGGGCTTGGTCTTTGCACAGAGGCTGCCTCTAATCCGTCGTTTGCAACAGACTGCTTTCGACTACGTCCAAATCTCCTCCGAAGTTCAATATTTACACCAGCCTCAGGGGTTCAGCAAGGGTAGGAATTTATATTCACGTGTCTCTAGAACCAAACAGATACTCTAAAAATGTTTCCTCTTTGAGTGTTTTAAAAACAGCTTTACTGAGGTATAATTTATCTACCCAAAAAATCCAGTCATTGTAAGCTTTTACAGTTCCGGAGCTCAGTAAACTCACACAGGGGTGCAGCCATCCCCACGAGGCAGTGTCGGAGCCTCTCCACCCCTCCTCGCTCTCAGCACTTCCAAAGCTCTTCGTTCCCAGTGGTGCTCAACCTCTGATTCCACCCCCAGCCCTTCACGGCTTTCTGTCTCCACAGTTTTCCCTTTTCCAGAAATCACCCATTAATGGAATCTACAACGTGGAGTCTCTCGTGTCTGGCTTTTTTTCACTGAACCTGATGTTTCTGAGGTTCACTCCTGTTGTGACACTATTGTTGGGCAGGAGCCCATTGCGCCACGTTTTATTTATCCACTCATCTGCTGATGGACATTTGGACTGCTTCCAGTGGGGCTTTTATTTGCTGTGGGGCGAGGGGGGATGGTATCATGAATAATACGCCTATGAGTCTTGTGGGGGCATGTTTTCGTTTCTCTTGGGTAGATACTGGGGTAGATCCTGGAACTGCTGAGTCACACGACTGAGTGTACATTTTTTGGAAGTGCCAAAGACGTGTTAAAGTACAGCCATGTTGCAACCTAATCTTAGAGTTGCAAGAAGATAGGACAAAGCACAGAGCGTTGCAAAGCCGAGTGGTAGAGACTTGAGTAGAGACGCCTGACTGCATCCAAGACTCCGATCCTTATAACCCACCACCTCCGTCTAACTCTTATTCTTTTCAGGGCGACTATCCTAGGTGGCACCAACAAATCTGAGATTTTAACTCATTTATCTGATGCTATCACAAAACAGGGTTGTTCAAAATTTTTTCAGATAACAGAAATATCTTCTTTTTCAAGGGCTTACAAATTAGCCATTTCATAGAAATCTTGTACATGTGTATTCCAAAATTCACTTCCTTCCAAAACAGCAGAACTTTGGTCTTCATGTCTAAGGCTCCAGAAACACACCACCTTACACAGAGTGATGTCCTCAAGGAAGTGCTGGCCACCTGAATTCTGCTGGCTTAACTTTAGACTGCCTATGTTGTCTGGCCCCTTTATCCAGAGACAAGCAGCCCTGCCACCTGTTCCCATGTGATTTTGCCGTGTCCATCACGGTCCTGGACGTCAGATTCTAGAATCAGCTCACTCTGAGTGAGGAATAAGAGGTCTACTCCAGGTAACGCTCTTGAATTTCACATTCTGGACTTGACTTTGTAGTCTGGGCTACTCAGGAGACATTTGGGGACAGGTCTCAGTTGCAGTTTGGAAAGCAAAGGGTGAGACATAAAAAGGATGTATGTACTACCAATCTGTCTGTCCAGCATCAAAACAAAAGGCTGTAAAACTTTCTTCCCAGTGGACCAAGTGGAAGCACTTATTTGGTCATGAGAGGTATAAGAAAAATCATACTTTAAGACAACAGTGGGACAAGAAAATATCTAGGCAAAAAATCAAAGTTTGGGGACATGCTTATGAGAAGAAGAAATAAAGGGGTAAAGCAGCGGTTTCCAATTTGGCCACACACTGAAATTACCTGGCAATCTTTAGAAAAGCACTGATGCTTGGATCCCACCCTTAAAGGTTCTGAATGAATTGGGATGGACTACAGCTTGCACATCAGGATTCCTTAAAAGCCCCTGATGACTCTTATATATTGCAAAGTGTGGGAACCCCTGGGGTAAAAGTCATCCTGGCTTACAGCAAAAGCACATGGAAGTGAAAGGTTCTACTAACACTCGGGTAACTCAAACGTCCTGAGTAGGCTCCACTGCCTATCCAAATTAGAACCTCCACACCTGGATGCATAGCAGCTTACGTAATCCTAATGCCACCTACCTCTCCAGCATTTTTTGCCAAACAGGTCCCAGGACGCCCCAGCTCGTTGCCTCTGCTGCTGCTGGCCTGAAACGCCTTTCTTCACCCTCTGCTCTCTGAGCGTTTCCGGAAACCCCCCAAGGCCGTCTCCAAAGCCACCTCTTCTCAGAAGCCTGTCTGATCTTTCTTCATCAGAAATCGGACTCTTTGTGATGCCCATGGCATGCTCCTTTTCTTTCCCTGTGGCTCTCTGCAAAGTTCACTCAGCACTGCTGGCATTCATTGACTCTTCCTTTCCCTTCTTTTTTAAGGTTTGAGTGGAAGATTGGCTCTTTTTAAAGTTTACTGTGCATTCTTTGTAGTTTTAGGTGTACATATAGTGATTCATAGTTTTTACGGTTCACTTTTTTGGCCACACCACGTGGCTTGTGGGATCTTAATTCCGTGACCAGGGATCAAAACTGCATCCCCTGTATTCCTAACCACTGGACCACCATGGAAATCCCCACAGTTTTTACAGGTTATAGTCCATTTGTAGTTATTCTAAAAGATCAGCTATGTTCTCTGTGTTGTACATTTTATTCCTGTAGCTCATTTTATACGTAATAGTTTGTACCTCCTAATCGCCTATCCTTATACTCCCCACCCCTTTCCCCCTCCCCTGCTGGTAACCCCGCATTTGTTCTCTGTATCTGTGTGACTCTTCCTATAGGAGTGAGAGGAGCAGGTGAAGAGGCTGGACCTAACCTCCTTCCTAAGTCTGAGGAGGAGAAATACAGAATTGAGTTGCTACTGGTCACACCCGATCCAAAGCCAGACGCAGGGGCACTCATCACAAGCAAGGTTCCCCAGACCATTTTGGTCATGGGTGAGGAAGGCAGTCAAAGGAACACAGCTCTTGTGAAGAGAAGCTCGGTTCCCAAGTGCTCCAGCTAGAGAGAGAGGCCCCCAGCAACGGCAGGAAGAAATCCACGGCTGGACGCTCAGTCTCCTCAGGGCTACCAGGGCTACTGACGATCAGCAGGCTCACCACTGCCATCCCCTGACAAATAAAGTACGAAGATCAAGCGAGGCCTGAAGCTTCGCTGAGCCTGGAAGTGGCCCACACACCTAAAAGATGATATGCATCTATCTGTAAGAAGACCCCACTGGGGCTTCAGGCTACACACAAGATTCAGATAATAAGAAATACGTCATAAATATTTTTGCAAATAAAAATCACACTTTAATTTCAGCTACACTTGAGTGCCTAATACTTTTAGTTAACACACAACTGACAGGTAATCATGTCATGTAATAATTCCTAATAAAAATTAATTGAACTCTCCTGCTAGCTCTCCCCTCTATCTATATCACTTGCTCAACCTGGGGGAAAAAGTGTATCCTCAAGCAGAAGGAAAACTTGCAGGGATCAATAGGCTAAAGAAAAGGTGCTTACCACCACCACAGTTTTCAGAAAAACCTACTTGGAGGTAAAGGAAAATAGCTGTGCTAAAATCCATTTTAAAATTTACTACAACCAACAATAACCATCACCTCAAACTGGCAGAGCCTCGGCTTGCCATGTTGGTGACCTGAGACATCGGGCTGGGCACAGCGGCAGCCTCGGTGGATTCACCAGGAAAAAGACGTGTTTCTAAAGAAACAGGGTTCCCAGCGGGGAGGACAGTGTGCTTTTCAGGGATGGAATGAAGTGCTGCCCCCTCTCTTTGGCTATATCAGATGATGGAATTTTAAGAATTTAAGACTGACTGAGAGTGAGTCTGAGAAAAGCAGGAAGGCTGTAAGGAAACCCTTATGTGGTAACTTTATCCATCGGGGCACATAAATCAGCAAAGACAACCTTTCCCATGGCCTTCCCACCTCTCGCTTTCCTAAATTATTTCCCCAAATTCTCTTTAGAAGGAGTTAACTCATTAATGGATGTCTCCTTTTATTTCGAAGCATTAGCCTAAAGCAATGCAAGAATTATATTTGAAGGGGAGCCTGTGAAGAGAAGCGCACGTGCAAAGGAACACCCAGGGGGAATTCGGGAGGGAAGCTGCCCACGTGTGCACAGCGGTCGAAGCACCCATTTTCATTCCTCAAGCGGTGGATGGCCTTGGGTGAAGCTAAAACCCTTATCACAAAGCCCATCTCTGCAGAAGGCAAACGTTCTATCAGTAGCGCAAATCCCATGAGCTGATCAATAGCAACAATTCTGTGAATCAAGATTTCTTTGTAACAAAATGAACTGTTCATACGCCTCCATATTTCTGGCATTCCAACACATCTGAAAAGGTGGAATGGCTTTTACGCAGTGGACCACAGCATCCCGAGGGAGGCAAGGAGCCCGGGACGATGGTTTCATGGAGAGGTGAGCTGTTCAGCCCCCCTCTCGGAGCTTTTGGTCCCCGCCGCGTCCCCGTCTGCTGCTTTGGCAGCCACAGGTAGACACCCATCCCTGGATGGGTCAGGACCCAGGTACGAGGATGGACAGAATCTTGACTGAGGAGGCAGCCCCACGCAGGGTGCCCCCACTGCGAGCACGGCTGCTTCTTTTTAACGAGAAAACCTTAAAGGCAGCGTGCGAATGTGGCGGCGAGAGAGCATCAGCTGCTGCAACGCGGAGCTCTTACCCCTCTAGCTGCTCCTCCCCTAGGATCTGGCGCAGGTTCTTCAGGAAGGACAAGGAGACCAAGGCGTGGGAGTGGCGGATCTTCACGTAGCCCGTCACCACCTCGATGAGCCCCATGAAGTTCTCCAGTTCCGAAGCGATGTTATCTGTGGCAGGGGGACAGGGTTACTGCGCGCCTTGTCACAGGGGCACAGGCATGTTTTCTCGCAGGCCCGTGTGGACAGCACTTAAGCGCAGGTCTTGCTTCCCTGGTGCCCCGAGACACGAGGCCTCCCAGGATCCCTGCCCGTGGTCAAAAACGTGCTTCCCTAAGCGTGGCTTTCAACTCCCAATGCCTGGGATGGGCCCCCGAGGCGGGGAGAAGGCAGTTTCTAGAAGCCTGAGGACTGCAGCTCCCAGGCTGATTAACAGAATGTAAAATCGTAAACACCAGACTGCCAATTAGCTAAGGCGGACACATCCAGGGAACATCTCTAATATGCTCTGTCAACAGCGCTGCCTCCACAGTAGAAGGGCATGACTAAACAAACAATGTTTTCTCAGTCTCACTAGGAACTGCTTCTGCTGCATTCCTAGTTCCTAAGATACAGGGATCTATATTTAAAGACTCTCTCTTACTAAGACTGCAAGAAAATGCACCAAAATATTAACAGTGGTTACTGGCAGGTAATTTTCAATAATTCACTTCTACGCTTCTAAATTTTCTATAATGCACATACATGATTCTCATAGGTGGAAAAGAGTTGGGAACATCATTGCTAACACATGTGCAAAAATGACAAGATGTATGAACAGTGTATTCTCTTTACTCTTACAGACTTTTTCTCATAGTAAATAAAAAGCATAAGCTTCAGTTCAACTTATGCCAAAATTACAAGGCATACTATAATGAATTGAGTGTGGTTCAACCAATGGAATTGTACTGTGTATGACCTGTGAAGGCTTAGTTAATAAAAGGTTCTGTTTTGCTTTCAACTGATAAACATCAAAGAATAAGGGTATTGTCCTCTAGGGCAAGGCCCTATGTTTCTGGACAGTGTGATGGTTTTCCAAGAGAAAAGGAGAAATTCGAGTTGTAAAGACTAGCATTTGCCTACAGTCGATGTTTCAAGGAAAAGATTCTGAATTAAACACGTGGTGGGACTCACGCCTTTCAGTCAAGGCTGAGGAGGGGCCTTTCCAATAAGATGTCCAACCAATTGCCTGCAGTGGACATGAACTGGAAGCCACATTGCATGATCACACACAAATATGTACCAATTTCTCCTCAAACTATATAGTAAACTGTACTTCCTGATTTATGAATTAAAGGCTTTAAAAAATATTTTGAGGAGGCGTGAGTGCATGCTCAGTTATTCAGCCATTTCCAACTTTGTGACCCCATGGACTGCAGCTCACTAGGCTCCTCTGCCCATGGGATTTCCCAGGCAAGAATCTTGGAGTGGGTTGTCATTTCCTTCTCCTATTTTGGGGACAGAAATATGAAAATAAAAGAAGGGTTAGGCACTTAGACAGTAAAGAATCTGCCTGCAATGTAGGAAACCTGGGTTCGATCCCTGGATTGGGAAGATCTCCTGAAGAAGGGAATGGCAACCTACTCCAGTATTCCTGCCTGGAGAATTCAACAGACTGAAGAGCTGGTGAGCTACAGTCCATGGGGTCACAAAGAGTTGAACACAACTGAGCGACTCACACTTTTAGGCACTTAAAGGGTATGTTCTAGGAAATGAAGAAATCTGTTTGAGAAATGAGGAAATCTAGTTAAGAGCAAAAAGAACAAAACTTCAGAAAACCATGAAAGTAATAAAATTCTAGCTGTGTAGAAACACAGTTATCTCTGTTGCAAAGGGGTGAAAGGTGTTGTGAAAATCAAGGGCTATCCAAAATTCAAAACAGCTAAGCAGAAAGCTTGACGCTGCCATCTCTAAATCCTGAGACCAGCACTCACTCATTGTACAAACAGTATCAATATTAAGGGAAAGTAAATGCACAGAATGCTGTGTGCTGTGCTGAGCCGCTCAGTTGTGTCCGACTCTGGGTGACCCCGTGGGCTGTAGCCCAACAGGCTCCTCTGTCCATGGGATTCTCCAGGCCAGAATACTGGAGTGGGTTGCCATGACTTTCTCCAGGGGATCTTCCCAATTTAGGGATGGAACCCAGGTCTCCTGAAATGCCGGCAGATTCTTTACCATCTGAGCTACCAGGGAAGCCCCTCAAGCCATATAAATTTTTTTTTTTTAAGAATTTAGGAAAAAAGTCCCTTTCAACCTCAACACCGTCTTACTATATTTCTCCAAGCTTACGAAACTATCAGTGCCTTCATCAAGTGGTTCCAGTGGTAGAGAATTTAAGGCGCTATTACTAGAAGCCTTTGTCAACTACAGATCAGAACTGAAAATATCACCAAATAAGTCAACCTTCAGAAATGCAATTGCGCAGAACACCACCTACTGCAAATAGTGGGGAATCCTACAGGGGGTGGTGAGACTGAAGCTTCGGATGCATGCTGACGTAAGATACCTGTACCTCTCTTGGTTGTCAGAAGTAAATTTGGAGATGGGCCATTTTTGGACTGAATAAACTTTAAACCGATATCATTAAACCCTTCCCTTGCTCATTCTCTTCCACATATCCAAGGAACCAAGACTCTCTGGACTTAAAGCTCCGAGGCCTTGGCTCTGGCTGGAGACTGCTGAGTCACACCTCTGATCCATCTGTCTCTCCTGAGGTTTGCATGTGTTGAGACATGAATATCCTGCATAGGATGTGACTTAAGAGAGATGAGGGATGACCCTACGCAGAAACAAATGCTGTGCCCATGGCTAAAATGCCGACTGATCTCCTGCTCTCTCTTTTTTTAATCTTTGAGGGACGCTCAAAGGAGGGGCCCTGAGCATGTGGCTTACACACCATGTTGTTTTTCTAGGCCCATAGTTTAGTTGTGAGTCATGGATGAGGAGGAAAAGCTCAACGAAAGGAAAGCAAAAGGTCTGGCCCTCTCTTCCAGGAAGCAGGAATACTTACTGCCACGTCGGATGTTGATGAGCAGATTGCCTTTGAAGATGGTGCATCCTTGGAGCATCTGAGCAGAAGTGACAGAATCAATGGTCTTTGTCTTCTTTTCTTCCTCACACACTTTGGGACAAGGGCCTTCGCAAGGGATGCAGTACATGCTGTTGAAAATAAAACAACCCAACACACTGAGAGCTGAGTCTGTCTTCCCACATTACGAAAATTCTTACAAGATACGCTTTTATTCCAGGTGTCTTTATAGTCCACATTACAGAAAGCAACTGGCAGAAGCCTTCGAGTGGTCGTACTGCTTCTCATCGCCAAGCCTCCCCAGGGTAAGCCACTCAAACGGCAATCAAAAGGAGAAACTGCCTACAAAGGAAAAGCGTGCTGCCTGTTTCCAGACAAAACACATGATACATCCTTGAGGCATGTGTGTATCATAGGCTGGGGCTGGTGAGCCAGCTGGTCCCACGTGAGAGAAACAGCCTTGCAGGAGGGAGACACCAGGGGATCCCAAGAAGAACAGAGCTGCTCTCTGAGGTCGTGGGCCCTGCTGGCGCACCCTGGAGGAGCCACTGGGAGAGTGGACGGGGACACTGAAGGGACAGCAGTGTCCCCGCTGCTGACCGGAAGCTAACTCCTGCAGCCAGGGGCCCAGTGGGTGATTCCAGAAGGCACGTGCTGTAGCACAGATCCATTATTTTCTTGCTAAAGCACAACTGAAATAATTTCTTGACAGTGTTTGGCAGAAACTTGTAAATTGATCCAAATGTTGTTTTTGCTGCATACACAATAAAAACAGGAACTTCCATTGCTTTGTAATGAGCTCCTATTTCACATGCAATCTTGAACATGCCACAAACCCACCAACAGCCAGGGACTAGCGAGTGACCTTGGTACTTTTCCTTATTTAGGGAATAGCGGACAAAACTCGAATCCAGCTCTCTGACCTGCAGGACGCTGGGTCAATTTCCAAACAGAATAAATGATACAACATTATGGGATGTGTGTGTAATGGGATGGTGAACTGGAGAGCCACTATAGTTACATGATTATTCTTGAATGATCTTTCAAACTGCACGAAGATAAGTGAGAAACATCCAGGAAAGCAGTGTAAGGTAAAGCGCTTAGCATTAAGTACCGCCCTCCATCACTGAACCGTACTGCGTATCTAAGGCAAAGATGAAAGGCTTTGTTTAAAAGCTTACAGATAAATATAGGTTTCCTACTCTTTTCTTATTTCACGTCGGGAAGACAGGAGGGAAGGTCTCCAGAGGAAATGGGCCGACCACAGCAATGGAGGTACCCCCTTTCTCTGACGTCACAACATTTTCGCTTCTACAGTTTGCAGCAGGTTTTCCTCGGCATTCCCTGTTGGTCTTTTATTGCTTCTAACTTACCCACATACCATATAATGCCCCACTTCCCTTTTTAAAACCTTGGTGTGAAATAATTACAGACACACAAAAACTTACAAAAGTAGTACAGAGGGTTCTGTGTACCTCTGACCCAGCTCCCCCCAGCGGCTCCATCCTGCACCATGAAAATGCAACATCAAGCCCAGGGAACACACAGGCGCGATACACTCCCACGCCAGCTCATCACCGGAGTGATCACTGCAACGAGCCGGCCGGTCCCCAGCAGCACCTCCCGTGTGCGGCCCGTTCGGTCATCCTGCCCCCACGCCTCTAACTCGGGGCCGCCACTCACCTATTCTCCATCTCGGTAATGATGTTATTTTCAGAATCTTACATAAATGTAATCATCTGGTGTGTGACCTTGTGAGACTGTTTTTTTTTTTCCCCCACAGCATAATGTCCTTGAGATCCATCCGTGTTGTGTGTGTTTGAATAGTTTGTTTCTTTTTATTGCCGACTGATATTCCATGGTGTGATGGATCACGGTTTGCTTGGCCATTTACCTACTGTGGAGCATCTGTGCTACTTCCAGGCTTTGGCTGTTAAAGCTGCTACCGACAGCTGTGTACATGTTTTTGTGGGAACTTAAGTTTTCGTTTCTCTGGAATAAATGTTCAGGAGGGTTAACTTCCGGGTTATAGGTTAAGTGTGTGTTTTGTTCCCCTGACATTTTATTCAAATAGCAATTTCTGAACCAAACACCTTTCTTAAAATGTCTAGGAATCAGCTAGCACTTTAAAAAATGTTTTTCTAAGGAAGTGCTCTGATTACATGTTTATAGTTTAAGCTTCCTCAAGTCCACTCTGGTACAGAGAGGGTATAAACAGTATTAAAAAATAAATACTTTAAATAAGTGTCAAATAGGCCTTAAAGGCTTGGGGGGGTGTTATTAGTTTTTGATGGTGTTTTATTTTAAAGTGAAAAAGGTAGATCTGTAACTCTGAACTGACTGCAAGCATGAGTAGGAAAAATCAGAGCTTAGTTCTTCAAAGAATGAATTACAGGAGAAGAGGTCATGGCGCACAGCGCCCCCTACTTCACCCACAGCTATGGCGGCTGCAAACAACTGAATGCCTCCAGCATCAAAAGGAACACTCCAGCAGGACAAAGCAGTTATGAGCCCCGGGGCCATGCACCAGCTGCCCCATCTCAGCCCCCAGCTTGGGGAGGAACCGCAACAGTGGTGATTTAGTGGCCAAAGTCCGTGACAGTGGCGATTTAGTGGCTAAAGTTGCGTCCGAGTCCTGTGAGTCTGGGCAGGAATTGTGACGCAGCCTAAACTGGGTTCCAGGCACTGCCCAGGGACTGACAAAGCCTTTTTAAGTTCTAGGGCTGCCAATAAAATGTGAGCAAAATGTGGCAGACTTATTTTGGGTGGAATATGTATACTCCACAGTTCACCAGTATCCTTGGCACATTTACCATTTTAAAGTATTTGGAGTAATTTTTACTATTACAGTCGTTACAGCAATGATGACAGGCAGAGTGTTCTGCATTTAATATTATGGAACAACGTGAGCTTTATCTCTGATTTGAAGTTAAGTCTACGGAAGGAGCAACATCTCCAAATATTACACCGGAAACAGATGCCCCTCTACCAAGACTTGCTTGAGGAGGTTTGCAGAAACAGAAGGCAGCAAACAGAAGGGAAATTACACATTACACTCAAAATGAAGATTTCCTTTTCCAGCGGTATTTTATATTTGTAGAATAGCTTTATTTTTTAAGAACCCGAAATGGAAGGCTCCTCTGGTGTAGTCATGAAGCAGGCATTTTAGTCCATTCCATCAGAAGAACTCCTTGAGAGTTCTCTGCTCTGCTCCAGAGACGGGACCAGCAACTCCAGATCTCAAGCCTTATCTTGCTTGCAGGGTTATAGTCCTGCATTTCGTAAGAACCCTGGCACTGTTTTTTCAAAAACTTAAAACCAATAACAGCTTCACAGAAGTCGGGTTGGCATGCACGAAAGGGATGCTGTTTGCTGTCCGGAACTTCTCTGCTTCCAAAGCTTAATGTCCAGGAAGGAAAATGAGACACCGAGAAAACTGAGGGAGCGTGAAGGCTGTGTGCGCAGCAAAGGGACGGAACACACTGCTTGCTCCGAGTGGAGGGCAGAAGCCAGCGCTAAGGTGTGTGTGTGTGTGTGTGTGTGTGCAGCAAGTGATGGAGCATACTGCTTGCTCGGAGTGGTAAGAGCCTATGCCTGCTCACTGCCTCACGGATGCTGGTGGGGTTACTCCGTCTCCCCTCCCGCAGTTCCAAAGCCTTCACTGGTCTAGCGCTGAGCAGCCCTGGAGTGAGAAAACCTCAGTCTATCGTCTCCCCTATCCCCGGGCTCTGGGGGAGAGCCCCGCATGCGCAGAGGGAGTCAGGGGCCGCCTGGGACCTGAGCCAGCAAATCAGGTACTTCATTCCAACCCTCCAGGCGGGCTGCTTCCAACCCAGAAGACCTGCCCACCGCGCCTGGCGCCATCAGCAGCCGGGGTCACGCCGGCCCGCCGCAGTGCCCCGATTCCCTTAGCCTCCCCCAGGCCGCGCCTTCCCGCGCCCACACTGACCTCTGGCTCCCGTTGCGGATGAAGCCCGACGGGCACTCCTGCATGCACTCGCCGTCGTGGATGACGAAGCCCTCGGAGTCGCTGCTCTCGGCGTTGGGGATGTTGGCGCAGAAGTCGCGGTCCACGCAGCGCCAGCCCTCGAAGCGGTAGGTGTTGGGCGGGCAGCTGGGCACGCAGATGCCGGCGTAGTAGTAGTGGCGGCAGGCCACGCAGGCCGTGGCGTTGTCGGGCGCGCTGCAGCTGCCCAGGCACTCGGGGTGGCAGCACTCGTGGGTCTCCGTGCACGCCCGCTTCCCGCACGCGCTGGGACACACTGTGGGGACAGGCAGGGTGTGAGGCCGCTGGACGCCGGGGCCCCCACACAGCAACCCCCAAGCCACCAGCCACCCGCGGGGGCCCAAAGCTTGAATTCCCAGTGTCACATGTTGAGAATTTCGCTGGGGCAGGGAGCAAGTACTCTGCATTTCGAGTCAGGTGAGAAGGGTTTAACATCCAGCCTCTCCTAGTTGACTCTTTTTGGTCTTGGAGGAGTGCTTAACGATCTCTGACCTTGATCCTCTTTCTCGTCTACAAAACAGGGCAGCAGCCCCCATCTTAGACGGTTACCTGGGGCATGGGTGGTACTCTGGAAGCACTAGTGGGCCATACAGTTTATTGTGACTTTAGAAGGCGTTATATGCGCTCCTCAATCTGCATTTTGCATGTGTTCTTTCCTGAAATATCTTTTACTATTTCTGATATCTGTAAATATCTTTAAATAGTATGCAGAAATGCTCATTTATTTTTAAAAATGATTAAAACTCGAGTGTGCTGAAGGTGATGCTATACGGGTGGACAAATTAGCTCTAGAAAGTCTGTATCTGCTTGTACCATACCAAAGGTCTCACCCCAGATAAACAATGATATTAACATATTCATGTGCCACAATCTAACAGATCACAGAGAAGCCCCCATGTCTGATGGTTTTTCTCACATATAAGAGTGGATGGGTGGGCAGTGTCTCCAGCCCAGAGGACCATAAGATATCATTACAAACCATCTCCTGTGAGCCCTTCTATGTTAAAGATAAGTGAAAGGAGTATCGAAAAAAGCCAGAGAACCACAAGTCTTGTCCCAAATAGATGAGCTGGCATTTATTTCTATAACAATGCCAGAAGGATCACACTCAAGGGGCCTTAGAGCAGTGTGCCTCACTAGCAAAGGTGCCTTACTAACTCTCTGTTAGCCTTACTATAGAATAAAGTGTAAGTCAACAAACTATGAAATCTGGTGTACATTATCTGCTTCCTACTTTTTCCACGAGTTGGAAAACACAAAATTATTTAAATACGTAGATTATTGACTCTGACATGCATTACTTAGTGAAGATTCTATTCGTTTTTCTTTATAATAAAAAAGATGAAGAAAATCAGAAATTAGATTAAAAACTACAGTGAACACCTCGTCTGCCTGTCCACAGTGGCACCTTATCAGTACCTCCATGAAGACTCTCCCACCGGATCATTCTCTATGCATGTACACACACACACAAAGGTAAACATCTATAAAAAAGGATCAAGTCATTCTAAAAGCATTTTTTGGCATAACATACTGTGACTTCGACAATAATTTAACAGCTGCATCACATCCCGTAGTATAGCACATCATAAGTTGTAATCAGCTTCCTATTAGGCATTTCATTTATTCCCAACATTTTATTAGGACCATAAGCAGTCAGTCTTCATGAGAATTCTTAATTATTTCAATAGAATCAATTTCCAGAGTTAGCCTTGCTGGGTTGAACTGTCCTCTGGTAAGTTGGTACCAATATACACATTTGGTAGCTGCAGGCAGGAGTACCTATTTTATTGCCAAAAGGTGCATTTAAAAACAGCTGTCAGAACTTGGACATTCAAATGAATACTGTCACCTCGGAAGAAACCAATTCTCATGATACTGTCAGGCTTAAAAAATTTTTTGCAGGTTTCTCCTCTGATCATCTTTTGACTGAGACAAACAGGTGATCTTCCATTATTCATTCTTATTTATTCTGGTAATAGAATCTTGATTTTTAATTGGGCATTTTGCGACCTAGCTAGCTATTACATCTCCCGGCCACTCCTGTAGCTAAAAGCAACCTAGGTTCTAGCTTGTGAGTAAACATTTAGTTTACTCTAGCTAGTAGCAAATGTTTGGGGTGGAACTTACTTCCCAGAAAAGTGCTTCAAACAAAGGGGGTATGCCCGCCATCCTTGCTGGCTAGGGTACAGGTATAATGGCTGAGGCTCAAGCAGCCGTACTAGACCGTGAGGTGGCCCATTAAGAACAGTGCAGCAAGATCAAAGGGACTTGGTCCTTCACGACTGTGCACCCAGTAGGCTGATCCTGGACGCTTACCTCTAGACTTCTCTACAGGAATAAGAAAGAAACTTGTGTCGTGTTTAAGTGCCTACTATTTGTTAGACGCAGCTGAACAAATGCCAGCTGAGAAGTGCCTTCAGAGCCACGTATGAGCAAAGAAGACAGTGACTGTTGGTTTATGTCACTGTTGTTTACTAGAATTGCCTCTCAATGATTTCTGGCTGTTTCCAAAAGCTAATCTACCCAATCAATTACAAGGAGGAACTGTCTCCAGTCACATCAAAAAAGCATGTTGTTGTAGGAGTTCCTAAAATGCTGTGTCTATGGAAGGCATCATCTTGAAGCTGATAACACCAACTTGTATCCGTAGTAAATGCACACACACAGGCCACACACTTGACTCTCAGATATCACACTTGATCTAGTAATCACAGATTAAATGACTATTTAAGTTCAAAATATCCAGGCAACTTCAAGGCCCAAGATCTAGAGAAAGAATAACTTTGGAAATCCTAAGTTCAGGTTTTTAAACTAAAAACAAGGGAAAATAAGTCTACCTGTCCTTCATTTAATCATCCACCTAGCAACTGTTCATTGAGTGTGCACTGTAGCTGTGTGCCAGACCCTGTTCTTAAGGGGTGGATAATATACCATGTAAGCACAGGAGTCAAGTGGTGGTACATAGCCTGCCTTGGGTACCTGGATGCCCAGGAAGGCTTCACATAGGTCTGAAAGGCTGGAGCTGAAAGCTAAAAGCTGAGGAACAGATGAAATCATGTGTAAAAGCAATTAAGTGGCTGCGATGGGAGAAGTGGGTGCTCGTGAAGATGGCAGGGATCCAGTAACAAGTGATGCTGGGAGAGAGAAGGAGGGCAGCTCAGAGAGGCCTTGGGAGCCTGTCCAAGGCACTCTGGCTCAGTGGTGGACAGTGGGCATCCCTGAAGATTTCGGGCAGGAGAACACAACGGTCTGATTTTCATGGTAGAAAGAGGTTGTTTGGCAGCAGCTCAGAGGGTATGATAGCCAGAGAGGGTCGTGCTAGAAGAAGCGGGATCAAGCCAGAGCAGAAATGTTCTACCGTCCCTACCGAGTTCACGTAATACAATCGATCTGTGAGGTTCACAGGGCTAAAAATGAAAGTACCTGTAGAAACCATGCTCATTTGTCGTAGCACAGACCTGCCATGTTGAGCACACACTCCCCGTTCAGAGTGCTGAAGGCCCCAGGGCTGCTCACTGGCCGTCAGCCACCACCAGGCTTGTGTTTGGAGGAACGAACAGTGGCTAAGAGGATGATGCTCATCATCAGAGACTAACTAGGAACAATATCTACTTGTAAAACCCTTTTTTCCTTGCTCACAATTTAAATAAAATGTTACATATCAATAAAATGATGAGCAGCAGACATCAATATCAAATAGGTATTAATGTAGTGCTAAAGACTAAAAGCATTTAAAAGCATATAAAAATGCCCTGGATACGCTTAGACTCAACTGTAAATGTTGGGCATTTCCAGTATGAGAAAGAGAAAAAAAACCTAACCAAGTATCTGTGGATAATGTTTTGCACCCTGCTCCCTGTTCCACTGGAAATGGCATCTCTGGGCAGCGGTCCACCGCAGCATACCCTCTCCAGGGGTGCCCTGCATGGAACTGCACCGTTAGCCAACTCCTGCCACAGCAACACACGCGCTAGGGAGGTAGGGTTTTGTTTCAGCAATGGGAGCTGCCTCAGAAGGAATTTCGGTAAAGCTTAAATTAGGTAAAATCCTGTTTCTAGACAGAACAATTCCTCTTGAAGGGATCACAAATCACAATCACAGATCTTTCAGGTTACATGACGCCACTGTGCACAAACACGTATCAGATACTTCGGAGGAATAAAATCAGGGTGTGATGGGGAGAGAGAGAGAGAGAGAGAGAGAAAGGGGACCATTTGCTGGAGGACAAACACAGGGGTGGAAGCCAGAGTTCCCCTGGCTGCAGCACGGTCCACGAGGGCTCTGGGAGGCGGGCAGGAGAACCCGCGGAAGTTCAGGATTAGAGAGTCCTGGAGCCAGCCCCAGAAGCCCGCTGTAAATTTTGCCTCATCTCAATGTATATAAATATTATTAGTGTTCAGGACTATTAAGGGATTTCTTGAAAAGCCCCGGGCAGTGTGTCTAGCCAGCAGACGGATGGCTGCTCCGCACGAGTGCCAAAACTTAAAATTTAGTACAGTTACCAAATTTCCAATCACAGAGCTATGGGAGAAAGGAAGGAACATCTTCCTTGGCTTCCATGAATACGGAGCACACCTAGCGTGATGCAGGCATTTCTGCTCCTAAGAATAAAAGGGAAACGGAAGGCGCTATAAACTAACAAATACACGCAGGCGGAAGCAAATGGATTTTGCCCCCGAGATCTTTCTAGTCATTGGAAGTTTTACAATGACCAACAATAAAAACAAACGCCTATGTAAACTGTTGAGAAAGCTAACAACAGGTCCCACGTCTGCACTGAAAGGATTCGTTCAGGGCCACAATCCCCTAAAAATGAGGCACTGCGTTTAAAAGCTCAGTATCTTCATTTTGGGGAACAGGAAAAAAGTCACATACATCAAGCTTTAACTCTCTCCTTCCCTCCCTGGAGTCCTTGTACTTATTAAATTCTTTCTAGGGATTTTAAAAACGTTTCTTTCTTTTCTTGCCAATAAGCTCTTTAACAATCTTTACTTCAGAGAAACTATTTTTAAAAGCATATTTTGGAAGAGAAGATGGAGATACTCAACCTCTTCACAGAAGAAAAAAATGGGAAAGGGACCACTTAGTCACACGAAGTTTTAAAAACACAAACATTTTATCCCAAATAATTTCGAAAGGACAGAACCAGTTCATGGACGCTGAAATAAGGTCAAGTTTCTGTATCAAAATCCAGACTAGTGTAGGGTTCTCTTAGGTATTTCTGGGTACCCTAAGGGACATACTGCAGTTCTGCATAAAAAGAGGGTGCCTTTCCTAAGAGACAAGCATCACTCTGCACTAGAGTGAATGGCTGATAACTCCAGGAAAACACACTTCAACTTCCCAAGTACATCCGGGAGACATGTGGTCCAGAGAGAGTTTGTGGTTTTCCTGCCTAGCCAGGAGAGGAGCTGATTCCACCAGACACCATGGGGAGGGGAAGGGAGGAGAGCCCTGGTTGTGTCCGCTGAACTCACAGCAGTGCCCCATTCAGCATAGCCAGAAGCCCACCCAAGGCCTCTCCTCCAGACACCTCTGAGCCAGCTCGCTGGGAGGATGGGTAAGCCTCCTTTGACCGTTAAAGACATCAGCCAGGCCCGGTCCTGCAGGTAAGAGAGCCCAGCTCCTGAGGACGGCAGCGGGAACACAAGAGGGGCAAGCAAAAGGCCGGTAAGCCCTGGCAGTGGCGCAGACAAGGGGCAGCAGCACGGATGGGGAAATCCTGGGACTGCGTGGATGCCGCACCCTGGGGCCTGGTAGGACCCGGGATCCGCAGGCCTCCACCACCCACGGGGCCCAGCAGTGCCTAGAGTCCCTGCGCCTTTCCAATACCTATATTCTCTTAAAATAAGCCGCCCATGTGGATTTCCGTATATTCACCTGTGAATTCTGGGTCCCACATTTCTAGTCTTCCCTGCTCCACTCCTTGATAGACCTAACACAAAGCTCAGTCTTGAGTAAGGATAATAACACATTTACAGGATTCCTCTTCCAAGCCTCACAAACGTGATCCCAAGGACCTAGAGGCAAGGCTGGGCCTCACTGCTTCCTCTTCGCTCATCAACTCAAGCAGCAGGAGTTGAGGCACGAGGGCAGAAAAAGGCTCGCCCCCACAGCTGTTTCTGAGGCCCGCAGGCCCTGCCGCTTTTGGAGCTCCATGCTGGTCCTTTCAGCCACGAAGGTGGGTGGGCCACCTTGATGGGATGTCCCAGCTGGACCGAAGGGTGTCCCATCTATCCAGGAGCTGTGAGGGACTTCAGAGAGGGTCAGGGAGAGCCCACCTCGGGCCACGGGGCCCATGGCCTTTCATCCTGCCAAGTACCCTTCCATCTCTCCTGCCTTTTGACCTCAGGCACACACTCCTCTCCCATCCCCCAGTCCAAGAAGAGAAACCATCCAAGGGGTAGAAAGGAGAGGAGCCACGAGGCTTCCCGGGCTCAAGATGAAGCTGTCTCACCCCGGTGTTTTAGTCTGGAGTTCTCTAAATACGTCAGCTAGTGTGGAAAAGCAGGCTTACACGAAAATGCTAAGACTCATGAAATAAAATGAAGATAAACCTGGCACAACAGTGTGTGAGCTCCACTCACACGCATATGTGTGCATGTGTATATATATTTATAAATCATACATACATATACTGAGTAAAGCACAATTTTCTCAAAAGGAAGATAAGAAGAATCTGTCTTGACCGTCTTGAAAACTGGTACCGGAAAACTCCAGAGAATCACTGCCTAGAAACCCCAGTTCATTTCAGCCGCCTTGTCTGCCTGGAAAACTGTAGCCATTAAGAGGAATCGGGTGGTAACCCTGGTGTCTGAGACATTCAGAAAGAAGAGCTGCGTCCCCTCTAACCTTTCTCTTCTTGAAGCCAAAGAAACCACCTCCTGTGCAGGAGAAAACATTCTATCATCGTAGTGGCCAGACTAAGAGACAACGTAATGGTTAGAACCTGAAGATAACTTCAGTTTCTCTGCTGGAAGCATCAAGGCTAGCATGAGCACTAGAGCATGGGGAAGGCACCCAGGGGCACGCAGGAAGACCCCAGAACAGAGCTCTCGGGAGCCTGCAGAGGCTGGTTAATAAAGAGAGACCATGGCTCCTGAACTGATTAACTAGTGAGCCTGAAAGCGCTCGTCTTCTCCCGAGTCCAGAGTGCACAGAGGAGTTCCTCCTTGCAGTCTTTCAAGGGGTTTTCAAGACGCAGCTTCAAGTCCTCTTCCTTCCTAAGAGGAAGGGCCCTGGACTGAGCATCTTTGGGTCAGCGGATGGACGTTCTGCAGCACCAAGGCACGCAGAGGGGGCAGGAAGTGATACACCTCCCTCCTCACCCCTGCCTTCCCATCAACTGACTTCTCCAGCCTTCACTCCTTCTGAGGGGCCTGGAGGTGGCTTCAGAACACGCAGGAGCAGAGACCCTCCTGTGGGAAGCTCCCGGAGCCCTTAGATCTGCCTCAGTTCAAACACACCAGGGCTTCTGCAGCCACAGTCTGCCTTTCATCAAGCCCCGATCCTCAGAGATGAAACAAAGTTAAGAGGCCATCATCCCGTGCGCGTCTGAGGCACTGCTCTTCAGAAACCTAGGCAAGCCTCACAGCAGTGCTGCGCGGAGTTCTTCCCTGAGAAAAAGTGCTACTGCCCGACCGCACCCGCTTGACCAAGCTCCTCCTCACCCCCACCCAGGATGCGTTTTCCTGTAGGGCGCTCCCTCGAGGCCTCATTCAGGTGTCTGGAACTCTTAATAGCCCTGGACAATTGCTCAGTCTCAAAATTCCAAGGCTGTGATCCTGGCCTCCTCCTGAAGGCCAGACTCAAGCCACAGTTCATTCAACACACACGGACATCACTGTTCCTTAACACCTGTCCACATCTTACCTAAGGCTGCAGAAGCAGTCTGAACAGTTGTAGCACCAGGGCACTGAGCCCAGCGGCGGTCTTCCATGACCGAGGCGGCATGCTCGGGGGCTTTCTGTATGCCCTTCAACGTAACTCCCATCGTCACACCCAGCTAGCTCATGCCGACCATCTAACCACCTAACGCTCCTGTCCTCCTTTCACAACAGCTGCTGGAGTCTCTCCTACATGAATGCATTCTGAGTCTAAACACAGGACTCAATTTTATATATATTGTTTAACTTAACGTTAACGATCACATGGGATAGTAGCATTATGCTCATTGGTAGATGCCCACATGGAAGCACAGAGATTTTAAAACTTTCCAGGGCTATTAACCATCCAAGTGAATAACTATCAAGCTGGAAACCTGGGCTTGGAACCCAGATCTCTCTGACTGGGTGACAGGCTCTTCCCCTGCTCTGCTCCATGCTGGCATGAAGTTCTCACCAGGCTCTGCTGTCCAAGAGCAAAAGGCTAGGGGGCTCTTCTCATGCCACTTTTCTCGGCAAGTTGGCATCTACCAGGAAAAAAGAAACCACCAGTCTCAACATCCTCTTCTTCCCCCTAAGGTGAACCACTTAGTCTGGAGGAAGGACAAAACACAAAACATGATGCTCTGGAGAAGGTTCAAGCATGCAGGTGATAGTAAGGATGATGTACCCACTAAGCACTCATTATTTATTTGGTGTGTGCGTTAAGTCGCTTCAGTCGTGTCTGAATCTTTGTGACTCCATGGACGGTAGCCCGCCAGGCTCCTCTGTCCATGGGATTCTCCAGGCAAGAATACTGGAGTGGGTTACCATGCTCTGCTCCAGGAGATCTTCCTGACCCAGGGATCGAACCCAGGTCTCTTAAATTGTCTGCACTGGAAGGCAGGTTCTTTACCAACAGCGCCACCTGGGAAGCCCTCTAATTATTCAGTTCAGTTCAGTTGCTCAGTCGTGTCCGATTCTTTGAGACCCCGTGACTGCAGCATGCCAGGCTTTCCTGTCCATCACCAACTCCCAGGGTTTACTCAAACTCATGTCCATTGTGTCAGTGATGCCATCCAACCATCTCATCCTCTGTCATCCCCTTCTCCTGCCTTCAATCTTTCCCAGCACCAGGGTCTTTTCCAATGAGTCGGTTCTTCCCAGCAGGTGGCCAAAGTATTGGAGTTTCAGCTTCAGCATCAGTCCCTCCAATGAATATTCAGGACTGATTTCCTTTAGGATGGACTGGTTGGATCTCCTTGCAGGCGAAGGGACTCTCAAGAGTCTTCTCCAACACCACAGTTCAAAAGCATCGATTCTTCGGCGCTCAGCTTTCTTCACAGTCCAACTCTCACATCCATACATGACCACAGGAAAAACCATAGCCTTGGCTAGACGGATCTTTGTTAGCAAAGTAATGTCTCTGCTTTTCAATATGCTGTCTAGGTTGGTTATAACTTTTCTTCCAAGGAGCAAGCGTCTTTTAATTTCATGGCTGCAGTCACCATCTGTAGTGATTCTCTATTAACTGGGTTACAGCAAATAGAACTCTCAAAGACATTCTTCTCTCTCTCAAAGGCTGAGCCCTGACGAGTCTATCAGCAGTCCTCAGTGCTTAGCTGCAATGGTGAAGCAGCGGCTCCTGTTGTAGAAGGCGCCGAGGGCGCGTTCTGTGGGGCAAAGGCGGCCACATATATAAGAGTGCTGTCAGGAGCCAGAGCAGTGAGACCTGGGGAGACTCAGTGACCCACAGAACCCTTCTCACCCAAACAAGTCTTACTCATGAGATTAGATAACCAGAGTTCACTCTCTTTGCCAATGGCTATGTCTGAGCAAGCCTCCAAACCTTGGTCAGGAAAAAGAAAAAACAGGTCTGTGTCTTCCCCTTAGTTGGGCACATACACATATATAGTCTAAGGTCACAGAAATAGCCAAGTTCCAAGTAGATCCCTGCTGACTAGCACACACTGTACACAGGTAAGCTACGATGTTTGCGGATATGTTTCATCCTAGCTTACTAAAGGCATCTATGAGGATTTCATTAATGAGCAAAAGAAATGGCCATCCACAGAAAGTAACACTGGACCAACGTCGTCTCCAGGATCTAAGATGCAGTGCTGGGCGGGCTATTGAGAAAACAGAAGAAAAAGAAGAAAGGCAACCAAGAAGCCAGGAGGGAGGTTATTCAGGGCACCATTATTAAATAAAAATGTCAAGAGCTAATTAGGAGGAGTAGAGAAAGAGCAGCCATCAGTGTAGACACAGTGCAGGATTCCAGTTCACACCAAAAGCTAAGCGAGGAGCAGAAGGCAGGCCAGGAATCTTCCTTTGGCTAAACTGCTGGTTTTGGTTACTGTGGGTGCTGTGATTTTTTATTTTCTTCCCTCACAATTTTCATAACAGCTTGACTGAAATAGAGCTCAGACACAATTTCACCCCTTTAAAGTGTACAAATTAGTGGGTTTTACCATATTCACAGAGTTGTACAAACATCACCCCAAAGAGGAAGCTGTCTACCCCTCCCCTGCCCCGCGGCCCCTCTCAGCCCCAGGCAATCACCGATCAACTTTCTGTCGCTAGAGATCTGCCTCTTCTGAACACTTCATACAAACTGAATCATATACTACACCAGGGGTCCCCAGCCTCTGGGATCTAATGCCTGATGACCTGAGGCGGAGCTGATGCGGTAAAGGTCACAATAACTGCGATGTGCTTGAATCATCCTGGAAGCCACCCCTTGCCCCCAGTCCAACATTCGTGGAAAGTGTCTGCTCCGAAACTGGTCCCCGGGGCCCACGTGAGCCTCTGGGTCTGGCTCTCCCACGTGGGACGACATATTCCAGGTTCGTCTGCGCTGTGGTGTGTCGGCCCCTCACCCCTGCATTTCCTTTCCTAAGTTTTGACTTTGGTGGCCCGCAGGCCACAACGCTGGCCCCACAAGCCCTGCTGTTCCTGTGCTGTGACAGAAACACAGGCATGGTGACCAGAAGCTGACGTTTCCATCAACTGTTTGGACTCCAGGATCTATTCACGGTCTGGATCTGTTCCAAAGGGAGAAAGACGTGAACCTGTCACGCTGACTAAACTTTGTCATCCTCTGATAGCAGGAAATGAGAGGAGAAGCCACACAGTCTGTGGAGGAAGGGTCCCCAAGTCTGAGAGCCTCCTGCCGGCTCTGCCTGATGGAGACGAGGTGTCCCCATGACCCTCGCCTCTGGAGGAGTCGATGCTGTCTCACAGAAAGGCCTCCAGAGACTAGAAGGAGGGAAAAGGAGAGGAAGAAAGTCAGGTTCTAAGAGGGGAGGGCGGGCCTGATTTCCACTGCTTCTGTGTTTATAAAACAGAATACACTCTTTAGAAAATCAAACTATCCTAATGTACTCTAACATCTTCCAAAGATTCCTGCTGCTGAACTCACATTCGAATCCTGTATAAAAAGTTTTTACAAATACAAAACAAGTTCTAATAGGAGGGAAAACCAGGGAAAGAGCCTCGGGAGCACGGACCTGCCCCTGCTCTGGGGTCTCTGCCGGCTTCTCCACACGGGAGCACAGGGTCTCACACCTCTCACCCCTCCTCCAGCTCTCCTTGAATCTTTCTCCAAAAAGGAGGAGAAACATCCCCACCTGATGAGGAGTTCTTCTGAGACTCTTCCCCAGTTCTGTGACCACCAGGCCTGAGCACACGAGGTACCTGCTGTCACAGACGCGTAAATGGACAGGGTAGAAAAAAAAAAATATATATATATATATATATATTCTTTTCACACACTTAAAAATTACTCCAAGTTATTTTAAATTTGGAACTGTTTGTATATTCCTTATAAGTTTATAAAACTCACACTGTCCCCTCATGACTAACTGAAGAGGAATTGAGAGAGTAGTCTATATTTATAACTTGTCGGCTTGTGCGTGCTCACAGCCCTATTTCCACTCCCCGTTACTGTACACAGAGTTATGTGAGGTATTGTGGGCTCCTAAACTTTGCTGATTTCCAAACAAGGCAGGCCTGTGTCCCACAGGGACAAATTGGGGGCTGTTTCGTCCAAGTGGAGACCAAGCTCGGAGGGAGAGGCCTCCAGCTTTGTGGTTTGGCTGCATCTCTTAAAACGGGTGTTAGGGTCCATTTCTGGGCAATTACACGCCTTCCCGGTGTTGACCAGTATCATTGCTACTGATACTCTGCCTACCGCACATGCCCACCAGCAGCTCCACGTTGCACAGCTGCGGCTACACACTTCCCTGCTGCCTATTTACTTCGGTAGAAACTGCTAGTCCAAAAGGTGCGATGCTTCAGCGAAACATGAAAAAGCCCCTTTCCATATGCATAAATATTTATGTCAATGTAATTTACATGAATCAACTGAAGGCAGCCACTCGCAGGGAAACTACTATTTAGAAACCAGCAATGTTTTGGATACAGTATGTCAACAACAGAACCGCTCACCAGGAGACAGCGATAACAGAATGAGTGGGGTCGCCGTGGAGGTAGATTTTTACGGTCTGTGTGGATCGAGACTGGGACACGCAAACCTGCACACGTAGATGAGTTGTGCTGCAGCCTCTTGAAAGGTGTCAAACGAGTCCCTCCAAAGCTGCCTCCCTTGGAGCACACCCATCTGGCCGAGCACCTCACAATTTTGCAAAGCCCCCTTGGAAACCTCTTTTGAAAGAGAAAACAAAACAAAACTCTTCTGGGGACCATAGTACCGTTCTTTGCTACAGCCTCAAGGTGGGGCATGTCTTCTTAAAAAGAGGGGAAAATGATCCCTAATTACATTTTTTTCTTTCTTTCTTTCCTGATGTCAGAAGGGGAAAAAGGCATCTCCACTCAATTCACTGGCTGCTAGGAAGGTTGGGTCCCTTGGATCACCTGGATTCCACCCTCACCCCCACCCCTTCGCAGTACCTCTTAGATGAATTGTCTCTCAACATCTTTGGTCCATTTTCTTCTTGGGAGCTTAAGTTCTGAGTGCATATTTAAATTTGTTTAAGCCCTTGAAGCTGTCTGTGTTTTTTAAACATAGCATTGTGCTTTGCGAATTGTTTTTAGGTGACTAGAGAGAAAAATGCCTGCCTACCCCTCCCCCTTTTCTGTAATTAAATCTACCCGAGGAGCATGAATAACAGCCACCACGGATCACAACCTTCCAGTGATTTATGACCCTCCAGCCTCTCCGGTCGTTTTCCCTTTGATCTCGCTACTTCCTGGTGGCACACTTTTGGACTGGTAAACATGTATTTTGGAGTATACTGTTGTGCTAGAACACCACATTATTCTTTTCCGTTATCTAATCTGATTGCTGGCTCCATTTCCTGGAGTTAAATTATTTTTACTACTGTGGAGAAACCACAAAAGCTCCACCAGACTTTCAAAGAACAGTAGACCCTGTTACAGGGAGAGGAGAAGGAGCCGGTGTCCCAGGTAGCCTTATATTCTGGTTGATGGAATTACCACACGAACTTTATGAGAATCTCTTTTTAGAGAACTGGACACACCGACACCCCCAAATTTGCAGAACTTATATTTAATCTATCTCATGATTCCAAAGTGCCTTGAAAAAGCACACAAATGTAGAACGTTGGCATGTCCTTGCAAAGATTACTATTAAACAAAACTTGCTGTTCTCACAGAATTCTGTCGGCTCATATTTATATTTTGTTTCGTTTTTATTTTTTGTGGGTGGTGGGACAGCACATTTAATAAAAAATGTTATGAACCTGGCCAGAATATATGCAAAGCGCTAAGATTTCATACTGATAATCAGTTGTGTTAGAAACTATCATTTTCTCCATTTCGACCGAGAAAAACCCGGATTCAATACTTCAGAAAGGGTGAGTGAAGGATTCTTAAGTTTAATAAGACTCCTCCCCATTTTTAAAAGGCTGAGTTGAGGTTTTGGGGTTTCGCTCTCTTTCGTAAATAACACGTAATCCTTGGTTCAACTCAAGTGCCATCACAGGCATCTCCTGCACACACTGTGAGCTGACAGTGTTTCAGGGTAAATACCCAACAGAGATGGGCTCACAGGTGTCTTCTGCCTTTTCCTATTAATAAAACATCTGAGAGTGAATTTTTATTTGCTCTCTGAGCCATTAAATATCTAGTATCATTTTTCCCTTGTATCATTTCCGATTTTTGGTGTCTGTTTTCCGCCAGTGTTATCCAGATTATAAAGTGAATGGTTTTGCTGCAGGCCCACCCAACATCACTTAGGGCTCTAAGAAAGCTGAAATCTGAAGCAAAATATGATAGCGCTTACTGTGAGCTCTGAAATGCTGGGTGGAAATTCCAGGGATTTCCCTTCAGACACTGCCACTCATTCGCCCCGCCATCATGGCAAGCACCCTGCCCACCAAGAGACCATCCACAGCAAGCCTGGCTTGTGCCGGGAGGCGGTCCTGTCTCCCCGTCCTGCCTGATGTTTGGGCAACCTTTCCTGCATCCCACGCCTCCATCTTTCAACAGCCTCCTGAACGTCACCTGTGGTATCCTACAGTCTGATTTACAGGGTTCGGGGGAATCTGCTTTGAAAGATGAAACAACTTAACACTCAAGCTAACTTTATCTTAAAAAAACAAGCAGGGCAAGGCAAAACATAAATGAGGCCCCAAACTTGGAAATCACATCCGAGGATCATTCCTTCATTCTGCCCGTGGCTCGAAGACTAATTTGCACAAAAGTCCATAAACATAAAAGGGGTCCAGTTGCACTCAAGCCCCAGTGAGTGTGCCCGTGACGCACACGCTTGGCACATGGCAGGAGTGTGCAAAGCATGCCTGCAAAGGAAGGGGTCAGCAGGGAGCAACTTTCTGAACACAGGATTCTCCTTCCCCAAGTAAACTTCCTAACTGTTTCCCTAAAACTACAAAACCTCCAACTGGCCAAGTCACTCCAAAAAAAAAAAAGGTAGACTCCTCAAGCATAAATCTTTTCTTCCAAAATCTTATCCAAAATCCTGGACTTGAATAAACCAAAAACAAAGATCTGAAAATATTAAAGGGTCATCTGTTTTCTCTTTCAGTGGATTAAGCTCTGTAGCAACTTCCTCGAGTTTCCTGTGAAAACCTGCGTTCCGGGGCATCCTCACCTCTGAGCAGAGGGCTCGGGGAGGCGCGGAAGCAAGCCACCGCCCTAGCTGCGGATGGCGTACAAGCACATCCCTCAGGACGCCTGGTGTTCTACTCACAGAGGGAACAAGTACTGGCAAGGGACAAAGAGAGAACATGTTTTGCAAACAATCAAAGTGACCTGAAACCCAGGGTAAAGGCTGAAGTCAGCGTTTGCTCATTGCCTGAGCCAGGCTCTATGCTGTGCTTCGTAAGGGGCAGGCTCGGGGAAAGGCAAAGACCCCTTGGTTTCTGTTCACCCAGCAGGACCCCTCACCTAGGGCTCACACCCCACTCCCAGTCTAGGCTGCATGACTTTGCTTTGCTTCCCCACCGAGCTGGGAGCATCTCTGAAATGAGACGAACGCTCAAAGGAAGGAGTCTTCCTCGTCTGCTGGAGCTGAAAGCATCTCTAGAATTCAGAATTCAGATCAATATCTGGCTTCACTTGTCTTCACAGCCCAGAGAGCTGATGCCAGGACCTGGGGCCCAGGGCTCCAGTCACCCTGTGATGTGATGTTCCCACCCCCAGGCCCAACACACACACTCCCCAGAAAAGAGAAGGATCTCAAACCTTAAAAGCACAGGACCCCTTGCCATAACCCATCCACAAATCTGCTTTGATACTACCAGAAATTTCAAAATGGCTTTGTTCCCCATTTTCCAATTCTGAAACTGCCTATTCAGGTATTTCCCTCCGAATTGCACACGCCTCCCACTGCACAAACATACCTCTTCTCCTTTAAGCAAAACCTGTTAAATGTATTTTCATCATCCCCCCACCACCACCCTGCCCTCTCCCCACTCCCTCCTAAATAAAAGCGTCTAAACTGTCCTCCAAATCCACTTTCTCTTGCTCCACAGATGGTAAGACCTTATCTTCCTAAATTCCCATCCTCAGCCCACGCCAGAGCTCTGCAGGAGCACAGAAGGTAAGTACTGAACCTGTTGCTTCCACTCTCCTGCCAGCTCAACATTGCAAGCTCCTAATTCCTCCCTCCTCAACCCCCATCCTTTGAAATTTCTAAACCCCCGGTAGAGGAAGCGCCTCAGGCTCTTAATAAGCTCAGTCATGCTCGAAATATCCGTTTCACCCACAGGGTGCTCTCGACAGCAATTCCAACCGGAGCACACATTCAGGGGAAAGATGATCCTTCCTCAAGACTCAATATTTGGAATTCCTAAAAAGGCCATTCCTATTAATTTTCATTAACATACCTGTGAACCTGCAACAGTCCCGGGGTTGAAAGGACACCTTCTGTAATAGCCTGTATCCACCCACGCCCCGGTAATGATAGTGGATTGAGCAATCCCCTTCATGTCTCTGTGACCACAGAGGGCACACGCGCAACCCCCCTCCCCTGGAACTTGCAAAACTTAACAGGAAATCTTCTACCACCTACATGGAAAACCCACTGCCAGAAAAATGAAGTATAAACACTTCATATTAAATTAGCCAGGTGTTTTCAAAAAAAATAACATTATCCCAATCCAATACTTTTAAATCCTGGCTGGCTTTCAGGTCTCACATATGGGAGCAGAGGAGAAGCAGCCACATGGCTTTGCCCCTTCGTAAGGGGCATGTCTTGCTTTTTTGATGAATGCAAACAATCTGCAAATTAGTGTACACCAAAGGCAGCCAGAAGAAAGCAGCCAATGGTCCTGTTTCCTTTATCCGGGGCTTCTTTCTTGTATCTTCACACTGGACAGTGATGGACATCAAGAATATAAATCTGCCTAAGATAAGTCTTTGGGCTTCCCTGGTGGTTCTTTGGTAAAGAATCCGCCTGCCAATGCAGGAGATGCAGGTTCAGTCCCTGGGTTGGGAAGATCCCCCAGAGAAGGAAATGGCAACCCACTCCAGTATCCTTGCCTGGAGAATCCCATGGACAGAGGAGCTTGGCAGGCTACCGTCCACTGGGTTGCAAAGGGTCAGAAACGACTTAGCGACTGAGCAACAACAAAGATAAACCTTTACCTTGGTCTTAAACCTGCAGGAGATATTTTGATACTTGAAAGAAGCATCAGTAAAAATGAAGAAACAGAACAGGAAAGAGTGGGAAACTCCAACATTTCTCAGCTTATCTATTAACACGTCACGACATGTTTGAGAGAGACTCTATGCAGCAAGTCCACCAGCCCTGGAACACTGTCATTTATCCCAGTGCCTCCCACTCAGCAATTTCTGGCTCTGGGCACACGTCCCCTGATGTGACCCCAGGACACCCTTGGTTTGCCCTCAGGGTGGAGCAACACAATGGCATGTGGTAGCATTTCTCTCCACAAAACTAGTGTCAAAAATATATTACAGTGCAAACAGGACTGCCAGCCAAGAAGCTATGCCGGCAAAACTTAAAGCAAAAACGTAGAAACCGCCTATGCCCATTTATGTGCCAGGCTGGCCACATTTTTAAGGGCCTAAGTCATGTCTATCTACTTTTTAAGTAAATTGCATTTAGGGAGAGTCAGTGTTTAAAACTGTGAGATGTTCACCCTCTGTTTTGGAGACAAAGCAAGAATGAGCAGACCAGCATTCAGATCAGAGAAGAACACAGGTCCTGGGGTTACACAGAAATGAGTTTATATCCCAGCTTTGCCACTTATTGGCTGCGGCATGACAAAGGGACTCAGTGTTCTCAGTATACATTGAAGACAAATAGTACCACCTTGTGCTTTGGTGCAAGATTAAATGTGCTAAACCCATGCAACTGTACTGAGCATTTTTCCCAGCATGTCATAGGCCCTCTGTAAATATTAGCCATGACAATTTGGTCCCTAGACTGGATTTTAAGGTCTGAGGGTTCTATCCTGGCTCTGCCAACTATCCGCCCACTCAGCTGACCAGGGAGTGCATGGGGTAGGCACGATAAGTGGCCTCCCATTGTGACCCGAGTGCCTCTAATCCCCTGGAGGTGCCTTATGGGCCATGATGTGCTGGGAAGGGCAGAGAGAAAGAGACCTGGTTTCAGACAGTGCGGGTCACACAAGATTTTGTTTCAGAGGGAGGGTTAACGTGGCTAAAAAAGAAAAATGAAACCAAGAGACAGGATTCTAAAATATTTCACATTTCATCTCTGCCCAAACAAATTAAAATATAAATTCTGGATTAGCTTTAGCATCCTATTCCATTTTTTTTTAGTGCTGTTCTGAAGTCCATTTGCTCCAAAATAATCTTCATTAGCACAGGGTAGACAATGACTTACCTAAGACTACATCGCTTGGGGTCCAATGCGGTTTCAGTTATTATTTTAAAGATGCAAACAGACGAGGGGTGGGTGGGGTTGAGTGGGTTTGCTGAGAGCCAAGGACAGATTCCCTGATAGCTCAGTTGGTAAAGAATCCACCTGCAATGCAGGAGACCTGGGTTTAATCCCTGGATTGGGAAGACCCCCCTGGAGAAGGGAAAGGCTACCCACTTCAGTAATCTGGCCTGGAGAATTCCATGGACTATATCGTACAGAGTTGGACACGACTGAGCGACTTTCACTTTCACTTTCCTGAACAGATTAATTCGTAAGCATGGATGTTAAACTTCAACTTTTACTAAGCAGTAAGCTCTGAAAGTTTTAGACAACAAAAAGAAATTTTCTATGTTTCAAAAGACTTCATTTGAGTCTTAAACAGAGTCACAAACTGCTCCAAAATAACTTAATACAACTTTTTTTCAGGTCAGATGAAGACTCTTGAGAAGTAGCAAAGAAAGAAACAAGCTCTTTCCTCCACAGGAAGGAAAAAACTCCACGTAAGCAAAAAAGAAAGATGAGGCAGCATCTACCAGGCTAATTTCTGGGCTGAGGTGGACGAGGAGGAGGAGGAGGAGGAGGAAGAGGAGGAGGTGGACGAGGAGGAGGAGCAGGGGAACCCTTTGAGACAGGCATCACTGATGCTCGAACAGGCAGTGCTCAATACAGCTATTCAAAAGGGCTCTGCAAACTAGGGCTCTCTAGTTTCTACTGTCCATCTTGAGGTTCCTCAAATTTATGGGTTCTGCAAGAACCACCTGGGGGCTTGCTTGAGATCTGCGTAAAAATATCTGCCGCTGCGATTTTCCAAGTCAAAGGAACCTCTTCAGGATCTTCATGCTAGACCTCTGCATTGCAACGGACATGTGCAGGCTGTTTGGAAGAAAAAAAAACACTGGCTTTGCACACGGGCAGCCAGGGCTGGCTCGTCCTCGTGGAGGTGGGGAGGGCGGCCAGCTGGCCGGAGCACCCGTCAGACTGTCCAGTTCTCACGCCACCTGCACCTCCCCATCTAGAACCCACTGCTCCGGCTTCACAGAAACAATCCTGGGCGCCAGTGCCCTGGGGATATTCCTGCATCCTGACCCTGCTTCCAGGCCACCGCGCTGGGAAGGGCAGTCGGGAGCAGGACAGCCACCTGCTCCTCCCAGAGCTCCCGGCTACAGGCCTGAAGCAGGGAGGAGGAACGCGTTCATCCATGCAGTAAGGATCTCTGTGATTTCCTGGCGCAGGTGCTGCCCGGAGTTTTGGGATGCAGCTGGGAGTCAGGGGTCCAGGCTACTGAAAAGCCACACATGGCTCATTTTAATTTAGCGCCAGCTCGGGGGCAACTTTACTGAATTGTGACAGAGAGACACCAAAGCACACAGACACACTGAACTGAAAACTTCTGCCCTCCTGGCCCCTGCTCCACATACACTCCTTTCTTTTGCCTTTTAGAAAAAGGCAAACCCTTTGGAGCCTCTGGGCCTTCACACAGGCTGTTCTTTCTCCTGGCTTCTGCTTCTTCCCACCCTCAACCTGCCTCTCCCACCTGCAGCGCTGGGCTTGGCTATCTTCATCCCCCCAAAATCTCTCCTGAGTGGGGACCATTCCTGTTGCCCCATCGATTTATGTCACAGCACCCTGCTCACCTCCTACAAAGCACTGGCCATGTTAACAATCAAAGACTTTTTTTTTGGTTAGGGGCTTACAGGGAAGGGGAATAGGACTTACTGTTTCACGGGTATGGAGTTTCAGTCGTGCAAGATGAGAAGGGTTCTGCGAATGGGTAGCGGGCAGGCATGCACAATAATGTGCACGGATTCCATGCCGTCAAAATGCATACTTCAAAATGGTTTAGGTGGTAAATTTTATCTTACGTGTGTTTTACAGCAGTTCAAAAAATGGACTTAATTGTGTGCAATGCCACTTCCTCTCTTTTCCACTAGCGTACATTGCACCAGTGTGGGAATCTTTTTTTTTTTTTTAATTTTTATACCAGAATATAGCTGATTTAAAATGTTGTATTGGTTTCAGATGCATAGCAAAGTGATTCAGTTATACATAACATATATCCATTCTTTTCCAGATTCTTCTCTCATACAGACACGTAACACTGAATAGTGTGTATACATTAATCCCAAACTCCTGGTTTATCCCCCTTCACCCTTCCTTGCCCCCCAGAGGAGGAATTTTACGTTTTTGCATCATCGTGTTTCCAGGGCCATGCCTAGAATCTGGCCCAGAGCAGATGTTAAGGGTACACTAGTTCAATGGCTCATGACATACTCACGTTTCCTACTCCACTGTAAGCTCCCTGAGGGCAGGGATACCATTCCTTAATAATATTTGTCTCACAGCTCCTTCCAGAGGGCCTCATACACAGGTAGAGGTCAGGTGCTCATTTAACCCTGGACTGTTACTTATGCAAACTTTGCAAAAACAAAACCCTTGGACTTTTTCAAAATAATTTTATTGGCTGATTTATTTTTGGCCGTGCTGGGTCTTTGTCGCCGTGAGGACTTCTCTTTAGTTGCGGAGAGTGGGGGCTCCTCTTCACTGTGATATGTGGGCACCTCTCATTTCAGTGGCTTCTGTCGTTGGGGAGCACGGCTTCTAGGGCACCAGCAGCACTGGCGCGTGGGCTCAGCAGCTGCAGTTTCCAGGCTCTCGAGGACAGGCTCAAGAGCTGTGGACTATGGGCTGAGCTGCTCTGCAGCATGGGGGAATCTTCCCAGCCCAGGGACTGGATCAGCTTCCTGCACTGGCAGATGAGTTCTTTACCACTGAACCACCAGGGACGCCAAAGCTCTTGAGCTACATATAAAATGTGTATATGGGGCAGGGTATATATGTAGATATATACAGATTTTATTGTATTTCCTCTCTTGCTTTGACTGCCAAGAATCCCAGAGGAACTAGATTCCAGGAAGACTCTGCTCCAGCCCTTCTGGTGTGGTGTGGGGTAGCTTGCTGACTTGGCCATTCAGGTCTTCTGTCCCCCAGGTGGTTTTTCTTTTTCTTTAATTGAAATCAGCTTCAAATTCTAGTTCTCTTGGGCATTAGACAAAGTATAAATTGAAAGCAGATAAGTAACAGAAGAGAGTTTCCCACAGGATAAGTACTTTTCTATGTTTTGATAGTTGTTATTAAACAAATAACAATAATGACAAGAATAATATGAAAAATTACTCTCTTTGCATCTACCTAAAAAGGAAGAAACATGACAAAAATCAGAAGAGCCTCTTCAGATAATGAGGAATAAAGTGAAATAAACCCATAGTCCTCTGGTTTATTTCTCAGCTGGTTTTCCCCTGGAATAACCAAAGAAATCATCTAACCCAACACCAAGGTTTTCTAGGTCATACATGCTTCTGGGCAGACTAAAAACTTTTGGTGAAAACAATTCTCTCTTTCTCTCAAAAGCTTGATGAAAGTAAAAGCTGACGGTGCTAGGTGGTGAGGGAAGCCGTGAATGTTATCATTACAGCAAGGCACTTGCATTTAGGGGGCACTCCACGCGTGTGCCTGTTTAATCTCCGCAGCTTACAAAGGGACAGCCATGCTACTTTCCCATCCTCTGAACCCAAACTGAGGCGAATAGAGAGCAGCTTGCCTCACAGCCTGAAAGACAAAGAGGTAGAAATTCCAACCCAGGATCTTCTACCAGTATCTACAGTGCACCCTCCGCTGTAACTCTCATAACACGCTCACATAACTCATTGAAAGGAAGCAGCATTACTTCACTGATGAGGCGACAGAGAACCAAAGAGGCTGTGGCTCAACAGGAAGTCAGTGGTGATAAGCAGAAAAATACTCAATGCCAGCAGCTCAGCACTAAGACCACCGGAGGCTCAGTTTCGTGCCTTACAGATTTGTTAGAGCCACTCTGGGCCACCCCAAAGGACCAAAAAGCCATGATTTTGGCTATCTAAAAATAACTGACAAGTTAATTGGTGTGCTTAATCTAAATTTATATTTTTTCTCAGTTATTTCTACTTTTCATGTCATAATTCACACAAATTGGTAGGGCAAAGAATTAGTACTACCCCAAACACAGTGTTTAGTAACAATGGCTTTTTTTAAAAAGATACACAGGGCATTTCTTCTGTCAGTTCTTATGGATTAAATATTTGTTCATTTAACACCTGGCGGTTGGGATTTCCCTGGTGGAGTGGTTAAGAATCTGCCTGCGACGCAGGAGACCCTTGTTTGATCCCTGAGTCAGGAAGACCCCCTGGAGAAGGGAATTGCAACCCACTCCAGTACTCTTGCCGGGAGAATCCCATGGACAGACGAATCTGGTGGGCTATAGTCCATGGGGTCACAAAGAGTCGGACACAACTGAACTAACACTAACACTTTTGTCTGGAAGACACACCAGGCACTGTGAGGGCTGACAGAAACGCATGCAGCCTTCTGTAGGCAGGCTCTGAGGATGAGATGTACACACAGATAATAATTTCAAGGTAAACACTCGTGTCATACTCGAGATACACATCAGAAGGACAAGCATACTTCCATTGTGAGGATTATGGCTTGGAAGACAGAAGCAGCTGAGTAGGAACTCTTAAAGCGGGTAACGGAGCCTTGGGGTTTCAGGGACTGGGGCTGGGGGCAGGGCTTCTCACATATTTCAACAGGAAATTACAAATTGCCAACTTTATTAACATGTAACTTAATTAAAGTTCTTAAAAACGATTTCAGTGCATTTCTGTCTTTAAGAAAGGTTCTAATTAACAAATCAAATTTGTGTAAAACATCAGAGGATGAGGTCCAGAATGAGGCTTCTGTTGTTGTCTGAAGTTAATGCCTATGGACCATCTACTGCTGAAGTTGTTTAGAATAGATTGATTATTCCTTTTTCTCCTCTCTTCTCTCTCTGTCCAGGCTCAAGGGAATTTTAAACCATCTACAATCCCTCCATTAAATTAAAAAACAAACAAACAAACCTCCATTGTAAGAGGCGCCATCGGTGTCTGCCTCCTTGTCCTCTCATCACAAAAGGAGAGGATGGCTAAAGAACAGGCTCATTGGTCAGTATTTCACGAATTTTAAAAAAGTGTAGCAACACTGCCTGGGCAGACAGAGCAAAACACAAAAACCTCAGTCATTTGTTTAAATAAACTCACAAAAACAAAGCCGCTTCCGATATATAACCAGTGAATTCTAAAAAGGATCATACATTTAACATGACTTTTTAAAACTTTAAATTTCACAAATTAAAAGCAGGATTATGAGGTCAAACCAACGTACATCACGCCTCTCTCCCCTGCTTCTCTCTTTTCTGGTTTCATTCAGCAGCCAAAACCGCTGACAGCACTGCCTCTCATCCCAACAGGAAAATTTCAGGGCTCCTGAAGGTCTGAGTCAAACCTGAAAGCTCATGAATATTCTGATTTTTCTGGAGCTGATGCGAGGAAACCACGGCAATTGATGACTAGACACAGTTACCTACCGCATGTCTGATCCCCAGAACTCCTCTGAAATAATTTATCAAAAGTCCGATGTCCATTTTCAAAGTTATTAATAACGAGTCTGTTTCCGATTTTTAAGATGAGGTTTAACCTTTCGAATCTTTCCCTCTCTCACCAAATTGTCTCTATACACTGGATCTAGATTAATAAACTCCCTTGCTTTACTGCATTTTAATGAAGATGAATAGAAAGCAAACTGAAGAAAACCTTCAATTCCCATGTGAAACGGGAAGAAATAAGAGTGCCGGGATTTAAATTAAAATCTGCGTTTACTGGGTGCCGGGAAATAAAGAGTGTGTGCGCGCGCCCGCGGCGGCGCCTGGGGGATGGAGGCGCCGGCCTCTTCCTGTGGATGGGCCAACTTTCCGACCAAGGTCGATCGGTATTTGACCTAAGTGCATGAGGAACTGGGCGCGATCGCAGGACCGCATGACTTCAGCTCAATGTGAAAATGAACGCTCTCCGTCCGCATTAATTTTTCTCTCTTGCAATCACATTTACAACTTTTATTTCGATTTAGAATCCCGCCCTGAACGACCTCAGCAGGTCATCTACCCTGCGAGGCCCGTCCTGCGGCTGGAGCCGCAGCGCACTCTCCTTAAAACTTAGGGTGGCTAGTTTTCCACCGAAACTCAGTCCTCCTTAAGAACCCGGGGTGTGCAGTGCATTTCTTGTGAACGATTTCTCCGTCCACCGGGAAGCGGATCCCGACACGGGAAGCCCCGGCCACACCCGCCCTGCCACGTCGGCAGAGCGGCGGCGTGGCTCCACACCGCGCCAGCGGCCCCACGGCTCAGACCACGGTTTAGGGGGAAACGTGAGCCAGCTGGAGCTCAGAGGCACACGGGGACTGCTTTACGGTCTTGCACTACTGGGATCGGAAACTCTGAGAGCAGCAGCCTGGAATGGAGGCGATCCTCGGGACCGCCACGCCACGCCCGCAGCTCCCTTCTCGGGCCCCTCGCTCCGCGGGCCCGGGGCCAGTTGACGACGTGGCGCGGGCGCGGAGCGTGGTCACGTGGCCCGGCCCGCCCTCCGCACCGCGCATGTGCCGGCCGAGCCCCGCCTGCAGCCCAACCCGTCCGAGGCTGGGGCCACCGTGGCCCGTGGCGTTGCAGAAGATTACGGCGGCGTCCCGTCTGCACGTCGGAGTGCAGTTTCTGAAGCTGTTCTATATGCAATAATTCAATCAGTTCAGTGGGATTTATTCCAACGTGGGAACTGGGGATCTAGAAATAAATGTTAGCGATCTGCTTCTCCTCTGAGACCAAGTTTAAAACGTTCACCAAGAAACTGCACACTTTAGTACTGGTCTTCTGAATTCTAGGCGGCCACACTTTTAAAAGACACATATATTTAGCATCCAAACTAATTCAGAACCATCAGTGCTGCTGCCCTGAAAATGTGTTTCTGTCCCATTGAGCATCTATGGCTGAGAGTGCCTGAGGTTCTTTTATTTCTTTTCCTAATATCAGTTACATTTCAAACTCCTAAAATTTAATTTGTGAGAAGTTACTAATATCAGTGAAGAAGAATGAGGGCCACAGGAAGCCCAGTGTACCTAGTATGATCTTGTCTGAGTGTGATAATAAAATTACAAACTGGGTGGATTGCAGGATATTAAAAAATGTAGTCATTCACAGTTCTTTCAAATAGATGCATGAGCTTTAATAAAATATTATAGTTGAGTACAAATACTTTCTTAATCTTTTAAGGCATAAGAAATATAAAAGCTCATATAGTATTAAAATCAAATTGTAAAATATATATTTAAATATATTTTTATTCTAAGATTAAAGAGTAATTTTAATCTTTCAGTAGTGGAGAATTCAAAATAAAGATTTCCTTATATGAATATGATGTTGGGTTGCTGAAATTTAATTAAATGGGAGGGGGCTCCTCCAAATTATTCACTGATGCCAGTAATAGTATCTATTCTAAAAGAAGAAAACAGTATCTGGAGCACCTTTTCAATTACAGCTTTATAAGCTCAGAGATAAAATTTCATATTATTAATTGAATTTCTTATGGTGGGTAAGCCTTCCTAACTCATCCAAAACATTCGGGGCCTCTGCATCAGAGTCAGTCCTGCAATTGTGTTCCGTCTCTGAGCCCTCAAGAGCAAGAGACACTTTCAGCCAGGACCAAAATTAATGGGACATTTTTGGCAGTTGAGATCTCCTCCCTTCTCCTTCACCTCCTCTGAAGGGAAAAATGGCAACGACGTTTCAAATAACATTCATATTTGAGATTACTAAGGCTTCTGCATATTTTTCTGCTTCGTGTCATTCATAATTGCCCTCCCAGAAAAAGTGAAGCTGCTAGTGCTATTTAAACAGTTTCATGTCCCTCATTTTAAAAATACATAACGGTCCTCACAGTAGAATTCCAATTACTAAGTGTAGAAAACAGAAATAGAAAAAAAAAAAAAAATCACCATTTGGCAAACACCACAGTAACGGATGTTAAAATTAGTAGGTGAAATAATGAGGAACAGTATGAACAGGATAGATGCCTCCTAATTAGGAAGGGAGACAGCAACAACAGAGGTCACCAGAACCAAGTGATCAAAGTGATCATCGCAGACATGCAACACGTGGGCACCGGGTGCCTCCTGATCATGCATGAGGTTAATCAGGAGGAAACACACATTCAGACTGAAGGACGTTTTACAAAATAACTGCTCCATGCTCTTCAAATGTGTGAAGAGAGTATCTAAGGAAAGACAGAAGAAAATGTCCATATTCAAGGAAACTGAAGCGATACAACAGACATAAGGTGGGATCCCTGCTAGATCTGGGGCCAGAAGGACGTCAGTGGCGGACGGGAGAGGTCTGAACCTGGTCTAGAGACGTGCGGCGCGGCACCGATGTCCGTGTCCTGGCTGAGGTAACGGACAGTATTTCAGTCACATAAGATGAAGCTGGGTGAAGGGTGTTTGGGACCTCAGTACTTTTTGTAAGTTTTTGCCAGCCTGAAATTATTTTAAATCTAAATATTATAAAATGATCTTACTAAAAAGTTCATAAAGGAAAAGAAAGCAACTTCTTATAACTTTACCATCCACTAAACTGAGGGACTCTTGAGCTGTTAGGGTATATGCCAGTCAGTCGATCGCTGGTAAACTCCAAAATTTCACTTTGTGTGCTTCCCACTTGAACCAGTGACTAATAATCCCTGCCTCCAAGACAGAGTTTCTTAAGTAAGGTAAACCCCAGTTTGGAGATCAGGCAAATCTCTACTTTTTACAGATGATTACCAGAGAAAGACTGTGTGAAAAGCTGAGAGTGGAGCTTCCAGTGGAGAACTGGGCTTGCGTGTTGCGGGCCCCTTCCATCCTGCCGTATTGCAGAACATTTAATTCCTCCAAGAGGGAAGTAAGATGGTTGAGGGATGCAAAGAAAAACAATCAACAGAACGGAAGGCAGAAAACTGCAAGGCTCTCTTGGAGCCTTATAACAATTCTCTATCTTTTTGTTTTACATGTAGTCAGAACGGCATTTTCCTGATTTGAACATATACTCTGTTCTGTCATCTGCCGCAGATAAACGGGCTTCTGTTCTCTTACCGTTATGCAGAAGAGACCAAATTCTTTCGAAAGCAAGAATCTCCACTGCATTCGTGAGCAGCAGTTCCCTAGCATTGCAAGTCCTACAGTTTGCTGATCCGCCACTATGTGGTAGCGAAGGCAATCAAAAGAGTTGGTCAGGGCTGCACTAAAATCTCATTGGAAAGAATTGATCTACTTCTTTTCTCACATATTGGCCTCAAATGAAATGATCCTCATTGGGGAACAATAGAAAACTGAGGCCAAAAACAAATGTGCAAAAGCTGTTATTTTTTTACTTTGGTGATCCCAGCTTTAGGAGGCGTGCAAGAGAAGGTCAGGGCATTGTTGTCAAGGAATGCACGACCCCTTTAAGTACACGAACCACATCTTTGCAGGACTCGGGTGCCCCTGATTCAGCCCCTGCCTGGCCAGAAGCAGTGCTGATTAAATCCATACAAGCTCCTTCCTATGGACAGGAGACTAAGGCTCCAAGAGTGGTCTGACTTGCCAGGGTCATTGTGTGTGCGAGTTTGTGTGTGTGGGGGTGTGTGTGTGAAGGTGTGGCTGGGTTCTGCTTGAATTCACTCCAGGATCCAGGCTCTATTGGCCACTTGGCCTCCCAAATCAAGACACAGCTCACTGACAAAGTGGCTTAGAGGTGCCCAGTGGGGCAGAGAAGGGAAGGCTGGTGTTCCCTAGAAGGAGGGACTTTCGGAGGGACCAGGAGCGCTAACTAGGCGACACAGCTATGCTGAGCAGTATTTCTGAGGGTGTGTGATGGAGCTCCCCTGACCAGCAGGGGCCTCGTGGGCCAAGGGGAGAGACCAGCAGCATGGGAGGACCTACCAAGCTGATTAGGAGCCCCTGCAGGCATATTTATCTGACAGTGAGGGACAGGGTGACCCTCGTAAAACACGGTGCCATTAAACAAGGTATGAGGCTGGCCTAGGCTCCAACAGTGGGCACAGCGTGCCTTTCAAAGATGGCTTTTCATCACTACGTTAGCTTTCAAGGTGGACGAACGTGTCCCATTCACTTTCGTTTCTCCAGCCATTTTCATATTGTGAGAAAGAGACAGAAACGGAAGGAAGGAGGAAGTAGAAGAAGAAAAGCATCAGATGAAGGAAGTGAAGGAAAATCCTGCTCACAGACTAATACCTCACTTTTCCAGAACTCGGCTATCCAGCAAATCCACGTTTGGGGGCATACAGCCAAGGACCAGAAAGAAGCTACACTGCACTTACTGCCTATTTACTCTTACACACAATTCTGATGAGCTTGCAAATCTGTGTTTGAAATACCCGCAGCAAAGAGCAAGCAGCTAGTAATCACCTACAGACGGGCTGAGAGATACAGCTTTCTTGTCTTACTGCAGAGTCTATTAAAACAGAAATGGAGACATAAAAATGATAAAATCAGACCATAAGAACACAACAAGCACAAGAAATCGCCAGTATAGGGCAAACTGCCGCCCACTAAACTTGGAGGCTTTCGCTGTATTATGCACAATGGAACAACTTCTGCTCAGTGCTGTCCCCGCGTCGGCCAGAAATGATTAAATCATATTCACGAGCACAAGAAGCAAAGAAGGACACACTCTATGTCGGAAAGGTTTTCAGATGGAGAGTATACAAACACTGGCGCCGTAGTCTCAGCTTCACGTCCTGGATGGATAATTTACGGAACACTCTAGAGAGACAGCCGTGAGAGCAAAAGGCCTGCTCACATGGAGTTCATGATCCAGTAAGGATCTGAGACACCCACGACCCCGACTTCAATCAGCGGAGCTGGCCATCTGCACTTTTGTACTGAGACCGAAAGAAGCTTTGACTTATTTTTGGATATGAGCAACCGAACCTGGTCTAACTTTGATCAAACACTTAGAAATCCACGCGGTTAATACTTCAAGGGCCAGCACCCATGACCAAGGTCTGCAGCTCTGCCTACACAAAAACCTAACAACGTAAAAGGCCCAGAGAACTATAGTTCCTGAATTTGCCAGCTCTTCTTGTTGAGGAAAAGAATCCTAACCCCAATGCATTCTTACGTTTCAGCTGTGACACCCCGTACGTGTGTTTTAAGTAGTTACAGTTTTTTACAGGAAAAATCCTAGATCTCTTGATATTGTTTGAAAAAGGTCCACGATTATTACCAAAATTCAACTTGTCAAAAACCCAGATACAATCAAATTACTTTTTTTTTTTTTAATCTTCTTACTGCTTTAGAAACCCAAGGGTTTTCTTTCCCCTCTTGAGAGAAAAGATTACAAACTGGAAATTTTCATTTACTGAGCTCTTGGGGGAAAACATGGAACAGAGTTTCTTCTAATGTCTGAGTGCCATGATGGTAGGAGCCTCAGAGCACAGAAAAGCATACATTTAAAAGCTGGGCAGACCTTGGTTCAAATCCCGTTTTGCCCGCCTATGGATGTGTGGACATGGACAGTTTATTTCTTCAAGCCTTCCTTTGCTCATCAGTATCTGGTCCCATCACTCACTACATGGCAAACAGATGGGGAAACAGTGTCAGACTTTATTTTTTGGGCTCCAAAATCACTGCAGATGGTGACTGCAGCCATGAAACTAAAAGATGCTTGCTCCTTGGAAACTAAAAGATGCTTGCTCCTTGGAAGGAAACTTATGACCAACCTAGATAGCATATTCAAAAGCAGAGATATTACTTTGCCAACAAAGGTCTGTCCAGTCAAGGCTATGGTTTTTCCAGTGGTCATGTATGGATGTGAAAGTTGGACTGTGAAGAAAGCTGAGCGCCGAAGAATTGATGCTTTTGAACTGTGATGTTGGAGAAGACTCTTGAAGTCCCTTGGACCGCAAGGAGATCCAACCAATCCATTCTAAAGGAGATCAGTCTTGGGTGTTCTTTGGAAGGAATGATGCTAAAGCTGAAACTCCAGTCCTTTGGCCACCTCATGCGAAGAGTTGACTCACTGGAAAAGACTCTGATGCCGGGAGGGATTGGGGACGACAGAGGATGAGATGGCTGGATGGCATCACCGACTCGATGGACATGAGTTTGGGTGAGCTCCGGGAGTTGATGGACAGGGAGGCCTGGCGTGCTGCGACTCATGGGGTCACAAAGAGTTGGATACAACTGAGTGACTAAACTGAACTGAAAACAGTAGACTCTACTCACAGGTGGTTGCAAACAACTAAATGAAATGAGCCCGATCCCTGTGTTGTAAGCACTCATCTTTATGCAGGTGTGTGCTAAGTTTTTGCACAGACCCCAATATTCACAGGCTTTGCATGGTGGAACTCAAACTGAATGTGTCTCTATGTTGGCCAAGTCTTTTTCTTTGAGTTTTTATTTTTTCCTTGGAAGAAGAGGCTCGCCTTCCCGTGGGCCTGGGCTTCCTAGTAAAGGGAAATCACTGAGGAAGAAAAACCAGACAAAGGCGTAGGAGGGAAAGCCCAAGTCCCACCTTGAGAGGGGCAAGCTTGCCTGCCATTCCTTAAGGAAGGGCTGGGCCACTCTGTGGCCTGTTTGAACACCTTCTAGCAAAGCTGATTCCAGATGTCAGATGGGGTTTGGAAACAGGAAGTTTCAACATCAACTGGCCTTGGCAAACACAAGCTGTTCAAAATAAAAATGATGATGATGGTTTAAGATGGAGCGAGAGGGCTCTGTGGCATAGCTGAGTGCTGTGCCGTCTGTTCTGCTACTGGGTGGGCGACCGGGGGTCTGGGCGGGGGCCTGCCCACGTTCGTGAGCATCCTGAAAGGCAGCTGTGCCTCTGTAAACTCCATTAAATGGCTGAGACTGTCCTTGTGGACTTGGGTGGATTGATGTTATTTCTAAAGCATGCAGTTCATTTCAAGAGGGGAGAGGGAGGATTAAGTTGGAAATATTTTTCTATTGAGAAGAAAAATTAAATATAAGTGGAAATGTTTTCATGAAAATTGTTTTTATATGTCAATGTTTCCTGGGAACACTCAGATCTCAATGCATCACAGGACTGTGCTAGATTAGAAGGGATGAAGACAAAATGAATTTAAATAAAATTGAAATTGACCGGCCAGGCTTTATTCTCACTATCTGATGAAACAACAAAGCAGGGACGACGGGGCTTGGGGTGGGGGGGATCCACAGATGAGCCACAAAAGAAATAAAATCAACGCCACTCAAAATTTAACCTTAAATGAGAGTTTCAATTTTGTTTCAAAATTTCTAAAATCCATCTTACTTTCACAGCCACAAAAGCTTTTGAATGTCTGTGAGTCAACTGCCACTTGATAGAACCTTAAAGCTGTTCTGAGTCGTCTCTCAACCAAGAAACCCACTGGAATTCAGTTACAGAAGACGACTTGCTTGTTTCATAGTTCTTAGGTCATTAGGAGTATTTAGCATTTGCTGATAATCAACAATAGCTCCAGAAAATGTGTGCAATTAGACAGCTGATCTGATTGTGTTGCATTTTTAAAATTTTGCACACCCCCTTTATTAACCTGAAATATGACAGGAAAAGTAAAATACACAGGTCTTAGTTACCCTTGTGAAAGGTACTTTAAGAGGAGAGTATTTAGTCAGTTAATCTTGTGTCTGGAACCATATGGACTTGTGGCCACAAACCTCAGTGGCATGTGGCTATTTATATTTAAATTAATTAAAAATTAAATACAATCTGAAATGCATCTCTCAGTCCCAGTAGCCACATTTCAGGTGCTCCACTGCCCCACGTGGCTAGCGGCTCCCTCACTGGACAGGGCAGATGTAGAACTGTGCCATCACCACATAAAGCTCCACAGGACAACTCTGGTCTAGATCAAAGACCAGCGCTGTGAGCCATGGGTATGTACATTTATTTTTAAAACTCTGCACAAAATGGTTTACCTGAATTTGGGGGTCACTTAAGGGTAGCTAAGCAACACTTTTCTACTTGCACACAACTGTTTTCCCTAAGCTACATTAGTGCTCAAGCCAAGGAAAATCCAATACGTAGTCTCTCCTCTGTATCGTGTCTAGTGTACTAGTGTACTTTTTATCGTGAACCCCCCTATTCCCTATCAACAGAATCTCTCACCCAAAACATGAACAAGGATTTCTGTTGCCTACAGAGAACAGAGGTGTTCGCAGGCAAAAGGGTAGATCATTATTTTCAGATGGAAACACCTTCCTAAGATTCATTTCAACATTAAAACACACAGCAGGTGTTACATATTAAAACACATACCAGGCTTCCCCCTATATGGCCATCATCACACTTCTCTTTATTTAATGTCTACATTCCCTGTCCAACTGTCAGCTTGATGCGAGCAGAAAGCAAGTGTTCTGTTTGCTATTGTACACCCATTACAAGCACAGTGCCCGGGACAAAACAGATGCTCAGATTTTTGTGGAATGATTGAATGAAACTTAAGAAGAATGCTATTTTGCTGAAGAATAGCAAACATCCTTTTAGAGACTGGATCCAATTCTTGTATATTTGGAGAGCAATCCACCCTTTATTTTCAGATACAAACTGAAAATAGCTCAGCAGACTGATTGAGGCAAGTATGCAGGCTACAGTTCAGTATCTTCCATCAGTGGCTCCTTCCCAAAAGCACAGCACTAAGTATTTCATACATGTTCTCGCCTCCACCATCACCTCCCCTCGCCCCCACCCTGATATTTTATCTGCCAGAGGAGGGGGAAATCAAGGCTTAAGGAAATTAAGTGGCTCACCCAAGGTCACAGAGCTGTAGTCGTATAACTGGAAAAGCTGCCCTGGCGATAATTGTGGACCAGGTCTGTCATGATGCCAGGTTACACAATTCCTGCTTGGGTCAGGAAGGCGATGATGGTCCTGGGCATATTTTCAAGGAAGGAGCTGGGCACGGCTCTGCCTCTTTGTACCCCTAGAGTTCAGCCAAGCACCTGCCCGCAGGCATCCCACAAATGTTTTCTGAACAGAACTCAGTAGTCCTAATGGCTCAGGGCTACAGAGCATCAGGGAGGGTGCCGGGGTCCCAGCAGCGGGCAGAGCTCAGCACACTCCACACCTCTCCCACAGTGACAGCCGGCGTCACCGCGCCCCTGCCCCCTGTCCTCTGTGCAGAGCCTCATGCGTTGGACACCACGGCCATCCCACATCAGGGGCCCGCCTGCTTCTGCAATCTAACCAGCTGCAGGCGCTTGAAGGAGCTGTGGGCACCTCAAGTGCAATCATTCTTTTTCCCCCACTGTTCAGAACTTCCCATTTATTTTCAACACATACTTGACAATGGTTCAGTAAGGACTCACTGGGCCCCTGGTGTGTATTGGACTACTCTGTCTTCAAGCAAGGGGCTCAGATTTTCCTGTTTGGCCCAGTTCCTTCAGATGAGGGCTTCTAGTCTGACTTATAAGTGATTTCATAAAAATCACTATTGACAAAGCAACAGATTTTAAATTTATACCCATGAAGAGCTAACTTTTTCTTTGTTTAATAAATATTTATCAAGGGCTGGCTAAGTAGAACACAGAGAGGCATAAGAACAGCAGTGGGCACCTATTCTTATGGAGGAAAGGCAGCAGCATCAGTGGCTCCCCTTCCCACTCTCTCAGAGGTCCTTCATTCATCTCCATCTATGGCTGACAAAAACTGCTTACCATAACTCACACTTCCCGAGTGCCTACTAGGAGCCAACTTGGGGCCAAGCACAGTTAATCCTCACGGCTCCCCCAGGGGACAGGTATTGTCACCTCTCTTCACAGAGGAGGGAAGACAGGCTCAGAGGGTCGGTCATGTGGCCAGGGTGCCAGTGTGTCTGGCTCCGGAGCCCGGGGTGCCATTGTATGACATTATATGACTCAGGCTGGGGGATGCCGTGAAAGTAAAAGACACCCCCGAGGCCCTGGAGGACACAACCCAGGCCAGCGTGGGGGTCCCCAGGTGCTGAGGATGAGGCTCACAGGGGGAGAGGGGGAGAGGCCAGAGCCGCGGGGAGGGGCGGGCTGGAGCCGGCTCTGGAAGCTGGACTGGGTGGGCCTGGGGGGCACCCAGAACTGGGGAGGCTGGTCAGGAGTGGCCGCGGGAGCCGCACCCAGCCAGGGGCGCTGAGGGGTCTGGAGGTGGGTGCGGGGAGGGCTACGGCCAGATCAGCACGAGCTCCGGGCGGGCCCCGGGGAACCTGACCCTGGGGTGGGATTAAAGGTGATTCCAAACCTCCACCGAGGTCGGCAGAGCCGCCAGGGCTCTCCTGCTCTTCCCAGCCCCCGCTCTATCTGAACAGGAGACAGCCGCTTGGCTCCCGACCCGCCTGCCCTGGCGTCCTCCTGCAGGGAAACAGGCTTTGGTTATTCAGACGTGACTTACTGGCACGGAGAGGCTGTTGGCATGGAAAAACGAACAGGCTGACCTGGCCACAAGAGCAGGTGACAGAGAAAGCCAGCAAAAGATGAGCTCAGCGTGCCACTCCGAACCAGGAGGAGGCCCGCGGGAAGGGGCCACGAGAAGGAGGGTTGAGCAGAGGCCAGTTGGGCACCTCCAGGGGCCCCGCAGGGAGGCAGGCACGTTTCCTGGGGAGCTTCCCTAGGCCTCACAAGCCTGCGCGGGGCGTTACTCTCTCCATCTCACCCCGGGGGGACACCGAGGCTTACAAAGGAATGGCCCCCGCGAGCTTAGGAGGGCCAAAGCGGGGGCTCAGAGCGTGACAGCACCCTGCCTGAGACTGCAGTGCCTCTCTGCCTGCCTTCGCCCTGTCTGAAACTTCACACGGTGGGGCGACAATGCCACCCAGAACCTCAGGGGCCCCAAGGCTGGGCGGAACTCTGCCCTGGCCCCTCTCCCAACCCACAGCGCCCTGAGACCCCTCCTCTCAGGAAAATTATCCTCGTTGCGGAGTACAAAGGGACAGCGAGAACAGGGGGAGAGAGACAGGGAAATCCAAATCGGATGGGATGGGTAAGTTGAAATGGGACATGTTTCCTAGGGTTTAAGTGGCCTGGAAGCTGCTCTTGCAAATCATGACGACCACCACGTACCATTCCTTATATTTATATTTGCAGTGTTATCTTCCCCTCCTTTCATTCCCGGTAAGCACCTCACACGCCCCACTGCTGACAAAGTACACAGGCTGCAGGGCTGACATGGCTCGCCCCATGGCTACAGCTCTGCTGTGTTTCTGCAGTTACTATAAACCAAGAAGCAGAGGCTTTCTGTGACTGTGATTCAGGCCCGAAGGAGGCCTAATCACTCAGCAAACCAGAACCTCAAAATCATTTATTTACTGTTGACGGGGCTTCTCACAAAATGTCCCAAAACAAGCTCTCTTTATAGAGCACTCTTCCTTTCTTTTGAAAAGAATCGTTAAGCAAGACTGGATATCATCTGGAACAGCGGCTCCTAAAAAGGTGGCGGGGCGGGGCATTTTTGAACCGAATGCCACATGCTCTTGCTGGATTTTGCCATTCTGCCTGCGTTTTCTGCTCAGAGCCTCTGTAGCGTAACAGAGAAGCTTCAGACACTGAAGCTGCTCCCGGCCGCGCAAACTCCAGTCCGCATCTTCCAGGCAGCCCTGTCACAAATAATTCCTGTCCACTACGCCCCTATCACACTGAATACAACCACATTGTGCAGCTGGAAATGGGAAACCTGATTCAGACCACAGAGGAAGGTACAAAAACATTGAGCTCAACACAATGCTGTCTTTCTTGCGTGTGCTGCTGGTGATGGTATAGCAACAGATCTCAAACCTACTAGTGGGTGAGAGATTCAAGACCCGTTTTGGAAGGAAACGCAGAATTACAAGAGCATTCCAAGCATCCCAAAACAGTCACAACAACAACAACCAAAAACCCACCCAGTCCTTCCAGAGCTGCGCCAGTTTCGTGTGCAGTGTTCCTAACCAAAATCCGTCTAGCCCAAGCACGCAATTTAAAAAGGAAGCACGATCGCCGCAGAAAATGGTGCATGTTGACAAAGCGTGACTTGTCCCACATGGGCAGGAATCAAAGGAAAACCAGCCTGATGGTAACCCAGCCTCCTTTAGTCTGCACGATTAGCCAGAGGGAAAAGAAAGAGGCTGGCATGAGGGCAGGGGGGCGCGGGCAATGGAGGACTGGGGCCAGAAGGCCGCCCATGCCCTGCGAGATTCTGGTAAACAGCAGCCTGTAATGGCCACTGCGAGAAGGAAAACAGCCACGGAGGGAAACGTGTTTACAACTGCGGCGGTGGGCGGGAGGCCGAGCGGAGGGAGGGAGGGATTCCCCGGCTCCGCGCGCCGCTCGCTCGGCTTCGCTGAGGCCCCAGGGCTGGGTTACGCTTCGGCGCCCGCACCCCCGTTTTATTGGAGGGGGGCGCACATCTTGTTTATGGGGAAGGTTACTCCTCCTCCGCTCTGCTGATCGCTGCCTCAACACTCCCGCCGCATCCTTGCGGGATGCGCGCTTGACTGACGGCCGTGCCAGCCAGTCACCGCCCGGGCCCCTGGCTCGGTGGACTTTCCCAGCGAGCCGATTGGGCGGTGGGGAGGGCGGGTCCTCGTGATTGGCGTGCCACTCGGAGTGGAAAGTAGTAAACAACCTCGGTCCACCGCAGCCGGGAGGGCGCGGGATGCCCGCTGCTCCGGTCCTCGTCCCGAGCCCGGGCGGCCCTGAGACAAAAGGAACCCGCGGCGGGAAGACGGCCGAGGGCCCCCCAGAAAAGCAGACACAAGTGGGCGCCCTTTAGATCCCCTGGGCGAGAACTGCTGACTTGCATCCTCCCATCATTTTTGTTCAGTGGAAAACCAAAAAGGTTTTGTTTCCACAATTCTCGCTCTCCTTTTTCTTCCTACAACTTAAAAACTCCCAAAAGGGAACGGGCGAGGGCCGATTCACTTGACTCTCCCTCTTCCCCCTCCCTCCACAGTGTATACTTTTGTCTCTGCAGAAGTGATTTTAAACCCTGGTACTAAAAATTGTTTGCTTACATAATGTGCCCTTCACAGAGGTGAATTAGACGCCTTGTTAGACCTTTTCATCACAAGTTTTTGGAGCTGTGATCTCACTCAGGGCTGACCGTGTTTGGAAACATACATATAAAAAGAAACTGAGATGATGTTGTATTAAGCTCCTTTGACAAGAAATAAACAGTTAACTTGCATTTTCCATAGAGGGGGTAGTTCACCCAGGATATTGCACGCATGCCAAGGTAACTCCTGCTCTACTTTGCCTTGAATCACAATCCACTCCTCCTCCTGTCCTCACCATCCTCCTGGGACCTCAGCAAGAAAATCGGCAGCTTTCAGCATGGAGGTGCTGCTCCCCCAAGCCCGGCAGCTCCTGGGGCTGCTTCCAGGAGGGGCACGATCAACACAGAGGTCTCCAGACACTACCTTCCTGGGAGAGAGAGTCCACAGAGAGGCCTCCGGGAGCTGATGGAGAAGGGAAGGGGGCGGGGGCCTGTGGGGGGAGCTGGACACCAGAGGGATCTCCAGAACACTTGTTTGCCTGCTGACTCTACACTCTCATGGTAAGCCATGTTGCCACCCGTGGCCAGACAGCCAGACTGCTGGAGAGCTTTAAAAATAAAGATACAAAGGGCTCTTGGCAGGACGGAACTTAAGAGTGAACCTGGGGGTCCTCTGTATCACCGCCCCCCCCCCCCCCCCGCACACACACGCCCCCGGCTCCACGGATTGCCAGCCTCTGTTGTCTGCTTGCTCCAAGAGCGCCTCGCCCCCACTGCCTGCTGCGTGGAGTTAGTGCCCTCGTCCTTTCCACCCTAGACCCAGCCCCCAGGTCTGCAGCCTCCTTCCTTCCAACCAACCTCCCTTGGGGCACTCGGTTCCGGTCGCAGGCCCCAGTGCCCTCCATACACACCCTTCACGCCCTTCACTCAGTCTGCGCCTTCTGTGCTATCCCCTGCCAGCCCGGGAGAGGCCGCTGTTCTCCACCGCTTCCCGCCCCTGCCTCCCGCGCCTCTCAGTGCCCCTGATGGCCTGGCCAATACTGCGTGCAGACTAGGATCGCAGCTCTGGCCGCCTGGTGAGACACTGAACTTCCCGAGGGCAAAAGTGGTGTCGGCTTCTGATGTGTACGGAGATGCAGGCCTGCGATAAGCATGCTCTGGACTTGCGCACCTCTGCACACGGTCCTCAGCCTCTCTCCGCCCCCAGCTCACTTAGCGCGTGCTTTCGGAGCTGGCGTCTGGCTGACACGTACTCGTTCAACCCCCGACCCCCAAGGTGGAGGCCCTGGCAGTTCTGTCCCTCTATGGTTCTCTGCACACACGCAGCTGTTCATGCCGTCTCCTCTGCCACTCAGGCCCTTTTCTGTCCTCCTGAGAAGAGGCAAATTCTTTTTCAGCCTAAAAAATGCTCCCTACCTTGCGCAGAACTTTCACCAGCTCCTGCCACCCCTTCCCCCAGAGCATCTCAGAGAGAGAGGCCTCCAGGTATCTGCTCCTCTCTCCGCCTGGCCGGGACACAAGGACAGTCCGACAGCTGGCGTGGTGTACGCAAGAACCAAGAACTGAAAGGCAAATCCACAAAGTGCTTTCCTCCCCACCAGGTGTCCATAGACCGGTCCATTCTGGTCTCCAGACGTGACAGTGCACACACTTTCAAGCTGGCTCCGCCACAGGGTCCTTCCCCAGTGCCTCTCCCTGAAGACCCCGCCTAGTCTGACTGTGGGCGGGCTCCTCCTGCCCTTTCAGCTCTCTTGCTCAGATGCCACTTCCACCCCCACCACGCGCACCTCCTGGCCACTATTACACAGACCTGCTTCATTTTCATCATGAGATTTAACTACCATCCTTCCTATCTGATTACCCACTTGCTGGCTGTATAGTCTGTCTTCTTTTTCATCTGCTGGGTTCACAACCTCATCTCCAGCGGACCTCAAGCCAAAGCAACGGACAGTATAGGAGGCTCCACTCAGCAGCACATTCAGGCAAAGGAAGATGAGTTTTCTGGGAGGATTTGCCTCAGAACCCTCAGTCTGACACTCACGGAACCATACAAGGTAGGGACAGGACTAAGCTCTGGGGCCCCACTTGACCCGAGGAGTCCCCGTCGTCCTGAGAATCCCAGATTCTGCAGCTGGAACCAGGGGTCCCTCTTTGCTCCCTGTGTAACATGTTACATGTATCATCCATTATATAAATTTCCCCAACAAATACAGATTAATGGTGGGGCAGGGGAAATTATTATTGACAAACTTAGCACTTTCAACAATAAAAATTTTTTAAAAGTCTGGCATAGGTAACAACTTTGTAGCTCAGAAATGAAAAAAATATATATATATTAGTATATCAGATACAACATAGAATCTGCCTTCCCATACTTTGCTTACAGTATTTGACAAATATGAATGTTTTTATTTTTGCCTTTCACTCAAGTAAGAGATTGAGAAAAGGCAGAGGAACCAGAGATCAAATAGCCAACATCCATTGGATCAGAGAAAATCAAAAGAATTTCAGAAAAATATCTACTTCTGCTTCATTGACTATGCTAAAGCTTTTGACTGTGTAGATCACAACAAACGAAAATTCTTCAAGAGATGAGAATACCCTTACCTGACTCCTGAGAAACTTATATGCTGGTCAAGAAGCAACAGTGAGAACCAGACATGGAACAACAGACTGGTTCAAAATTGGGAAAGGAGTGCATCAAGGATGTATATTGTCACTCTGCTTATTTAACTTATATGCAGAGTAAACCATATGAAATGCCAAGCTGGATGAAGCACAAGCTGGAATCAAGACTGCCGGGAGAAATATCAATAACCTTAGATACGCAGATGACACCACCCTTATGGCAGCAAACGAAAAAGAACTAAAGAGCCTCTTGATGAAAGTGAAAGAGGAGAGTGAAAAAGCTGGCTTAAAACTCAACATTCAGAAAACTAAGATCATGGCATCTGGTCCCATCACTTCATGGCAGATAGATGGGAAACAATGCAATCAGTGTGATAGACTTTATTTTTTTGGGCTCCAAAATCATTGCAGATGGTAATTGCAGCCATGAAATTAAAAGACGCTTGCTTCTTGGAAGAAAAGCTATGACAAATCTAGACAGTCTATTACAAAGCAGAGACATTACTTTGCCGACAAAGGTCCATATAGTCAATGCTGTGGTTTTTCCAGTAGTCATGTATGGATGTGAGTGCTGGACCACAAAGAAGGTTGAGTGCCACAGAATTGATGACTTTGAGCTGTGGTGTTGGAGAAGACTCCTGAGAGTCCCTTGGACTACAAGGAGATCCAACCAGTCCATTCTAAAGGAGATCAGTCCTGGGTGTTCTTTGGAAGGAATGATGCTAAAGCTGAAACTCCAATACTTTGGCCACCTCATACAAAGAGTTGACTCATTGGAAAAGACTCTGTTGCTGGGAGGGGTTGGGGGCAAGAGGAGAAGGGGACGACAGAGGATGAGATGGCTGGATGGCATCACCGACTCAATGGACATGAGTTTGGGTGAGCTCCAGGAGTTGGTGATGGACAGGGAGGCCTGGCATGCTGCGATTCATGGGGTCGCAGAGAGTTGGACACGACTGAGCAACTGAACTGAGCTGAACTCCTGCATTGCAGGCAGATTCTTTACTGTCTGAGCTACCAGGGAAAACCTTTATTACCTATTACATCGTGGATGGATATTTGAGTTATTTTCCATCTATTGCTATTCCAAACAGTTGAATAACTTTGCACAATAGTCACTTTGCATGTGTGTAAGTATGTATGGGGTAAATGCCCCTCCCAAAGTTGCTGAGTCAAAGGGTACATGTATTTATAACAAGAGATACTGCCCAGTTCCCCTCCACAGAGACAGTACCATTTTGCAGTCCTCCCAGCAACTTGGGGCTGTTTTCCTGCAGGTTTGCCAACAATGTGTGTTATCAAACATTTTGAATTTTTTCCAATATGAGGTAAAAAAAAAAATGATATCTCTGTGTTGTTTTAATTTCCATTTTTTATGAGTGAGATTAAAACTTTTTTTTTCCATTGCTTAATAGTTACGTGTATTTCCTTTTCTATGAATTATCCATTCAATATTTCACCCCAAATCCTTTGGAATTGTTAGTCTTTTCCTTATCAATTTCCAACATTTCTGTTTTTTTCTTTTCTTTGTTTTAACCAACACAATTAGCTGTCTGTCTCAGATAGAAGTTGCATATATTTTTCCCAGTTTAGGCTTTGCTTATAGTTTTTGGCTATGCAGAAGTTTTTATGTTTTTGTTTTTATTTTTAATAATGTATTCAGTCCTTATGAATGCTTTCTTTTCTGCCTTCTTGTATTTTGTGTTGAAACCAAAAAGGCCTTACCCACTTCAGGGTTGTAACGGAATTTCCCCCATGTGTTCTTTTAGCACCTTTATAGTTTTGTTGTTTACATTTTTATCTTGGACCCATTTGGAATTCAATGTGGTGTAGGGTATGATGTATGGACACAACTTCACTTCTTTTCCAGATGGTTACCCATGCCCCAGTGCCAGTAAGTGAAGAATCCATCTTTATCCCAATGATTTCAGAGGCGGCCTTTACCAAATACTAAATTTCTTTATGTACTTGTGTCTATATTTGGACTGTCTATTCTGTTTTACTAGCCTGTTCAAGCACCTGTATTTCACTGTTTTAATTATTCAGACTCTATGGACTATTTTAAAATCTGTTAACACTGGGGCTCCTCACTGCTTTGACACAGTTTTCTTGGCTATCTTATTTGTTTCATGATAGCTTTAGAATTCATCTAATTGGTCTTGGGATCACATTAAATTTACAAGTTAACTTTAACTGATGTCTTGATAACATTGATTCCTGTCTGATAATATGTCTTTCCATTTATTCAAGTTGTCTTTCTATTTTTTTTAGTAAAATTAAGTTTTTGTTAATTCTGAAGTGCTTTTTCTTTTTCTTTTCATTGAAAATACTCTTTTCTTCTATAATATCTAACAAGTTACTTGCATATTATAGGACTGAATTATGATAAATGTGTTTATGCTGTTTCTAGCAAAAGTCATTCTATTCTGTGCCCTTAGAAGAATATAGTGGGATGGAAAAACTCAAAGGCTGAACACTTATTAACAATAGATAAGGGTTAAGATCCTAATCAAGCATCCAAGTTACACATTTTGAGCTGGCATTCATAAAACAAGTAAGTTAAATGGTGCGGGGTATATTGCTGGAGAGGTCAAGGCAGGGTGCTGGCAGAGAGAATATGGTATCCTCAAGCTTTAATACACAGGAGGAAAAAAAGGACTCATTCCAACGATGATGCGCAGCTGACCTCAAGCCTCCCTGGGAACCTGAGGACAGCAGTGTTGTCTTGGTTGTATGTTTGCGTGTGCTCATCCCTCCATCCTATCTGACTCTGCGACACTATGGACTGTAGCCCATCAGGTTCCTCTGTCCATGGGATTTCCCAGGCAAGAGCACTGGAGTAGGTTGCCATTTCCTCCTCGAGGGGATCTTCCGGACGCAATGTGTAACTTGGATGCCATTTCCTCCTTGAGGGGGGAACAGAAGGGAATAAAAATCCCCATATAATGCAGGGCCAGACAATTCTGAGACTAGAAGTAGAAAAGCCTCAAATCGCATGAATTAAATGAACGTATTTCAAAGGTCAGTGTCATCAGATTGCAGACACCTGCAACCTCCATGGCCGTCAATGAGCATCTATTTCATGCCTGGCAGTCACGCTGTTTGTCCGGGTAAATTTATCTTCACTTCCATCTTTGGCCGCAGGTCTGATCATTTCCATTTTACAGATAGGGACCACCTAATGTTCACAAGCGGTGGAGCCCAGATCCAGAGGTAGGCGGATCTGTCTGGTTCCGAAGACTTTTCTCTCCGGGGAGCACACTGTCCACCACTCTTAGTTCATCAGTACAGAGTGGAAGAGCTGATGTGGTCTGGGCTGTCGTGGGCCCCTGAGCGCTCCTCTACCTATACTGAGACGTTTCCCTGCACAGAATGGTCTGCTGTGCCTGCGTCTTAACAAGCCAACGTAATGTTTGGTAGCCAAGTAACGTGTTCCCGGGTCAAGGCTGTATTTCATTTATGCCAGGCCAAAAACTGAGCAATCACACATTTGCTTCAAGACATCCTGAGAAAATGTTTGTGTATAGTTTCCCTTAGTCATAAGTCACTGACTTGCTAAAATTAATCTTGAGTGGGGGACACAGGGGATTATCCAGCAGCTTTATGCAGCGCTGCCGGTGCAGAACTGGGTCATGAGTTCACTGGTACCAGCCCCTTCTCCACTGTGTCTCCCCCATGGAGACCTTGGGGAGCCCTGCCCCCCGGGACTGGACAGCATCTTGGGGCTCCCAGCACCCTGCAGTCATGCTAGGACACACCAACAGGTCACACCAAAGGCGCCTACTTGCTGGGGGTGCTCCTGGAAAGGGGTCCTAACTTCTCCTGTCCTTACGTTCTTCCCACTGTAGTTTAAGCTGTAGGCACAAAAGGAAAGACTAATTGAATTCAGCTAAATTACCCTTAAATTCTCTCCTCACTCATTTATTATTTCCACATTTAGTAAGGCCACACTGCTGTGCCTTCATGCCTCCCTGGGTGCCCTTGATAACTTTATCAGAGCCAGCTACCAGAAGCACTAAGGAGTCAACAGAAAATGTTACAACTGCTAAACAACACAAGATATGAGTGGATCCTTTTTACAAACCTCCTTTTTAGGCACGGCTTGTGCGACCGCTGTAATTTTAAATTTTTATAAGCCATTTGAAAGAACAAATGTTGATACTAAGGTCAGTGAATGGAGGGGAGAAAAGTGTACGTAATCAAAATAAAGTTTCTTTCCTTTGGTTGGTATCAAAGAAGCTATGGGAAAATGAATATATCTTTTGGAAGAACAAAGACTGAATAAAAAGAGCCACTGACAGCAGTCATACAACAGTAAGATAGGCAAGGCAACCTAAGGATGCTGTTAGAAATCGTGAGCCTTCATCTACCGATACCTCTAACCTTTTAGTCTGTAAAGCTGCCAACTCAATTTTACAGTAGAAATTTCAGGCAATTAGGGGACATTTAATATTCACTGTATCTACTATGAAAGAAGAAGATATCTTAGAATTTTTTAAAACACTACTTTGGAACACTTATGGGCAAACAAGAGTTGCAGCACTCATCACTGTAATTTCCCCACCAGGATCACTAGGTGAGGCGTTCAGAAAACCGACAGAGGCGAGGATGATTCAGCTGCTGCAGCAGAAGGCGAACAGAACGCTGCCAATCAGCTGCAAACCGGGAGCTTCACAGGCTCACCTCAACTGACAGCAAGGGGTGCAAGCCAGGGGCTTGGGGTAGGGTGTACATACCGGGGAGTGGGGCTGGGGAGAGAGAAAGGGAGGGAATGTCTGTGAGTAGGGGAGAGGAAGCAGAGGGCCAGCTTAGTTCCCATACTGCACACAGGCAAAGCTCCTCTAAGGTCGTCAGGCCAGCTCTGATCCTGAATCAGGCCAAAAGAAAAATAATCTCCAAGGCACAAGTCACAGGAAAAGTCAGAATGCCTACTCTGTTAACAGCACTTGAATAAAGTGTTAGACGCGTATTATTCATCTCCCTATTCTCAGAATCACTGAGCACCTACCGTATATGAGATATAAGAAGAGTTTGCAAAGTTTGAGGGCACTTCCCAGATCCTTCCAGGTTTAATCGGGCAAAAGTATTTAAGGGGAATTTCACTTTAAAGTGAGGTGATAGACATGGTCATGAGCTTAACTGTGGGGAGCATTTCACAGTGCACACGCACATGAGGGCCTTAAGTTGTACACCTCAGTCGAGCTGGTCAATTTTTGCTTCTCAGGTGCAGCTCAGTAAAGCTGGGCGGGAGGAGCCCTCACATGAAACCCTTTGGTGGATCAACGTGTGCCTGATGAAATCTTCAAGATTTTACTTTTACACTTCTCACCTAACTCAGAGATCTGGCTGTAGAACTACTAATATTTCAAACAATGCAAATGTAATTATAGTTGAAGCACATTCTCTAACAGAAGGAAGGAAAGATTGGCATTTAGAAGCTTCATTAAACTTTTGGCCTTTTCAAGGCTAAATGAATCTTAGGGAAGAAATAAAGAGTTCTCGTTGATTAATTTAAAAACAGATTTCTTACAATTAACGGATCTACATCTGTGAAAAAGGGAATATTAATAGCAATTTGAATATTCTCTCACTTTCTCTGGCTATTTCAGTGAATATATCTCTCTCTACATATAGAATATGGATATATAATAGTTACTCAGCAAAATTTAATTGTCTATTTTCTCATATCAGGGAAACGTCAGTTAAGTTTGCACAAACATGACTAGCTCAAACAGCTTATTTACAAATGCAGACATGCCTGCTAAAAGATTAGGGGAAAAAATATATAAATACATTTGCCCCTATGATACCACCCCAGTCAGCAAATGAATTTTTTTGGGGGGGGGTGGTCAGAAGAAGAGTTAAAAAAGAGTTAAAGTTAATGTACTTTAATGGAGTACATTAAAATGTTCAGCACTTAGAATACTCCTTCTCTCATGGTTCTAATCCCAACACAGAAATGACTTGTTAAACAGACATAACTAAACTATCAATTCCCTTCATCTTCCAAATTTATTTAGACTTGCTACCCTGTTTTTCCTCTGGAATTTCCTTTGCTTTTCCTTTTGTCAGTAAGCTAAATTACTTCTCCTCCCACATGCATAGAAGTATTAATTTATAAAACACATAGCCATATGTCATATCTCATGTAATTCTATTTTACATTTTACCACTCCCCAGACTTATCTAACATGAACAAATAGATATTATTTACTGGAGTCAGAATGAGAATTATCTAATGCCACTTACATAGCCATAAATTGATTTTTGATTAATGTTTAAGCAAAAAGCAAACAAGCCCATCTGCTCCAAAAACAAACAAACAAAAGCAGAGCACACGGTTCAAAGGAATCTCTTCAGTGTGTTTCAGCTGCTGGGAAGAATCTGTTTTCTCCATTGCTATTATGAAAATGCACCGCTGACAAGGACATAATTCTGTATCTAGTTTCTCTTCTAGCAACTGTTAATTTGATAGACTGTTGCTTACGGTAAAATAGAAAAACAATCACACTCTGAAGAAAGCCCGGGAGACGGGTGAGCAGAAGTGAGCATCTTCTGGACCACCAAGGACAGCAGGGGGACCTCGCGTGGTCACTGAAGTTGCTCTCCGTGGTCAGGTTAAGAAGGAAGAGGTGCCACGAGGCTCAGCAGCATCCCCGGTGCCGAGCAGGGGTCCCCAGGCACGGACCCCAGCCTGCTGGGGGCCCAGGCCCTGGCTTTGCCCAGCCGAGCACTCTGGTCAGGAGAGAGACTGAGAAGCCCAGGGATCCGCGAGCTTGGGAGCACAGAGCACCTCTCCTGACTGTCTTGCCCGTGGTGAAGGCGCCTGTTCTGAAGAGGGGCCGTGCCGTGGGTGACGGGGATTCTGCTGGGGAACCGAACGCCTGGGAGCTGTCAGAAGGGCTGTCCGGCCGTCCACCCGAGGAACAGGCTGCCGATCTTCTCCGCGAGGACTGAGACCCAGGACTGAAGGCAGGCCATGGGAACCCAGAGGATGCTGAAGCCATCCAGAGCTGCCTTTCTGCAGGGCTCAGACCTTGGACGTGACCTCTGGCCCCAGCTCTGTCTGCCTCCATATTCCAGGATGGCCTCTGAACGAACAGTGTCAGAGTGCCGAAGGCTGACGGTGCAGCTCGGCCTAGGTGAGGGGCCGTGGGCAGGCTGGACCCCTGCTCTGAGGAAGCGTTCCCCAGTGAGCCTGAGGCGGACACTCAGGCTGGGGTGAAAGGAGGTCCCCAGCGCTGGTGTCACTCCTTGGGACGTCTGTGTCGGCAGGAGGAGCTGCGTTCTTCATAGATAAAGGTAGAGAAAATTTAAAAAGAAAAGAATGAAGAAAAGCTAGGCACCCATCTGCACAGGGAAAGTGAGCGCTGAAGAGGAGACCAACGATCCTTTAAACCTGCCATCTACTGGGAATTTCCTTTCAGATGCCACCCAGAGGTGGCAAGACTCTAAGGCAAGGAGAAAGGACCCAAGAAAAGACTCCATCCCGTCTCTCTCTGTCCTCTCCGGGCTCCCTCGGTGGGGGGCACACAGTACATCACAGCTGGGGCAGAGCTGACAGCTCTAACCCACTCCCAGGCTAAGGATGCACCCGACCTCTTAGTAGACATAAGAGAGCGCACAGCCGCATAGGTGGGAATCTCACTAACACCAATGAGTTGCCAGTATTCTCATTTTCAGGAGTGGGGGAAGAAAGATGCAACCGGAAACAAAGCTACTGAGCGAACTGCTAACAAAACCCACCGGCTGGTTGGCGGAAATGGAGCACACACCAGTGAGCGAACAAAAGACACACCTGCTGTAGGGACGGCAGCCTTCTAACTTAGACCCCAGACCTCGTAACAGAGAGAGAACTCTAAATCCCACCCACCATTTCCATGCATACTGTCATTTGTTAACAAAGACAAAAGAGCGCAGCGGAGTTTCTACAGATTTTCTGGAAACGTTCACTCCCAGGCTAAGAGAGGTGCTGTCTAAGAGAACAAGTCCTGTTGCGACTGCGTTCGCACTTTGCACACATCCTGTCCCGTCTCTGCAAGAAGGACTCTGGAACAGCCTTTCGTCCTGAGTTCATTTCAAAATGGTGCTTTCAAACGTTCCACACATACGCACGCTGGCCTGGAGAACAAGGACCTTTGTCTTTCTTTGCCAAAAGACAGTGTTTCTTGAGGCCTCTTTTTTTGCCTCTGATGGACAGTTCTGATGTTGGCTTCAGAAAAATACGTACATGACCATCCTTAGCCAGAGAGAGAGAAATCTCGGAGATTGTTAACGCATCAGTTACACCAGCCTTTTCTAATCACAGCTCTGCACTTCACTGTTCTTCAGGCAAAGTAAGTCCCTTAAGTTTAGAGCGCCAGGTAAACAAAGCCGAGCACTGTCCCTGCTTCTAAAGTTTGTTTTTATAAACATTCCCCCTGTCCCCCAACCCACAAGACGGCTGCACAACAGCCCCATTGTTGAACACGGTTTTGACCGCTCCAGGACAATAGATTGTCTTTCTCTTAGCCCCCTCAGAGCAAAATCCGTTTTAATAAGGAAGTCTCTGCCTTTGCAAAGGAAGTAAAGAAGTGAAAACCAAAAAACGAGCGTCTGAACCGTAGATTTCTGGGCTTAGACTGTGCAACAGTCATGGCTACTCAGCTTGCCAGGAAGGCACATCACCCGCTTGTCTAGGGGCAGAGACTGAGAGGTCTGTTCTGGAATTTTCCAAGGAGGCCGTTTTAGGTATCATAACAGGGTGTTTCTAAGCAGGAGATTGCTCTCGTCTATGGGAAGAACACCACCAAAGGAAAACAAAGCACCCAGAAAACTGCTTCTTGAAGGAGTCCTAGGAAGGAGTTAACCTAGAATGAAGATGCCAGGGGTCACTCCTTTCCAGGAAGACAGGAACAGCTCTGCTTAGGACCCCTGCAGCATGGGTGCTGACATGCTGCAGTGTCGGTGAAGCCCCCTTTCCAGGTGGAACTTCTGGTTACATCTACAGCACAGTGGCAGTGGCGGTGGGGGGGTCCCCACGGACCACAGAGGAGGAAGAGAAGCACCCCACAGCCCTGGCCTGAGAGCAGGTGGCCAGAGCTGGGGGGAGGAGACAGACACCCCGCCCCAAGGCTTCCTGCCGCCATCGTCTGGGTCTGTGCTGGGAAGGCCATCGAGCTGCAGAGGGCCGGCCACACACGGGTAGGGTGACCAAGCAGAGAGAAGTGACCCAGCAGAGAGAAGGCAAGACGGAGGAAACAGCTCTCCTGGCAGGCTGGAGAACGCACTAGATACCTTCAGTAAGACGGCAGGATGACTGAGTTTCAACACACACACACACACACACACACACACACACACACACCACACACACACACACACACACACACTTGCAGAAACACATACACTTTTAAAAACAACTTACGGGTAAAGCCAGCCCTTCGGTACATTTTCTCACTCTACCTTCTGTTTTCTCTGAAGGTTCCCCTCCTGGTTTAGATGATACCAGAAGAAACGGTAGATAACTCCAGAAGAATTAAGAAGAATTATTTTTTTCTTGAAAATAATTCTTTCACAAGAATACAAAAAGCCTGTTTCGCTACCACAAAAAAGTAACGTTTTAAGACAGTCAGGTTTGATAAAAGCACACACTGTTTTTGCTAAATCTTTCATCAACACTGGCTCTTGCATCACGTGCTTTGGGCACAATGAATGCCCTCCTCTGCTGGAATGCCCCCATTCAGGGGTGAGGGGGTCCCTGATGGCCTGTCAGCCCCAACTGTGCTAGCAGTAATGTACAGGAAGACAGCAGAGGATGGAACGTACAGTTAAAACTACAAGGGGGAGTGATTTAAGTACCAAGTTAAGCACAAGGGCCATGTTGAAGTTCGGTGGAACAACTAAGCTTTTGGAGGGCAGGTGAAAAGCGTAACTGAAAAACTAGTAATATGGGATAAGTTTGGATTTTATAGACATATATATATATATATCAGACAAAAGGACAGCAGGCAAATGATTTTCCTTCCGAAATGAAATGAAGACCCAGGGAACCATTTCAGCGGAGACACCCACGCGAGATGGGAGGTCTTGAACCTACCATTCATGGGGTCAAAGCAGAATCAGGGCGCTGTTGTATCTTCCACTACTGGCATCTCCACCACCCTGGAGAGTGCTGTTGCCCCCCAGTATAGGAAGAAGGGGAACACAACTAAAAAAGGCCCCCCTTTCTCCACACAGAGCCACCAGCTCATCTGAAGTCTCAGTGGCATTTGAATGTAACATTTTCATGTCTCACGCATACAGAGTTGAGATACCACTTCCAGCCATCTGAGCATCTGAGCCATCGGGCTAGAGTCAGAGTGTGTCTGGCAGTGGGTACGGGGGAGGGTGAGCGGGGGCACCTCTCCAAACAGGCCGCCGAGAGCAGGGTCTAAGGGAAAGTGCTCTGGGGCCGGATCGATCGGGCTCAAAGCCCGGGTCTGCCATTTACTAGCTATGCTTCCTTGGTCAAATCATTCACCCTTTCTGTACCTCAGCTTTCTCACCTCTGAAATGGGCGTAGTCGTGCTATGTGAAAACTGATTCAGTCTGTGCAAAGTGCTTAGGCGTCATACCCGGCACACAGCAAACGCTGTAATCCAAGTGCAAGCTCACCGGCAGCAGGAACGCGAGTCCTGAACGGCTGACAAGCTGCAGCTTGGCTGGCAGCACCGCTGTGAGACCCGGGGGCCTCTTCGCCCCGAGTCCCCGGGTCCTCCCGCCTGCCTGCGGCGGCCTCGTCAGGAGCTGGGGGTTGAGTGAGGACTGAGACAACAGAAACTCTCCCAGCACAAGCAGGAGCCTATCTCTCCAACAGACACCAAACAACACATTCTTGTATTTTTCCGTGGTCAGGAGGAGGAAACTGAGGGACAGAGCATCAGGCGTGACAAAGGGGCCCGAGCAGCTCCCGGGGGACTGCGGCCAGCTGCCTCTGGCTGGCAGCAGACTTCAGCTGTTCCAAGCCTCCTGCTCGAGGGACGCTCTGGGCCCGACCGATAAACAGAGATGAGAGGCAAGGGTAACGCTGCGCTTAGACCAGCATGCTGCCCAACCCTCTGACCCCGGAGTCCTGGAGAGGCCCCTGGGTGAGAGCACACGAGAGCCGTGTGCTGCAGAAGTGTGGGCTCCCAAGCCACTTTGGAGCCTTGCCCGGCTGTGGACGGGCTGCCGTCTACCTTCTAAACAAGCAGTCTGGAATTCAGGAAAGCAAGCAGGCACCCCTACCATTTCCACCTCCTAAATACTGCATGCATACTCCAACAAGTCCTAGAACTGCCTGAGTTCTTAACATTCCAGACATCAGTTTCAACTGCAAAGTCGAGAAATGAGAGGCAGAGTTTTCACGGTCACGTGTTCGTTTTAATCACTTTACATACAACACATAGAGGGTATTTTCATTTTCTTCTTTCTAAGCACAGTGAGTTTGCATATCATCTCTGCTGAGGACTCTATCTTGATCCCACAATTCAAGCAATTGTACATCAATAATATATCATTATCATCATTTGGTAGAATTTTTGGCAACCTCTTTCTCTTATCTCCTTACAGGATGGCCAGCTTTTGATACCCTGCGGTAAGCAAGGCCAAAGAGCGTGGCTAACTGAAATCTATAGATAATCTCAGAAATCCCTTTTAGCCAATAATGTCAACTTCTTTTTTTTTCTAACCTACAGCTTGTACTTCTGATTCAACTCTAAAGAAATATATTTCATTTCATTTGCTGACCTTTCAGTATTTGGTGAAGATGCTTGGAAGCACTGAGATGGTCAAATGCAGACAGATGATAAAGCAAAGGGCCGGGATGGTATCTTAAAATGCTTGCAGGAAAATGAAAACACTGAAATAGAAAAATCTAAATTCTTTCCAGTAAAGGTAAGCACAAAATATGTTCCATAAAATCCTACTAAATAAAGGGTGTTGGTAAAGAAATACTAAAAACAGACAAAAACAAACAAACAAAAAAAAAAAAAAACCAGTATCAGAAGGAGTCTAACTGCTTGCAAACTATTTTTCAAATCTCTAACAAGTTTGGCACTCCAACAGCTCTAAATCAGAATGGTGGTCAAGGCAGTCTGTAGACTCTCAATGCCCGGTAAGGACGACACTGTTGGGATTCAGTGCTCTGCTGTCCTCTCAACGTTTAAGAGGCATCTCCATTCTCTGTAAATCACTTTCAGCCAGCCAGAAAGTTATCTGGAGAAAACTGTGGTAAAAGAGCACATTCAGGGGTGAAGGGGAAGTTCTTCTTTACCAAAAAATCCCTATAAATACACACAGAAGGAAATAGAAACTCACCATTAGAACATCATAGTAGGAACTGTTGCAGGTAAGCGCCGCCAAGGGATGCCAACATTAGCAAGTGATGAGAAAGAGGACATCTGCACAGGCTCCAAGTATCATCCTTCCACCCCCAAGATGTTAGATGACAAAGGGGAAACTCCACAGTGGAGAAACCGGCCCTTAACCGCGTGATCAGAGTTACATCACGCGCAGTAAACACACCGGCATCACCCTGACATGACACGCCGAGAGGAAGCTCACGCCTGTGGTCTTCCTCCCCCATATACAGAAACTGAGTCTAATTATGAGAAGACGTCAGAGAGGCACAAGTGGAGGAGTGTGCTCTAAAAGAGATGATCAATAACCTCCCAAAGGATGAAGGGAAAAAGCGAGGAAAGACAGACGAACTGTCACAGCTGGAGGAGACCACACAGAGCCAACAAATTCAACGGAGCCTGGAAAACCAACATTCATGGAGAAACCGATGACATCCAAATAAAGTCTGTAGTTAATAGTATTATGCCAAAGTTCATTTCTTGGTTTTGGTAATTGGATTATGGTTATGTAAGATGTTAACATTAGGGATAAGTGGGTGACATTCTACGAACTCTCTGTGCATATTTTCAACTTTCGTATAAGTCTAAAATTATTTCAAAATACAAAGTTATTTTAAAAAGAAAGAACTGTTCCGTTTCGCCCTAGTGAGTGGGGTCATCCTCAGCACAAACACGCTGGCTTTGGTTCCAGCACTCCAGACGCTCCTCCCTTAATGGATTTTAGAATCTTCAACACTGCTATTACAGACCGAAATTCAAATTCAAGAGACTGAAGGAAGAAGGTGAATAAAGAAGCCACACTGACATTGAGAAAAAAGGAATTACTGATAAAGTGTCAAATTCTGTATACTTAGCACAATCCTCACAGTTCCTTTACACCACCCCCCACCCCTTCAGTAGGCATAGCTCCCTCAAAACTATGGCAGTAATTGGGCTACACTCCAGAATACACACACTCTTTATCCAGAACTTGGCTTTGCGGAAAACAGAGTCCTGACAAGGGTTTGGTAAGTTACCTGGACCACATGATGCATCGACTTCCTCACGCAGAAGTCAGAGGCTCTAGGAACCGGCGGTCTCCCCAGACCACAGGGACACGGACAGCTGCTGGAGCGACTCCGGCATTCCACCCTCCCCAACACCCTTCCAGGCTGAGTCAACTCACTTGTTTCTAGGATGGGTAACTCTCCACCTTTACCCTCCCCCTTTGACCTGCTGTGCCTAAAATAACTAAAATTAACTTTAACTGAAGAGGGTCACCGTGTTTGCCCACGCTAATCTGTGAGGGGAACACAAACCCTCTTAAACAACTTTGGGAGCCTCCCTCCCACTGAGAGGAGTCAGCCTTCCAGGAGGAAATCTCCACTTTAAAGCCGCATGAAAATTGCATCCGTCTCCTGCAACTTTCCCTGAAAGGGCAAGATGAGTGCTTCCACTTTGCTGGTAAGAGCTGGTCGGAGTTAATGGTAGGCAGGCCTACCTGCATCCTTTCTTAACAGTAACTGACACAAAAGAGCAACAGCTGTATTAATTGTATCCTCTCCACAGAGCCCTCAGATTCTGTGCGTTGTGTTTTCTCTTGCCCGGCCCCTGAAAAAGCCTGAGTTACTTTTGACAAAGACCTCACTGCTCACAGTGCAGCCTATGAGGGAGCTCAGTGCTTCCGCACTTACAGATACAGGCAGGCACTCAGGTGTATCCGACTGGGCTCCCCCATGCCCCAAAACCCCAACGACAACGGCTGCAGCAGTGCCGGAAGCCTGAGTGCAAGCAATGGTGCGTGCCTAGCATGCTGGGTTTACGTCTGCGAGGTTAAGAGGACAGCTCAGATGCCACAAATAATGCCTTTCCCAGTCCAAGGGCAAAGGGCCCCCTTGGCCCCCAGTGCCCGAGCCAACTGAACCACCCAGGACTGCTAGGCCTGGCCCATCGAGCAAGGCTGTCTTTCAGAGATGTTACCAGGATCTGCAAAGCTAGGAATGCTCAGAGATCCCCATCTAACAGAAACTGCTCTGATTTCCGGTATTTCTGGTAACCCCCAGAGTTCAGTGTCTTTTCCAGCTCTATTTGTGCCAATAGGGCTGGACAGCCTTATCGACCCACGCATCAGTTCTGGTGGCTAAATGGTGCGTAAGGCAGAACAAAGCAGAAACAAGCATGAAGCCAAGGGTTTTCACCAGAACCTGGTCCTTTAGCGAAATAATTTATACAGTGAAAGAACACAGATTATATTGTTGAAGCTGGATGGTTTTAATGGCCTCCATTTTCTTAAGAGTATTTCCCACTTTGAACAGATGACAACTACCACGGCCAGAGGGAGTGACTCCTCCTGATATTTCTCTCACGAACATTTAGTGTTTCTAAGTGTAAATCCTACTATATGTCAGGTATATGGTGATGCTGCGGGTACAAAGGTAAGTCAGAATTAGCTCAAAAGTCTTAAAAACCCTTTAAAACGCCACAGTCTAGCCAAAGATCAAGCTGCAAACATCTAACAACACAAACTCTTACATGCTATGGAGACAGAATGGATTCATATCCTGGGGGTAGGGGTGAAGACTGGTAGGGGGTTTAAATTAGGAGACGGCATTTAGCAAGTCCCATAAGCCCAGCAGAATAGACATCTGGCCAAAATAAAATCAAACCCTGTATTCAGGGTCCACACTATTACTCAACAAGGATAATTCAAGCAATTACTAGAGCTATTATGATCCAACACATAAGTTCACTTGAGGACCCTAACTATGTAAGCATGAATATTTTTTTGGCTGCCTCCAGCTAGCACGTTTATGAAAAACAGGTTAAGTTACTGGCTCCAAATTAGTTTTTAATAAAAAAAGCAAACAAAAAAAGCTTAAGCTTTTAAGATTTCTTAAAAAAAAAAATCACTGGAAAATAATCTCCCTGTCAAGAGCATGCATGATTAATGATTTGTGTGATATAAACTTGCATATCTGTGTTGCTATAACATGCTCTTCCAGCATAAAATTGTCCTAAAAATTCTTGTGGAACTGATACATGCCCCGCCCCCCTCACTATGCCTATTCCCACCATATTTTAAAAATTCTTTGTGTAATTTCTGCAAAATTTTAGACTTCAACTATCAATGGGCCATTCAATAACAGGGAATATGGTCAAGTCATTCATATGGAATTGTAAAGGTATTAACCATCAAAAATCACTCACTTTCCACAAAACAGCTGATGCAAATACTGTACTCCAGTGGCTTAACTGCAACAAATATTAGGAAGCTCTCTACTTGTAAATCCATTCTGAGGTTGACCTAAGTCAGACTGACCAGGTCAACAACTAAGACCGAATCAATCGGTCACGTCAGTATAACACTGAGAACTGTCACTGGTATCACTTTACAGGGCTCTTCCCGGGTGGCTCAGACAGTAAAGACAGCCTGTCTGCAATGCAGGAGACTGGGGTTCAATCGCTGGGTCAGGAAGAGCCCCTGGAGAAGGAAATGACTGCCCATTCCAATACTCCTGCCTAGAGAATCCCATGGACAGAGGAGCCTAGTGGGCTACAGTCCTCGGGTTCCAAAGAGTCAGACACGACTAAGCAACACCCATTTTCATTTTCCGAGGACTCGAAGCGATACTACGGGCAGAGGTCTAGAACAGACAGTATGCTACAAGGGTGCCTCCATAAATGGTAGCTCTTAAAATTTCCACACAGGGCGCACTGAGGTTAAAACTGTTCAAAACTCTGTTTGACAAATGAGGAAAGTGATGTTAATGGTGACCGAATGAGTTAGTGTAAGAACCTGTTTGTTTGCTTTTCTAGTATGGTCCATCCCATCATATGACTGTACTGAGCTTCAGCAAAGGGTAACACTTCAACTTGTCTTTGACAGTTCTGAATTGGAGGGAGGGTCCATAATGTAGCCCCCACCATCTCCTCCTAGTAATGGCTAGCATCATTCAGCCAATCCAAGCCCACTACGCTAAGTGAAATTAGACCCCAATAAGGGGCCCAATCAAGGCCACTGATGAATACAATCACTATCACAGATACAGACTGTTTAGGATCTGAAGCAATTATATCGGTAACAGTACTACCTGCAATAACAAATTGGTTTTACAAATCTGTCAGGAATAGGGACCCAATGAATGTGCCAAAACTTCTGTAAGCCCTGGCTTACATTACATCAAATTTTTTTTTTTTTTTTTTTTTGTAGACACAGCAAGTAAACAGAATTTAGGAAGCCAGTTTACATTTAGCATAAGGTAATTCACTGTGTCCTAAAAGAGAGAAAAGAAAGCTGCCTAAAGCTTCATAAAGCATCCCACCTAAGTTTGCTTTTCTAGAGAAAACTGCACCCACGAAAGGCAATCAAGATTTACATAGTTAATTCATATTCACAGAGACATGTCAACATATATCTGTAAAAGGATTACCCTTAATCTTTCAGCTGCTTGAGTAGGAACAAAATGCCTAGATTGTAACTCTAAACATCTAATTTGTGAGGAGGTTAAACATCTCAGTGATAATCTAATAATGTAAAATATAAACTATTTCCTCCTTGGCCTCTCTCCTTCATTCCAGTCATTCGTGTAAGTATGTAATGAGCTCCCTGGGTCTGTGCCAGGGGCCAGGGACCCATTACGGTATAAGACACATGTGACTCCTCCACCTCTGAGTCCAGCAGGGGCTGTAAGAGTATATTAAAACATCTGTCTGCCCTCCAGTCCTGTAAGACCTAATCCCTGCCCTCCATGAGTTTGTAATCTCCTTGGGGACACAGATTATGCACTGAGGCCCCTGGTGGCTCAGATGGTAAAGAATCTGCCTGCAATGCAGGAGACCTGGGTTTGATCCCTGGGTGGGGAAGATCCCCTGGAGAAGGGAATGGCAACCCACTCTAGTATTCCTGCCTGGGAAATCCCATGGACAGAGGGGCCCAGCGGGCTAAAATCCATGGGATTGCAAAGAGTCAGAGAGGACTGAGTAACACTTTCACTTTCCGGGGTACACAGAAGCTGCACACAGTGATGAGATGAAACAGAAGTGGAGCACCAGAAAGAAGAAAAAGATCTTCACAACCCAGATAACCACGATGGCGTGATCACTCACCTAGAGCCAGACATCCTGGAATGTGAAGTCAAGTGGGCCTTAGGAAGCATCACTACAAACAAAGCTAGTGGAGGTGATGGAATTCCCACTGAGCTATTTCAAATCCTAAAAGATGCTGCTGTGAAAGTGCTGCACTCAATATGCCAGCAAACTTGGAAAACTCAGCAGTGGCCACAGGACTGGAAAAGGTCAGGTTTCATTCCAATCCCAAAGAAAGGCAATGCCAAAGAATGCTCACACTACCACACAATTGCACTCATCTCACATGTTAGCAAAGTAATGCTCAAAATCCTCCAAGACAGGCTTCAACAGTATGTGAACCATGAACTTCCAAATGTTCAAGCTGGATTTAGAAAAGGCAGAGGAACCAGAGATCAAATTGCCAACATCCATTGGATTATCGAAAAAGCAAGAGAGTTCCAGAAAAACATCTATTTCTGCTTTATTGATTGTGTCAAAGCCTTTGACTGTGTAGATCACCATAAACTGTGGAAAATTCTTCAGGAGATGGGAATACCAGACCACCTGACCTGCCTCTTCAGAAATCTGTATGCAGGTCAGAAAGCAACAGTTAGAACTGGACATGGAACAACAGACTGGTTCCAAATAGGGAAAGGAGTACGTCAAGGCTGTATATTGTCTCCCTGCTTACTTAACTTCTATGCAGAGTACATCATGAGAAAGGCTGGGCTGGAAGAAGCACAAGCTTGAATCAAGATTGCCAGGAGAAATATCAATAACCTCAGATATGCAGATGACACCACCCTTATGGCCGAAAGTGAAGAGGAACTGAGGAGCCTCTTGATGAAAGTGAAAGGGAGAGTGAAAAAGCTGGTTTAAAACTTAATATTCAGAAAAATAAGATCATGGCATCTGGTCTCATCACCTCGTGGCAATTAGATGGGAAAACAGTGAAAACAGTGAGAGACTTTATTTTGAGGGGCTCCAAAATCACTGCAGATGTTGACTGCAGCCATGAAATTAAAAGATGCTTGCTCGTTGGAAGAAAAGCTATGGCAAACCTAGACAGTATATTCAAAAGCAGAGACATTACTTGGCTAACAAAGGTCCTTCCTAGTTTAATGAGGATGACTTGATGGTCTAAAAGCAAAAAGAACAAAACGGAATGGCAGTGCGTGAGCTTTCCTATGTCTTGTTTAGCTTTAGAATTTAAATTTTGCAAAACAATTTTTTTTAAGCCCATTTTCTTATGGGCCTTCCCAATAGCGCTACCTCATCTGAAGTCTTCGAGAGCTCATGGGGGTTGTTTCTCATGTCTTATTTGTTCCCACACATGGACTCACTCATTCAATCCACAAACGTTTGCTCTCTGACCCACGTGTGCCGGGCAGCAGGAGATGAGGCGTGGGCGGTCAGTAAATATTTCTCGCTGTTAGTAAGCTGAGCTCAACTCAAATTAGCTTCAGCAAAGAATTTATTGGCTTCTGTAAGTTTCAATGCAAATCAGCTTCAGGCATGGTTGGTTCCAGGGGCACAAACAATGACATCAATATTTAATCTTCATCTCTCAGCTATGCTTTCTTCTGTGAAGGCTGCACCCGCTCAAAGAGCTTCTCCCCAGAGACGGTAGCAGTGATGGCCTCCGACAACTCCAGAATTACCAGCTTAGCCACCACAAGCGTCTTTTCCCCCAAAACTCCAGTGAAAGTGCTAACTTAGCTCTAACTTGGCCCATCTTGAGACTAGTGCTTTCATTTGACTGAGAGATGCAACATGCTGATGGGCCAGTGAAGTCACATGCTCAAACCAGGAAGGGAGAGGGCAAGGTCAGTCCCAGTGAATCACAGGGATGAAGATGAGGGGGGTTTGGAACTTCCCTGGAGGTCCGTCTAGTCAAAGCTACAGTTTTTCCAGTGGTCATGTATGGATGTGAGAGCTGGACTGTAAAGAAAGCTGAGCACCAAAGAACTGATGCTTTTGAACTGTGGTGTTGGAGAAGACTGTGGTGTTGAGAGTCCCTCGGACTGCAAGGAGATCCAACCAATCCATCCTAAAGGAAATCAGTCCTGAATATTCATTGGAAGGACTGATGCTGAAGCTGAAACTCCAATATTTTGGCCACCTGATGGGAAGAACTGATTCACTGGAAAAGACCCTGATGCTGGGAAAGATTGAAGGCAGGAGAAGGGGACAATAGAGGATGGGATGGTTGGATGGCATCACCGACTCGATGGACATGAGCTTCAGTAAGCTCCAGGAGTTGGTAATGGACAGAGAGGCCTGGCATGCTGCAGTCCATGGGGTCGCAAAGAGTTGGACACGACTGAGCGACTGAACTGAACTGAGAGCACCAGAGGGTCAAAGCAATGTGAAGTCTGCAAGCTGAGAGGAAGAGTTTCCTGAAATACATATAAAAAAAGGACGCAGACACAGAGAAAGAGATTGAACTCTATTTGGGGAAAACAGAAGAAGAAGAGATGCTGTGAAGATGCGGTAGGGGCAGCACACCCCAGTGAGGAGGGGAGGAGGTCACATGAGAAAGTGGGGGGGGGGGGCGGGTTCTCGAACCGGTAACAGTGAGCAACCTTCCTGCCTGAGCAGGGTCTATGCAAAGGACTGTTAAGCTGGCAGGTGGGAATGCAAGACAGATTCAGATCTGGAGAGAGGGAGTGTAGAAAACCCACTCGGGATGCTAGAAATCCTGGGGTCAGATGAGGGTGGAACAAATGGAAAGGTGAGCTTTGCAGTAGAAAGGAAGTGGCAGGATCTGGTGCCTGATGACAGATTTCAAAGACTTTGAGCGGAGGCCAGTTCATCACTGGTACATTCCAGAAGGCATGCTGGCTTTGAAGAAGCAAGGCACGCGGTATGTCACTGGCTGAGCATGAGGTGATGGGAGCCTTTCCCATGTGTGAGCCTGGTGGACATAGGTAACATGCAGCAAAAGCAAAGATAAAAAACACTCAGGGGAAAGACAGGTCCAGGCAGGACACACCTTGCAACCATATCAGAAAAAGCCACGAAGGTGGCTCCCACTCAGAAAGGGGGAAGACAGGACGACGGCCCCAGAAGCTTGGAGGCGGGGCCGAGAGTCAGGAGTGCGGCAACACTGCAATCCAGGGAGGCTGGAGCTGAGCCCAGAGGGTGGGTCAGCTTTGCTAAACGGAGGGGAAAGGGCATTCCAGGCCAGGATACAGCGGGGACAAGCGAACAAACGAGACTTTAGTGACAAGCTACTTGCCCCTGTTGTCTCAGTATTGAAAAATCACCGCTAACACATTCACGATAGACGTCTGATTAGTCATTTGGCTACAACCCTATGGAACTGCCCCTTAACTTCAATTACACTTGTTTTTCACACTCAGTTATTTTCATAAATAAATAATTTCCCAGTAAAATACAAGGTACATGGAGAAAAGCGAGGGTTTCAGATTTCACCAAAACACTGTGCTCTAAGCACAGCGGCGGTCAACTCTGGTCCATTGAGATGATCCGGTCTTTGGCACTGGTGCATTAAAAGTTTCTCAGTTTGACGAATGCCGCTATTAGAGTCCCCCGTTTTCAAGGTCATAATTGCTGCACATAAAAGGAACAGAATCACAGACTGTCCCCAGACAGCAGGAGCTCTCGTGGCCTGCCTCTCCCAGCATCCAAGAGCTACACTGTCCTCCTGCTTCTATTTAGAGCATCATGAACGCTAAATAGAAATGTGAAAAATTATTCCACAAGACGAAGCAAAATAGACATCACCCCCGCCCCCACCGCCCCAGACCCACACTCTGGAGTGGCTCACCACTCAATTTTGGCTTGCAAATGCATTCTTAAATGTGGATTTGTTGTTTGCCATCTGTAACCCCCAAACAGCCTAAATACATATTTGTGTAACACCTTGATACAGGGGGGGAAAGAACTCCAGTTAGTTTTTAAGGTAACAGCAGTTACCGCAGTAGAAAAGTCATGGAGCCATTCCGTCAAATCAGCGCTACGGCCACTCAGCATCCTGTCGTCTCAGGCATGGGCCATGCCAGAGGCGTGACGGGAGCTGACCACCAGAACAGGGAATCGAGCAAAAATAATCTCCTGTGACGAAACACATCAAAAGTGTTTTTAAAAAAATCTCTTTGAGCTGAACTTGCTGGTAAAATGATTTGTTTGAATACAAGTCTGAATTGGAGATTATTCTCAAATTAATGAAGGTTTTCAGCTGGTAAGGACTTACAACTAAAAGGACTTCTAATAACAAGGCACAGTATCCCAAGAAGTCCTTGGGGACTTGTTTCACTGAATAAGAATAATGTGCAATTAAGCCAACAATTGTAACTAAGTGTTTCTGAGGGCTTGAAAGTAGTTGTTCTCTAGTAGTTCAAATATCATCAAGTTCATCTAAAGGACTGTATGGCATTTAACTGAATTGGTCCATTCAGCCATGCACTGTGATGTTAAGGTGAGCAAATGTACTAAACAGCACATAGTAGGCCTTCCCTATGATTTAAATTTAAAAAAAAAAAGAAAAAGCTTCAAAATAGGAAAAAAAAAACATGCTCAGTAAATACAAAAATAAATAATTAGGACAAATATGAATTAGGAAACTATTCACTTAGGATTCCTTTGAATAATAGGTCCCACTCATACCTGTAAGTGTTTCTATGCAAATCATTGATTACTTGGCAAGGAAGGTTGTGCCCAGAGACCCCCCCGGCCGGCAGGGGCACAGCAGCTGAAGATCAGCGTGCTTCTCCAAAATGGACAAACCACCCCTGTCCTCCCCAGCGTTTCCAGAGGGCATTGTGTTTCTGTTAGAATCCAACGAGCCAGAACCACAAAATGTCAGGTTCAGGGGAGTCGTTTCATGCCATCCCGCCTCCCTGTACAGCCAGGAGCCGGCCCATCCGGTGGCAGGGACCCAACCAAGGTGCTGTGTCTTGTATGACTGGGTGAGAGGGCTCTTTTTAGGATCCTGCCCGGAGCCTGACTCCCTGGGACTCAAGGAAAAGCCTCTCCTGAGGCTGAAGGAAGAACTGTGAAAAATTTAGACAAAATATCTACAGCAATGGGAGGAACAGGAGAACTCACTCCTTCCCAAGCCAACAGAGAGGCAAAGTGGGCAGTCTTGTTCCTGCGAGACGGACCACTCCAAAGGGCAGCGTGCAGTGTTCTGGTGAGGTCTCCTGACCTTTCTTTCTTAGATCATCCCCCCCTACACACACTCCTACCACCAACTTTCGGAGGCGAGTTAGTAAACTGTTAGTGACTAACAGTCAGTACTGCAAGGTGCTTAGTCGCTCCGCTGTGTCCGACTCTCTGCAACCCTGTGGACTGTAGCCCCCAGGCTCCTCTGTCCATGGGGATTCTCCAGCAAGAACACTGGAGTGGCTTGCCTCTACTCCAAGATTCCACTCCAGGGGATCTTCCCAACCCAGGGATCGAACCCAGGTCTCCCGCACTGCAGGCAGATTCTTCACCTTCACCATCTGAGCCACCGTCTGAGCCACCAGGGAAGCTCGCCGACAGGGAAAACCAGAGGTGTGGCGGATGTGTCAGTTTTCAGCCGGAGAGATGGGGCCGGGAGAACTCTCTTTTCAAGCCTCCCTCTCCACTGCGGAATGCCACAGCGAGGACGCCCTTTGCCTTCTGATTGCTGCTAGCAGTTGAAACGACCACATTTAATCAGCTGAGCAAGAGATGGTTTAAAAGGCCATTCACTCGTCCTTTTGTAAATGGCCTTTAAACCAGTTCAGACCACTTCCAAGGGCCCAGTTCACCAAGTCAGAGGGTTTCCTTCAACCCTCCTCCTAAGAATTAGAATGACACCGAGTCCAGGCTCTTTGGTTCATTAAGGATGTTAACATCACTTAAACTCAACAAAGAGATCTGGACTAGGGTCTGAATGGAATCGTGTCCTGAGGCGTAAATTCAGACCCCCACTGCCGCGTATTGTGCACGGAATGTATTCCATGTATCCTCTTTCCAAGAGCTATGGGGTCCTCAGACTCCTGAACACAGGTATGAAAATGCCGCATGAGACGCCGCGTCATGTTCATTTGTTATTTCTTCTTTCTTCTTGGGCGGGGGATGGGGGTGCTGGAAGACTGCTGAAAAGTTTCAGCCGATCAGCATCTGTAACAGATAATCGTTTATTCTTGGTACTAAATTCAAATCTTAGTAACACAGCAAGTGCATAGCAAGATGAACTGTCTTCCGGTTCTTCTAAGAAGAGTGTTGAGTGTGATATGGGAGTGGCACCGTAGACAGCTGCATAGTCAGAACCACTTTAAACCCTGTAGACACCTCGCAGCGAGCAAACTGCTCCGGGTGTGGCTCTCCGCTGTTTCACTGCCTATTCAGGCGCTCCAGCACTTCCAAGACATTCTTGTCAGCAGCGAAATACAGCGCTTCCTTCCATCTTTATCACATAGGTTGCCAGACTATGCTCAGAGCTAGAGTGGGGAATGTTACAGTAAATACTTCCCCCAAACCAGTTATGTGTGTCATTGATAAACAACAGAAAATTTAAAAGAGATACAAACGTACTCCTGGAACCTTAAATCTTCCTCCCAGTGAGGCCTAAGAACTTAAGATCTTCATATACCTGGCAGAGAAGGAGGAAAACAAATTTCCCCCGAAGTCTATAGATTTATAGTCTAAATATGTCTTCCCCTAGAACGTTTAACACACTTAAGCTTCAGTCCTCCCGTATACTTTGACAGTGCTCCTCGACGATAAATTACAGCAGTTGCATCTCTCACTGCAGCTCACATAAATATAATTTTGCTTTCGGGAAATCAATTATAGAAGAGTAAATCATTTTTACATTGCTTTCCAAAAATCTTTAAGTTGCAATATGGACAGTAAGTAGAATCACAAGAAAAACACAGCTTACTTATTCTATCATTTTCCTACATTTAGCAAGTTAAATCCCTGAAGGAAATGCACAGTTGGGCTAGTTTTAAAAAATACTCAGGTTATTTCAGCAGGTGCAGTAACGTACGCACACATGGATGCAACCAGTACTGCTTCAGTGTGTACGCATCTGGGCTTGCGGGGAGGATGGGGGATCTCCGTGTCTCCAGGAGTCGGCACGGTCCCATGAGCTGGGCTTCATGGGCACTGAGGATGCACCAGACAGCGCCTGGCGCACTCAACACACACAGGCCGCACCACGCCATCCCCACAGCGTCCCTGAGAGACAGAGATGATCATTCTACCCGAAAGACACGGCAGGTGATAGCAAGAGCCACAGAGGTCACCCAGCTCCCAAGTCCCGGGAGCTGAGCAACCCAGGGCGCCAGTATGACATCCTCTGGGTTATACTAAGCTTGTGAAGTCAGAGGAAAAACCAGCCTGGTACATGAGCAAGTCTTAGGTGAGGGACTGAAAATTACAACTTAGGGAGAAAATAGACCTTAGTTAGGGAGTGATGGTCAAGGAAGAGCAGGAAGGAAGTCCAATCACGGAGGAGAAAGCCCGCATGGAGGCTGGAGGGTGGGAGATACTGAAGCAGAAATTTCCAGAAAGCTGCAGAAAATAAACCCAGCCTGGAGCAAGTCTCACAGTTAGGACTTCACATCAGAGACAACAGGGAGCCCGTGTGAATTATTTCGAGTGGGCGAATGTCTTAACCGAAGCAGAGCTTCAGCTAAAACCGTTTGGCTACTTTGCAGGATAGACTGGAGAGGAGGAGGGGTTGATGTTGAGGACTCTACTAGGGTAACCCGAATTAAGGAGACAGGTAGGGGGGCTGAGAAAGGGAGGGAAATGCTGCGCATCTGCACAAAAGAAGGAAGGAGGGGGCAGAGAAGAAAAACTTCCAAGTCCTGCTAATTATCACAAGCTGCTTGATAGATGGGGAAGCGGGAAGAGACAGGCAGGGGTGCACACAGGCCTGGCACTTGCTCTCTGCTAGCTGGGGAGTATTCTGGTCATCTGATGCGCACAGACGACTCACTGGAAGAGTCCCTGAGGCTGGGACAGGAGGAGAAGAGGGTATCAGAGGACAAGACAGCTGGACGGCATCACCGATGCACTGGACACGGACTTGGGCAAACTCCGGGAGATGGGGAGGGACAGGGAGGTCTGGCGTGCTGCAGTCCACGGGGCCGCAAAGGGTCAGGCACGACCGAGCGACTGAACAAGACAACAACCTGGGGCGTCGGATCCACCATCCTCTCCTGGGTGAGCTGCAGTCCGCCCAGCAGGCAGCCCAGGTCGCGACCACGCTCTCGTGTTACCTCGCTCGTTACTTCCGCCTGGATACAACAAACATCTTTTAAGTGAGAAAGACTGTTCTCCTTTCAGTTTTGTTTGAACCACATCATTCACAAATAACTGAGTGACAAAAGATGGGTGCAGTTCCTCCTGCTTGGTTTTAAGGAGGTCAGTCTTTTCTCTCTCTGAGAATATGCCTGAAAGCGGTGGTTTAACCAAGTTGTTTGTTTATTTTTGTTTTTTTGTGGTGGTTGTTATGTTTTCTTAAACCAGGGTGGTCCAAGTGAGAAGCACGTCCTGGGAGCATTTTAACTATTAGGTCACAAAGAGAAAATTGTGAAGGCTATGCAAAACCTCCCCATGCTAATGAAACCAAGAGGTTATTGCTCTAAGCTCTGGACAAGTAATGTTAGCTTAAAACCCCAGGGGTCTGTCACCCGGAAAGGCGCCACAAGGCTCACAGACCAGCCCTGCTCAGCTTCCCTAGGTCAGCTGGAATCAGGGCTGACCTGACCCTTTCCCAGCTCTCACTCGGTAAGAAACGGTTTGGCCGTATCGGTAGGGCAAAAACAGAAAATAAAGCTCTGAATGAGCCCTGATGCTTTGAGAACGCGCGAGTTGAGTTAAGCTGGTTAAGATGAAGCTCCGTGAACTGCCAGGCCTGGCTCAGTAACTGCCCTGCCTCTATTCTCGAAAGATGCCGACCAGAAGGGCAGGAAGGGGGTCTGAAGCCTCCTCGTGTGATGGGCACTTCAAGTCACTGCCCGGCACGTGGTGCCAACTGTTCCAAGTGGCTCCCGGTGAAATCACTTTGTTAGTCAACTTTGTATTTCAGCTTCTCCTCGTCGGGGACTTCAGGACCTCACCAGGCCAAGTCATTTAAAAGAGAAAGAGAGAGGAAGAGGCATGTCCTGTGGAGTTATCAAGGGTCAAACAGCCTTTGCTGAAGTTATCCAGTTTATAACAGACCTGGTGAGATGCAGGTTTCAATCAACACCAGCCCCAGTAAAGACCTTTCTCCTGGTCTGAGGAGGGGGATGGGAAGCGGAGCAAAAGGTTGCTGCTGAGCCTTAAGTGAGTTAAATCGGATTGACTTAAATAAAAATTCTGACAGCTTGTTTTCAAGCAGGAAAACTGTAAAATGGAAACCACATGCAATCCTGTGCCAGAGCCGCATTTAAATCATTCACACGTCAAAAACTCAGCGAATGTTTCTAATTTAGTCAAACACTACCTCTCTTTCTCCACAATAAGTCATCTTAATTTATTTCACCTAACTCTACTGTTTAAATGTTAACAATGTGACCACCAGAAGTCTGAACAACTCCTTTCTGATTTGGAAAATAAAGCAGTTTGTTCTGATTTTTTCCACCTTCCACAGAGCCAGTGACCACACAAGTCCCAAAACATTCAAGGCTCCCAGTGCAAATTAACTTTTCATGTTCAACTCAAAGCAAAATGCTTCCTTTTAGGATAGTGTGTTTGAAAAAAAAAAAAAAAAAGAGAGAGAAATTAACAGGCTTTACAAACCCAAACCAATGAAGAAGCCCAGTGACTCACCAGCTTCCAATACCCATGGTTCAAAATGCATTTTAAATTCTAAGTTAAGCTCAGTCATTCTCACTGGGACCTTGTAAGACAGGAACTGCTATCTCTCTGGAACTGGACCATCGAGTAGGAAATGTAGCCACATTAACTTACAAACATACAAAGGCCTCAAGGCTAGAACATGCCTGTGACCCCGATCTTGTACTTAACTTGCCCCCTGCAGAAACATCACCAAGAGATGAGTGAACACACGTGGGAACTCCCCCCTGGCCCGCAGGCCAGGGGCAGGACCAAGCCCCACACTCCACTGCCGCTCTGGGCATGAGTGTCAGGAAGGCAGGGCCTCGGGAAGGGCCGTAATCTCCCCCGTCTTCACTGGAGAACACTCACTAGAGAACTGTTTGCAGGTGCCTCAACCACTTGCAAACAGTGCCTGCAGACATGAGGGCATTTTCCCCTTTTCCAAAGGCTGGACACCTCTCTCCTTGTGATTGTACAGAGCTGCTCTGCCCAGACTTGCCTGTCAATTCTTAGTCATCACTTACAGAGTAGTTCATGATTGCAATATACTCTGCAAACGTGTTCAGCACTTTATATCCCTTGTCTGCTCACGACTACCTGTGCAGGAGAAGGAAGGCGAGTCGGCTGGAGCTGGGGTTCAGAAGCCACAGGGAATGTATGTGTGAGAACACATCTCTCCATGCGCTGGGCCAGTGATTAATTCCCTTCTACCCTGTGATACATCAAATCTTGGCCCGTTGGCCCAGGCCTCCTATTCTTGAAGCTCTTTGAAGATCTCAAAAGCAAATTTAGTAGTCTGAGGCTGAGTTTCATGAACAAACCAGCAGCACTGCTACCACGGACAAAGGTCACAGAACGGTGCCTCATTTCTCTGCCTTGGCTTCATCATCTGTGGACAAGAAGTCATACCAGGAGCGAAAATATTTAAGGCATCTTAGAGTATAATCCGCATCTCACACCTCCCTTACCGATAACTCGATTAGCTGGCAAGCCACCTCCCTTACAAACCCAAAACCTAGCAAAGAAGAGGCCATGGCGAGAATGTTTTCATAACTGTTTTACTTATCTGATTTCATGGTTACTGAACATTAACTTGCATGTACTTTTAGCACGATTAAATATTTAAGTTCCAAGCCCACAGTAGATCATAAGCAGCCAATCTTAGGGAGTAAGGCTGGAGACAGTGGTAAAATCTGAACAAAAGTAACAGGAAGAACGCACAGAAATGGCACCTACACAAAAAAGCCTACCCAAGATCTCCAGCCCTGGCACTCACAGGCCATTCAGCTCAGGGCAGTGTTTCACACACCAAAACTTGTCAAGCACACTCCTGTGGGCTTGCGAGTTGCCCTTTATAATTTTCATTTTGTTTGTTTCCGTTCTGAACATGATCTACCTTTCTAACTGCGAGCTCATCTACTTAACCCTCTTAGAATTTAATGCTGTTATTTTAGCATCAGCATTTACATCCAAAACACACCGGAAGCCAACTGTGTTCTTCTAGCTGTTTCACACCAAGAGGAAGAGAAAAGGTGCATTTAATATACAAACACATCTTTATATACCCATCTGAAGACCACATTATGTCATGGTGTTCTGTGGGAACTGAGGCTCTTCGATACCTGAAGGAAAAAGCTAACTGAAATACCAAGGAGAAGCGTTCCACAACTCAAAGGCACTCACGCCTTTGACGTCAGTTGTTGATTCATGTTTGAATGCTAAAATTTAGTCTTAGCAAAGTATCGGCATGTCACTAAACTGACGTTTGGGTTTGCATTTTAGAGTCTCATCTGCGTTTAATGTGTGCATTTAATTTATAGTTATAATAAAGATCCAGAATCATAAGACATTTATCCCTAATGGTTGTAGTATTTAAGTATCTTTATAGCAGAGTAATTTATAATGACACTGAGGGGCAGTGAATATCTTTTATCTTTAAAGGGGTCTCAACTGCCACAGATGAAAACAACTGCTCTGCCCACCTGGGAACATCACTTTATTATCTCATCAGAAAATGAAGCTACTTTCACAGTGATGACCTTGCGTACCGAGGAAAGTGAGATTATGTTCATTATATTCTCTTCAATGCAAGCAATTGAAAATGTCCTTTAGAAATATTTCCTCTAAATATAATTATTTTAATTGCGTTGCTTAAAAATGATGACTCTTTCACTATCCAAGTAACTCAGTTATCATTTATATAATGAAAACTTCTCTTCATATCCTTGGAATGTGTTCTGCTGTTTAGGATATGAAGCTATTTCTGTGATATGAAGGTACCCACATGTATGTGTCTTTTGATGAGCAGAGAGTGAAGCTAAATTTATGTACACATGGAAATGGCTTCAGCAAGTCCCTAGGTAGACAGGGCCAAACTGAAATGTCAGCTTAGGGTATAGAACTCACTATCTGTGGAGAGGAGTGATGAGGAGCTCTGGCCACACGCTAAACAGCATGAAAATCTCTGGATGGTGGTTCTCAAAGTGTGGTCGGTGGACCCCTGGGGGTTCTGCAGCCCTTGTGTCCGGGTCAGGGACGTGGAGGAGCAGGGGCTATGAGATCAACCAATTTTCAGAATGCCGCAAAGACATCACTTGCCTTTCTCACTCACACTGTCTCACGAGTGCATAGCGGACTTTTCCAGTGTGTGATACTGTTAGTAGCCTGAACGTGGGAACAGATGTTGGGACCCAGCTGAATTCCATTACGCCCGACATCAGAGAGACCTGGAAACACACTGCCTCCCTACTCACTACACTGACAGAGGGCGTGAAGGTTCCCCCCACCACAAAACACATTTACATGTGATGGGCTTATTATTTTTAGATGAATCAATCTTTTTTTTTTTTTACACCTATTCAATGCTTCTCCTTATCTCCCTGTGCTGAGCCCCAGACTCCGATATTTGGCTCCCTGTTAGCTCTTCTCCGGGATGTCTAAGAGACATTTCAGACTCTGCAAATCCAGGACAGAGCTGTGGCTCCTTCTGCACACGTCTCAGACCTGCTCCTCCCCAGTGCCCATCCGGCTCAGGAACCAACACTTCCATCCCCTGTTCTGTCCAAGCCAAGAAGTCTCTTGGCTTTAACTCTTTTTCTCCCTCCATTCTTCATATTCTATACATGTTAAAAATCCCCAGACATTCCTAGACCAACCCACTATCAGACACAATCACTCTGATCCCAAGGTGATCAGGGGACCATTTTGCCCCATCCCCCCTGTTCCCACCCCCTTCGCAAATGCTCATAAGGAGGAACGCTGTAGCTAGTAAGCATAGACTAGGGGTGCTGCTGAACCCCCAACAACGCACAGGACCACCCCCTGGCCAAGACTTACCTGAGCCCAGCTGTCACTCATCCCCAGGTCGACAGCCAGCTCTGGTCCACGCCCCCGGTCTGTCTCCACTGGGTTATCCCAGCAGCTTCCTCACCAGTGCCCCGATCCCACTCTGACTGCCCTCCCCCAGCTCTGGTCCCTTCTCCACACAACAGCTAGCTCGTTGTTGTATACATCCGAGCGTGTCTGTTTCCAGCCCATCACTGGCTCCCCGCTGATGTTGCAGAAGCTGTCACTCCTGCCGCAGCCGACTGGCCCCACCTGCTCTGGTTCAGCACACCTCAGAACTCAGAGCTATGGCCTTGCTTACATGTACGTGTCCCGACCCACCCTCCCACCACCAAACTGCTGTGGCGATACCCTAACATCCCTGTGTGACTGTACTGTGCAGTCAGCCTTTAAGAAGGTAATTAGGGTTAAACGAGGTCATCAGGGTAGAGGCCTGATCCAACAGGACTGGCGTGCTCCTGGGAGACAGCTGCTCTCCCCCACCACGTGCGAATGCAGCAGCGGCAGCCATCTACACGCCAGAAGAGATGCTCCAGGACCCCACCCTGCTCTGGCACCCCGATCTCAGCCTTCCGGCTTCCCAAGTGTGAGCAGCAAATGTCTCCAGCAGAAGCCACCTCAGCTCTGGTACCCTGGCTTCACAGCCCGAGCTAATTCACACACCATTTCCCCCCTCTGCCAAGGTCCAGCTTGGTCGTCGGTCCGTATCTGCTTCACAGCCTTTTGTTCTTGCTTTGCCCCCTTAATTTCTAGTGGCCGACCCCCAGCAACCCTTCTCAGCGAGCCCAGCCTAACAGCACCACCGCCCTCCCAGCCACACACCTACCCACCCCAGCACGCCTGCCCTTCAACCACAGCGCCCCGTTTCTTACGTTCCCCTTAGGGAGTCATCTCTAGCTTATTATTCTGTTTATCATCTGTCTCCTCACCCCATCCCAGGAGAAACCTATCCCATCTCCTTCACTGCTACCCAGGGACAGGACACAGCATAGGTGCTAAGTGTCAGTTTAATAAGCACACGGATGAATCTGCCTTTGCAGGTTTCAAACTGGAACGGCTGAGCATCTCCAGCCATTTTCTGAGCTTGGCCCACTCCCACCTCCCAAGAAGGTCATCGAGTTTGTGACGATCTCAGGGTCCCCTGGGGATAGAGGGGGACAGGAGAGAATAATTAACGGCAGTATCTGCATTGAGTAGCTACCCATGTCAGTTCAGTCTGGGGAGCATCAGATCTCAATGTCATGTTGGAGCACAGGCCTGGGGAAAAAAGGCCCAAGGAGGCACAGAGTGAGTCCCCAGTGTCCACTCTCCACACCCACGAACTGAGGAGGGGTCCATGTGTCACACGAGTAAGGCTCACAGGACCCAGCCTTCAGCTGCCCCAGAAACCCAAGGCAAGCCGTGGAGGCTGGGCGGCCGGGAGAGGCCCGCCGGCTGGGATAGCTGTCCGTTCTTTCTACCACACTCCATACGCCCCGGTGCTTCCAAACCACTGGGTCTTTGAAAAGGGAGTCGTAGTAGCAGTGTCCGTTGCTCAGTCCTGTCCGATGCTCTGCGACCCCACGGGCTGCAGCCCACCAGGCTCCTCTGTCCATGGGATTCTCCAGGCAACAATGGGTGGGTTGCCATGCCCTCCTCCAGGGGCTCTTCCTGACCCAGGGACTGAACCTGGGTCTCCCACACTGTAAGGCATTCTTTACCATCTGAGACGCCAGGGAAGCCCTTGACAAGCAAGCCTGCACACACATGCAGAATGAGGGGTGGGGATTTTGTAATGGAAAACGGACAGTGAGACAGCCAGACAGTCCTGATGGCCTGCTGTGGGCAAGGCACCCGTCAGCTTGGGAATTTCAGGGAGAGTCCTAAGGAGGGCGAGGCGCTCGCTTCACAGAGGGTCAGGGAAAGCTGATGACACACCCTGATGAGGGCCACCCGGGAAGCCTCAGGGGGAGACGGGCATGATGGGGGAGAGAAGGGAGAGGTGAAAGTTTCAGCAGAGATGAAGCGCGCTCGGGCACGAGAGTTGTAACTGCCCGGGCACGAAGTCCAGTTGGAGAGGACTGGGAACGTGGGCTGGGGGCTCAGACAGCGCTTCACGTGACGCCCCCACTCATGGGCAGGAGGAGGGGGGAAGCTGGCTGCAGGGGGCACACCAGACATATGCTCACTCCCGCCAGGAGTGGCCTCAGCCAGGGCGGGGCAGCGTGGGCAGCAGCTCAGGAAAGCACTGAAAGGTCAGAGGGGCTGGCGGCCCCGGCCACACAGCTGCCTCCCAGCAGCCTTGCCTGGGGAAGACGAAGTTCCCTCCCAACCCTGGGATCAAAGCCGGGAGTGCTGTGACCGTCACTGCCCCCAAACACACCCCAACATCAGGGCCGCCGACCATTCTCTCCACCCACTCAGACAGCGGGAGTAGATGACCCAAGAGGTGAGCCTCCCTCCCCCCGACACCCCACACCCAACCCCTTCCAAAAACATCACATCTTTTCCTCCATAAATAATTGCAACAGGGTGCCGTAGCTTCCCCCAAACAAACAATAGCCAGATTGTGCCCTGTTTGCAGGAGCCCAGCCCAGTGCCCACAAAGGCCTGCTTTCACAGGCCGGCCTCTCTCCGCTGCAGAAGGGTGGGTACGATGCCCCCTCCTCATTTACTCAGCAACTCCACTGCAGTGATTCCTTCAGGAAAGGAAGAGGCTGGGCCGTGAGCACAGGGAAAGGGGCAGTGCCCATTCAGGACAATGCCCACTGTTCCCCAGGCTTTCCTCTGCCTTTGACCTCACCCAGGAAGCTCTCCTTTCACCATCTGCTCTAAAATGCCAACCACGTCATTTTATGCAGGGGATTACTTGTAAGCTTTCTATGAAATGTCACTCATGATTTTAAATTGTAATAAGCTGAACGTTTCAAACTAGTCCCGTTTTTATGTCTCAAAACTTCATACTCCTTCAGAATTAAACAGAGCTTAAGTGAGTGCCTATATTTTTCTGCTAATTATTAATACTCTTCCTGGTTAGGAAAAGGTGAACTAAAGAACCAAACTCATTACTTTATAAGTGCTGCTTGACTTGTGTTTAGAAACACAGAGCATTATGATTCCCTTTCAGAATTTAAGTTTGATTTTCCCCACGGGTACAAGGAAGCCCCTCAGCCAGAATGCCTTATTTACCAGCTGGAGTATGTTCACTGTGGCAGGGGTGGTTCAGTCGCTAAGTTGAGTCCTGAGACCCCCCTGGACTGGGAACCCCCAGGCTCCTCTGGGGGAGATTCTCCAGGCAAGAATACTGGAGAGGGTTGCCATTTCCTTCTCCAAAGAAGCTTCCCAACCCAGGGATCAAATCTGGGTTTCCTACAAAGCAGGAGGATTCTTTACCAGCTAAGCCACTAGGGAGGTTCTCAGCGTATTTCCACTGAGGAATTTTGAAAACCGTCTTGCTGTTACCAGTGATTCAGAATGGCCGCTCGTCCAACCTGAGCCAGTGACATTTGCCGCAAAGAGATTTCTTCTCCTATTTTAATGGTCTTTCTCCTACTCACTTCTTTCAGTCTCCCAATTTAGATGAAATGGAAATCCAATTTGCCAACATACTAATAAAGCCTCTGAAAGCCATCTGGAGAGCTTATATATTATTGTATTTTTTTTTTTCAAACCATGTAAACAAACCATATAAAGCTACAGCAATCAGTGCAACATCAGGGCAGAAGAAGGACCCTCAGCTGCATGGTAAAGTGCTCTTCTGGGCGATTCATCATTCATGCCAGTAACTTAAACTAAAATGTATTTTAAAGTTTAATCTCGGTTTCTCGACAGGACCTAGTGAGGCGCGCCGTCCACAATCATGTGCTTCGTTTGTTACGAGGCTCAAGCAGTGGACTCTGGTTTATTCAGCATCACACTGACTTCACTTATCTCTCGACTGACAAAAACACTGGAGAGATGCCTTCACACTTGCCTGGGCTTCAGCATTTTAAGTAAAAAGTCTCAACTACGGCAGACCAGAGTCTGTTACGGGCCTTTTCCCGCTGGATGGAGCTAGGTTATCAAAACTCATGGTGATTTTCAACATATTGAGTCATAATGATGAAGCTGGGTGGGCTTATCTCCAACCTAATTCACCAGAGGAGGAAATTTCAGGACCCAGGTGCCTCCCACCTTCGGTTAAGTCTCAGAGCGCAGACGTAAGAAACCGATGGGCCCACTCTGCATTGAGGAAATTGCCCTCATTTTCATCCGCTTCCCGGCACAAGGCAATGTCAACTTGTTTTACAGCGGTGCATTTCTTGTTCTTCAGGTATGGTGAGACCAGCAGATCAGGAGACGACTGCCACTGAAAAGGCAGTTTGTGGCCCCGGTTCTCGAGAGGAGTGTTACACCCCGCCGCTCAGAGCCCCACAGGGAAGTCCCAGGGCGGCAGACGGCAGAGGGGAGCACGACCACGAGCTTTCACGGTGGCGTCTGCAGGAAGGCGTGGGTGAGGCAGGTAAGCAGGCTGGGGATCAGCTGGAGCTGAATACTGGAGAGGGCTCTCGGGTCTACTTGTCTGGTACCTGGGGTAAGAACGGGCTGAGTGTGAGAGCCCAGACAGGAGGTGGAGGGTGGGGCCCGGGCTCTGGGCTGCTTAGCTCACATGTGAAAGGAGTGCTCACCTACTGTCCGAGGTATTGGCTGCTTCTGGGAGGGGCAGTCTCTCCAGGGTCAGCAAGGCCTCAATGCATTAAAGCAGCAAGGCACAGAGTACAGAGGCAAGATTAACACAGAAAGGCAGCGGCGGCGGTCTGGTCACTAAGTCGTGCCCGACTCTCGCAAGTCCACGGACTGCAGCCTGCCGGGCAGCATCCATCAGTTAAGTCAGAACTCCCAAGGCCCTGGGTAGGAACCCTTGTTCAAATCAAAGAGGATGACAAGGACATCTGAAGAGGAACCCCTAATTCATCAGAACAGCCAGCAAAGCCACCTAAACCACTGCTTTTCAGCTGAAGATTAGAAACAGCATAAAAGAAAGGAAGTTATCAAAACTTATGGACTTACGATAATGGGCTGATGGTCGCTTGCCAACAATAGTACATTTCGTGATCCTTGTGAAGGCAGCTTGCCTGGAGTCAAGCCCAAGGGGATGATCCACTGGTGAGCCCAAGGACAAGGCCTCAAGGAGAGGCCTGGACAACATGTGTATGAAACTCAAAGATAAAAGTTGACAGCAGGGGCAAGTAAGTTAGATAAAATTGGATATAAAAACACCACGTTGGAAAGGGGGTCCAAATGTTATCCAACAAGGTTTTAAAAAGCTTTGTAAAAAATAACATCAACGTAGACCACCACTAAGCATAATATATTGGCGACGTGGCTAACAGCTGAAAGGGTCAGAGAGTCCAAGGTGCTTTGTTAACCCATGTCAACAAGCTCCCAGAAAATAACAGACTTCAGCTGCATCCCAGGGGTCATGGCATCCAAACCAAGGCTAGTCAACAGTCTGGGTCTGACTTCTACTGGGTATGACCATCAAAGATGATATTTTAATTCTCAGGGGCATGGCTCAGAGGGTTGTTAAACTAGAATTTATCAAAGGGAGACTAAAAACTCTGGAGTAAAGAACAGGCATCTGGTCCCATCACTTCATGGCAAATAGCTGGGGAAACAGTGGAAACAGTGTCACTTTATTTTCTGGGGCTCCAAAATCACTGCAGATGATGACTGCAGCCATGACATTAAAAGACGCTTACTCCTTGGAAGAAAAGTTATGACCTACCTAGATAGTATATTCAAAAGCAGAGACGTTACTTTGCCAACAAAGGTCTGTCTAGTCAAGGCTATGGTTTTCCTAGTAGTCATGTATGGATGTGAGAGTTGGACTGTGAAGAAAGCTGAGCGCCACCAAAGAATTGATGCTTTTGAACTGTGGTGTTGGGGAAGACTCTTGAGAGTCCTTTGGACTGCAAGGGGATCCAACCAGTCCATTCTGAAAGATCAGTCCTGGGTGTTCTTTGGAAGGAATGATGCTAAAGCTGAAACTCCAGTACTTTGGCCACCTCATGCGAAGAGTTGACTCATTGGAAAAGACTCTGATGCTGGGAGGGATTGGGGGCAGGAGAAGAATGGGATGACCGAGGATGAGATGGCTGGATGGCATCACCAACTCGCTGGACATGAGTTTGAGTGAACTCTGGGAGGTGGTGATGGACAGAGAGGCCTGGCATGCTGCGACTCATGGGGTCACAAAAACTCGGACACGACTGAGGGACTGAACTGAACTGAAAGGAACAAGAAATGTTTAATCTGGAGAAGGAAATATTCAGATGGTACAGGAGAGCTGTCCTCACATATTCAAAGGGGCCATTATTTTGAAGGGATATTTGACTTATTTTTTATGGCTCATAAGACACAAATAGAACCAATGAAAGGGACCAAGTTATAAGGAAGTAGGGTTTTGTCTGTTTCTAAAAAGGAAGAATCTTCTTGCCCTCCTAAGCTGTCTGCAAATGAAATAAGTTGCCTCATTAGATGATGAGGTTCTTGGACACAGAGGCATTCAGGGAGAGATTAGTTATTCCTCTACCAAATACACTGATGTTCAGCAAACTTTTTCTGAAAAGAGATTTGAAACTCATGCTGTTCATGTGGCAACTCCTTGGCATGGCCATCATAGCAAGAAAGCAGCTGCGGAGGTAAGCAAAGGGGCACGACCGTGGTCCAAGAACACTTATTTACAAAAGCAGGTATGGAGGGCTGGATTTGGCTGCGTGGGCTCTAGTTTGTCGAACATTGACTCAAACTTGAGAAAAGCATTTGGAATCTTTGGTTTACAATAGAGTTGCTCACTTATAAATACGATATAAAGGGGTGGCCATATACCTACCTAAACACTTGACAAGTATTGCTCTTCTCAACGTTAACTCATTCTAAAAGACTAAAGTGAAAGTGAAGTCACTCAGTCGTGTCCGACTCTTTGTGACGCTGTGGACTGTAGCCTACCAAGCTCCTCTGTCCATGGGATTGTCCAGGCAAGAATACTGGAGTGGGTTGCCATTTCCTTCTCCAGGGGATCTTCCCAACCCAGGGATCAAACCTCGGTTTCCTGCATTGCAGGCAGACGCTTTAACCTCTGAGCCACCAGGGAAGCCCCCCAAAGACTAAAACAAGATATTTTAACTTTTCACCTTTAAATGGCAGAGTGTTCCTTTAACGGTGAGGTGGGGAGTCTTGTCTAAAGTATGTCAGTACTAGCTTCACTGTGCAGTAATTTGACAATAGTATAGCATAGTGTAGTGAAGTCGCTCAGTCGTGTCTGACACTTTGCGACCCCATGGACTGTAGCCTACCAGGCTTCTCTGTCCATGGGATTCTCCAGGCAAGAATACTGGAGTGGGTTGCCATTTCCTTCTCCAGGGGATCTTCCTGACCCAGGGATTGAAAGCGGGTCTCCCGCATTGGAGGCAGACGCTTTAACCTCTGAGCCACCAGGGAAGCTAATTTGACAAGTTAGGCTCTAGTATGCTGGGTTGATAAACTGCAGATACTAAGCAAACAGCACAGCCACTGCCCACAAGAGAGCAGAGGGCAGGGAGCTGGTCAGGTTACTCTGAGATGCAAGGGAAAAACTGCCCCCTGCCCCCTACACCTTCCACCATAAGGTTTGATATGCTGGGCCCATCTCCCAAGGCGGGCCTTCACTCAAACCATAAACATGACTTTCATGATCTCCCCTGACCACTCTTTGCTTAGTTCACCCCAAATCTGCAAAGTGAGGACCTGTGTGGGCCCCCCTTGGAGTGGAGCTCCCTGAAGGAGCTCACGCCAAGCTCCATGTCAGTCCTGGATGTCCAGTCCTTCTCCCACCTAGACCCCACGGTGGGGGAAGACCCCACGGCAGGGGAAGTGTGTCCTCCATGCATGAACAAACCCAACACGGGGAACACAGTCTCAGCAACCAAGACGGAGGGTGGGAAACCCCCCGGAACCACTTCTCTCCAAAGCAGTCGTGTCCACTGCAGGCACTCCCCAAGGACTATGTGGACATGCCTCGGGGTCAGGGCAGGGCCCTTATTCAGTTCTTAACATGGGAAAAGGGAATTGACCCACATTTTTTTTAAGCATTCCTCAAAACGCAACTGAGTTTTCCCTGGGGTTGAATCCAGCAACTCTGAGACTACATGCACAGGGTTTATAATCTCGTGTCCATGCAGCAGAGTTACAGAAACACAGAATGGAGGCAAAAATGAAGAAGAAAGAGCCTCCGTCACTGCCAGTTCACCACAGTGGTTCACGGCTCTTGTCTGGCAGGCAGGCAGTGCATCTGATGCCCTGGGTCTTGGCGCCATGCGAGCCTCTGGAGCTGGCAGGACCCAGGAGGCACAGAGCTCACGCTGATGGCTGCTCTCCCGGATCTACCAGAGGATAAGCAATCCCTTCCAGCTCCTGACCCTAAGCTGGTGGAGTGCAATCTCAGTTGCTCTTGGGAAAGGCTAGTCCAAGTTTACAACAGGAGGTCCGTAAGCCTCCCAGCACCCTGAAGGGCCACTGGCCAAGGCCTGAATCCCAGTGCTGCCCAAGGCTGACTCCAGCCCAGGACATGCCTTGGAGAGTAAGTGTCCCGGCCTTCTGGAAGGTCAAAAGTCAAAGGTCAAATTGAGCTCCTGCTCCGATTTCCACTATCCACACCACAGCAACCCCACAGCCTTCTCACCTAGCACTTGCATGGCCTGGCATGCTCCGGACAGGAGTGCATTTTCAGACAGTCAGTTCAGTCGCTCAGTCGTGTCCGACTCTTTGCGACCCCATGAATTGCAGCACGCCAGGCCTCCCTGTCCATCACCAACTCCTGGAGTTCACTCAGGCTCACGTCCACCGAGTCGGTGATACCATCCAGCCATCTCATCCTCTGTCGTCCCCTTCTCCTCCTGCCCACAACCCCTCCCAGCATCAGTCTTTTCCAATGAGTCAACTCTTGGCATGAGGTGGCCAGAGTACTGGAGTTCCAGCTCATCATTCCTTCCAAAGAACACCCAGGGCTGATCTCCTTCAGAATGGACTGGTTGGATCTCCTTACAGTCCAAGGGACTGTCAAGAGTCTTCTCCAACATTTTAAAAGCCCCTAATTTCAGTTGTCTGATAGAAATCTCTCAAGCTCACACTTGTCCGACCCTTGCACAGACGTAAGGTGAAGGTCATGTCGTGGTCTTCATCCTGACCCCGGCACCAAACCCCATAAAGGCCGATTAGCATTCTCAGTGGATGGATCCGCTTTTTAAGTTCCCATGTGTTGTTGGCGACACAGGTACACACAGTAGTCCCAGGGAGGAGGGGGGAGGGGGGGCTAAATAATCACTCCTATAGCCACCGTTCTTCCAATGCAAAGCTGCTGCATTGGCCGTATTAAAACTCAAAGTGAAACAATTCCTCATCGTTTATCCCACAGTTGGAAACATTTTTGAGGGAGAGAAACATATTGATGAGGAGGACGGAAATCTTTCAACTTCAGGTTTCAGAATTAATGAAACGCTATTTTAGTTGCAGTTATCTAATTTGGTGCTGACATCCCAATACCTTATTATTACTTTAAAATTCTTTACCATGTTAATAGCGCTTACACCAACAAATGTTACTTTCCCTCGGGTTGATCCATGCTCCTCGCGGGGATCCCAGCATCACCCTGCCCCATGCCAGGGGGGCCACACGCCTGTCCTGAACAACATGCATTTAGTATCTTTGGGTCACAGCTCCTTTCCCACACAAAAGTCACCCCTCAGCCATCAAAAAGAAATGTTCATTGGAGCTGCTCTTAAGAGAATTTTCCAACTGCAAGACAACATCTACAGGAAAGCTTGTGGCTCAAACATTCTGACTAAATTCACAAACACTATTTTCATACAGCTTGCTGTTGCTTCCTCAGACGTACACTGTGTGAAACACAGAGACTTTCTTTATATTGACAGAAAATCCTACTGCTGAAAGAAAGAAAAACAAACAAAAAAGAAGGCGAGAGACAGCGCATGCATTAACGGCTGACACTTCCACGGGTGGTGTTCTGCTGTGGTCCCGGCGCCACAGTGAGGTCCTCACGCGCGCTGGCTCCCTTAACCCTCACAAACCCCCGAGAGGGCACCCCTGTCCGTGCCGTCTTACAGAGGGGGAAACGGGGGGACCGGTGCCAGAGCCAGGATGGCCCGAGGGCACACCACTTCCGACACCACGCCAGGAATCTAACTCTAACAAGCTCCACACAACCAAAGTGCCTCTGATAGCACCAAGGAATTCGTTTCTTAGATAACGCTGCACGAGGAGAGTCTCCAGAAAGCTGCCTAGAGGCATATGGTTCAGTCAGGCAAAGAGAAGGTCCATCTCACAATGTGGTTCCTCTGTTAATACACCCACGATGTGGCCTGTGTTCAGTACCATACTTGGGAGAATTTAAGCTTGATGATTAGCATTTTGCAGCTGTTAAAAATGTGAAACTACCTCTGGATTATTTGAATCTATAAAATCCCACCGTGCTACAGTGGACACAGCATGCTGTGGAACAGGGGGACGACGTGAGTGGGCCTGGGCTGAGTGGGGCAGCTCTGACTTCAGGGCCCGCAGACCACACCTCCTCAGATCTTATGGAACTTTCAGCTTGAGTGATATTGACTATCACCTCTGGTTTAGAGTCAGCTGTACCCTCAAACACTCATGTCAATATTGTGCAGAGGTCTGGTATTCGTGAACACACACCCTCAGCTATCTCTTACTAAGTCCAGATAATGGGCCTTTCCAGCCACAGGACGACTCCTGGTTTTCAGCACGTGTCCATGAGGAAGACCAGTGCAAGACATATCCTTGGCTTTTTCTCCCTCAATGCTGAAAAAGCATCATGAGAGAATCCCTATAGGAGTGCTGGTAACACCTACTGGAGAGTGTTTATTTAATATTTATTCTTACATATGCCAGTTATAGAGAGAGGTTCCTATTACTCAACCAGAATTTTTAAGAAAAATTTTAGTTTAACTCTTACGAAGAAAAAAAGGAAGGGAAGAGAGGAGCAGAACTTTCAGCTGGGAGACACCAGCAGAGGCACTGCAAGAAGGGGTGGGTCTATGGCGGCCTCACCGAGCCAGCGCGGCACACGGGGCCAGCAAGACACACGGAATCTGCGCGGCACACGGCGCCGGCGTGGCACACGGAAACTGCGCGGCACACGGCGCCAACGCTGCACACCGAATTGGCGAGGCACATGGCGCCGGCGTGGCAGGCAGAGTCTGCGTGGCACACGGAGCCGGCGAGACACACGGAATCTGCGCGGCACACAGAGTCTGCGTGGCACATGGAGCCAGCGGGCACATGCATCGCGCGGCACGGCGCCGGCGCGGCACACCGAGTTGGCGAGGCACACGGCGCCGGCGCGGCAGGCGGAGTCTGCGTGGCACATGGAGCCAGCGTGGCACATGCAGCCAGCGAGGCACACGGCGCCGGCGTGGCACATGGAATCCGCGCGGCACACGGCGCCGGCGCGGCACACCGAGTTGGCGAGGCACACGGCGCCGGCGCGGCAGGCGGAGTCTGCGTGGCACACGGAGCCCGCGAGGCACACGGAATCTGCGCGGCACGTGGAGCCGAGCCACCTCAAGCGGGCTCAGCAGGTGGACACGGCATTGCAGCGTCCCTCCTCCCGTCTTAGAGCCCTGCACACCTCTGACACGCACGGTTCTCGTATCCCAGCTCTTCCGCCAGCACCGCCCCCCACCTCACACTTTCTCGCCAGGGAGCCCCAACTTCCCAAATACGCGAGAAGGACGAGGACAGCGGTGGGGGGAGAGGCTGCGTTTTGTGCCAGGGTGCTCATGGACTATCTGAGAGTGACAACCACAGGGGGGCCTCCTTGGAGCGCCCCCGGTAACTGCAGCACTCCCTGAACAGCTGGCGGGGAGCACCAGGGAGACAGAGAGCGGGCTGTGGGGGCGGCCAGGGGGCTGCCCAGCGCACAGGCAGACCTGCGCCTTCTCTGTCGCATGGGACAACCCTGGGCCACTGGCCGACCGCTGGGCCTCGGCCCAGTCACTGTGCTGACCCGGCCTCCCCAGTGCTCCTAACGAGCAAAAAGCTCAGGAAAGATTCAGACTCTCACAGAAACTGGAAACAGATAAGGAATCAGAGGCTGGATGGGGACATGTGTGGGTCCACGCGGGCTCCTGCCCCTCACAGACATACGTGGGCACCTGCCCCCAGGCCGGCCCCTAACAAATTCGGTCCAGTGCTCACCCTCCAGAAGGGCCACAGGAGACGCATGGCTCGTGCTTCCCTAGTTCAAAGGGCCAAAGATGTGCTCGTCCTCCCCAACAGCAAGCACAACCATGAGAAATGATTTTGGTCGTAAAGCCCACCAACCAGAAAGACAAGGATACTTAAGTCCTTTATGTTAGCTAAGAAAAAAATAATTTATGGTGATAACTTAGAGCTACTTCAGGATTTCAGAGGGCCTTTTAAGGACCATGGTTAAAGGATTAGTTAGTTAAGCAAGACAAGCAAACCAAGCAAACCAAATCCTTCTTCCTGAAGTTATCACAGGTCACCACTTATAGGAAAACTAAGAGGCAAGAGGGCTGCATTGCAGGGGTGCTGGAGGTGAGGATGGGCAGATGCACAGTGCCTTGAATGAATCCCACCCACCCACCCACCCATATAAATGGACCGAGATCTTCTGGAGAGGACGAGCATAAGAGCACATGGCAATGCAGCCTGCCTTTGGGAAGTCTGGTAGTGTTGCTCTGCCCAAATACAGGGTCTAGGAGCGCACACTGCAGGGAACACAAACCCCAAGGAACCCTAGGCTCTGTGAAGAAAGAGAAACACTCCACCCAAAGTGAAAGTCAGCCTTTCAAGGGCTTGGGGTATAAGACCTATCCAAATTTCTTTTAGTTTTTCATTTGCCTGCCAACTCCAGCAGCAGAAAGTTTAAACAGGTGCATCTTCACGTGAAATTTAACCTGCTCCTCTATGAGATTGCCCTGTACCTTAAATACTCCACTAATCCCTCAGGATTTGGAATCACGCATCTAAATGCAAATCTTAACTACAAAACCACCCCAAAAGAAAAATGTCCTTGAACATGGCGATGCTTTCAAACTCTGGAGGCTGATTATCCTGGATTTCTTATCCGCAAGAATCTCCCGTTTTTGTTTATCCTCTCCAGTTCAGTGTATCTTCTAACAAGCGGATTAGCGAGTGTTTTCTGAGCGGCTCTGAGGCTCTCGGCACTCCCCCCGCACTCAGTCCCGCTCACACTCTTGCTGTGTGTGTGCCCAGCCCCCCACCCGGCACCCTCTCCTTCAGGCCAACCCCCACCCCCAGCACCTACCCTGCAGGAGCGCTTCCTCCTCCACAGTCTCCAAGCTAACTACCCTGCTTTTAAGACGAAAAGGCATGTGTTTATTTCTTCCCTTCAAGAAAGGCATGTGTTTACTTCTTCCCTTCTGCCCCCTAAATCCTTTGTCTTAGTCCCAAACCAGTCCTTGGAATACTGGCAACGCAGAGCAACATTCAGAAGAGATCACTCTGCAAAAATGGCACGATAATACCTCAAAGAGACATTTCACAGCTTTCTGGAACTACAGAGGAAGACTTTTTCATTCCTCTAAATAAACAGTAATGTAATAAGTACATAAAACAGGCTACTCATCACCTCAGTGTTCTTACCTCCTATCCAGCTATTATACATGAGCACTACTTGGTGAGCCCATGACTACGAACAGAAGTGCATTTCTAGATCTGTACATTTTTAATTACCTCCAAGTTACTGAATCCAGCTCAAGGGGAAAAAAGAGTGGTAGCAGCAGTAGGAAACTGAGTTTTCATTGTGTTTCAAGCCAGGTACAATTAAAAAATCATTAGTTCAGTGGCAGCCTAAAGCGGAAAGAAGCAATTGCCAATAGAACATGGCACGTTACATTTATTTTTCATTTCAAGCAGCATAACTCCTGTCTGAGAAAACACACGGAACTACATGTAAAAAACATTGTAAGATAAATGAACCCAAAATTCCTGATTTGCTGAAGACCATGAACACGAGAAAGAAAAATATAACATCATTAAAAAGACATCCTTCCCATTTGGAGTTCACGGTCAACTATGTATTTTATGAGAATGCGTTTAACACTCGATGGATCAGATGGACAGAATTCTATTACAGAATCTCAACCACGAAACACGTGCAACCTGATGCCAACATAAAAGCGAGCGCAGAAGTCCTCTGAGCTTCATGGAAAACCATTTATAAAAACTCACAGTTATGGAAAACCATTTATAAAAACTCACAGTTACCTACTTTAGCAAGAGATATTGTTAGACTAAGGTCAGAATTAGCAACCCCAGCATACAGGAGAAAACACCAAATGCATAAAACACCAAATGCATAAAACAGACACATGTATAGACGTCCAAGGCCATTTAAGGGAAAATCAGAGACCCACAAGGCAACAGATTCTGAAGCACCAGGCTTCACAATAGTGCCATGGGTTGCCATAAAAATGATCTGTTTTAAAGAAAGCAAAGTGCTGTCAATGAACAATTAAGACAAAATTGTAAATACCGTGCACTCTGAAAAGTGGGCTTTGATTACTTGGGAAAACAACCCAAGCAAAAAACGTATGTTTCAATGAGGCCAGACGAACACAATGCACACAGAAGATGGCTGCGACCGTGGCTACAATGGGATGCCTTCTTTCAGAGTGAATTTGCGCACACTGTCTTTCAAGGAGCCAAGTTCAAAGCCTTTGCTCCCCAAAGTTGCTGCTGGTCTCAAGATAGCTCTGAGATACTTTTTGAATTTGACAGTTTGGGCTCTCTTGACCTCACTGGTGAAACCCTCCACCTGTAAGCCAAACAAAACCAAACCCCAAACATTCCTCAGTCCTGCTTTATCTCCCCGCTTCCATCTTCTACTCATCTTTCAGAAGGAAGAGGCTACAGCCCCTGCCTCTGCTGACACTTAGCCCCGGGGTCCTCCAGGGAGCGCTCCCTCAACTAAAGTGGTCTTATCACCAGTGGCACAGTCACCCACTACACCTCACTCTCCTAAATAAGGAAGCACCTGCTTGGGAAATATTTTGCTCCCTCTCCCGCAGCAGTCCTCTCCTGTTCCTTCTTTTAATGGTTACAGCAGTCCTTCCCCATCCCTTCCTGAAGTCCTCCAGGGGCCTAGCCTGTGGGCTTAAGTGAGTTCCCACTGTCAGCCGTAACACTCTGAATGTCATCTGAGAACCTGCCAGGCACACCCTGGGTCGGCTCTGACTTTCTTCTAATCAGAAACCCCACTGAACTTCAAAGCCGAAGCCATCGCTGTGCCCAGGGCTGGCCCACGCAGCGGGCCTTGAGTTCAGATCCGCAGGATGCGGACACGGTGACAGCATGCTGGCTGCTGGCCGAAAAAGAGAGACCGCACAATTAGGCCCCAAGACTAGCTATTTATGTCAAGTCCACAGTGCATTTCTTCTCATCCCTTCCTTGGGTATAACTGCAGGCAAAGACTTTCCTTTCAGGGTAAAAACCAAACCAAAACAAACACCCAACCCGGATCACCCCTGCCTAAAACAGCCCAGGTGTGGCATTCAAGGCTGGGGCGGGGCCGTCCCAATGGTGATGGGGCACAACACACCCACGCAGGAGAGAAATCAGGGCCACGGAAAGTGTCGTGTGAGCTGCAGGCTATGTGACAACGCACCGTCCGCACTGACCACCCCACGCACAGAGAGCAAAGCCCAGGCCGACTGGCTGCCCACACCGCCAGCAGAGGGAAAGCGAGCTGCCAAAAGGAAGCGGACCAGAAGCCTCGCCACGGGCGCTGGGCAGGGACGTTAGGGTCACTGTCGATTCCGTTTACACAACGTCCAAACACAGAGAGCTAAGGAGAGGCAGCCGGCACTTCTGGAGAGTTCGCGACTTCAGGCGTCAGGTATTCTAAAGTATCTGGCTGCCGCTAGCTAAAGGGGAGGGCAGGGCCCTGTTTAAAAGCTGGGGCCAAACCCAGCCTCATACCTCTGCCCTCAGGGTCCACACTGGTGGAGGGCACGCTCACCTCTACGGCAGCACGACTTTACAGCAGTCACTCTCCATGTACACAGCCGTGAAGCCTCAGAGCAACTCCCTTCCCCCAAACACACCCAGCGGCACCCATCTGGCACTTCTGATTCGGGGAATCATTTTGAGGGTGGTGTGGATGGCCAGTCGGTCTGGGGTTTGCTCTCTGCACTCAGGACAGTCAGGGCGACAGGCCTGATCCAGGCCTAAGGCCCTCTCCGAGGACAGCGGCCCTCTGCTGGGGCTGCGGGGGCACTGTAACCCCGCGGCCGCTCTCTGGAGTCTGTTTCGACAGAGGTTTGTTTCCTCTGGGACAATGCCTGCCCTCTGGGCTTCACTCCCAGTGGGAAGCGGGGGCAGGGAGGGGGACACGCATTGTCACACAGAGTCCAATTCACGCCAAACAGTGGCCACAACAATGAGGCTTCAAGGGCCACAAATAATGAGCTGCCCATTGGGAGCAGCAGAGCGGGCCAGGCCGGGGGGCCGGGCAGACCCCAGGCAGCAGGTGCCCAGATCAGCACCCCCTCTCCGGCGGGTGCAGGAACCCTGCCTGCCTCCTCGGGGGTGGCTCGGGGACAGAGACGTAACCAAGGCCCCCGGGGATGACGGAGCCTTGCCTTCCCTTTGCCAGTTCACTTCCCTTACCATTCCCTCCAACTAAAGGAGCAAACACTGAAGAAAAAATTTTAAAAATCAATGCACATACCATGCTTAGCGTCCTAATTTATTGACAGTTGCATGGGGTGGGGGGGAGAAAAACCTAATTTGAATTGACAAAAAATGAACAATATCCTTTAAAATACAGCCAGGGCTAGATGGCTGGGCATGAATGAAACGCATTACCCAACCGACTGCCGCCGTAACACAAGCCCTCCCTCCCCCGCCCAGACCTCATTCATAAAAAGTCGGCTCTGCCTCAGCAGCTGCGGAGCCGGCACTGGGTCTGCGTCTGCATTTTCCAAGACAGAGGGACGACAACTGAGACAAAGAGAGCCCCTCAGCCTCCAGCCCCCAGGGGCTCCTGCGCTGTTCCTAGCTGGCTCCAGGTCCGCCTGGATCGGCAGAGGGCCTCTACAGAGCAGCTCATGGGAGCAGGGCTGAAGCCATGCCCCTCTCCAGGGCATCTTCCCGACCCCAGGAATCGAACCAGTGTCTCCTGCATTGCAGGTGGGTTCTTTACCAGCTGAGCTACCAGGAAGCTACCAGGGAAGCCGGCTCAGAGGCCCAGTGTGGTATTAAAGAGACTCCCCGTCTGCTGAGTCACTCGCCGACTCCCTCACCTCCTTGCTATTTAAAAACTAACCACAAAAAAACAAAAATTGAAGATTCTTCCTTGTTTGCAAAATGGGGACTGCCAGTTTATCTAAAGACTGCCAAACTGGGGTGGAGGTGGCAACCAACTTTCAGAAGAGGTGGAGTTTTTAAACTGTCCCCTTTCAGCGTGATAGCACCATGCCTGAACTTTCCACAGCCAGGGCAGAAACCTCTAGGAGGTTATGCACAGCTTTAATTCTTAATACTACTTCTTACATTTCTAAAGAGAACAACAACAGCTATGCCGCATTCAGGCGGGAGTCCCCCGCGTCCAGCCCTTTTCCATGCCTCCCCTCTCGACACAGCTTCTCCCAGGCCCACCTCCTTCCTGCAACGAACAAGCCTCGCTCACTCACCTTCCCTTCGGACAGTCAGAAATCACCATGATAGATGAGAGGCTATCCATTTTCTTTAGACTCAAAACCCTTTTTCAAAACAAGGCCCGAACACAAAACCATGTTCTAATTTAGCAGGAATGGTTTCAATGCAAGAATTCAATAGGAGCAGAGTGCAGGAAGGGGAGACAGGTATAAAATCATTCTTGTTGCCCTAATACCAGAGCTGTCTTCCAGTAAATTGAGATATAAAATCTCCCCAGAGACAAGGTGATCTGCGCTATTAACTAGCCCCCTCTCTGCTTTTACAAAAAACACAAGCAGGGTTTCAAAAATCTCAGATGACAAGAGGTACAGGGGAGTCTGTTACACTTTCAGAGGATCCTAACTTTCACACTTCCGTCCGGCTATACTCCGGCCGTGCTCATCAGGGCTGGGGCCCAGGTGGCCTTGTCCCTGCCCGCCCCCAGCCGGGCCCCCTGCCCAGATGACAGACGCCCTCCCTCAGCGCCCTCCTGCACAGAGGAGGACGCTTTTCTACCATCCATTTCTACCACATTCTCTCCCCCCATCGAAGGCCTCCCTTCCCATCTTCACCCAGGGACTGACAGCCGAGGAAATGAGAAAATAACGTGGAGAGAGCAAATGAATCTTGTGAAATACCTGGTCTGTAATTAAATCACAATAATTCTAGAACCTCCTCAAGGGCAGCAATGTCAAGATATCAAACTGAGAGTAAAATAAACAAGTCTTATAGAAATTACACCAGCCTTGATAAAGAGATTACCTTAGTGGCTGCTGCCTGGAATCCACAATCTCTCTCTTTTTTTTTTTTTTTAAATTCATCTCAGACCTTCCAGCCTTCGTGTGAGAGTTCCCATGCAGAAACCTACAGGCCTGTGGCTCTCTGCAGCTTTACAGGTAAGGGGAAGGTACCGACGATCATTCCTGAGGGGCTCATGGAGGGAGGAGGTATATGAGTCACACATAATGCATACAGATTTAGGGAGATTTTAATACCTAAACTGTCTCTGGCCCCACTCCTAAACAACTGCTAATTATTAAAAATGTTTCTTAAGTCCTTGGGTGTGAGTATAATTACCCAAAGACATGGCAACTTCCCTAAAGGAAAAATAACATACACCCTAGGGTGCACATCATTTAATCAAGCTTCAATTCAGTTCAGTCGATCAGTCGTGTCTGACTCTTTGCGACCCCACAGACTGCAGCACGCCAGACCTTCCCTGTCCATCACTAACTCCCGGAGTTTACTCAGACTCATGTCCACTGAGTCGTTGATGCCATCCAGCCATCTAATCAGGCTTGATCCAAACTAAATGTGTGGTACAGGGCAAAATGGCTAAGTTCTCTGTCCTTCAGCAGCTTCATCTGTAGAGTGGGTATAACAATGGAGCTGACTCGTAGGGTAGTCATAAGACCTGGTACACAATCAGTTCAGTTCAGTTCAGTTCAGTCGCTCAGTCGTGTCCAACTCTTTGCGACGCCATGAATCGCAGCACGCCAGGCCTCCCTGTCCATCACCATCTCCCGGAGTTCACTCAGACTCACGTCCATCGAGTCAGTGATGCCATCCAGCCATCTCATCCTCTGTCGTCCCCTTCTCCTCCTGCCCCCAATCCCTCCCAGCATCACAGTCTTTTCCAATGAGTCAACTCTTCGCATGAGGTGGCCAAAGTACTGGAGCTTCAGCTTTAGCATCATTCCTTCCAAAGAAATCCCAGGGTTGATCTCCTTCAGAATGGACTGGTTGGATCTCCTTGTAGTCCAAGGGACTCTCAAGAGTCTTCTCCAACACCACAGTTCAAAAGCATCAATTCTTCAGTGCTCAGCCTTCTTCACAGTCCAACTCTCACATGCATACATGACCACAGGAAAAACCATAGCCTTGACTAGACGGACCTTAGTCGGCAAAGTAATATCCCTGCTTTTGAATATGCTATCTAGGTTGGTTATAACTTTTCTTCCAAGGAGTAAGCGTCTTTTAATTTCATGGCTGCAGTCACAATCTGCAGTGATTTTGGAGCCCCCCAAAAATAAAGTCTGACACTGTTTCCACTGTTTCCCCATCTATTTCCCATGAAGTGATGGGACCAGATGCCATGATCTTCCTTTTCTGAATGTTGAGCTTTAAGCCAACTTTTTCACTCTCCTCTTTCATCAAGAGGCTTTTTAGTTCCTCTTCACTTTCTGCCATAAGGGTGGTGTCATCTGCATATCTGAGGTTACTGATGTTTCTCCCGGCAATCTTGATTCCAGCTTGTGTTTCTTCCAGTCCAGCATTTCTCATGATGTACTCTGCATAGAAGTTAAATAAGCAGGGTGACAATATACAGGCTTGACGCACTCCTTTTCCTATTTGGTACACAATTAAGTGCTCAATAAACGCTAGGTGCCGTTGCTAAGCTCACCCTCCCGTCTAAATTCTCGGCTGACTTTCCAGCACACAGAACTAAACCCTTTCTTTTGTTCTTCCCCATGTGATGATCTGCCTGGGCCAGTCCTCTGCCCCTCACTCACGGGCTCCAGCCCCGTGACCTGCCTCTTCTCTGCCATCCCATAAGCATCCCACAAGCATCTGCCAGTCCTGCTGGCCCTCTGGGATGCCGACTGCTTCTCGCACCATCCCCACCCCCATCCCGGTCTAAGGTGCACACCCTCTGCCCTGAATCAGGGCACGTGCCTTCTGCTACTGGCCTCTCTGCTTCTGTCTGGGCCCTAGGGTCCGTGGTGAACTCAGAAGCCAGAGCTGCTCCTCTGCTCAGAACCCTGCCGTCGCCTGTCCCGGGCAAAGCCAAGGTCCTCGCCAAGGCCCCTGGCCCTCCAGCCTCCTGGCTTTCCTGCGCCCCTTCCTTTACATCTCTGCCCAAATGTCGTCTCCCTGGAGACCCCCTCTGAGCACTCTATGGAAAAGAGCGCCCCGCCCAGCCCACCCTGCTTTAACAAATGCTCCACAAGGCAAACACTCCCAGCTCCTGGCTCTATTCCTCTACCAAGAGCAGCGCCTGACACCAATCAGGTGCCCAGAGAGTGTCGGGCGAGGGAATAGCCCTGCCCCGCCACGCACACACCCCGAGATCACCCCCGCCTCGGGAGCTTCCCGCCCTGGGTCTCCTGCCGTCTGTCCCAGCATCTCCTCCTGGCTGACTCACGCTCTCAGAGCAAACTCCCCCTCCTCGGAGAGCCCAACACCAACCCCCCGACCCCACCCCCCACACAGTTACTCCTCTGCTCCTGCTCACAGGAGCACTGCTGTCTGCCGTGATGGCTGGACTGTGACCTATCTGTGCCACTTGAAAGGTTCCGTCCCAGAGGCATCTCCTCATCCCTGGACCAATGCACCCGCGCCCCGGGCAGGGCCTGTGAAGGGAGGTGGTGCGCACGCTGACAGTTTTCTACAAGGCAAATCTGGGGACGGGACAGAAGGGGCCGTCCTTCCCCGTGTCCTTCCCCCACACTCTGCAGGCTCTCTCTCAATGCAACACCCCCGTCGCCTGCAGACACCTCTATGTTGATGGGCTCCACGGTCGCTGGCAGAAGCACTCAAGAGCTGGGGCTTATTTGTGCACAAAGGAAAACAAACCTAAGTTACTGAATAACAGCTCGACATCTGTCACCACAGATGAGCAGCTCCACACACGGCCAAGGAACCCGCACAGCACGGCCTGTCCAAACACCAGGCGTCAGCTCCCCTGCCCCCTGAGCGGGCTTCAGCACGGTCATCACAGCTGCCCGGGGACGGGCTTAGCAACCAGCGCCGGGACCGCAGCGCCCAGGCCCCTGGCCTCCGAGGCACTCACCGCTGTGCAGCGGGAACATCAGGCGGCCCTCCTAGCAGGACCAACCACCCATCAGGCTGCACGTTTTGAACGGTGCTGCTGCTGTGGCGGTGGGGAAGCAAGGACCACAAAACGTGCTTCTGCGGGCCCTGCGCATGCAGGGCAGGGGAAGAGCCGTGGAGGATGTGGGGGACCCGCTCCAGCACCAGAGCCCCCCCCAAGAGGTGACAGCAAGCTTGCCGCCCCCCGAGACCCCGGGCCCCTGGCCTCGAGAGTCAGACGCGCTCTGAGTTCTGACAGGATCTGTGAGCGAGAGTGTTCAAACAAACCCAGCGTGAATGCGCACTCGGCAAACACTGGCCGCAGCTGTGGTGACGGGGGCTCCGTCTAGGTGCCTGGGAGAATCGGGAAGAAAAGCAAGATCAGATTCCTGCCCTTGTCAAGGGAGGTGGGGCTGAGGGAGACGCAGAGAGAAAGGGCCCCAAAGACGTCATTATTCAGTTAAATCATATATTATAAAATACGAAGTGGAGAAGCCAGGTTAAAATCACCAAGTACTAGTCATGAGAACTGAGCAGCTCAGACTGTGGATCCGGGGTTCCGAGACCTCTGAGGAGTGATGCTGTGTGCCGGACAAATGTGCTCCCGTAGGAGTGTAAACCAAAGGACCAAGCTGACCATGCGGCATGGCTTCCTGTGCGATTCTCAGCTCAGGAAGGACCCCCAGGCACAGGCCAGAGGTTCAGCAGCATTTGCTGCAGACACGAAATGCTCTGCATCAAGCTCTCATTTCTGCTACATGGCTTGGGGACCCTCTCGATCTGACTGGAGTGAATCTAGAACTGAGGGAGGGGTGGGCTTTTATAACAGACCCCCAAAAGCCCCCGGCACCCCCAACACCCAGGCACCTTTCCCTCTCCTCCACCCCCACCTTCCCAGGGGCCACAGGAAACACACTACAAACCAGCCAGCACACTGCCCAACACAACACCCAGCCCTCGCCGCCCAGGTGCCCTGCTGACACTCCTCCTGCCCTAGGGCTCTCACAGGCCCCACCACCTCCTCCTGCCCTAGGGCTCTCACAGCCCCCACCACCCTCTCCTGCACTAGGGCTGCTCAGGGCCCCGCACCACCCACTGAGCTACACAGCGGAGCACAGTCCATCCACAAGAAAGAGACGCTGAGCAGACAAGCACTGTCCTTCAGTATCGCCAGCATCCAGATATCCAAAAGGTTACATTACAAACCTCAGTGGTGACCTGGTGACTTTGTTTGCAAAAGATAATTTAAATCAGTGCTTCAACTTACTAGGAAGAAAGCATGACCAACACAAACGGGGCAAACCCCAAATATTTGGAATGTTCCATCCAGAAGCAGCGGTTCTCAGGAAATAGCATTTGTAAAATATGCTCATTAAAGTTAGATCATTTCTTCAAGAAACATAATAATTCTAACATAATTGTGTATTGTTAAATTTTTAACTTACTAATACATGTGGATATGTTTTTAAAGACATAAAATACATGACTATTTAACCAAGCCTAGAGGGCAGAGTTAAAATAACACCACATCCAGGTTAAAGTGAGCCTTCTTAAGGACTCTTTCCTTTCCCACCTTCTTTCATTCCAGTTTTTAAAACGTCAGTTAAATAAAAACTTACCTTTTAGCTATTTCCTAGATAATTTACAACTGCTATAAAACATGCAATTCTTTTCCCACTGCTTTAAGTCAGGGAGCTGAGGGCTAAAATGTTATTAATTTTCACATAATTTAGTGCTTATACATCAGCGGATCCAGATTCTTCCTTAAGCCAACCCACAGTGAGGTTAAGGTCAGGGAAAGATTCATGACTTGTGGTCCGAACCGATAGCAACACTAAGGTATAAACAATCAACCCATAGCTTGGAAGAGAGCAAAGAAGGCCACAGATTACACAGCGCTGACGTCCGCACAGCAAGGTTAAACACTCAGGCCTCAAACGACCAGGGTCAAGAGGCGAGCGATTTTCACTTCAGGGAGATACCAGGCACATTTTCCAGTTGAGTTCACGGTGAATCACGGCCACGTGGTACTGCAAGCCTTTCCCAAACTACTGCAGAGGAAGAGCTCTGAAATGCTTCCATTTTGAAGCCCACGACTACAACCAAATGACAGCAAACATTGGCAGAGCAGCTGTACACAAAAGTGCCTCAGAGGATCTCGGCTAGGAAGCGGAACTTCGCACAGACAGATCAGAAGGCCACTTAACGTAGAGGAGACGGTCTGCTTACTGATTCTCAAGCCCATTTCGTGAATAGACACAGTGACTGGCCCCTCCTGGAGAGCCACTTGGCTGTTAACAGAGCTGCTGGGACACCCCGCCTCCCCCTCCAGCCCTGCCCCCTTGCTTTTCACACGCACTGTGCTCGCCTGCAGGCCGTACCCTCTACTCCCTTCCACAGTCACGCAAGACCGACTCGGACAGCTGGCATGAAACCCCCGTCTCCTGAAGGGCACCTCGGAGAGCCATCTCATAGAGCCCAGAACTATGGCCCTAGATCCCAAACTGTGGAAGTCTAGACTGGTTTCTTTCTTTCTTTTTAAAGAAGCCAAGGAAAGTACTCTGTGTGCAACGTCTTATAAACCCACAGCTGTTGAACGTCGTCTTTCAGTCACGGAGCTGAAGTCAGGAGAGATGGCCTTTTCACAACAGCCTTTCCCTTCTGGAAGGGCACGCACAGGACGCGCGTCACGGCCATCGCACACGCAACGAGACCAAGTCAGCTCCCCCCTGTGCACCTTGCGTCACCTCAGGAACTAAAGCTGCACCCTAAAAGTCACCCCTGTTTTCTATTAAAATCTGAGCAAAGGGATAAACACACATATTTCAGAACATTCTACCTTTAAGGGTCACCAAGAGTTAAGGGTGTTCCCTCTTTGAATAGAGTTTTATCTTCATTGAAATAAAAGGGTCTTCACAGAGAATTTTTCGTACAGATCTCTGGATATAAATTACAGATTGATGTCAACACGGTGGAAGAAATTTGAGGAAATGGATGTTTCTTCCATAAAGTATTATATACACCACCGTATACATTCTAAGCTATAAATATTTAGCAAGGGACAATATGACATAGTTACTAATATTTGTGTCGAAATAGAAACATCTGAACCAACACTTTAACAGGTTGGCATCACCTTGAGTTTTAGTGTAGAGAAGTTTTGGGACACAGCCTCTTTTTACAGCGAAACATACTGTGACTACTGCTAAGATCGGGAGTAACCTGAGTCCATGCCTTAAAGGGCAGAACTAAGCCCTATTACTAGTGGTAACAGTAACAGGAGCATCTGATTACATGCAAGCTGGCTCTCTCTAAGCTCCGAAACATTTCAAGGCCTCCATCTTCATTACAAATGTTTGAAAATGCTTTTAAAACAGAGTTACTTATTGACAATACAAGGTGTTTTAAAAGGACTATGTTCCCTTCCTAAAAGGGAGACTATTTTCCTTTTTTGCTGTGTGTTAATTTTCACATCTGTCAGCAACTGACAACTGGATCTATTGAGCAATTGTTTATTCTTTTTGACAACAAAACTTCATATAAAATTGGAATGGAATTTTATGATCAAGTGCAAGAGAATTTGGAGCAACTTCACATCTAATAGTGCACAGACCCCAGAGGTTCTCTGTAGCGCCCCTGGGGAACAGGCCAGCCTTTGCATTGGTATGAACAGACAGGCCTGGAGCTTTTCAGGAGGGGGGAGGAAAATCAATACGGTAATATACAACGGCAGACAAAGCTACATGTGTTCACAGAGTTTTAGCACACAGAAATATCTGGTTCAAAAGCCTGCTGAACTCCAATCTGTATTTCGTCTCTCACAAGAAGCAACCCACAGCCACCCCTCCACCCCAAAATATCAACTCACTGAACATATAAAAAATTCTGTGTACACATAGAATATTGGTACAAAATACCCCAAAATGAAAGTGAACCTTTCCAAAATTAAAACTCAGGAAATTCAAGGAAACATCCAATAATTAAGAGGAATAATAACTGCCTAAAATTTGGGCTTTGGGAATTTGGCCTCCTACCTGTCCCCATCTAGGGACGCAAATCAAAAAGATTGAAGTTATAAGATAAAAGATACATATGAGAAGATCCATCCTATGTGGTAACCTGTGTAGTAGCTTCCCACCAGGATTCAGCCTTTGATGGTAACGGCTACACACTGATAGCTTGTACTTTAAAAGCCTCTTTCCAAACAGACAGACATCAAATCAAAATGCACATTTTAATTTTAGAAATGTTTTGTTGATTTGTCTTCTACATTTCCAAAGATGAATTTCAGGCAGGAATCCCACTTGTGGGCACTCTTATCTCTCAAGATAGCAAATGCTTCAGAAATGCTGAGCTCATATAATGATGGGTATGTGGGTGTGGCTGTCAGTCATTTTCACTTCTCTCGAGATTAAGCAACTACCATTTGAAGGCTCCGATTCTATCCCCCCTACGTATACAATATTCTGCCAGTTAACACTCATTTGGATCAGCAAATAAATGGCAGGGGATGGTGTTACTGCCAGCCCTCATACCTTAAACCTGAATGTCAGGAAGGCAATCTGACTCAAGTATTCTATGGGAAATGAATTTGGGGATTTTTAAGGTAATAAGGAGGACAAAAAGATTTTGTCCTCAATTTTTTTCTTAACTGCCTGGTTGGCCCTACCAAGAAAGAGTTGTATAAACCCCACCCAGTGTCTTCCACCGAATCCCCGGCCAGGTGAAGAGCTATGACAAGCGTATATACAGAAGCAATTTTGGCAGACTTCACTCTCCTCTCACCTTCTGCTTTTGCAAACCACACCACCAAGACCCTCCATCTGGGCTTGTGTAAAACAACAGGTACCTTAAATGTGCTCCCTTCCTTGGGCGCATCATCGCCATGGGACACGGTGCTGACCGTGCCTGTCAGTGACAATGCCACACGTGCCTGGGAACTTTGGCTCATTCCAGCACTGCAATTCTGCTGACTAAAAGACACTCAGCCTTTATCCGTCACACCGCCTTTTCACTGTTGACTTAAAAACTCGATCAGACAGTAGGTGGTCTTACGTGACTGGCTTCTCTCACTTGAACAGTATCTCCAAGATCCATCCATCCATTTTACTTTCTATCAGGCGGCAAAATAGCTTGTCTATCTGTGATATCAATGCTTTAGGTTGGAAAACTGTCCTCTTTCACAGTCCATGGGTCACACGTTACATGGCAGGTGGTCACGGATAAGGACTTTAATGCTTAAACAGATCACCACTCTTCCTGGCTTCATCCTTGTATGTGTAAAATTTAATGAAAAATAAACTGCTTACTATGGAGAAGGAAATGGCAACCCGCTCCAGTATTCTTGCCCAGGAAATCCCATGGACAGAGAAGCCTAGAGGGCTACAGTCCATGGGGTCACAGGGTCGGTCACAACCAAGGGACTAATCAACAAGAAAAACTGCTTACTAAGTTTAATAAGTTACAAATAGTAAGTTAAAAGTCAATTATTAGAGGAAAAGATACAAAGTAAGTTGGTTGTTGCCTTTTTAATTCTTTTGAGAAACCGGAGTAACATTTGTTGCATTTGGTAAAGGCACAGCATCCTGTAACAAGGGCAACCACACACACAAGGCTTCCCTGGCACCACAAGGATGTGATCTAGCCGCTAAAAGAATATATGCTAACATTTATTAGTCAGTAGTTCATTAGGCCGGAGAAGGCAATAGCACCCCACTCCAGTACTCTTGCCTGGAAAATCCCATGGATGGTGAAGCCTGGTGGGCCACAGTCCATGGGGTTGCTAAGAATCCGACACGACTGAGCGACTTTCCTTTCACTTTACACTTTCATGCATTGGAGAAGGAAATGGCAACCCACTCCAGTGTTCTCACCTGGAGAATCCCGGGGACGGGGGAGCCTGGTGGGCTTCTGTCTGTGGGGTCGCCCAGAGTCGGACACGACTGAAGCGACTTAGCAGCAGCAGCAGCAGTTCATTAGGCACTAAGTCAGGTGTAATCAAGAATCCATTATCCTGCCATCGGAACAGGAACTAACAGTTATAAAAACTTTAAGGGAAAGTTTGGGACAAGCTTCAGTCTCATGAAAACTTGGGCATGGGTTTGTATGTGATTACAGTTACCTGACCAGGGGATATCAAGAATATAAAGAGAGAGGAGACCAGGGAGCCAGGGGCTTTGCTGAGTCCATCAAAACTGCAAGGACGAGGGCCCCAGCTCCCAGGTCAGTGTCCTTCCCAGGCCCCATGATGGTTCCCTGTTCTACTTGCTGCATCAGCACCCGTGCACGCGGCAAACTGCGTTTGAGATGAACTCCCCCAGGTGTGTGTCATGTGGAGTTAAGGCTTTCTCTGCAGGTCTGCCACAGCCCCGTCGAGGGACAGGCCACCTGGGAAAACGGGAGAAATGACCCCTGATGGCTCCATCACACGCTCTGTCTAAACAAACAAAGCGGTGATCTCTCCAGGCAGAGACACGGGTCACCCAGGCGACCCCTGCAGGGTGCACCCCAGTGTGCTCAGACCCGCAGCATCGTGGCACGTGCTGGCACCCCCAAACGCACACTGAGGTGGCCACGCCCGATGTCTCTCGTGATGCCAAGACTTTCTTCCTCTGCTCACCTGCCCAGCTCCTTCCCAAACCCAAGTGGAACAGAGCCACTTGCTCCTTCACAGAGTACCCTTGGGGTGCAAAGTCCCAGAGCAAAAGCCACAGGAGCTCAGCGGCCAATATGCACTTCCTCCAGCTAAGTCACAGATGCTAAATGCTGGCAGATGGGGTGCACCCAGAGCAAATCAGGGCTATTTTCTGAGTATGGGCTTTTTTTCCCTCTGATATCCAGGAGTACCCCCCTCAGTCTCCTCCTATGGTGCTTCCCCTGGGATCCCTCTCTCATCAGAGCAGGAGACCCTCCCAAGGCCACAAAAGGGCCCTTGGGTTAGACTAGGGGTCCTGGTCACAGGATTTAAGAACATGTCCCTGAACAGTCTGCTTTTTTTTCTTCTTTCTTATTAAACTGTGAGACAAAAGCGCCTTCCCCAGAGAAAAAGTTCAATGGCATACATACTTTTAAAGGTGCACTTCAATAGTCCTGGTGGCATTTAACTACATTTAAGAAATGGAACGTCACCTTCTTCATAAGGTATGGAATTTTCAAATGAAAGACGATCCCCTCCTCAAAGTAAAGAGACTAGATGAGGAACAGGGAAGTAGTGGGCAGAGGAAGGGCAAACAGGAGGCTGGAGCTGTGACATCTGACTTTCCGAGACACACACTACATACATAATGAACATGATTACAGTATAAACAAAGATTAAGTATTTTTGCCTTTAAAAAAAGGCAGCTAGCCAGCTGACATCAACTTTATCGCCCCCATGGTTCCAAATGGAGAAAAAGCATCACAGACACAATTGTACAGCCTTAGAACAAGTTCTTATAAACAGAGTCAGGGCTTTTTTTTTTTTTTTTTTTGTCTTTCAAAGATAAATAAAGAAGGCATAACCTAGAAATAATATATCTATACAAAGAAAATATTACGCAGAAAGAAAGAAGTTGGCAATCATGATGTGAGTTGGGTTTCAGGGTTTGGTTGTTTGTCTTTCCATTTTACAGAAAGGTAAATGACGAGGAAAGTCAACTGGGAAAAGTAAGCCACGAGCTCACGTGTTCTCTCCTGTTATGAGCAGGATCTGCCTTCAGAAACTTAAAAAAAGGGGGAAGGGGGTTACCAAAGGGAAAAAAAAAATCCCTCTAAAACTAATTTCTAAATTGAAAGAAAAAATAATATTTAACTGACTCCCGAGCATAAAAATTCTTCAACCACTGTAATCAATTGAAACTGATGCTAGAAGTAACTGCTGAGAAACCACGAGAAATAAACATGAAGTCCACTGCTTTGCTGGAAACCAGGGAGATACTGAGCAAAGAGAAAAAAGAAAAAGGGGAGAAAAAGCATGTTTTTGCACAAGAATGGCAGAAGCTGTTTCTGCACAGTCCCCACACCATGGAATCATCTGCAGCAGCTCGGGGGACACCACCAGCCCTCACCTCCCACCCAGGGCCATTGGGGCTCACTCAGCACGGCCCAAGAAGCCTCAGGGAGCCCCGGTCAGGCCGAGCAGTAAACAGACAGCTTGAGAAATCGCACAAACTACAGAGCTGACATCATTATTTATATGCAATCAGAGAAAAGATCCCCCAACAGAAGGAGACGTGCATTAGATAAATGCCTTAAAAATCCTTTAATGGAAGAGATGCACGTACTATGTAAACAGACACTGGTATCTCTGACTCAACGCACCCTGCCTAAGTGACGGGGCTCAGAGCACAGGAAGGGAGTCTGGGATGCCGGAGACAGCAGCACGACTCTCCCTCTGACCTTGGCTGGTCCCAGCTGGCGGCTCCCCACCGGGGAGGTGCCCGCGTCTCCTCCTCCAGTGTCGCCCGTGCCCACAATGCAGCCCTGAGCCCCGGGGTGAGGGCAACGGCAGCCTCCACGTGGGCTGCTCTCCAACTCTGAAGGTGGCACAAAATCTGCTGCTTTCAGGGTAAAATCTACCCATTCAGAGGGCGTCTCAATTTCTGCTTCTGCACAAAGCCCCGCAGTCCAGCTTCGGCACGCACAGGTTACCCCAGTGTTCTTCACCAATCTACAGCAACCACGGGCCTAGTTACCAAAACCAAAAATGCCACAAAAGGGGAACAAAACACCCCTGGCCATCCCTGGCATGTGACCCCAGGCTCCAGCAGTCCCACAGGCAAACTGGGGACCCTGCCATTCCTCACACAGAGGGGCCTCGAGACTCATCCCTGCTGCCCACCCACCCACTTCAAAGGAAAGGGGCTCACACCACAAACGGCCTCCAGGCACACGAACAAAATGCTTGTGACCCATTCAAGAGGCAGACACACACCCCTCACAGAAACTACCATCTGAGTGTGCCAAGTTTTCCCTTCTGAGCTGAGGGTTCTCTAAGTTTCCATAGAGTGTTTCCAGTGTAGAAGTGATAAGGGCTGGAGATATACCCGGGGTGCAGGCAAGTGAGCGACTGTGTGAAAGCTCTTCACAGCAGCGTGGGCTGCAGCCCGCCAGGCTCCTCTGTCCATGCGAATCCCCAGGCAATGATACGAGTGGGCAGCCATTCCCTTCTCCAGGGGATCTTCCCAACCCAGGGATCGAGCCTGGGTCTCCTGCATTACAGATGGATTCTTTACCATCTGAGCCACCAGAGAAAGAGTCACCTTTTTCAGGCTCAATAAAAACAGGACACTCAATGCCCATTTCCCACGGGTTCAGGGCTCTAGCAAAGGTCGGGGGAGGGCTGGGTAATGTTAACTTGGATGCTGACAGGCAAGATTGCCTTGGCCATTTCCACATGCTCACAGCCCAACACCTGCTCCTGGATTTAGTCAACCTGTTCAGTGCAGTTCACTCAGTCGTGTCCGACTCTTTGCGACCCCATGGACTGCAGCGCTCCAGGCCTCCCTGTCCATCAGCAACTCCCGGAGTTTACTCAAACTCATGGCCGTGGAATCGGTGATGCCATCCAACCATCTCATCCTCTGCCGTCCCCTTCTCCTCCTGCCCTCAATCTTTCCCAGCATGAGGGTCTTTCCAAATGAGTCAGTTCTTCCCGTCAGGTGACCAAAGTACTGGCGTTTCAGCTTCAGCATCAGTCCTTCAGCATCAGAATCAGGACTGATTTCATTTAGGATGGACCGGTTGGATCTCCTTGGTCACAGTTTTGAGGGGGGCGCTATGACAATGTGGCACTTGTCTGAAGGTGTTTATTTGGAGGGCTGTGGGGGCATGCTCTGCCCCAGATGCAGAAAACTCAGGTTGGCCAGGAGTGGCTCGCATGGTAACTTCCTTCTCCCCCTGCAGGCCAGACAGACACCAGGGAGGACAGAAAATGAGCAGCGCGGTGACTCCTTCCCCGAGCCAGGACGGGAGGGCTCTACCCGACTCCCTCCGGCCAGGTCTCATGACCAAGGACTCACTGGTGGTGATGGATCCAGGGCACTCCTGGGGATATTTAAACTGAGCTACGGCCTTCGGGAATGTCATCAACAACCAGAAATAGTGCCGTTCCTGCCCTGAAGGCAGACCCTACGCAGTCCTCAAGTGGGTGAGAGAGGCGAGGAATGCCCGTCCCAGGATCGGTTCTCCACGGCTGAGGAAAAGGTCAGGATGGCAACAAGCTGGAAGGGTGTTCACATTTCAGAGGCAGCTCCAAACAGCCCAGCTCGCAGTCCACCTGCTGGGTCATCTTGTGACCGGCTGGCCCAGGAACAGTGTCCTCCCCAAAAGCCAGACAAGCCCTGTGAGAACCCAGACTATCTTCCCAACGTGGGCAAAAGGGGACAGAGGCTTCACGATAGCATGCAACCCATAAAGACGCTGCATGGAGGGCCCCACGCTCTGAGACCTGGAACCCCTCCTGCAGTCAGCTACTTTTTTTCCAAAAATGGGAGATCTGTTCAAAAAGGTCAAGATGTTAGTTGCTATTGTTGTTTTGACTCCCTGCTCAACAGTAAGACCACAGAGTAAGGACCATCTGCAACAATGATAATTACTCTGAGTCTGAGGTCTATGAGTCAAGGAAACAGAGCTGCGTCTTCAAGTTTCCCTCCCCTTGCTCCGCATCTCCTGGCCTCAACACGGGTGTCCAACCCTGAATGGCTGGAAGGAAGAAGCCCTGTACAGAGGTCATGAGCTGGGAAATGTAATGCTCAACCAGAGACCTCAGCAACTTTCTGATGCCTCTGATTCAGGAGCCTCTACGTGGCAAAGCCCTGTACACAGGTCATGAGCTGGGAAATGTAATGCTCAACCACAGAGCTCAGCAACTTGCTTCTGACACCTCTGACTCAGAAGCCTCTACAGGCATGGGGGTGTCTGGGGCAGGCATGGACCGTGCTTGGAAGGGGAAGGTGAGACAGGCATCAACAAGAAGGCTGGGTGGCGAGAGACGATCCATAATCGGATCAGACAGCCACCAGCAACCCAGGCACGCACACCTCCGCCCAGCTAGGCTGCAGTGCTCAGCGCGTGCACAGGTGTGCTTTGTTCAAGGAAACCTGGAAGACATCCACACTCCAAACTCCAACACGGAACCTGTGCCGGGCGTCCCATGTGATCAGACCTGCTGCCTCTCTTTCCCTTACTGCCTGGGGAGGCAATCACACCAGCAGGAGAGCCAAGGGAAAATGACACAGGCTACTGAGCATTAACACTAAGAGTATAAAAACAGCAAGCTAGACTGCTTTACCCACTTAAGTGTTTGAATTCTCAAGATGCCTCTAAAGGTGTATTTAGTCTCAATGTACTGATGAGGTCTCCGGACGAGTTTCACAAAACCCATGGGAGATACCATCTCACACCTATCAGAATGGCTATTATCAAAAAGACAAGCAATCAAAAGTGTTGCTGAGAATGTAAAGAAAAAGGAACCCTTGTGTGCCACTGGTGGGAGTGTAAATTGGTGCAGCCACTATGGAAAACCATACGGAGGTTTCTCAAAAAAATTAAAAATAGAAAATAGGATATAATTCAGCCATTCCATTCCTGGGCATTCTTCCAAAGAAAACAAAGACACTAATTAGAAAAGGTGCATGCATCATTCATAATAGCCAAGACATGGAAGTAATCTAAGGGCCTACCAACAGATGAATGGATAAAGATATGTTATATACACCAATATACAACGGAATATCACTCGGCCATAGAAAATGAAATCTTGACATTTGCAACATGGACAGACCTAGAGGGTATTTATGCTAAGTGAAAGAAGTCAGAAGAATAAACGCAAATACAATGTGATTTCACATATACGTGGACTCTGAAAATGAAACAGACAAACGTAACAAAACACAGAGAGTCACAGATACAAACAGCTGGTTGACAGAGGGGAGGGGGTGGGGGGATGAATGGACCAGGTGAAGAGGATTAAGAGGTACAAGCTCCCAGTGAAAAAACAGTGAGTCACAGGGATAAAATGGACAATGTGGGGAATACAGTCAGCAACAATTAGTATCTTTCTACAGTGACAGATGGTAACTAGACTTATTTGGGGTGATTACTTTGAAATGTATACAAATATCATATTTCTGTGTTGTACACCAGGAACTCACACAGTATTGTAGGTCAATTACATAGCAAAAACAAACTCATAGAAGAAGAGATCAGATTTGCAGTTCCCAGAAGCGCGGTGGGGGGAGTGCCAACATGATAATGGTGATCAAAAGGTACAAACTTCCAGTTATAAAACAAGTTAGCACTGGGGATATAACCCACAACACGCTCACATGACTAACGCTGCTGCATATGTTATGTATGAAAGTTGTTGAGAGTAAATCCTAAGAGTTCTCATGACCAGGAAAAAAATTGTTTTTCTTTTTCCTTTCATTTTCTAGCTGTATGAGAGGATGGATGTTCACTAGCTTATTTCATGGTGCATGGAAGTCAAATCACTATGCCGTGCACCATAAACTTACAGTGCTGTATGTTAATTACATCTCAATAAAAGTGGGAGGGGAAGAAACCCCAAAAGCCATGAAGTCTGTGGGATCTCAAAGCCCATGCCCCCAGGACTGATTAATACCAGGTCCAATGATGAGTGAGCATTTCCTAGGGATGCTATCACCTGATGCTCCCAAATTCAGTGTGCACACACTACTTCCATACACTACGGTGAAACAAGGAGTTGTCATATCTGAGAGAAAGAAGGGTGAAGAAACTCACGTGTCTAAAAGAACCTGCAAGTCCTTGACCAGGTACATTCAACTCTTGGTATAAACAAATATACACTGCACCGTTTCTAAAAACATCCTTCACGTAAGAACATTCGATTCAGTTCCCTGTGACAAGATGTCCTACTGATGAGCTGGAGGTTAATTACTATGGAACATTAACCAATCAAGACAGATTTCAGTTGGAAACTGAACTGTAAGCATAAATTACACACTACTAGGAACTATTTCCCATGTTTAGCTGTTCCCCCCTTTTAAATGCACACACACACACACACACACACACACAATGTGTGTGTGTTCATATTCTTTCTACTTTAAGCTGTCAACAGACTAGGCATGGTGTAAATATACAGTTTCAAATGACAAGTCATTTGAATTGTAATGACTCAGGTAAAAGATTACCATAAACTGGACACGTGGCCAAGTATGAGTTAGCCTGGCCTAAAGGACCCAGCAGGATAATCTGTGTTTTAGCCAATCCTGACCACCCTGGTTTTTTTCCTCATTCTTACACTATTCTTTCTAGCACAAAAGAAAAAAAATATTTTCAAATATTTTTTATTGAAAAGTTGGGAAAGATTCCCCTAGGCCTCCTCTGTTTACTGCCATAAGGAGGAGAACGCCAGTTCTTTATACCATATATCAACTAACTGCAAGGTAGAGAAAAACTTATTATGCTTAAAAACTGGATTTAAATGTCATTTGATATGTGACAGACCAATGATAAACTGCACGCACACAGTACCCAAATAACTTCTAATCTTTCCTAAGAAGAAAGAAGGAATTTTATAGAAAGAGTTGTTTTAAACATACATAAACTCACTTTTTCTGGGAAACAGCATCAGTACATTCCAAAAAATTTATCAGGTGGTTCTTAATAAAAATAATAGGAGTTTACATACATATTGAGCATAAACTAACTTCTTTAGACTAAATTAAAATTAAATGCCATGGTGTGGTGATAAGACAGCTGTTAGTACTATCTATTACAGGAACAGAGTTTGAAATAGAAAAACAGTCGACTCTATCTTTAAGAAAAGTAAGATTTTATTTTAGCCTAAAGTTTAAAAAAAGCATGGAAACCCTTCTGAGATCATAAAAAAGGCAAGGAATTCTCCTCTCATCATTTTATTCAGTCACTACAATAAGACAAGAAAAAGAAATTAAAGTCATACAGATTGAAAAGAAAGAAAACTTTCATCTCTACATGACTGTAGAAAATTTCAGGAAATTCTAAAAACAAACCAAAAAAAAACCCCACCACCACCAACAAAAAACAAGCCCCAACCCATCTCCTAAAATTAATAGGTGAATTCAGCATATTGTATTTTGATATATTGGAATGAAAAAAAGTAAATACTTAGGCACAACTCTAACAAATATACACAGGAATTGTATACTGAAAACTACAAACTGCTAATGAAAGAAATTAAAGAAAAATTAAAATACATGGGGAGACACATTGTGCTCCAGGAATGAAAGGCTCAGCATCATACAGATGCCAGTTCTCCCCCCAAACTGGTAAATAAGTTTACTGCAAACTTACATGCTTAACAAAATGCCAGCAAGATATTTTTAAATGCAGGCATGCTTATTCTAAATTTTATATCAAAAGGCACAAAGGACTAGAATAGCTAAAACAATTTTGAAAAAGAAGAACGAAGTGGGAGGAACCAGTTTACCTGTTTTCAAAATTTACTATAGAGCTACGCAACTGAAAACTGAGCGCTACCGGCAGAGGGAGAGACAGAGATCAGAGGAGCGGAAGCGGGAGCCCAGGAACAGACCCACACAAACACGCACAGGACCAACAGCAAGCCAAGGGGAGGAGCAAGAGCTTTTGCCACAAATGAGGCTTAGGTGGACAAGCTTTGGGGGAAAAACTCAACCTACATCAAAAATTAACTTAAAGTGGGCCATGAGCCACGTAAAATATAGAACTATAAGTCTTTTAGAAGAAAAATAGAGAGACTTTCGGGGGTCCAGCACCAGGCAGAGTTCTTGGACACCAAAAGCACGAACTGCAAAAGAAAAACAATGGCTAGACTACACTTTAGCAAAATTTAAAACATTTGCTCAGCAAAGACCTTGTTAAGTAGATGAAAAGAAAAGCTACAGATTTGGAGAAAATATTTACAAACCGTACTCGAGTGAAGGACTAGTCTCTGGAGTACAGAAAGAACTCTGAAAACTCAGTATTAAAAAACAAACAACCTAGCTAGATAATCAGCAAAAGATAGGAACAGATGTTTCACCCAAGAGGATATATGGATTGCTAACAAATGCATTAAAATCCTGATGGCTAAAATCATTACCCATCAGGAAAATGCAAATTAAAACTCAATGAGATAGCATTCCCTATCTATCAGAATAAGCTAAAATAAAAAATAACAACAGCACCAGACGCTTGCATGGATGTGGAAAACCTGGGTCACTTATACATTGCTGATGGTTACACTGAATGGTACAGGCATTCTGGAAAACAGTCGGATAGCTTATTAAAATACTAAATGTGCATCTCCCATACAACCTGGCAATTGCATTCCTGGGCATTTAGCCCCCTAAAATGAAAACTTACATTCGCTCAAAATCCTGTATATGAATGTTCATAGCAGCTAAAAAAAAAAAAAAAAAAAAGAAAGAAAGAAACCTCCAAACTGGAAAAAGTCCAGATGTCCTTTAGGAAGCGAATGGTTAAACAGGCAGTGGTACATCCCTGCCATGGAATACTGGTCAGCAATAAAATAGGACACACGAAGACCTGGATGACTCTATAGAGAACTATGCTGAGAAGAAAAGAGACCAATCCCCAAGTGTTATGCATAGCATGATTCCACTTAAAATGAAAATGCTAGTCCCCCATAAACTGGAGCCTGCCAGGCTCCTCTGTCCATGGAACTCTCCAGGCAAGAGTACTGGAGTGGGCTGCCATTCTCCAGGGGGTCTTACTGACTCAGGAATCCAACTCGGGTCTCCTACATTGCAGGCAGATCCCTTACCACCTGAGCCACCAGGGAAGCCTGACTCCACGTAAAGAACCTTCTTAAAATGACATTTTAGAGATGGAGGACAGATCAGTCGTAATGAGGGGTTAAAAACGTCACAGAAATAGAGGAAATGGATGTGGCTATAAAAGGGCGAAAGGAGATAGATATTGTGAAGATGAAAATGTCCTGTATCTTGACTATACTAATACGAATGTCGATACCCCAACTGTGATACTGTAATATAGTTTTACAAAATATCATGATGGGGGGAAACTAGTGTATAGGATTACTCTGTATTATTTCTTATAACCACATGTGAATCTATCATCTCACAATCAAAAAAAAACAAAAATTAATGGAAAAAATCTTTCAACAACAATACATTCACTTGCCATCCTCCAGCAGTCTAGGCAGACAAACAGCTTCTTGCAAATCACATCATTTTCCCCTGTAGGCTGTCCAGATGTAAAACAGATCCTGCCCATGCATTACCACTTCATCAGGAAGTCACAGCTCCAAAGAGGTTAATTTTTAAGTCTTTATTTAGCAATCTCATCTTTGAGCTAAACTGCATTCTCAGCAGAAGGGCCACTTCAGTCTTCATAGTTTGGGATTATATACTACAAAAACAATAAACTAAAGACAGAATTCAAAAGTAAGCAATCACAATGATTAGGACAAAAGAATTTCTAAGCCAATTATTGAGCAACTTTCCGAAGGAGCAAAACTATTTTAAACTAAAAGAATGCATATCCAAGGCATGTTTATTGCAGGCTTATTTGTAATACTAAAAAACTGGAGGCAACCTAGATGCCTGATTTGGAGTGATTAAACAAATTGTGCCCATCGTTCCAGCATCATGCAATGGCTAAAAACAACACGGCAGAAGTACACGTACCATCACTGGACAATAATCGAGGTAGAGTATTAAGCTGAAAAAAGGTTCCAAACAATGCACGGGAATGACCCCACTTCAGTTTTCAAAACTGTATTAGAATACGTGCATGTAAACAATAATGAGATGTAAATACATGAGAGGGAGTAAAGACATGAGGTGGAGTATTTTTAAAGTTATTTGTAACAATTCAAGGGAGAGGAATGATGACTTGAATGGCTGAAGGACTTTTTGCCATAGACATTTGAAAATGTAATCTTACTGTTAAAAAAAAAAAAACTCAATCAGAACACAACTTTAGAGTTCTATCAATCAATTGTGATTAAAGTAAGGTATGCTTTCCATTTAATTCAACTTGGTTTAAAAAAAAAATCTACTTCTTTTCATATCATCTCTCTGATTCAGGTATTTATCCAAATCTGTCACTGAGTTGCTCCTTCTTAAAAAGTGACTAGAACAGGGACTCACGAACACATGTCTTCCAAGGAACCCTACATATTAATAAGTTATTTGCTCACAGAGATTTGAGAAATGCTGTTTAAAACATAAACAGGAAGAGGGTAAGATAATCAGCCTGTTACTTGGCCGGTGCATGAAAAGATGCTTAGTGGATTTCAGAGTTTGAGAAACACTGAACTTGACCTCCTCATCTGTGTAATACCCTGATGTTGTCCATATTACCCACCAAGTAGACAAAGGCAGGAAATGGACTCAGTATGACCTCAGGGCCTGGTACTATGCTAGCACAGGGTATACACATATTAATATAAGGAGCATATGATGCGTATATGCAAACAAGAGTTATGAAATCCAGAGGTACACGCATAGTTCCAAGCAGCTTACATATTCGCCTTATAATCTTGTTAACACTATCATATTTACTAAGGTAGAGTAAACGCGACAAATCTATTTCTATTCAAAAATCATTTGATAAACAGGAAAAATAAAGCCACGTACTACTTTACAAAAAGTTCAGCTAAATAAATCAACTGAAAGCTGGGAAACTGGGTTCCACAAATGATAAGCAGAGCTGTCCCCAGTTATTTGCCAGTTCCTCTTAAAAGGTAAAAACCTTGTGATGGACTTAATTATGATCTGAGATGCAACAGTAGCAGTATGGAGGAGACACTTAATTCTAGCAAAAGTGATCAGACTAGTCCTCTCCACACCTCAATCCCAATACATTCCTCTTTTGTCTCATCTACTGAAGATTCCACATTAAACTTCAGCATTACTTTATTAAGCGCCAAACAAAGCACAGAAGCAGTGAAACTGATTTTAAATTATAAATCAATTACAAAAGAGTGGCACTGGTAATATTCCAACTTCCCACCTAGGAAAAATGATATTTCACTATATTTGAATCTCTTTTCTATATTGCTCAGTAAGAATGGATAGATTTTCCATAAATACATCCTGCAGTTTCGTATGAGAGTTATTCTCTTGTCATCTGGATTATATCACTAAAAAGAATGCAGTATTATTCATCTCAAATATATTGAGCAATTCAATTAAGTCATCCACCTAAACCTTTAGGGAATCCTTCAGAGTCAACCTGCTTGTGTGAACAGTGAAAGATGACTTGCAGTGAGCACGTTAATTTCACCTGTAAATAAAAAGTAAAATTTGTCAAGGTACTTAAGAGTCCAGTCAAGGCTACACAGTCACCTTACAGTCTTATCTACTGTATTAATTTACAAATTTAAGGATTATTAAGTCAGGTAATACATTGCAAAGCACTTAAGAGTATCTGACAGAGATATTTTCAATAAATACGAATGCCGGCTGTTATTAGAGAAAAATGTCTGCCTGGCTTCATTCTTGGCCACTAATTTGCATAGGTGGCATTAAACTGTACAAAGTATGTATTCTGAGTAGACCCTGATGAACCCGCTGTCTGGAGGCTGCCCTCTGGTGCAGGACTCTCTAGATGACAGCTTTGTAAGGCTGCAGGCAGGTCACTCCAATAGCTGAACACCCCCCAGCCAGAGAACTTGGTGTTTTAATCATCAAAAAAGAACAGACAACTCCAGCTCTACCCTCAGACTTGCCCACCAAGGCCTGGCAGGAAAGCTCCACTGCTAATGAAATCGGTCGCTGGCTCTGCTTTGCTTGGGCTCCTTCTGGCCCCTTAACCTCTGTTCCACCAGGACTCCCAGAGACGGGCAGAGCCACTGGAGGGCTGTGGTCCTGGAGGAGCTGCAGAGCCTGCCTCAGGTCCCAGGGGTATCACCTTCCTCCAGGGACAAGCCCAAACCATGTGCTACTCTCTTATCACCGTGCTTAACTCCAGATGAAGAGACAGTACTGTTTAAGGGTTGGTCTGCATCAGAAAAGATTCTGAAATGTGCAGCTCAAGCCAATAAAATTTCACAGAGGTCATCTGAAACTTAAAAAGTAATGAAAACTTCCAAGCATCCATGTCACTTGAGTAACTTACTTTAACCTCTCTGTGGCTCAGTTTTCTTATCTGTAAAGTGGGCACAGCACTGCTTACCAAATGAGGTTGAGATTAAATAAACTGATCCTTTCAAAGCACTTGGGATGGTACCTAGCACAGAGCAGTGCTATGTAAATATTTCTTGAATAAATGAAACAAAAAAAAGTGTACCTTAAACCTTAAGAGAACTTTTTTTTTAAATAGTCAAAATTTTAAAAAGCTAAATTTTAGAATCAATTGCATTTTTAAAGTCATCACTAAACATGAGCTACTGCATTCACTTGTGCTGGATTATATAACAGACAAAGAAACTTATTCTCTTGGGAATTTCCAGAACCCTGAGCACAGCCAAAATACACTGACCTTGGATACATTGTTCTTGAACAAAGTGGCTGTACTGAACAGGGAACTGATGTTACGACTTGGTACCTAGCACACGGTGCTGAAGGCTCTCGTGCTCCATTATCTGCCAGTGACGCCAGAATGGGGGGATAATACATAATTTTTAATCTTATTTAAAAGGTATTATGCACTCCCAGAGCACTTACGAGGAACTGTTCTCCTGCTCTTCCCGGTGTGCTGTCTGCTCATCAGCAGAAAGACAGCTGGTTTGGGGGCTGGTGATGGGTTTTTCCATTGTTTTCAAAAGACAGAGAACTACTCACATGCTCACTTCCGGAGACACGAGACAGTGAGCCGTCCCCAGCAATCACACAGCAGAGGTCACTGTCCGAGACCCGACACGTGGCTCCAGGGGCTCCCACTGCGAGGCCCCTTCCACACTGTGGCTCCGGGCAGGACAGATGAAAGGGAAGGCGGTCAGTGCGAAGGGAGCGGCCTCACTTCCTACTCCACAGAGGACAGCTCGCGGGGCAGGGAGGGGGCCTGCTCACTCAGGGGCCGGCGAGTGGACACCCAGCCCAGGGTCATCCCCGTTCCCCACTCTGCTCCCCAGGAAGGCGTCCTTGCTGTTCTCAAAGAGCCTGCAGGCCAGAGAGAGTCAGAGGCCGAGCCCCTGAGCCACTGGGCTTCTGCGCCATGTGACAACCTGAATCACAGCCTCAGCCTGGATCTCCTCACCTGTGCAGCAGGGGGTGGGACCAGGCGACTTCCAGCAGGGATGCATGTGATGAACAATGAATAACAAAAATGAGGGATTATAAACGAATAAACCAAGTCTATCCATACCCTTGGCATCAAGGATTATGAAAAAGGACCCAAAGGAGTGAGACACTCTTCATTTCCCAAATAATAATACAGGCAGACTGAACAGGCCTTACAGGCTCTCTGTTCCCCACTAGTTAAGACAACCAGATGCCACACAGCACAGAGGTGGCAGTCCTGGAGCAGACCCCGTGCTCCATGAGGCCCTCCGCAGCCCAGGGGCAGAACTGGTCATGATGCCCACTGCCCCACTCTTGACATTCTCAGGTCAGAGCTATAACTGCCCATTTCTGCTCCTTTTTCCCCTGCAGACTGGCCCAGGGCTGGTCTCACTGAGTTCTGCCGTGTCACTTCAAAATACTCCACCTGGCATGCGGTAGGGGCTTAATAAATGTCAACACTCCCCACCCCCACCAAAACTCAACAGCAGGCACGGGTCTTTGTGCCGTTAAGTTCTGCGCCCCTTTACCTCCCACTGTCAGTCCTCATCTGGGCCTTACTGTAACCATCTCCATACTGGATCCCGACAGTGATCCTACCCTACTCTCAGAAAAACAACACAGCTGCTCCACGCTGCTCCTCTCCAAGTCCAGGGGAGCATCTGTGTTCTCCTCAAGCTAAAAGGCCATTCTCCCCGTGAGCTGCCCGCCTCGCCATCGCCCGACTCTGGGTGGCATTTACCATGGGCATCATTCCTTAGCTGCTCTCTCCATCATGGACACATGTAGCCAGAGATGCCATTGCCACCTGCACCCCAAGGGCCCCCTTTGGTCACCATCCCTTCCTTCACTGAAGACTCCTGACGCAGCCCACGAGGCTGGCTCCTTGGCCAATGCTCCATTCCTAAGAGCCTCCCCTATCCCCTCACCACCTTCCCCAAACTCCCCAACCCTGAAATTAAATTCAAGGCAAGTTCTTCCCTCTTTGAAAGCTTACAGCTAACAGCTTCTAGACTTTAAACCTGGAAAAGCACGTGGACCTACCCTCCCCAGCTCCAGGGCCATGTGACACTGAGGGATGGCCCATTTCAAACAAACCCCACTGAGCGCTCCAAGGAAATGTCTCCGTCTGGGGCAAGTGCGAAATTCAAATGCAGGCCGTGATCAGGAATCGAGTGCACTTCTGCACGGCACCCCCCTGGCCCCCTGCCGCCTCGGCGACACACGAGGGCCGACACGGTCTGTGCGTGCACCCCGGGAAGCAGACCGCAGCCCTCCCTGGCGCCCGGTGATTACAGGGCCAGGCTGGGCGCAGCCGCGAGAACCCAGAAAGAAAGCCTTTTGTGAAACCAGACACCATGCAAGGTCGCAGAGACGGCAAGAGCCTGTCGGTCCCGGAATCCCTGCGGGGAGGAATTTTCCTAAGCACCTGTGTCCAGCGCCAGCACGAAGGCAGGCTGGACACATACCTGGGGCGACCAGAGCGCAGGGCTGGCCGCCTGGCCAGAAAGACCAGTCGAGGTCCTGGACCGTCAAGACTCAGGTCTCCATCGGGCTTTCCTGCGGACTGACATGGGGCACAGACCAAGCAACCAGTCTGAAAACACTCTTGCGGCAAGACAGACCCCCAGCCTTGCTCACGGCCGTGGCCTCAGCGGGGCGGAGAGGAGGCTGGGTCAGCATCACCACAGGTGCCCAGCAGGGCAGCTCCCGCGGGCCCGAGCTGTGCAGACCTCCGACTCCACCTGGGGGCCCCCAGGGGCTCCTGACGGTAAGGCTGCTGAAGTCAAGAACCTAGAAGGCAACCCTGCTAATAACTAACACGCCTTTTGGTTTGGTTTTCTTTTTTCTTTTTTTAAAGAAATACCATCTTGCCCCACCTACCCTCCCTTCAGGAGTTTAAAGAAAATCACCACAAAGGGAAAACCAAAGTCAGTCAAAAGCTGCTTAAAGGATGTGCAATTACGTGCGACTTAGAAAGTCTACGTGTGATTAAAGCCACAGGGAAGGCCGTGTTCTTGGCAAATGCTCGGCAATGTATTCAAGCAAACACTCGTTCCACTCCCAATACCCTCCTCCCACGGCACCCGTAACTGGCACGCATTTGTTCAGCAGCCCAGTGGTTCTCAAAGTGCGGTCCACCGCCAGCAGAGCTGCAGGGTCACCAGGGAGCTTGGAGTAGACCTGCTGAGTCAGAAAGCCCTTGGAAGAGGGGACTCAACCAGGTGAGTCTTCACCAGCCCCCAGGGGTCCGGTCCCAGAGCCTCAGCACAGCGCGGCGACACGCAGCTTGTTCCCACAGGAGCCGCACCTGGGACGCCTTAACCACAGCCGAACATCGGGGAAACGCAAAGCAGAGTCACAGTGACATGTCCCTGACCCTGCTGGGACGGCTGTCCTCAGAAAGACAGGAGACAACAACTGCTGGGGAGGATGCGGAGAAAAGGCAGCCTCTACACACTCCCGGCGGGAACGCAAATTGGTGCAGCCACCATGGAAAATATTACGGAGGCTCCTGAAAGCACGAAAAGCGGAACTATCATATGATCCAGGAATCCCATTTCTAGGTATAGACCCACAGGAAATAAAATCGACCTCCCAAAGAGCTGTCTGGACTCTCACACTGAGAGCAGCATTACTCACAATAGACACGATACAGAAACAGCCTCATGTCTATCCACGCATGAATGGGTAAGGAAAATGTGCGGTATAGACACACAGCGGACTATTTTTCAGCCATAAAAAAAAAGTCAGGGTTACCTGCTAATCCATGACTGATGAAACAGACACAGGGGTGTGTCCTGAGATACACAGGACAGACTCAGGGCTGCAGAGGGGCTGTGACATTAGCCGAACAGTAACCTTGAACCTCAGCACTCAATGCAAAGAAACAGAGGAAAACAACAGAATGGGAAAGACGAGATCTCTTCAAGAAAATCAGAGATACCAAGGGAACATTTCATGCAAAGATGGGCTCGATAAAGGACAGAAATGGTATGCACCTAACGAAGCAGAAGATATTGGAGGTGGCAAGAATACACAGAAGAACTGTACAAAAAAGATCTTCATGACCCAGATAGTCACGACGGTGTGATCACTCATCTAGAGCCAGACACCCTGGAATGTGAAGTCAAGTGGGCCTTAGGAAGCATCACTACAAACAAAGCTAGTGGAGGTGATGGAATTCCCACTGAGCTATTTCAAATCCTGAAAGATGATACTGTGAAAGTGCTGCACTCAATATGCCAGCAAATTTGGAAAACTCAGCAGTGGCCACAGGACTGGAAAAGTCATTCCAATCCCAAAGAAAGGCAATGCCAAAGAATGCTCAAACTACCACACAATTGCACTCATCTCACACACTAGCAGAGTAATGCTCAAAATTCTCCAAGCCAGGCTTTAGCAATACGTGAGCCGTGAACTTCCAGATGTTCAAGCTGGTTTTAGAAATGGCAGAGGAACCAGAGATCAAATTGCCAACATCCACTGGATCATGGAAAAAGCAAGAGAGTTCCAGAAAACATCTATTTCTGCTTTATTGACTATGCCAAAGCCTTTGACTGTGTGGATCACAATAAACTGTGGGAAATTCTGAAAGAGATGGGAATACAGACCACCTGACCTGCCTCTTGAGAAACCTATATGCAGGTCAGGAAGCAACAGTTAGAACTGGACATGGAACAACAGACTGGTTCCAAATAGGAAAAGGAGTATGTCAAGGCTGTATATTGTCACCCTGCTTATTTAACTTCTATGCAGAGTACATCATGAGAAACGCTGGGCTGGAAGAAACACAAGCTGGAATCAAGATTGCCGGGAGAAATATCAATAACTTCATATATGCAGATGACACCACCCTTATGGCAGAAAGAGAAGAGGAACTAAAAAGCCTCTTGGTGAAAGTGAAAGAGGAGAGTGAAAAAGTTGGCTTAAAGCTCAACATTCAGAAAACAAAGATCATGGCATCCGGTTCCATCACTTCATGGCAAATAGATGGGGAAACAGTAGAAACAGTGTCAGACTTTATTTTGGGGGGCTCCAAAATCACTGCAGATGGTGACTGCAGCCATGAAATTATAAGACGCTTACTCCTTGGAAGGAAAGTCATGACCAACCTAGATAGCATATTCAAAAGCAGAGACATTACTTTCCCAACAAAGGTCCGTCTAGTCAAGGCTATGGTTTTTCCTGTGGTCATGTATGGATGTGAGAGTTGGACTATGAAGAAGGCTGAGAGCAGAAGAATTGATGCTTTTGAACTGTGGTGTTGGAGAAGACTCTTGAGAGTCCTTTGGACTGCAAGGAGATCCAACCAGTCCATCCTAAAGGAGATCAGTCCTGGGTGTTCATTGGAAGGACTGATGCTGAGGCTGAAACTCCAATACTTTGGCCACCTCATGCAAAGAGTTGACTCATTGGAAAAGACTCTGATGCCTGGAGGGATTGGGGGCAGGAGGAGAAGGGGATGACAGAGGATGAGATGGCTGGATGGCATCACCGACTTGATGGACATGAGTTTGGGTGAACTCCGGGAGACGGTGATGGACAGGGAGGCCTGGCGTGCTGCGATTCATGGGGTTGCAGAGTCGGACACCACTGAGCGACTGAACGGAACTAACTGACTGAACCCTGACCCTGCAGTCTGGCTTAGGACAAGTCAGGTGTCACCTGCACTGAGGGGTCCTGGGGTCCAAGCATCAGCAAAGGCTCGATGCAAATGCCTCAGCTCTTATCTACCTGTTTTCCTTATGAGGAATCCGGGGTTAAGGCAGGGCAATAATTACACAGCCCCTAACTGGAGTCAGGACTCATAACCAGGACCTCCCGGCAGCTGTGTGAGCTCAACCCCAGGTTCCTTGAGCTGCAAAATGAGCATGTGAGGCCCTACCTCCTGTTTTCTGATCTAATATCCAACGACCAGCTCAACACATTTCCTCTCTTTTTTTTTTAATTGTGGTAAAACATACATGGAGAAATCCCATGGACAGAAAAGCCTGGCGGGCTATTGTCCATGGGATCATAAAAGAGTCAGACACAACTTAGCAACTCAACAGCAAACATAACATAAAAGTTACCACTTTAACCAGTTTTAAACGCACATTTCAGTTCTGTTTGGTACCTTCATACTGTTGACCAAACATCATAAATCATCACCCATTTCCAGACATCTATTCCTGCAAAACACTGAAACTCTGTACCCAGTAAACACTAACTCCCCACTCCCTGCTCCCCAGAGACCCTGGCAACCACTCTTCAACTCTCTGCCCCTAATCTGATGAGTCTCAGAAGCTCACAGAAGTGGAATCAAACACTGTTCTTCTTTTTGTGCCCCCCTCCCTTAGTACAACGTCCCCAAGCTTCATCCTTATTACACTGTGCAGTGGAATTTTCTTTTTTTAAGACTGAATAATATTCTACTTTTCTTCTTAAGGAAACAATTATCAGTTGAAAAATACCAACCTCTTTACTCAAGCTCTGCATTTCCCGTGCCTGAAAACACAGACGTTGCTCTCATGCAACCCACCGCTCTCACGTGATTTGTGGTAAACAGCTCCTTTACTCCTTGGCGGGACAATGTGAACGATGTCCTCTAATTTTCAATCTCTGCCTCGTATCTTGGCCCCACAATCAAACCAATGAATCCAACCTGAATCACGAGGGACCCATGATGGCGCTGTGGCCAGCGTGATTTAAGATACAACATTCCTAAGAAGACTTTGAAGAAGACTTCAAATCTGATTTGAAGGGACTAGGGGAGGGCTCATGAAACTTCAGTGAATGGCCCTCCTCTTTTAAGATTCTCTCCATTTTGTCATAGTACTATATGACCCACAGCCTAATTCTTCAGCTATTTCTAAATTAGCCATTGACCAACAGTCAGCTTCAAAGGGATAACAACTGATTCAAATGGATTATGCAGTTAAGGAGATGTGCAGAAAATGGAATCACACAGAAGCAGGGTGGACTTCAGGCACAGTTTGCTCTGGGCTCCCACTCCACACTTCAGTGATTCCTCCATCCCACCCTCGTCCACCCGCTGGCTTCATCTTCAGGCTGGCTCCCCTTGTGATCACAAGATGGCTTCAGCACTCCTGCACCGAGCAACCTTATTCACCCTGCTTCCGAGAACCCCCGAAGTCCTGAGCAGTATTCTAATGAATCAACCCAAATTATACTGTTAAAGGTGGCGAGGAAATGCCTCCCACTGATTATAATGTGCGACTGTGTTAACAGCGCATCTTTGGGGGACGGGAGGATGTTCTGATTCCCTTACGCCAAGTTTGAGATTAATGTCATTCAATTCGTGTCCCTACTACACAGGATAGATAGGATCCTCAAAGGAAAATCTGGGTGCTGTGAGCAAAAGGAAATGGGTGCTGGACCATACACCCCCAGGCACCTCATGGCTTGAGCAACACTCCATAGCAAGCCTGTGTCCATGTTTGATGTACTTCTTAAGAACTTTTTGATTAGAATATTAAGCTATGCAGCATTACAATTCCCTTTCCGCCTCAGGGAACTGATTCATCCCTTATGATCAAGTTAGAGTTTACAGGTGCCTTAATTTTTCCTAATTATGCCTATACTTACAAAGTTGAACTTCCAGGCCAACAGTAGCCACATTTATCTTTTAGGAGATGACAGTCACTAGGCACCCCGAGCTTCGCATAGCCCCCAACATCCCAAATGGGAGCACACAACTGATGGTCGGGCTGAGAGCTCCTGAAACAGGAGGTACTTGCCCTGGAGGGCACAACAATGACGGAAAAGCGTCTGTGAGCTACAGCCGGGGAGAAGGTGATAAACAATGGAAACAGTGTTTTCACTTTCTTATCTATCCTTGACCTGATCTTACTTAACCGTATTTATTCAGAAAGAGAAGCATGCAATTGTGAGGCAAGATTCTCTAACTCTGAGGTTAGAACACAAACCTGTGTTATAATGCAAGGAACACTTTGAACCAAGGAGTTGCGATGGCTCTACCCACGGGGGAAGGAGAATGAGCCAACGTCCCCTCACTCAACAGCAGACACGATCCTGAGATCAACAGGCTCTGGGCATGATCTTTACTCACATGCCATGGAAAGAATAACAGTAAATCGTGGCTGCTACTCCTGGTCCACTTCCCCCTCCGCACCTTGCCCACCTCCAAAGCACCTTTTGAAGTCTTCCTCCATCTAATTCTTCACAAACCTTTCTTGTGATCAGAATAGCCTGTTCAATGTTAATCCATGGAACAGAGCCTACTACTCCACGAGAAGTTTTTTAAAAAAAAGCACAGCAAAAGTACTAGCCACTTTCAAAAACCTCCTCTTTTACCAGGAACTAATGTCAACCCACTCCAGTGTTCTTGCCTGGAGGATCCCAGGGACGGGGGAGCCTGGTGGGCTGCAGTCTATGGGGTTGCACAGAGTCGGACATGACTGAAGCGACTTAGCAGCAGCAGAAAGCATTAATAAATCAACTGTGAGAAACATTCACACATGTAAAACAGCCAGATTTAATAACACTGTTTTAAGGTTTATTGCACAAATTCTGTTAAGTCTGAAAACTGATCCTCAAACACCTGTTCCATGTTTTCAGAAATTTTCAAATTATTCCACAATTGTCATGGGGTTATATCTCAAAGAAAAAAAAACTCATGCTTTTAGTTCAACTAAAACTATATGTTTATTCACAGTCTGGGGGTCTCGGTGGAGAGCCCTCAGTGCAGGCGTGTAAAGCACCAGGAGCAGCTTGTTCATTTGAGAACTCAGCTGTGCAAACTGGTCTTTCCGCACCTAAGCTGCTACAAATACACCACTAGAGGGGAGGACACTGAAGCAATTCCCATGCTGCTAAAAAAATTAAAAGCCTTTCTGCCTACTTAAAAAAAAAAAAAAAAAAAATCTGCAGGCATAGCAGGAGAAGGAAGGAGGAAGGGAAGGAGGGAAAGTCAGCCTGAACATCCGTAACCTGATCGGGGCACGGTTGGTAAACAAAGAACACCCTGGGCTTTATAACAACTGCCAGAAACTAAACAAGCAAGCACACAATCCAAACTTAACCGTGCCCTTTACTTTCTTCCTCTCGCTTATCCTTGTCCTTGTTCCTTCTGAAACAAAGGCCTCATCTCTGGCAGAAGTCACTGCTATCCGCAGATGAACGCCGTGGGCAGCAGGAGCCCCATCTGAGAGCCGCTCTTTCTGGGAGGCGTTCAGGCCACACTGGAGTTTGCTCTGTGGGCACCGCCTGGCCCGGACCAACTGCCTCACCTTCTGCTGCACCACTTTCCTGTCCCGTTTTCAAGTCAAACACACGTGCACAGGTAAGTACACACATCTGCAAAGGTGTTTGCTGCGTTTGGAGGAATCAGGGAGCCCCCAGGCAACAGCGGTGAGGGCAGAGAAACACAGGGAAGGACAGGCAAACAAAGGGGTTGGGACTTTGCCGACAAAGGTCCCTACAGTCAACGTTGTGGTTTCCCTAGGGGTCATGTATGGATGTGACAGCTGGACCATGAAGAAGGCTGAGCGCCAAAGAATTGATGCTTTCAAATCGTGGTGCTGGAGAGACTTTTGAGAGTCCCTTGGACTGCAAGGAGATCAACCCAGTCCATCCTAAAGGAAATCAATCCTGAATATTCGTTGGAAGGACTGATGCTGAAGCTGAAACTCCAATACTTTGGCCATCTGACGCAAAGAGCTGACTCACTGGAAAAGATCCTGATGCTGGGAAAGACTGAAGGCGGGAGGAGAAGGGGAAGACAGAGGATGAGACGGTTGGATGGCATCAACAACTCAATGAACATGGGTTTGAGTAAGCTCTGGGAGCTGGTGATGGACAGGGAAGCCTGGCATGCTGAGGTTCATGGGGTCACAAAGAGTCAGGCATGACTTAGTGACTGAACAACAAGGGAGGGGAGCGTGCAGGGAAAATAGCCCAAATCCTACACTGACTTGTTCTCCAGACTAAATACCAACTGTCCCACCACAGATCAGGACGGCGCTGCAGCAGGGGCAGGAGAGGCTATGGATCAGCCCCTCCTGATCTCCACACGGGCATGTGAACAAGACGCCGCCCAATGAATGGACGGGCAGAGTCAACAGAAACAGCAGGGCCACATCCAAGCAGCCCCACGGCCCTCGCTGAAGACCCCGTGAGATGGAGAGCTGCGCCTCACGACACAGCAGTGACCCGGTTCTCACCAACAACCCCACTCAAAGCTTCATCCACAGGGCTAAGCCAGATGGAGCCAGTCTCCAAGAGACCGCCATGGGGACTAGTAAGACACAGCTGGAACCTTCACATGGACCAGCGGTTTCTGAAGGTTTAGGGGTCAGAAATCTCAGAGAATCTAATGACTATAAGGGACTCTCCAGCTCAGAACAATACACACAGACAAACTGTGACACAGTATTTCAGTTTCACGGACACCCACACCCCGAACCTACCCCTCCACTCCCTACTTCAAAGGCCCTTGGGATAAAAATCTACTCAAACCTCACTTCCCCTAACTTCTAATTCCTGCAGAAGGACATTTGGTCAGCCTACGGTGACCCACCACCACCTCCAAACTGGGAAGACCACCGGTGTGGTAGAGACCCCAAATTCCATCTCCAGCAGGAGGTCCACATTAGAGGCCGCCAGCATGCAGAGCCAGGAGATAACTGAGAGAAGGGACTTGAGAGGAAGCTAACGGCCCACGAGCACCAAGAGAGCCACAAAGCACAGGAAAACCACAGAAGGGCTGAGACAACGTGCCCCAGGACAGAAGGGGCAAGAGCCTCGAGTCCCACTTCAGAGAAACTGCACCTGGGAAAACTTTTGAGCATGTGCCACGAGGCGTACGTTTAAAAACAAAACAAAATGGGCATGATTAATGAGCATAAAAGCCACGCTGCCGGCACACTCCTGAGAAGGTGGGAGACACTTATAAATTCCCAAGCAAATACCCACGTCAGTGCTGGCGGACGCAAGTGACAACAAGCCCCCTTCGTATCCTGATCTAATGAAACCTTTTTCACAAATGCCAGGGATCAAGCAAAAAAAATCACTTCTCCTTCAATTTGGGCCCCAGTTTTAATTACCAGTGGTGCAACGTGCTGTGATTCTGACAGCATCTGATAGGCTGGGACACGCTTCTTCCCAAGTCTAGCAGGAAGGACCGATGGCAGGTCCTTTCCCAGCTCGCAGGCAGCACTCCCGCCGGACTCGGCGCTCAGGAGGCTCCTGGGAGCGGGCCTCGGAGGACAGCCCTAGGAGTTTTGGCAGAAAAAGAACAGAAAGGAATTGGCAGAAAAGGTGAGAATATGAGTGAATGTCCACTCACTTTCTGATGCCTTAAACTTGCCTTAAACTTGAAAGAGAGGTGAGTTTGGTAACATTTTAGAGGGTTTTAGTGATTTAAACAATACTACACAGAGCATATTCTTTCACGGACAGATCAGTCGCAAGATGCAGAGCAGAAAGGCAGAGAAATGCTATTTTTCGATGCTGTTCTTGCTGGCAAAGAAAATGTTAGGTCTTTCTGTTTAAAAGTTTTCACAACACTGAGCAAAATATTTATTCGCAAACTTAAAACTCTTGTTGACTATTTTGATATACTCTGTGTCCAAAAGAATTAAAGTGAGAGGTGAGATAAACTGTATTTTCTTGCAACAAACATTAAATGGATTAACATTTCACACTGGTTAAATGTATTAATACTCAAGCTTGGAGTAGCCAGAAAGGCGTGCTTTTACCTTAAAATCTGATACCTCTTGCACAATGCCATGGTGTGAAAAGGGAATCTGATGAATAGTCTCTTTGCAGAGACTACATATCAATGAAATCACAGTTACAGGGGGGAAAGGAAAGCCTCAGTCAGCGAAGACATCAGGAGACCTCCGTCCAATTTCCTGGAAAAACGAGCTCATCCAAGTTCCTGACGGGTAACCCTGCGGGAAAAGGACCGGTGGGTTTCCAAAGAGTCCACCTCCACCTCCGTCAGGGTGCTTTTCTAAGTCTGGCTGTCTCCCATTAACCTGAGTTTTACCTCACTGCTGGAAGGCAGGCACCACTTAGCAGTAGGCTGCAGGCGGAGGCACTCTGGGAATTCCTGTCATTTAGCGGCATTCTCAGGAGAACACCACCCCCACACAAACACACAAATATTCAAGCAATGCTCAGGGTCTGGGCTGGGAGGTGGGACAGGCCCGCTCCCCACCTCTCCCTGTCCTGCCAGCACCAGAAGGAGGCTGGTCCCCACCAGCCGGGACCCTGGCTGCCTGGATGAGAGGAGCCTGGGGCCAAGGATGAAGCTTTGCTCACGCTCACTATCCCATGACAACCTGCCTTAATTAAGAGTCACGCATTTTAATATATTAGAGTCCATCATTTCTAAAAATATATATCAAGGTAAAATCTACCTATGAGACCATTATACTTGCACACTGCTGCATATCAGCAATAAAAAAAAAAAAGTATTTTCTGGGTTATTTGAAACAGTCATATAGCTTTTTCATTACATTTTTTAAAATTGTGTTGGGGGGAGGTAAAGTAGAAAAGAACAGCTTTATTTCCAGGCAAAGGGGGCCACAGCGGGCTAATGACCTCAAACCTGTGTGTTCCCTACATTTGTTTAGTTTTAAAACAGTTTTTAGAGGGGGAAAAGGGAATCTCACTTTTGGACACAATTTTTCAAAATTTCATGAAGAGGTGCGCAATACAAGTCACGCCCAACCAGGTAATTATGGTTATGCTTCACACACCGACATCCCCTTCCTAACCTCACAGTGGTAGCAACCTTGACAAAAACACCACTTCCAAACAAAACCACAGCACAGAGTTAGAGCCTACCTGGAAAAGAAAGATGGAACGGAAAAATCCATACTCAGAAAAGATAGTTCCTCTGAACTATTAAAAATAACACTACCAAGATGGTTCTTCCCCTTTCGCACTTATTAAGAAATTACACAAAGAATCTAATATAGGCATGTAAAAATGGACTTTTTACAACTAACGATCCAGAGAATACAAAACTAATACAGTATAGATAAGAAAGCTAATGATTCCCACTGGCCCATGCGAAACACTTATCTGAGTTTCCAATAGCTCAGAGGGCTTCCTGGGACAGCAGGGGTCAAGGGCACACCTGGAGAAAGCCCATTCTTATATCCTGCAGCCCTGGAATACAGCGGCTGGCTCAAGGAGATGGAGTCTTTCTACAAATAAAATTATAAACTTCTCACATGCTTAAGTAAGCTCCTGTTGAGTAACCTGAATTAACGAAGTAACAACTTGGTGCAGAGTTGTGGTTAGAGATGATCACAACGAAACACTTAAAGGCGGGGCGGCTTCTGATGCCCTCGAGAATAAATCAATAGCTTGCTTCCCACCAGCCACGGTAACTGCACCCACTTTGGCGGAGGTTAACAGTTGACTCATTGGAAAAGACTCTGATGCTGGGAGGGACTGGGGGCAGGAGGAGAAGGGGACGACAGAGGATGAGATGGCTGGATGGCATCACCAACTCGATGGACGTGAGTCTGAGTGAACTCCGGGAGTTGGTGATGGACAGGGAGGCCTGGCGTGCTGCGATTCATGGGGTCGCAAAGAGTCGGACACGACTGAGCGACTGACCTGAACTGAACTGAACACTGTGAAATTTTTAAGAAGACTTAAATAGGGATATAAAGACAGGTCCCTGTAGATCCACAGAGAGTGGAGTAATCAAGAAATGAGTTACTCAATCACCAACTCAAATACTTAGATAATTGAAGCCATTTTAAGAATAACGCTTAAAAAAAAAGAGAGAGAGAGAGAACACCACCACCACCACTTCCACACTACAACAAAATCAATGACCCTTAAAAGCATGGTATGTAATGATTTGCTTTTCTCTATCAATGGATGAAAGTTATCATTAAACATTCGTTAAATTGGAATTTTCAGAATATCTATTTCATCCTTATTTCCTTAAAATCAAAATCCACTAAGCAGAAAATCAACGAAAAGCTAGGGTAGGAATTAGAAGAAAGAGAACCAAAGAGAAGACACGCACGCAACAAAGTCAGGTGGGAGGGGACAAGGACTTCCAGGGGTGAGGAAAGCTTGTGGGACTCAATTCATCACTTGGGTTTATCAACACTGAATTATTTAAACTTTAAAATGAATGAACCAAAGGAATGCTGGTGCAGTGGAAAACCCTCCCGGACAGCCCAATGCCTGCAGAAGGAAGAGCACCCGCCTGGCCCCGGGCGCCGCTCTATGCCCACCTGCAGTCCAGCCTCTCCTGCCCCCGCCCATTCCCACCACGTCTGCACACGTGGCTTCTGGCGCCAGACTCAGTGTCTAACGCCAGTCTCCCTCCTGTGCCAGCCCAGTTCCCCAGCCCCGCCAGCTACTGCGCAGGACTGGGAGCCCTCTCCCACGGGGGCCATCGGCATGCCCACCACGGGACATTCATCATTTACCCACCTGTCTTCTCCCTGCTGGACCAGCCAGGCCATGAACTTGAGGGTGGTGCCTGGTACACAGCTGACGCATAATACATGCCGGCTGAGGAGTGAGCTGTCAAGTCATGGGGGAAATGTCTACAATGCTCGAGTACTGTAAAGAATACAGCCACTCTAAATTAAGGTGCAATTAGCCTGAACCATAAGAATATAAGTTATCCAGCAACTGTGTAATATTTTCTTTTTAAAGTCCCTTCATTTCTGCTGCTCAGATGCATTCTCACTATATATCTAAATAAATGTTGGCATGATTGTTTAGTTTTAGAAAGAGAGAAAGGATACACTAACTTTATATTCATCCCATAACAAAGATTGAGATGTTAAGTCCTGGGTTTATGCGATACAGAGCAAATCTTCAGGGAGAAAAAAAGAAAACCAACTAAACTGCCGTATATCCATTCAATGAAACATAATTCAGCCATTAAAAAGTAATGCACAGCAATGACCATAATTAATAATACTGTATTGCATGTTTGAAAGTTTCTATAAGAGTAAATCTTAAAAATCCCCATCATCAGAAAAAATATTTGTAACTATGTGTGGTAATGGATGATAACCAGGCTTACTGTGGTGATCCTTTTATAATCTACAAATAATCAAATTGGTATATGTCGATTATACTAATCTAATTTATACAAACTAACATATGTCGATTATATCTCAATACAAAATGAACTAGACCAAAAAAGAAATTACATTAAAATTACAATTAAAACCCTTAAGATTATAATATCAATTTTTTTTAAAAAAGGAGTGAAGCACTGATACACGGTGTAACATGGATGGGCCGTAAAAATATGATAAGAAGCTAGGAGCAAAAGCTCACTTAGCACACACTTCCGCTCACACGAGGAGCCCAGGGCACGTACATACACAGCAACAGGCCAGCAGCTGAGAGGGGCTGGCGGTAAGAGGGAAGGGGACAAAGTGCTCAGTGGGCGTAGAGCCTTCTGCGGGGCTGATGGGAACATTCTAGAACGAGACAGAGATGAGGGCTGCACAACACCACGACGGACTAAATGTCACCGAGCCGTCCACTTTTCCAGGGCTCATTTTACGTTATGTGAATTTTACCTAAAAAATAATGACAGACTTTATTTAAAAAGCAAATGTCCCACCATATACATCAAGAAGTCTTCAGACACTCTCAACTGCTCTGAAAACACACAGCACCTCAGTGGAGCTGTGAATTCAAAGACAAGATGAAGAATTATCACTGAAACAGTGTTATTGAAAAAAATGCACTAGAAATTGGTGAAACCAGTTTAGTATTTGTTTTTATTATATTATCTCTAAAAACTCCTCACAGTATTTATAAAGAGTCCCCTGTCTCTGTATTGGAAGCCTGTATTTGTAATGAAATCTAATTTCTCTTATTCAGTTAAGACCCCAGCATTCCCCTGTATGTAATTCCTTTGCTATAAACACTAGGCCAACTTTTATCCAATGAATAATTTATTTTTACTTCCAAAGTCCTCTTCTCCCTTGTCTCGTGATAAAAGCAGTGTAACAAAAAGAGAGAAGAAAAATAAGATTATTTGCAACTATTCCTCCCAATTATAAACTGTAACATTTTTGGTGACTTTTTCTGATTAATAAGAAGAAAAGTTATATCCCATTTAAGACAGAAAAGCCCCATGTAATTAAAAGCTCTACAAGCAATGAAAAAAGCTGTTCCTATAGTAGAGGTGTGGGCTGCAGGAAGATGGGGTGTTAAATACACAAACTGGGTCCTTATTTATTGCTAAAGCAACAGCAGCAAGAACAAATCAGATGCAAGTGAAGCATCCTCATCACCAGCAGTTATGTTCTCCAGAAGAATAAGAGCCAGAACACGTACCCCTACCTGCCACGTGCACATGGCAAGGACTGGATCCTCGAGGCAGAAAATGCTTTAAAAACAAGACAAGCTCACATATTTAGGGTCACACTGGGCCGGACGGCTCATTGCCAGAGAACACTGCTAGGAGCTCATGGCAATGCCACAAGGCTTCCCACTGTGGAGAGTGTGCCCATGTTCAGAAGACCTATCCATACCCGCCCCACTCATCCATTGGTAGATGAATGGAAAAGGTGTGAGCTATCTCTACCTCACATATTTGTGTGTGCAGGTACACACACTAACATACATTTATGGGTATATATGCCATGCCCACATGCACGCCGAGTCGCTTCTATCATGTCCGACTCTGTGTGACCCCATGGATTGTAGCCCACCAGGCTCCTCTGTCCATGGGATTCTCCAGGCAAGAATTCTGGAGTGGGTGGCCATGCCCTCCTCCAGGGGATTGAACCCAGGTCTCTCACATCTCCTACACTGGCAGGTGGGCTCTTTACCACTATATACACATATGACATTCTTCCGTTATAAAAAAGAAGGAAATTCTATCATTTGTGGTATCATGGATGAACCTGGTAGACATTATGCTATGTGAAATAAGCCCAACAGAAAAACACAAACACTACACAATCTCGCTTATATATGTAGAATCTAGAACGTCAAGCCCATAGAGCCAGACACATCTGCCAACTGTTGAGGGAGGGGAGAAATGAGGAGATGCTGCTCAAAAGGTACAAACTTTCCATTATAAGATGAATAACGGCTCCAGTGCCCAGCAGGGGGACCACAGTTATTAACACTTTATTGTATGATACTTGAAATTTGCTAGAACTTAAGTGTTCTCACCAAAAAAAAAAAAAAAAAAAAAGAACCCCAAACAAAAAAAAACAAACAAAATAAAAGCCACATAACTATGTGAGGCAGAAGATGTGTTAATTTCATTGGTTGCAGCAATCATTTCACAACATATACATATATTAAATCATAATATTGTATACTGTTAAAAAACGTGGTGACGGTTGTATAACTCTGAAGGTACTGAAAGTCACTGAACTGTACACTTTAAATGGATGAGCTGCATGGTATGTGAATAGTATCTCATAAAGCTGTTACCCACCCCCCAAAAAAACCTGGTATGTCATTTGCAGGCACGTGTGGATGGCCAAGAAGCCTGCAGGCAGAAGAAGTGAGCAGGACTGACTCAGTCAGGTGGCATCCAAGGGCCTCTCCAGCCTGAACATTCCAAATGAAGGCACAGGGGAGGTTAAAACCACTTAGCCCAGTTTTAACAAGCAAGTGTGGACCAGAATTTAAGGTTGTAACTTGGATGAGACTAAGATACAGGGACTTTCAAAGGGACCCTGCATCCTTCCCAGGGTGGGAGGCTGCTGCCCATTAACAAAGTCACAAACAAAGCCTTACAGATGGGTGGGCGGCGGGGATGGGGGGTGCACCTGCCCCACACTAGGATGACAACACCACCAAGCTCTGTTGTAAAAACAAAACAGGAGTCCCAGCCGTGTCAGTTGCACAATGCCAACTGTTGCTAAAAACACACAAGCAAACAAACCACGGCCCCTGCGGAAGTTTGCCTGCTCTCCAAGATCATTTGTGACCCCTAACTCACATCTGACATCACAACACTGAAAATTAACACAGAGAACGGAAGAGGATCTAAATACACCAAGAAAAACAAAGTCAGACAGAAAAAAAAGAAGAGATTTTCCCTGGCTAGACTATGTCAGATGAACAGCAGAAAATGTTAATATTAAATAACAAGAGATGGTCAAAGCTGCATTTATACGTAACACACTGGTTTTCATTTTCTCTCAGATGCGTACTTTTTCTTTTAAATTTAATTCACATATTTGAGTGAATATGATCTCCAGAAGAGAAAAATTAGCTTTTGGAATGTGTGCATTTTTGAAAGATGCATTCTTTTTAACTTAAAACTTTTTTGAAATAGGTGATATAACCAGCCGGTTCAAACATCAAAATGATACATTTGTGAGGTAACAACTTTCCTGAGTTTCCAGGACACACTTCACATTTCTTTATGCAAATATAACAGTCACCATGCACACATAAGAATTACTGATAACCTCAGGCAGGTAAGTGGGATCACTACAAGACGTGGGGAAACGCACACTGCAGTCTCTGCATGGAAAGGCCACAGGTCTCAGACACACTCCAAACAGGGAACCAGGAAAGACTGGCTGATAAAGCAGGTGAGGAATGAAAGGCGTGCAGTGAAGATGCGCGTTTTCTCTGTGTCTCCCCGTCTGTGCTCTGAAAGCAGCATCGGAGGCAAGTTCATCACTGTCCCCTCCATGCCTAGCATGGTTCCTGGCAGTGACAGGTGGCTGATAAGCGTCTGTTGAAAAGATGCATCAGTGAAAGTCATCACAGAGGACTCAGGGCTGAATGGGACCTGCAGGGTACCCCCAGGGGGGGAAGGCTTGTCTGGCGGGGGCAGGAGCTCAAGCCAGGGCTGAGACCACTAGCCTACTGGGTAGGACTGTGGCTAGATGGTCCACCTCCGACCTGAGCAGCAAAGGGCACAGTCCCGCAGAGCTGGAGGCTCACGTGGGCTCTCCCAGCCTGGGATGGGGGGTCATGTCTAGCTTATACCCTGTCTCTGATCAATTCCCGCAGGAGCCAGGCCCAGAACAGCTACAGATCAAATCCAGAGGGTCTCACTCTCAGCGGCGCTGCTCTCCGTGAACTGTGGGTGACATCACTTCTCTACCTGCTCTAACCCTAAGCCCTTCCACCTCATCCTGCCATGACTCTGTAACCCCTTTTCCTCCTCTCCAGTTTGGCTCGGGACTGCGGTTTTCCCCCCTCTCTGCCTCTGTCCCTGAAATTCACCGGGGACTCAGCAAGAGCTGGAAAGCTGTAAGGAGACAGGGAGACCGCAGAGAGTGACAAATGGCACGTCTTCCTGAGACCCCGAGCCATCAAAGCTGATGACAGCCAATAACATGTGCAAACCTCACCCTTGCAGGCTTTCCCACAGGAGAACATTTTGGAACTCAGAGCTAGGAGCACCTTCCTCACCAAGCTGCAGGTTCCCCAGCACAGCGTGTGGCACCTGTCCACTGGCCACACGGCACTGTGCTCGCCCAGAAGGGCAACCATCCACACAGCTCTGTGCTCAACTCGTCTCGAGTTCACTTTGGCAAAAAAAGACTGTTCAGAATATATATCCCTTGAAAACGTCGAAATACCTTAAGATATCAAGCAGCCAATACCTGCAAGGAAAGAGTGGAGCGACAGTTCCCTTCCCTTTTCGTCACTGAAGCATTCTCTCTTTGGTCCATATCAAATGATGGGCAACCAGAAAACAGAAGAAACAAAACTTCTTACATAACACTCTCCAAACCGGGCAATGCCTTAGAGTTCCCAAAACAGAAACTCTCTTTTGCCAGAAAAGAAGATATCCTAAGACATCCTCCATGGTAACCGGGAACTGGACTAGCCAGCCCAGGCATGGCAACACGGTGCAGGCTAGCCTCCATCTCTGGGCGGAGGGAAACCCTGGGAGACACCCATCGGAGGAGCCAGCACATACGGTCTGCAGAGATGCACGCTCAGTCCAGCTGGAGATGCATAAGGACGCATGGAAGTGGTCAGAGGGTTCAATCCTCCTAATAAATAATAGCTCTTGTATTACACCTATCATTATAAAAATCTGACACTTCAAGAGACCATTATGCAGCTATTAGAAAGATTCTGCATTCAGTTTTTGAGATGACTTAAGCAGAATGCCATCACTGTAGTAATTACTTTATTTATCACTATGTAAACAGACCTTAATGCTTCATTAAAAAGAGAAAAAGTATGGTTCTCTCCTGCAAAAACCAAGTAAAAGTGGCAGCAAAGGCACTGGCCTTGTCTGCAAATACTGGTCAACTTAGATAAGAAGTCTCAAAGCACTTTGGGAGCTAGGAGCTAGCTAGTCTCAAAGCACTAGGCAGCTAGACTGAGAAATAAAAAGCGAGCAACATTCAGGAGCCCAGCAAGCCGTGCTGTGGTTTAACCACAGCTGGCCAGTGCAGACACCTATTTTATTAGCAGGTTACAGGCACTTTAACTTTGAGACCTGATACACAGAGATGCTTTAAACAGAATATGTACCCAAGGATCTAAAAATGTGGTGAAAATAGGCAACTTTATCTGATCTACTCCCTCAGATGCTTACAAAACTTGAAAAAAAATTTTTTTCAATCTTTTTTTAAAACTCAGTGTGGAAGTGGTTAAGTCTTCCAACATACATGCATAGCAACAATTTCCAGGTTCTTACTTGTTTTGGCAATTTTGCTAGGACATGAAGCTATTTCTACAGCATCTTGCTGCAATAACCTGTGTGTTCACCAAATGGACTACACAGGGGGCCCTTATCCTGTGATGCAAGGGAAGGCCTTTCCCACGTTGGACCAAATCCTAGAGGTTCTTGGGCATTTATATTCTAAGATACTGGAGAGCAGAAAAACACATCAATTCCAAAGACAAGATTCATTAAAAGGAAGCATCCCTGGCCTTGACCTAATGCTGCAGCCCTTTCTGAGACACCCCAGTGCCACTTTATATAAATAGCCTGTAAACATTAGCCGCAGAACCTCCCCCAAGATGCAGACAGTAACATTACCCAGTTTGGGCCAAGCTGGTTACTTATTTTCCCTCAAGTTTTCAAGCTGTGAAGGGAGGGAAATTCCACTTTCCCTCCGGGGTGGGAGGACAGTGGGGAGGAATGGGGTGTGTGTGTGTCTGTGAGTGTGTGTGTGTGTGTGTCTGTGTGAGTCCGTGTGTGTGTGCCTGTGTCTGTGTCTGTGTGTGTCTGTGTGAGTCTGTGTGTGTGTGTCTGTGTGCCTGTGTCTGTGTCTGTGTGTGTCTGGGTGAGTCTGTGTGTGTGTGTCTGTGTGTGTGTGCCTGTGTCTGTGTCTGTGTGTGTCTGTGTGTGTGTCTCTGTGTCTGTGTCTGTGTGTGTCTGTGTGAGTCTGTATGTGTGTGTCTGTGTGTGTGTGCCTGTGTCTGTGTCTGTGTGTGTCTGTGTGAGTCTGTGTGTGTGTGTCTGTGTGCCTGTGTCTGTGTGTGTCTGTGTGAGTCTGTGTGTGTGTGTCTGTGTGTGTGTCTGTGTGTGCCTGTGTCTGTGTGTGCCTGTGTCTGTGTGTGTCTGTGTGAGTCTGTGTGTGTGTGCCTGTGTCTGTGTCTGTGTGAGTCTGTGTGTATGTGTCTGTGTGCCTGTGTCTGTGTCTGTGTGTGTCTGTGTGTGTGTGTCTGTGTGTGTGTGTCTGTGTGTGTGTGTCTGTGTGTCTGTGTGTGTGTGCCTGTGTCTGTGTCTGTGTGTGTCTGTGTGAGTCTGTGTGTGTGTCTGTGTCTGTGTGTGTGTCTGTGTGTGTCTGTGTGTGTGAGTCTGTGTGTGTGTGTCTGTGTGAGTCTGTGTGTGTGAGTCTGTGTGTGTGTGTCTGTGTGAGTCTGTGTGTGTGTGTCTGTATGTGTGTGCCTGTGTCTGTGTGTGTGTGCCTGTGTCTGTGTGTGTCTGTGTGAGTCTGTGTGTGTCTGTGTGTCTGTGCCTGTGTCTGTGTGTGTGTGTCTGTGTGAGTCTGTGTGTGTGTGTCTGTGTGTGTGTGTCTGTGTCTGTGTGTGAGTCTGTGTGTGTGTGTCTGTGTGTGTGTGTGTGTGTGTGTGTGTGTGTGTCTGTGTGTGTGTGTCTGTGTGAGTCTGTGTGTGTGCCTGTGTCTGTGTGTGTGTGTGTCTGTGTGAGTCTGTGTGTGTGTCTGTGTGTGTGTCTGTGTCTGTGTGTGTGTGTCTGTGTGTGTGTCTGTGTGTCTGTGTGTGTGTGTGCCTGTGTCTGTGTCTGTGTGTGTCTGTGTGAGTCTGTGTGTGTGTGTCTGCGTCTGTGTGTGTGTGTGTGTGTGTGTCTGTGTGTGTGTGTCTGTGTGTGTGCGCACGCGCACTTACAGGTGTATAATTGATGCTGATTACTCCACTGGCAGGACATCTCATTCTCTGGAAATGGAGTCTTCTCATAAAACAAACATACCGCATTGTGCTTCCTTCCTAGAAGTATGCTGATTTCACCCAGGTAAACGAAGGGCCGGCCTGCCCCAGTGATGTAGTATCACTCTGCAGAGCTGCTTCCAAGTGCACGTATGCACATCTTTATCTCCTCCCATCTCACAACACACACAGCAAACACACCTCTACCCTGACACACTCTCTCGGGGAACGTGGTGGCCTGAGCACAGACACGATCCTGCCTCTCTCTCTGCCAGATGCCCTCCTGAAGTGGCAAGACAAGCATCCATCAAGCTTGCAGGCAATGCCTGGGGCTGAGGGGTTTCAAAGGGGGCTTGGTGCGGGGGATCTCCAGAAGAGAGAAGACGTGTGAGCCTTCACGGTCAAGGTAGCTGAGGGTCCGCCTGGAGGGAGGAAGGCTTTGGGCCTCACTGAGACCCGCGGGAAGGGAGCTTCAAGGGGAGGGGCTTGATTCCCAAGCCTCATGGAGAATGCTGCACTGCTCCCTGGTCCCGCACTCCAGCCATCCACAGCACCACCCCGTTTGGCTGCCAGCTAGGTGACCCCACCTGGGGCCTCGTGTCTGCCAAGGGCAGCCAGAAGCAGAGGAGGGACAGCGGCTGGGGGCCGGGCTGGACCAAACTGCAAGCGCCCCCTGCACCAGGAAAACTAATGCAGCAGGGGAAACTTGAAGCAGAAAGGGCTTGAGAACACACGCCGAGATGCAACTGCAGCTTAAATACTTTCCGAATTAAAAAAAGAAAAACACAACAGGAAGGCAAAAAGTCTCAGTTAAATAAGATGACTGAACTCTAAAGACCTGTTTTACAACACTGTACCTGCAGTCACAAGGCTGCACTATATACTTCAATCTGTATGAGAGTAAATCTCATGTCAAGTGTTCCTATCAGGATAAAATAAAATTTTAAAAACAAAATAAAATGAAGAGAAAATTTACCTATTGCTATAAAGTATCAAATAAATGTACCAGGAGATTAAAGAGAAGAAACATAGGCATTAAGAAGCAAAGAATGAGAACGTGGAATTGGGATTCAGGAGTCAAAGGATAAGAGATCTGGAAGACACACCCAGGAAACAGTGTTACAGGGACAGCAAGAATCCAGCAGGTCCTGGTGGTCACATCAGCGACCTCCTGCTGTTATGTGAGAGTTTCATTTCCAACTGTCAGGCTCTGGCAGGATTGAAAATAGCAATTCCTTTGTTAATTTAAAACCCGTGTTGAACTAAGAATTGAGAAAAACAGAGCAAAACAAGGGGCAACCACTGAATAAGATGAAAGTGATAGAGCAGAATTATCAGTTATCACAACAGACAAGGCAGAACTCCCCGGTCAAAGACAAAACTGTCACCTCGGACTTTTAAAATCTGCCTCTATTTAAAACAACAAAACATGGAACTTGCCCAAAACAAAGTGATAAAGAGTTCAGAAATGAATAGTTGAACAAAGGTATACCAAGCAAACACAAATAAAAAAGAAAGCAAGGATGGCAATATGAAAATCAGATAAAGAATGCAAGGCCGTAAGTAATAAACCAATAAAGTGGGATATCACAGAACAACAAACATGTAATCTGAGGCAAAAATAAGAATTATACATCTTTATGCATCAAACAAAATGGCATGAATACATTAAGCAAAAGCTCTGAGAAATATGAGAGCTTAAAAATTATAAAAGGTATTTTAACATAACTCTCAATTTGATAGTAAAAACAAACACAGATTTGCAGGCTCAGAATATAATGCAATCAATAAGCTTGATGTACTAAATATAGGAAATGAAAGCTGTGTATTTCACCAAGGATATGATTTTTTTATATCCATGAACAACTAAAAACTGATCATGTGCTTGGACACAAGTGTGTGTGCGCTCAGTCGTGTCCAGCTCTTTGGAACCCCACTGCTGCAGCCACCAGGCTCCTCTGTCTATGGGATCCTCCAGGCAAGAACACTGGAGTGGGCTGCCATTTTTCCTCCAGGGGACCTTCCCGATCCAGGGATCAAACCTGTGTCTCCGGTACTGCAGGCAGATTCTTTACCGCTGAGCCCCTGGCGAAGCCCACACTTGGCTTAGACACAAGTAAACTCTAATAAATCCCCTAAGACAGAGATTTCAGAGCTATACTCATAGATGGTAGTAAAATATCAAAACATACCCCAAAGAAAATTTAGTAACATGCCTCTAAATAATCTCAAGATCAAAAGACAATAATTTAATTATAAACCATCTGCTGCTGCTGCTGCTGCTGTGTCACTTCAGTCATGTCCGACTCTCTGTGGCCCCAGAGACGGCAGCCCACCAGGCTCCCCCATCCCTGGGATTCTCCAGGCAAGAACACTGGAGCGGGTTGCCATTTCCTTCTCCAGTGCATGAAAGTGAAAAGTGAAAGTTTCACTTTTCATAAACCATCTGGAAAATAACAAAAAGGAAGATGGATCTCTAAAACCAAAGGTACACAGCTAAAGCTGTTCTTAAAGAAAATTTATAGCCTTAAATGTCATTATTTTAAGAAGACTAAAAGTAAAATGGAGCAGTCATTCAACTTAATAAACTTAAATCAAAAGGAATAGTAAAAGTGAATTAATAAAGATCATGTACTGAAATTAAATATATTGAACATAAAAATTAATATGCTTAGTTTTTTGAAGAGAATAAAATATATAAACTTCTAACAAGCTTGAGAGTTGGACACAACTGAGCAACTGAACTGAGCTGAACAAGCTTGATTAAGGGGGAAAAAAATGTGTCTGACTCTTTGAGACCCCATGGACTATAGCCAGCCAGGCTCCTCTGTCCATGGAATTCTCTAGTTAAGAATACTGGAGTAGGTTGCCAGTCCCTTCTCAGAGGGATCATCCCGAACCAGGGATCGAACCCGGGTCTCCTGCATTACAGGCAGATCCTTTACCATCTGAACCAAGGGAAATCTTCAACAAAATTGGTTAAAGGGGAAAAAAGACAAAAGCAAAAACTTCCTGCATTAGTAACGAGGAAGGGATTATTACCACGAATATCAAAAAAATGTTTACCAATGTTACGTACAACTCTGTGCAATAAATTTAAATTTAGGTGAACTAATTTCCTAGCAAGTAAGACATATCAAAAATCCACAGAAAAAGTAAAAAGATAAGTAGAGCAACTGCAACATATTCTGAAAAATTAAAGAACGTGCTTTACGGGGATAACCCAGAGAGATGTTATGGGGAGGGAGGTGGGAGGGGGGTTCAAGTTTGGGAACGCATGTACACCCGTGGTGGATTCATGTCAATGTATGGCAAAACCAATACAGTATTGTCAAGTAAAATAAAGTAAAAATAAAATTTTTAAAAATAAAAATAAAAAATAAAGAATGTGCTTTAAAAGATTTGGGGGTAGGGCTGGGGAGATATCAAGCCACGGCAGTTTTCAAGTTGATTTCTCCATAATATTTAAAAACTAGATATTGCCTCTATCACACAAATGCTTTCAGACTTTAGAAAAAGAGGAAAGTCTTCTTAAATCATTTTAAAAGCAAAATCCTAATATCAATACCTGATACAGTGCTACTATGGAAGAAATTCCACACCCATCTTAAGACTGCAGTCATAAAAATTAAATAAAGTATTAGCAAATCAAATTTAGCAACATATGAAAGAAATAGCACACCATACCAAATCAGAGTTTATTCCAGGAATGCAAAGATGATTCGGTACTGGGAAGTCTAATCAGCATAATTTATTACACCACAAAATAAAGGCAAAAGCTTACAACTGTATCATGCTAAAAGAGCATTTAACAAAATTCCTCAACTTCTTTCAATAAAAACTAAAAAATAAATGGAAACATGATACTTCAATATGATCAATTGTATTTATCAAAACTTAACAAAGGCACAGTCAATGCTTAAGACACTGAAATATTTTTATTAAAACCAGGAGCAAGGTAGCAATGCCCTTTCCTATAGAAAAACAAGTACCAGCAAACAAGCAAGCATATGTGCACACATGGATGTGAATTCACTATAATCCTGTTTCAGCAGCAAAACACAACATAAGAAAAAACAAACAAGAAGATGTTGTTGTCCATCAGCATGAGATGGCTGGCTAAATTATAGTGCGTGCATATTGGAAACTGAGATAACTTTGACTCATTTCAATATAGGCAGCTGACCTAAAGTGACATTCATATTTTAAGAAAAGTCAACAAAAATCCTACAGAAATGCTATTTATATAATACTCTTTATATTAATGGATGAATCCATTTTTATGAAAACATGAAATTACACTGTATAAATGCACATATCTTCATATTCCTAGAAAAAGAACACATTGGAGATGTATCTTACTTATATCTTTGATCTTTCATGTGTACCACTTTTTAATTATGATCATTCTGTTAAAGAAAACTTTAAAGGGATCCTCCCCCCCAAAAGAAGTCTGTTCTGACGGCACAAAGCGCATTCCACCCACACACAATTTAGAAAAGTGATTCTCTGCGCACCGTTATTTCTTGGGGAGGTAGGAAAGGAGCACCTTGAAGCGGCGGGCTCAGACCGACCTCTAAGTGTGAATTCTGACTTCACAGAGTAGCAAGTTCCTCAGCCTCCCAGAGCCGCTGGCCCCTCATCTGTAAAACGGGTGTGTGTCTGCCCAGCCCTGCCTTACTCTTTTGTGACCCCATGGACTGTAGCCTGCCAGGCTCCTCGGTCCACGAAGTTTCCCCCGCAAGAATACTGGAGTGGGTCGCCATTGCTTCCGCCAGGTGATCTTCCTGCCCCAGGGATCCAGCTGCATCTCCAGCATCTGCAGGCAGAGTTTTCACCACTGTGCCACCTGGGAAGCCCCTTAGCTTCTCCCATCCCTCTTTGTCTTGTTAAGAGAATTAAGTGTCTAATCTCACCTGCGAGAGCTCATCATTACTAAAGTCTTTTTATTAACTCATTCCTTTTATTAGCTCTTCCCTCTCAAAAACAAAGACATAAGCAAGGAACCAGACTTCCCCGCTGCGGGTTTCCAAGGGCTGCCTGGCAGTACCTAAGTCTACAGCTTTCGCTGATTCCAACTACGGCCAAGATTTTGTTCAGATTTCTTTTCAGTGTTACCACCACTGGCAGTTTAAGAGTCAAAGGTGACCTGAAAATGTTCGCAGTCCTCAGTTACCCTGGGAATTGATCACGACCACACCACCAGCCTTGAACTTCACTGCTATTTAAAAAGCTTTGAAAACAAAAAGAAAGATCATTCTGTCATTTTTGAGATTGCACCCAAGCACTGCATTTTGGACTCTTTCGTTGACCATGAGGGCTACTCCATTTCCTCTAAGGGATTCTTGATCACGGTAGTAAATATAATGGTCATCTGAGTTAAATTTGCTCATTCAGACCAAACATTTCAGTTCACTGATTCCTAAAACGTCAGTGTTCACTCTTGCCATCTCCTGTTTGACCACTTTCAATTTGCCTTGATCCAAGTCTATGCCAAAGAAGCTGAAATTGACCTACAAGACCTTCTAGAACTAACACCCAAAAGAGATGTCCTTTTCATCATAGGGGACTGGAATGCAAAATTAGGAAGTCAAGAGATACCTGGAGTAACAGGCAAGTTTGGTCTTGCAGTACAATACGAAGCAGGGCAAAGGCAAACAGAGTTTTGCCAAGAGAATGCACTGGTCATAGCAAACACCCTCTTCCAAGAACACAAGAGAAGACTCTACACATGGACATCACCAGATGGTCAACACCGAAATCAGCTTGATTATAATCTTTGCAGCCAAAGATGCGGAAGCTCTATATAGTCAGCAAAAACAAGACTGGGAGCTGACTATGGCACAGATCATGAACTCCTTATTGCCAAATTCAGACTTAAATTGAAAAAAGTAGGGAAAACCACTAGACCATTCACGTATGACCTAAATCAAATCTCTTACAGTTATACAATGAAAGTGACAAATAGATTCAAGAGATTAGATCTGATAGAGTGCCTGAAGAACTATGGACGTAGGTTCGTGACATTGTACCAGAGGCAGTGATCAAAACCATCTCCAAGAAAAAGAAATGCAAAATGGTTGTCTAACGAGGCCTTACAAATAGCTGAGAAAAAAAAGAGAAGCGAAAGGCAAAGGAGAAAAGGAAAGATACACCCAGGTGAATACAGAGCTCCAAAGAATAGCGAGGAGAGACAAGAAAGCCTTCCTCAGTGATCAATGCAAAGAAATAGAGGAAAACAATTGAATGGGAAAGACTAGAGATCTCTTCAAGAAAATTAGAAATACCAGGGGAACATTTCATGCAAAGATGAGCACAATAAACGATAGAAACGGTATGGACCTAACAGAACCAGAAGATAATAAAAGGTGGCAAAAACACACAGAAGAACTACCCAAAAAAGATCTTCACGACCCAGATAATCACCATGGTGTGATCACTCACCTACAGCCAGACATCCTGGAGTGCGAAGGCAAATGGGCTTTAAGAAGCATCACTAAGAACAAAGCTAGTGGAGGTGACAGAATTCCAGATGAGCTATTTCAAATCCTAAAAGATGCTGCTACGAAAGCAAATTTGGAAATTTGGAAATTTTCCAATATGCCAGCAAATCAGCACTGGCTACAGGACTGGAAAAAGTCAGTTTTCATTCCAATCCTGAATGCTCAAACTACTGCACAACTGTACTCATCTCACATACTACCAAAGTAATGCCTGAAAATCCTCCAAGCTATGCTTCAAGCGTATGTGAACCAAGAACTTCCAGATTTAGAAAAGGCAGAGGAATCAGAGATCAAGTTGCCAACATCCGTTGGATCATTAAAAATGCAAGAGCATTACAGAAAAACATCTATTTCTGCTTTATCGACTACACCAAAGCGCTTGACTGTGTCGATCACAACAAACTGTGAAAAATTCTTCAAGAGATGGGAATACCAGACCACCTTACCCAACTCCCGAGAAATCTGTATGCAGGTCAAGAAGCAACAGTTAGAACTGGACATGGAACAATGGACTGGTTCCAAACTGGGAAAGGAGTAAGTCAAGGCTGTATGTTGCCACCCTGTTTATTTAACTTATATGCAGAGAACATCATGAGAAATGCTGGACTTGATGAAGCACAAGCTGGAATCAAGATTGCCAGGAGAAATATCAATAACCTCAGATATGCAGATGACACCACCCTTATGGCAGAAAGTGAAGAGGAACGAAAGAGCCTCTTGATGAAAGTGAAAGAGGAGAGTGAAAAAGTTGGCTTAAAACTCAACATTCAGAAAACTAAGATCATGGCATCTGGTCCCATCACTTCATGGGAAATAGATGGGGAAACAGTGGAAACAGTGTTAGACTTTATTTGGGGGCTCCAAAATCACCACAGATGGTGATTGCAGCAATGAAATTAAAAGACGCTTACTCCTAGATAGCATATTCAAAAGCAGAGACATTATTTTGCCAACAAAGGTCCGTCTAGTCAAGGCTATGGTTTTTCCAGTGGTCAGGTATGGATGTGAGAGTTGGACTGTGAAGAAAGCTGAGCGCCGAAGAATTGATGCTTTTGAACTGTGGTGTTGGAGAAGACTCCTGAGAGTCCCTTGGACTGCAAGGAGATCCAACCAGTCCATTCTAAAGGAGATCAGCCCTGGGTATTCTTTGGAAGGAATGATGCTAAAGCTCCAACTCTGGCCACCTGATGGGAAGAACTGACTCACTGGAAAAGACCCTGATGCTGGGCAAGATTGAAGGTGGGAGGAGAAGGGGACGACAGAGGATGAGATGGCTGGATGGCATCACGGGCTCGATGGACATGAGTCTGAGTGAAGTCCAGGAGTTGGTGATGGACAGGGAGGCCTAGTGTGCTGCAGTCCATGGGGTCACAAAGAGTTGGACACGACTGAGCAACTGAACTGAACTGATTCAAAAGGTAGCAATTTCTCTCCAACATTCACAGTCAGGCTGCCTGACAGCGGCCAGGGAGATCGTGGGGAATATCACTTCAGACTCTTTCGGACAATAAAAGAAGACAAAGGAAGCACTGGTGGAACCTGCCGCATCCAAATACCAGAAGGAAATGTAGAAGGAGAACCTCAGGAAGACGCCACTGCTACTGCACCCAAGCTGCCTAGGTTAATGAGGGATCACTAAAATCAGAAGAAATAAAAGGGAGAGGGCAACGTTGAGGCCTGGTCCCTGCCCAATCTTCATTTATTTGTATATTTATTTATTGAAGGATAATTGCTTTACAGAATTTTATTGTTTTCTGTCAAACATCAACATGAATCAGCCATTGAGATACGTACGTCCCCTCTCCTCCCAATCTTGATGCTGGTCCCATTCTGTAAGATGGTATTCAAGAACAAAATACGGAGAAGCAAAAAGTAACAGTAGGGAAGGGACTTTAACTGGGTGTGAAAACATGCTTGAGTTTTTCCAAGAGAGAAAAACTGGGCTTCCCTGGGAAAGGAGCTGGACAAGAGGGTAAGGAGACACTGCCCCGTCAGGAAGCAGACACTGTCCTCAAGGGGAAAGGCACAGAAGCGCTCAACAAAGTCGCAGCCAAGGGCAAAAAGAAGCAATACTGCAGCTTAAAGTTTTTGAAAGCATCCTTTTTCTAACACAGACAGCGCTGACTTACATGCACAGAGATCTCCCAACGCACATCTTTGCATCGCACATTTTCCAAGACACTTATTCCATGATCCAAGCAATGTCACAAAAAGGAAATAAAGCCATCTGTGGGAAACATAACTCACCACAGTCTCACTACCAGGGAACTCCTTGCAATCTCCTCCCAGATGATAAGTTAAAAACTAAATAAAGTGACTCAAAAGCTGCTTTCATGTAAAATACCACTAACTTTATGAATATACTTTAGGGAAAAAAAACCTCGACATTCCTCTAGGAATTTGTCAAAATTTATCTCATTTTCCAGTCCCAAACATAGTCCTCAACTCATCTGGCTAACTGTTTTATTTAATTATGATTATAGGTTTTTCTTTCTTGAAGGTTTGATATTGATTGAAATAATGCATTTTAATTAAAATCCAATTACATATCATTTACAATAACTCAAAGTAAATTTAATTGTATATAATCACCAGTTTGAGCTATATTATTCATATGTAAATACATTTAGGGGATAAGATTTAAGTATGGTTTCACTGATAAGGACTGCATTCCTTAAAAATGAATTTAAAGCAAGACAAGTCCACAGAGAGCAGAACCCACTGGCTAAGAGTGCTAACCCATCCCCTGAGTTTTCACAGTTATGTGACCTAGTTCTATATAAAATGACCTGGTTTGGGGTTTCGAAAATAGTCATTAATGTCAAAAGTCCATAAATTCAGAATGCCAAAAAAAAAAAAATCAACTATACTTCAGCAGAAAAAAGAAAAAGAAAAAGAAGTTCACAAATGAATGCTTAGTTGAAAGTTCTGACTTGCCATCCACTAACACCTGGGGCAGGGAGATGTGAAGAGTCAGGGACAAAGCCAGGTGTGTGGGAAGGTGTCTAAATGGGTCTGGGGTCACCTCGACTCCATCCCCAAAGAACTGAGACTATACACTATACACAAAGGGCAGGGAGGACCCCCAGAAGGACTGCCCGATGCTGTGACCGCCATGGAAACCAAGACTGACAGCGGCTGGCAAAACAAACGGCAACGCAAACAGCAGCTTATACTGTGAATGTTGCTCATCTGGAACAAGGCTGACCTAGGCTGGAGGGACCCACCGGAGCTGCAGCACACAGCCTAGCAACGGTGCTGATCTGCCTTCTGGGGGCTGTCTCATTTGTGGGGTAGGTACTCCTCACAAAGGAACGTGACCATCTCACATCAGGATTTAGGAGCACAAGTCAGAGTATAAAGCGGGACAGGCCGCCTGCGCAGGAGCCGTAAGTTCATACCTTTCCTCCGAAATCCGACTTCGGGGAATCCAGCATCCTAAGGAGTCCGTCTGAAGCGAAGGACAGGATTTAAGTGTGGCGGTATTCACTGCAGCCTTACTTCCAACCATGAACAACTGTGGCAGCCTGGAGCCAGGGCAAATGCCAACCCTGGAGAACGGTTAAGCACCCTGTAGGCTTACATGACTTCATGGTGCTGATAAACTTTAAGATTCTAAGAAATAAACGTCCCACTAGAAGCAGCTGGATACGCTTTAAAAAGCTAGAAGAAAATGTACTCAACTGTTACGAGTGATGAACATACAGGAGGCTTGACTTTGCTGAGTGTTTTCTAAATTCTTCGGCTTAGAGACAACTTTAATCCCTAGATACTGAGTAGTTATAAGCAATTTTAAAAAACAGAACAAGGTAGGAACAAGGTGTGATGGGAAGAACACCACGAAGACGTGGGTTGTGGTCCCAGCTCGACCCTTAGACAAACGGCAGTTTTTACACCTTGAAGCCAAGGAGCTGGACGAGCTGATGTCAGGGTTCCTCTGAGGCTAAGCACACAGGTCCTGAGAGACTGTTCACCTCGCCTGAGACCCACAGGGCCTCCAAGGATGGGGAGCGGTGCAGGACCAGTCAGCTGGGCACCCCAACAGAGGCCTGGTGGGCTGCTCCAGAGTCACCCGAGGACCCTCGGTCTGTCCGGTCCCGGCCTGCTCCCTGGACTGGCAGCTGCTCCATGTGCGGGAGGAAGGGGCACCTCGGGTCAGAGGGCATGGTTAGCTCACTCGCACAGCTCACATCCCTGACAGGTAAGCAAAGGCAAAAAGAAAAGATGGCTGCTCCTGGATAGAAATCCAGCAAAGACCTTTATGCACTAAAAGCATGGGAAGAATAAACCATCCCAGTAGAAGCAGTTTTTTTGTTCTCTCTCTTTTTAAGTAGAAAATCGAAAGGCTGAAAATATTTATTTTAAAAATCTAAATCAAACGATTTTCCCGGGTGATACAGTGAACATGATGGAGACTAGGTGATTCAGAAAAACGAGAAGCGTTATACCGCCCAGCCGAGTCACAGCCAAATCTAATCTACTAGGCGAAATAGGGTATGATAGGATTACATAATTAATTTCCCTGTTAGGCATAATTGTTACTGACTTTATGTCATTACCGTGTCAGCTCATCCGGTAGTTGATTGCTATCACATTCTAATTATGAAAACACACAAACAATTTGTAACCATTCATTATTAAGTAACGAGCGAGGCACAGTTGCTAATAGAAACTTAGAAAAAATGAAAATTAAAGGCAAACTGGACAAGAAGGGCTTAAGAAATTAATAAATTAGTCCTGATGAAATTTCTCGGCTGTGTTCCTAGTTATCAAGCTCTCAGATTACCTGCTGGACATATTTTCTAAGAGCCACACCGTTTAACTTGATTAAATGTCAGAGTGACCCGAATCACTCAGTGTCACCAAGAACAAACAGAAATACAAGCAGTTAAGACACAGTTTAAACTTTCACCTCCACACTTAAAAAGATAGCATTCTCGCTTGGGTATATGTTAGGCAAGTACAAAAAACCTAAGGTTTAAAAACAGCTAAATTAGAAGGTATCTATGAAATAAAAGGACACTTTTGTAGTTCCTGACTACCAGTATAGTTGCTAAAGCATTAATAATAAGAAGGGTGTCAACAGGAGGAGAGCATCACAAACTGGAGTGTTAATTTCTCTTGCCTGGTTTAAAGCAACCTCAAAATGAAAATAAGCATCTCTGAAATCAACCACTAGGCTGTTAGCCCCCAATGCTGTCTACACTGACCTGTAGGTGTGACCGGCAGAATCTGAGCCAGTGGGGTAGGTGGTATTAGTCCCATCTCACAGATGAATAGCTTCAGAGAGGTGGTCAATAACCTATTAAATTATTCTGCTTCAACAAGAATCCTGCCTAAACTCAGCTTTTTAAACTAATTGGGGGGAAAAGAAGCAATCATAACCTTCAGGAACAACAAGTACTTGTTGGATAATGAATCAGCAGGAAGCACTTCACTTAGTGGGGTCTCAGTGAAAGAAAACAGGGGCATCCAAAGGGCCTTCTCCCCAGCCAGACCCAGAGCACAGAGCCCCTAGACACCCCAATGAATATGTGAGCACACCCACCCAGCCTAAATGGAATTTAAACACCATCTCCCTCTGCCTCTTAATTCTAATAACTCCTGGAGTAGCCACTGTAGCTGCCAAAAATCAAGTCCTAGAAGTAGGGCAAGGATGGCTCGAGAACAAAAGCAATTAACTAAATGTTTGCAGCAAAGACACCAAAACAGAGATTAATTGCCAACGGATTAACTCTACTTACAGAGGGAAAAGTTTTAAAACATTCTGAATGCTGAAAAGTGAGCTCTACAAGTGAATACTGATGGTGGCTTAGTCACTGAGTTGTGTCCAACTCTTGAGACCCCATGGGTTGTAGGTTCCTGTCCGTGGGATTCCCCGGGCAAGAATACTGGAAGGAGCTCCCATTTCCTTCTCCAGGGGATCTTCCTGACCCAGGGATATGACCTGTATCTCCTGCATTGCAGATGGTCTCCTGCATTGTAGGCGGATTCTTTACCACTAAGCTACCAGGGATTCAAGTGAATATTAGGAGTCCTAATGGGATTTGTTTTAGATCCTACAGTTTTCAGATTTTACAATGAAAGTCAATAGAGTAAGATGATTTGTACACACGTCTGTATTTTATATAGTATCGCTGAGGAATACACTTGACACAAGTATATATGTGAAAGCACATTTTGGTCATATAAGCATCATTCCCTGGTAGTAGTAAGCAAATCAAGTCAAAATTAAGTAGGGGGTTATTTTTAGCTTTAAAATGATTCAATAGGCAAACATATACCTCCTACAAATATATTTCAAACATCTTTGGCCTAACTCATCCCCTACCCACAACACCTCTCAACACTCACACACACACAGACACACACACACACACCCCCCATAAGCCAAGCATTCTGCTGCTAAAACAAGTATTATAGGTAATACTTTTAGAGTTAATAAGGAATCATTCAGTGCTATAGAAGACTCTTGAGAGTCCCTTGGGTTGCAAGGAGATCAAACCTGTCCATCCTAAACGAAATCAACCATGAACATTCACTGGAAGGACTGATGCTGAAGTTGAAGCTCCAATACTTTGGCCACCTGATGCAAAGAGCCTACTCACTGGAAAAGACCCTGAGGCTGGAAAAGACTGAGGGCAGGAGGAGAAGGGGGCAAGAGAGGATGAGATGGTTAAGACAGCATCGCCAACTCAATGGACGTGAATTTGATCCAATTCCAGGAGATAGTAAAGGACAGGGAAGCCTGGCAAGCTGCAGTCCACGGGGTCACAATGGACATGCCTGAGCAAATGAACAGTAACAAAAACAAGGAGTCGTTTTTCCAGCACACCAGTGATACCCACTATCAGGCCTGCAGCACAGCCAACCCAGATTTGATCACAGTACCATTTCTCTGGAGATAACAGCAGAACCTGACAGGCTCCCTCAAAAGTCCCAACCACAGAGGGCAATCCACCAGCTGATTCACTGCCCAGGGCTGCAGTTTGGGGTAATTTTTTTTTTTTTTTTAATCTTGAGATCACCTTCTAATCACTGCCAACCTCCACCCCTTCCATGACCACACAACACAGATCTCATGCTCACAAACCTCTTAGAAGACTGAACTGTCAGAGGGGATCTACGATGCAAACTAACCCACATTTGACTTACCACCAAAGTGACTTACTCTGATTACAAACTCAGTGGTTACAGGGTGGTTATAAATGGAAAAAAACAGAGCTACAATTCAAAGCGTAAGCTGCGGGAGCCACCAGCTTGAATTTACATTACACTGAATTTATATTATTTCCTCAACACTTGGCATTAGACAGTTAAATAGCTGACAGCTTGAAAAATTAATCATAGTGATCCATGGACCTTGTGGCATCCATCAAGAGAGCTCAGGATCAGGGAGTTTCCTGGTGGTCCAGTGGTTGGGACTCGGAACCTTTCACTACCAGGCCCAAATTCAGTCCCCAGTTGGGGGACTAAGTGCAGTGAGAGAGAGAGAGAGCGCGCGTGCCCTTAGGGTCAGGTCAAGAGATACAGAATAACACTGCTCCAAACCAGCATTGATGCTTTCAAACTGTGGTGTTGGGGAAAACTCTTGAGAGTCCCTTGGACTGCAAGGAGATCCAACCTGTGCATCCTAAAGGAAATCAACCTGAATGTTCACTGGAAGGACTTGTGCTGAAGCTCCAAAACTTCGGCCACCTGATGCGAAGAGCCGACTCACTGGAAAAGACCCTGACGCTGGGAAATATTGAAGGCAAGAGGAGAAAGAAAAGACAGAGGATGAGACGGCTGGATGGCATCACCGACTCAACAGACATGAGTGTGAGCAAACTCTGGCAGATGGTGAAGGACAGGGGAGCCTGGCCTGCTGTGGTCCACGAGAGTGAGGAATAGCTGAGCGACTGAACAACAACAAATCAGCATTAAGTGCATTTCTACATCAACCTGTTAGTGAAAAAGTCAACACCAAAGCGCCCGAGGAGGGTCAAAGAAATAACTAAGGAGACACGTCCATGTGGTCCTTTGAATTCCTTACCACACGCACCTCAACCCGCTATTTAAAGTAAAACAGAACAATCAGAAAGTAAGTTCTTGTAAAACACGGGAGTGTGTTTGATCAGCAGACCTTGCGACTTGAATGATGACAAGATAAGGAAGCCAAAAGGAGAAGAGAAACATGTCTGGAAACAGCCCTTTCTACAAACTAAGAAATGCACAGAGTTCTCCTCTCACGGCGCAGGTGATGTTAGAGCAGTGCGGACTGCGGGAGAAACGCTCCCGCAGCACGCAACACCCAGGCGATGTCCGAGACGCGTCCTGGGGCAACCACTCAAACGGCACGTACGCTGCACAAGAGGGAAACCTACCCAAGGGGCACGCACTTGCCTCTGTCACTCGGTCTTTCTACAACACAGAATGCCATCCAAGATCAACAGCTGAGCCCCCTGCTACCTCAGCAGGAGAAAGCGCAGCAGTTGTTTTCCCTAAGTTTTAATACATAATGTAAGCACAAGGTGTGGCAGGCTTCCCCAGCGGCTCAGTGGTAAAGCATCCGCCCGCTATGCAGGAGATGCAGGAAACGTGGGTTCGATCCCTGGGTCGGGAAGATCCGCTGGAGGAGGAGATGGCAACCCACTCCAGTATTCTTGCCTGGGAAATCCCAGGGACAGAAGAGCCTGGTGGGGTCGCAAAGAGTTGGGACACAGCAGAGCACGGATAAACAGATAAGCACAAGACAAAATAAAAAATGATACGAAAATGTACACTGAAGTGTATCACCTCCTCCCTGTCCCTTCCCGCCCCCGGGAGTCCTCACATCAGTCACTGTCTTGGCTTTCCTTCTGGTGTCAGTCTATACAAACACAAGCAAGTGCAAAGATTCAGTCTTATTTCCACTCCTTAATTTTACAAAAAAAGAAGCAAATCTTGTCTTTTTCAGGTAATATCCCGGAGATCTATCCACACAGAGAACAGAGTGCCTTGTGCTCCTTTAAGCTCCAGAGTACTCCATCCTGTGCCTGAATCTTAGTTTATCAGCCAGTCCTCTCCTGCAGGGCACGTGGACTGTCCCCAGTCACTACGAGCACAAACAAAGCTCCAATTCGTCTGTGTGCAGGTGTGCCACGTGACAGACTCCCAGAGGTAGGACTTGTGGGTCAAAGGTTGCACGTATTTACATTACTTTCATATACACCGCTGCCGAATTGTCTTCCACGAGAGCTGGGCTATTTTGCATTCTCAACAGCAATGTGTAAGCGTTGCTGTTTTTCCAAAGTCTTGACAATAGAGATTGTTGGACCAACTTTCAGGCTTTAGAGCAGCTTTAACCTTCAAAACAGGAAAGGAAGAGACAACAGAAGTTTCTCCAAAGAGGAATTTGAACAGCTCCCAGCAGTTTCAGCCTGACGTCTTTCACACAGCATCTGCAATTCCCTAAGGACCTTTTTCTTCTTTATCTTCAGGACACCCTAAGAGGTCCAAAGAGAAGCGCAGCCCTCTTGCCCGACGAGGGACCCCACACAGGCAAGTCCGCAAGTCTCCTCTCCTTTCAAGGGAAATGAGGAAGAAGACAGAAGAACCCGGAGGGAGAGACAGCTGTGCCACTGAGGACTCGGGCCAGGCCCTGCCTCTGGGTGTCTGTGCTCCCAGCCTCCTAACCTGAAACAGGTGTCAGTGGAGACACACAAACCCCAAGAGGATGCCAGGGGTGTCCAACGGGGGTCACACAGGCGATGCTTGGTGCAGCCAGTGGCCTGATGCGTGCATTCCAAGAAAGAATAACCGGTACCATTTGAAAAGAAATGCATGGCCATCATTTCATAAAACCAAGAATTAACAAAGCGTAAGTAACGCCAGTAACTGAGTGGAAATTTCAGTCAAGTAAATCAATATACAGACCTGCTATTTTACTCCAAGAGTGCCTAGCCTCCCTCTCCTGACACTAGTTAATATTACCAGAAAAAGAACTAATCATTAAAATAAATGCAACCATCTCCCAAAGCATTGAGTTCATGTCAACGTTTACTGGGTAGGAACGCCACAGCGCAGCTGCCATTCCCCCCAGGCTCTCGGGTCAGGGCACAAGGGCACCACCGCGGCCCAGCTCCCCGCCAGGGCTGCAGACTCCTGAAAGGCAGCAGGTCGTGTCCTCCTGGGGGACTGTGGGCACAGTTCTGAAGCTTCCCTAGGACTCAGCATCCTCTATGAGCATGGCAGCTTCTGCTCACAGGCTTCTGTAAGGATGGAAGAGAGAACGCACACAGCCCGCAGTAAAGGCCAAGGTACAACACACCACAGGGAGCGCCAGCATCAGGGCCCACCTAAGGGACCACCGGCCCTTTCTCTAATCTGAAGTAGGTCCCTCCGTGCATTCTTCCCAGACATCTCGGCCTCTGGATCCCCCTGGGGCCTTCCCCTCTTCTCTCAATGACCCACCCTTCCCTCTCACCGGGGCCACCCCCTGGACTCTAGGCTTTGATACAGAAAACAAACTCCACAGGGAATTCCCTGGTAGTCCAGTGGTTAGTGCACCATTGCAGGGGGTAGGGGTTTGATCCCTGGTGAGGGAACTAAGTGGAGAAGGCAATGGCACCCCACTCCAGTACTCTTGCCTGGACAATCCCATGGATGGAGGAGCCTGGTGGGCTGCAGTCCGTGGGGTCGCTAAGAGTTGGACACAACTGAACGACTTCACTTTCACTTTTCACTTTCATGCACTGGAGAAGGAAATGGCAACCCACTCCAGTGTTCTTGCCTGGAGAATCCCAGGGACGGCGGAGCCTGGTGGGCTGCCGCCTATGAGGTCGCATAGAGTCCAAAACGACTGAAGCGACTTAGCAGCAGCAGCAACAGCAGCAGCAGAGAATTAAGATCGCAGATGCTGCAGCCACAAAACTAACTCCGATCTTCGTCCTCCCGACCGACCGCGCCCGGCACCAGCCCTCAGGCCACGTGCTCAGGCCCTCCCTGCGGGAAGAGCCAGTGGACACCTTCCTTTCTCTTCCAGGCGGCAGCTCTGGGCCCTCCCAACCGCCCACCCCCCTAAACCCTCTGCCCGGTCTCAGACACACACTCCCCACATTCCTCCCCGTGGAGCCCTCATTCTTTTGGATGGTTCCGTGCTCCCCGCTGGGCCCAACCATCCACGCACCTCCCGCTCCATTTCTTGCCCAACCGCCTCACCCCTCAACCAGTCCATGTGGGGACCAGGCTCTGCTCTCAAGGGCCACCTTCCCCCGGAGCACTTCCCAAATTGCAGCCCTCGGAGCCCTGCGCACATCCCACTCTGTCTGCCGCAGGGACGCGTGGCCTGCAGAGGCCAGCTCCCGCTCCTCGCCGCCCGACGCCTCCAGGGGCCCCGCTCAGGGCCGGGCGCCGCCGTGGCCGCGTGCAGCCCAAGCCCGTGCGCCATCCGGAATGCCCGCCCGCCGCCGCCCAGCACAGCACAGCACAGCCTGGACGCCTTCCTGCCCACCATCTCCTGGTCCGGGCCACGGGCCCTGCTCGAGGCGCTCTGCCTGCCGCTGCTAATCGCTTCAGTCCTGTCCGGCTCTTGGCGACCCCATGAACCGGGGCCCACCAGGACCCTCTGTCCGTGGGATTCTCCAGGCAAGAACACTGGAGTGGGTTGACATGCCCTCCTCTAAGGGCTCTTCCCAACCCAGGGATCGAACCGGGGGCTCTCATGTCTCCTGCCTTAGCAGGCGGGTTCTTTACCCCAAGTGCCGCTCCTCCAATAGCTTCCTAATAAGCCTGCTCTCTAATCTCGTGCTGGGGGGGTCGCACAGGGTGATTCCCTACACAATATTCCCCTTACTACTGCCTCTCTCTCCCACTTGCACAGCCCGCATCTGATGTCTCACTGCTCACATGGCGAACACCACGCCCCCGACCTGGCCTCTGGGGCCCGCTGCCCACCGAAGTTCCCACCCTGGGCCCTGGACGCTGCGTTCCTCTCCCCCTGGGCTCACAGCACCACCTCTGGCCTCAGGGGCTCTCGTCACAGATGCCACGTTCTACAGTCACCTTCAGTCAACCGCAGTCTGAAAATATTAAATGGAAAGCTCCAGAAATTAACAGTCCGTGAGTTTTAACTTGCACGCAGTCCTGCCTGCAGCCGGATGAGAGAGCGTACCCTCCGGTTCCACGCGGCCTGGGATGTGTGTCCGCCTTTTCCCCGGCACATCCGTCGCTTAGCCACCCCGTTGCCGTCTTCGTTATCAGACCAATGGGGTCACAGGTGTCACTTGCGCTCAAGGGACCCTTATCTTATTTTAAGCGGCCCTAAAGTGCAAGAGTGATGCTGGCCACTTGGACATGGCCAAGAGAAGCTGTGAAGCGCTTCCTTTAAGTGAAAAAGTAAAAGCTCTAGACTTTAAAAAGAAGGAAGAAAAATCATACGCAGAGGTTGTCAAGATCAACGGTAAGAATGAATCCTGTAGCCAGGAAATCGTGACAGAGCAAGAAGACACAGGCTACTTCTGCTCCCACGTCTCAGACTGCCAGAGCTCTGGCCACAGAGCATGATCAGTGCTTAGCTAAGATGGGAAACACTAAGATATTTTTAGAGAGAGAAAGACCACATTTATATCTTTTATTACAGTATATTAAAACTGTTCTATTTTATTATTATTACTGTTAATCTCTTACTCTGCCAATTAATAAACTTTATCACAAGTATATAAGCACAGGAAAAACACATTATATACAGGGGTCAGTTTCAGGCATCCACTGCGCGTCTTGGGATGTACATACATCCCTCAAATAAGGGGGCACTAGTCAATCCTAAAGGAAATCAATCCTGAATATTCACTGGAAGGACTGATGCTGAAGCTGAAGCTCCAGTACTTTGGCCACCTGTTGCAAACAGCTGACTCATTGGAAAAGACCCTGATGCTGGGAAAGATCGAGGGCAGGAGGAGAAGCGGACGACAGGGGACCAGATGGTTGGATGGCATCACTGATTTGCTTGCTCAAGCGAGCTCTGGGAGCTGGTGAAGGACAGGGAAGCCTGGCGTGCTGCAGTCCATGGTCTCGGAAAGAGTCAGACACAGGTGAGTGACTGAAAACGGTGTATCTGTTTGTGGTTGCTGTGATTAATGCGTCTCCCCATAGTCGGTCCACGTGGGCAGGCACCCGTGTATGTGAATGACTCCTGGTGCCCAGTGAGCATCTAACGAGTGCTCACATAATGAATGAGTCAATGAAGGCAGAGCTGGAAGAGCCCCTGGCCTGCCCTCCTCCAAATGACGTGAAGACCCCAGTTACTCGAGGCCCCTGTACGGACGCGATGATACGCCTGCGTCATGGAAACACTGCTGTGTTCGTGTTTCTAAGTCTTAACAGCAGCAAATTACAAACACAGAAACGCATTTCCAGCTTACCTCCCTTATGCCTACATCCACCTAATCCGCAGACACAGAAGTGCTAGCTACTGGAAGAAGGGGCAATTAGAGAAATCTAAAAATAACCTATTTACCATGAAATCATAATTAACACGTTTCCTGAAGGGATTTGTTATGAGGACAATTATTATACAGGTGAACTTAATTTTTATAACAAGTGAAAATAATATTATTTTAAAACAATACCAAATGATCAGAACCTTTTTTTCTTTTTAGAAAAAATAAGAAAACTACATTGAAACTTTGAACCTCAGAAAACCTTACGCTAATCATAAATCACAGGAGTTCCGGCTAGGACCGGTTCAGATCAAGTCACATTAGGCTAGAGTTAATGCTACAAAATTATCTTTAACCCCTTCAGAAATGTTTACGCCACCTCCACAGCGTCACAGCACACAGACGCCCCACAGGCGAGCGCACACATCGAGCATCTCACCGCTCAGCCAGAACACGCTATCTGCTGCTGCTGCTGCCTGCTTTACCAGGGACCAAGAGCCGCATCAGTTCTGGTGGCTTTCTTTCCAAGTGCTGCTGAATTCCTCATCTGTAAACAAACTGATCTGTTTTAAACTCTGCTCCACGTTGTCCGCACCCCAGGTCCGGGCTAATTGGAAACTGGTATTTCACCGGGTACACATGCAGGGCTGCTGGACACACTCCTCAGGAGGAAGACCGATCTTAGCAGAGGCCGTTTCCTACCCAGACGAGAGGAGGGTGAACCATTTCAGGACCCAGCTCTGGCAGACTGCTTACAGCCTTAGCTTTCCAGGGACAGACTGGTTCTCAAAGCCCTAAGTTCCCCGCCACATGCCCGCTCACCGTCTGCCCCCGTCACTTGACTGCTCAGAGACTGCTGTACACTAGGCATCTCAAACTTCGCAAAAATGCTGGAAGTCTGTCATTAACCCGTGTGTCTATATGTATCCATATGAACAGGAACAGATCACAGAAATTTAGATAAATAAATGTATACAACTGTGTTACTAACCACACAAAAATCCACATGTAGGAAAAGAACGCGATGGACGTGAGTTTGAGCAAGCTCCGGGAGTCGGTGATGGACAGGGCAGCCTGGCATGCTGCAGTCCACAGGGTCGCAGAGAGTCAGACACGGCTGAGCGACTGAACTGAACTGCCCTGAGGAGGAGAACGACAGGGCTATGCCTTTAAACCTACTTGCTGAAAGCTTTAGACCGAGACCTGATTTTATTTCTTTATGATGATCTTTCACAGTATCTCCTGGGAAAGCCCCACAACTTGGAGAGTTCGTCTAGACCAAGAAGAACGACTCTCCAGTCGTGGGGACGAGGAAGGACTACGCCGCAGTGACGGACTGGCGTCACCCAGTGGGCACACGAGCGTGCCTGTCCTCCAGCGCAGGGTGACGGCACGCCTAAAGAACCCTCCGGTGGCCCAGAAAGGACTCGGTGGTTTCTTCTCCTCGAGGCGATGCTTTTGCTAAGAGTCTGCGGTTTTCCTACATGGCCCTCTGGGTAATTGACAGAAAGCAATGCAGAGCACCACCCCGCCCCTTGCTGAAGAAGGAGATGAGCAAGCCAGGCAGACAGACTAGACGGCAAATGTCATCTAGGAAGGAAGTCTTTTCTGCTCGCAGAACAGAATGATTGATTGATTTTCACCTCTGCAATCACATTTATTCCCAAAACCTGAAATCTAATTATTCTGTAGAATTATTTAATAATTGTTTAAATTTTCATACAATTTAAAGGTTACTTTCCATTTATAATTATTACAAAACATTGGCTGTATTCCACCTGTGTTGGATAATATAATACGTCCCTGTGGCCTATCTTAGGCCCGATATTTTGTACCTCCTACCCCTGAGTCCCGATAGTGGTCCTCCGCCCCCACTGGTGACCGCCGGTGTGTTCTCTACACCCATGAGTTTGCTTCTTTTTGTCATATTCACTGGTTTGTTGCATTTTTCTAGATTTCACATGTAAGTGATATTGGGCCTCCCACGTGGCACTACTGGTAAAGAACCCACCTGCCAACGCAGGAGGCACCGGACGTGGGTTCGAGCCCTGTGTCGGGAAGATCCCCTGGAGCAGGAAATGGCACCCTCTCCAGTATTCTTGCCTGGAGAATTCCATAGACAGGAGTCTGGCGGGCTGCACACAGTCCATGGAGTTCCAAGGAGTCAGATACAACTGAGCATACATACCTATGTAAGTAATAGCATACAACAGTTGTCTTTTTTTCTCTTTTACCAACACCTGGAAGAAAGTCACTCCCCTATGTGGTGTCTAAAAGTTTTAGGAAGTCATACAAACAGAAATCGACTCTGAATATCCACTGTAAGGACCACTGCTGAAGCTGAAGCTCCAATACTTTGGCCCCCTGATGACTCACTGGGAAAGACTCTGATGATGGGAGAGATTGAAGACAAAGGGAGAAGGGGGCGACGGACGACAAGATGGTTAGACGGCATCACTGGCCAAATGGACGTGCGTTTGAGCAAACTCCAGGAGACAGCAGAGGACAGAGGAGCCTGGCATGCTACGGTCCATGCGGTCACAAAGATTCAGACACCACTTAGGGCCTGAACAACAGCAGCATAAACAGAAAAGCCAAGGGTGTTTTGCTCTTAGAGTGCAGACTCCTGGGTACTCCCCGTGCTCAGGAAAACCTCACGAAAGCCCTGGTAGAGGTCCTACCATGGAAGCAGCTTAATGGAAAGAAAATGCAAATCAACACCATCGCTTCTGCTGATTACTTACCCAAGAAGGTTATTCTAAAATATGGAGTCTAGAAATGTGAAGTCAGACTGGGAACTACCCAGCACAAAAGATCTTTAAAAACAAAAGTTGAAGCAATATTAAATACCATCCTTTGATTACTTCTACTCAGCAAGGAGGTTTTTAGGACTGTAGATGTGCCAACCAGAAAGACTGTTCCTGTGGAATATAAACTGGAGGCTTCCCTAGGTAATTAAGTTTCACTCCATCTCTTTAAAGAGCCAGTTCAGGTTCCTAACAGGGAAAGGGGGAGAGGCATTTGAGGGTGCCACGGAGCAGGAAGGAGAAATTCCTAAATCAGCCATTTGTCTAAACGGTGTGAATTCTAGAATGTTTTCACACGTGTAGTCCTAATGGAAGCTCTGCCACACGGATATTTTAGCATCCTCCCCTACCCTGCCTTCCAAACACTACCAACCGAGCTCTGTCCTACAGAGCACAAGCCGCATAGTCACTGTAAATAAAACATCTCAAAATAAAACATTTCCCTCTGTTGTCCTTTTCTCCTCGAAAAGAGAACCTCCCCCCCTTCTCTGAGACACACTGATTTTTCCTGCCGCACGTACCCAACTACAGAGGCCTTTGCGGCTCTTAGTGTGACTTGGCACCAAGGCTACCCTGAGTGTGGAACTCCGGGTTTTGATGGTTTGTGCTTCAAGACTATATTTCACTTTGTTTGGGTTCCTTATTTATTGCTTTTTTCTTTTTTTCCTTCTCAAAGGTTTCAGATACCTGACTTGTTCAATGCTTTTTTAGCCTTCATTTACTCTTGGCCTCATTTTATCATCTTCCTAACCACAGCCCCGACATGCTCTAAAGGAAAATCTGGAAAGAAGAGTTCCGAAAAAACCACAGACGTCCCATGGTGAACTCATCACCTGCGCCAGGCATGTAGGTTACGTCAAAGGCTACATCACAAGCCCAGCAACGCCAGGAACGCTGACACGTGTTCAAGCATCAAGATAACTAACCAAAATTTAATAGGACATTGAGTCATAAGGCTTTTACTTTCTGAAGTACATAATGATGCCAAAATATTTCAAGTAGAATGTGACACTGTGTAAGTACGTTCTCTGGGCTTGAGTTCTTAAAAGGGGACGAGGTTGAACCTTGCCCACCATAAACGCAGAGCAGAGGGGACTGGATGAATGCTGGGTGCCGTCACAGGAACCCCGTCCTCTCCTTCAGATCGTTTCCAGTCGAGAAGTCAGAATTTTCTCTAAGCAAAGGTACCTTTTTACAAACTATTTTGCATTTTCATAATGATCTCATATAGGTAATATAGAGACAAATGTTTAAGAGAGGGTTTGATGAAGCACCACGCAAATGCCATTTGGTATCAAAAGGCATAATGTCTCATCAATTTATAATTTTGTTTATGATGCATACCCACAGTTATATTGGACTCTGACGAGTCCCGGAGTGCCATTTTGAGGAAAATGATGGAAAAATAACATGTATGCATACGATTCGCTAAGGGGGCTGGCTGCTGACGAACAGGAGGCTGCAGAGTCTCCCACGCTGGGCCTTCTCCAGGTCACCCAGATAACGCGCACGCGAGCCCCAACTTCACAGAGCCAGGAGTGGCCAGGATCTGCCATCACCATTCCCTGGATGTTCCGCATAGTTCCCGAGTCAAGCATTAATCAAGGTCAGCTCTGTCTAAAACGCAGAGGACAGCCCTCAGATGGCACACCTTTGGCATAAAAGCAATGAGCATGTCATTCCCACGCTCAAAGCTAAAACCAACTTTTGTAAAGCAATGTAAACTTTGAATTTTAAGTAGGACGAAAGGTCATCTAGACCTGTTTCTTCTTTAGTTTTGTTCTGTTCGTGTTTCAGGATGTCAGAGTACACATCCCGGCACTGGAAGGGGGTGAGGGTTCACGTTTAACCACTTAAGAAGTCTGGGCAAGGACACTCGACAGCATTCAGTCCCCCAGAATGTAAACCGGAGTTAATTACGCCCACCTAAACGGCTGGTAGGAGGATTAAGTGAGTACGCTGGGCAAATCCCATAAGACGGGATTCGAGAGAGTATTGGACATCATTAGCTGTTCAAGTGCAAGTCTGAACTGTCAGTCAGTTCAGTCTTTTATAATCTTAATGGAGAAATTCAGCTGAAGATGAAACTGAGATTCATCCACCTACATCCTGAATAGGAGGAGGGGGTGGGGGTGGACTGCAACTTGGCCTCAGAAAGGACACTATGGCCTACTAACGCACACATCAGGACTAAAGTTCTGTGGGGTGATTTTCTAGCTCGAATACAGCACCTGCATGTAAAGGAAATGACCGCACACAATGATCAATAGCCTCTCTGATATTTATCAGGCCTGAGCCCCATGCGCCAGGCCCAGGATCCAGCAGCCGCCACCAGCAGGATGTCGGCACGGACAGACAGCATCTGAGACCAGGTCCTGGGGCACCGGCAGCCCGTGCGAGCCTAAGATGAATGGGCCGGGCCAGCCGAGTGGTCCTGTGAAAGCAAAGACTGCATCGGCGGCCTCTCCCCCCGCCTGATGACCGGAGCGCACTGAGGAACGAGCCGGGTCTCACTCGGGGCGAGGGGAGCTGCTGCCTCTGCCGTCGTTTGCTGTCACTGGACTCCGGGACCAAACTCAGAAACGCAGCGAGTGCCTGTCGCGGGCTTTCAGTCCAGACACAAGCACGTAAGCAGGTATCCCGACACCCCTGGGTGACGAGGGCGGTCAGGGGAGCCGGGGTCACAGGCATCATCAGCACACCTGGGGGAGAGGAGTCAGGCCCAGGAGACCCTTCTGCGCCCGCTACGGATATAGGTGGCCTGGACGGCCTGTTAGCACCACGAAAACGGCACAGACATGGAAGGCTCCAGGCTGTCCCGGAGCCGGAGAGGAGGTCAGAGGAGGCTGCAGAACCGACCCCGCCCCGTCTAACTCCCCCCGACAGGCTCAGACTGTGGACACATAGATGACGGGAAAAAACGTGCTTCTAAAACCTGCCTCTCTTCATCCTAGGATCCCACTGAGGAGGGGGCAGGAAGCAAGGAGGCAAAATCATATTTTTTATTCTTTTAAAAATGGAGAAAAATTCCAATTGAAAACCTTAGCCAAGGACCTTTTCGAATTTATCTGAGAGATCTCCTCCTCGGCTTCTAGCAGGTTTTCAGCTCCCATCAGGCCACTCCACCACCCCTCTGGGGCCAGAGAGAGACAGGCACGTTCCCAGCACAGCAAATCCTTGCTGAGCTCCTGCTCTGAACACTGAAGGACGCCGAGGAACCCAGTGGTCACCAAGGTGGCACCAGCCAGAACCTTCGACGCGCTGCCAGCAGAGCAAGGTGCCCGACTGTTCCCAGACACCGAGAGCAGCGAGCAAGCTGCACGCGTCCTCACTGCCCGTCATGAGGGCAGGCACCGCAGGGACCACGGGTGGGTGCAAGAGGCCGGGCCACGGACACCCCTGGAGGGGAGCGCCCCTCCAGAACACCCAGCTCTCTAAAACGCTGTCTCTAGGGGCTGGCTGGTTCCGGAGAAACGACCGACACGTGAAGTGCCCTAAGTCTTGATAATTCAGAGGCTTTTAAAACGGGAAGGCTGTTAGCACTGGGAGGTGAGGTGAACACCCCAATAGTCAGGAAGACATAGGCGGCCCCCTCCCCAGGCTTTCAAAGGGAAGGAAGCACTTTTCGTCACATGGTCTGCTATGTCACACACCAGACCGCCCGGTCAACAGAGAGGATCCAGAGCTGCCTGCCCACGTCAGACTAAAGAGAAGAAGAAGGGATGAAGCATCTTTCAGCAACAGCTGTTTATCCAGTGGGTTACAAAAGAAGCCACTGGGTTTTTATTATCCAAGCTTTCAGGACAGTTCAAGTTCAATACACACAATGTTTCATTCATGCTGTTAAATTGATAATATTAACCTTTCTTGCTGAGATGCATTAAAAATTTTGGCTTTTCAGAGCAAATGTAATTAGTTCACGTCAGTGACTTCACCAGCGGCAGCGACAGAAGCAAAGGGAACTAACCGGATATGGATTAATGTAATCAAAATATCATCTCCCATCATCTCCCCTCTTGAGACAGCTGGCTGCACTTCCTCTGATGGTTGGATTTTTTTTTTCTTTTTAATAAAAACAATAGATCAATGAAACGGATGAGTAACTACTTGCAATCCCCCCTCAGGGGAGTACTGTACAGGAAACCACGTTGGTGAGTGAGCCTGAAAGTTTTTAATTGGATGTGCCTGTTCAATGCAACTCTGAGAACACAGCAGTGGCACCAGGCCCTCCTCGGGGCAGAGAGATCTGGGTGGAGCAGGGAGGAGAGGCAGAAGCCAGAGGCTGTCTCTGCCCCACAGTGAGTATTTCTGAAGAAAGAGTATCTCCCTCTCTAAACTCACGAAGAGAAAGAAACCAAAGTCCTGTTTGCCTTTGAAGTATCTCCAACCTGTTCACACGCTGAAATACACCTCTGTCGGCCCCGTGCAGCCTGTCTCCAGCGGGTGGGTGTTGTTTCTTGACCTCCGTTCTTCTGATCAGAGCATCCACACTTTCCCCCGGGGGATCACCTTGTCCTCCTCCTCCATGAGGTTCAGGGACCACGCGGCCTGGGCTGGCCCACTGAAGCATCACTTCCCTGGAACACACTGGTGGAGGGCAGGGCCTGGGGCCTAGCTCAGCCAGCGGAGACATAAGGAGACGAGTCTGTGCCCTTAGAACAGACACGTGGGCCCCAACCCCAAAGCTGGGTAGATGCAGGATGAAGATGCAGACAGCCCTCTCCCCACCACACGTATCCTAAGGGTAAACCAGTGTACAGGCAGGTCAGTCGGCAGGTGAGGGGAGAAGGGAGGTGCCCAGGGGTTCTCCTGAAGCTTGATCCATTCTCAGACTTTTTCATTAAGTGAGATGAAAAATGCCTTTTTTTTCTTTTTGCATTAACCTGTTGAAACGGGTGGGTTTTTCCTTGGAAATGAAACTACATTGTCTGTTTCCATACGACACATTTCCCATGAGGTCAAAGAGCCCTCCCTGAACTGGAAGGACTGGGGAGTGGCTGCAGCAGGAGCCCCTGGAAGGAGAGCCTCCCCCAACCCCCCCAACCTTGGAACCCACAGGGAACAGAGTCACGGCCCGGTCAGCACTGTCCCAGGGACGTGCCCATACCACACAGTCACCAGGAAGCTGAGACGGGGAGACGGAACAGTGCTACAGATACATGCTTTTTAAAGGCAGGAAGTTGCGTGTAGAGTTATAAAGTCTTCTCTTAGGGCTGCTTTTCACATTTAGGTTATATAGTTTGTGTTTTTAAGTTTAACTTACAAAGTTGTCTTGGTGTGGACAGGTAATGCCAAATTCAGAACCACCACCATAAAAACGAAACAACGCAAAACTTGCCCTTTGAAGAAAGGGATCCGTGCCTTCCCCTCCACCAAAGTCCTTTAAAATAAACGCACCATATGAGTTTAGCGCTCGTCCAAACTCAGGGAGGTATTCAAAGGTTACACACAATCAGCCTCCTGGCACGCAAGGGCAGTTAATGTTCAGAATACTGGTCACCAATTAGTCCAAAACACACACTGACTTATCAAGCTCACACCTCTGTTTAAGTTTTAAGTTGCTCGGTTAGCACTTGACCGATCCTGAAGTGACACAGGTCTGGGGTCACTTACTCTACTGCAAAGTTAATGCCACCTTTACAAAGCCTCCTTGGATGCAAGCTCCATCAGGCACTCTGGGTAGTACTAGGTGAGCCGGAGGGCAGAAACATGTGACTTTCTCCCCTTGTGCTTCCACTTCAAGAAAAAAAACATGATGAGAAATAGCGAGACTTGATTGAGGGGGACCTACTTAGAAATAAAAAAGGATGCATTTGTGGCCAAGAATTTTAAACATTAAAAAAAAGGGGGGGTGCTGAATAAAAAGTTTCACGTCCTATGACTGTTGGTTAACAGGACTAAGAAAAATAGCTAAAGGAGAATACCTGTGATTACGGCCGGCCACAAAGCCCAAGTGATCTTCACATTAAGTGATACCCGTATGGAAAATACAAAATGCAAAGAAATGGCAGTACAGCAGAAACCTCAGATGGAAACATACACTTCCATCTCAGGACGGCAACATGCTCGGCAGCATCCGAGGGTCCCACGGGGCAGGCTAGTGTTACCTGCTGCTCAGGAAACTAGTCATGTCTGCAAAGGGCTTGCAGGGTGTGTAATATCAGCCCCTCATGCTCCTGCCTGACAGCAGATCAAATGCACTGAGTTACCTGGACAGCAGGCTTGCGAGAAGGGGAAAGGAAGAGGTGATCAGAGGCAAACCAAACAAAACCCTCAGGCCCTGCCTCCCAAAGACTCCTTGGCAGTCACTGTCTGGGGTTCCTCTCCTGGTGATTTCGGAACCAGAAGTGGCTCACGGGCAGCCCTGTGTCAACTCCAGATCTTGTTAAATCTTACTGGGGGTGGTGGAGCAGGGGGTCCCATCTCTTCTCACCTTTATCAGACAGTCAGGCTCACACTGCTTGTCCTGAGGATTCCTCTCTCAAGTGGCAGTGCCGGGGGAAAGGCCACGGCAAGGGGAGGCCCAGCGCCCCCAAAAGGTGAGTGGCCTTGGACACAGCTCCCTTCCTGACCTCCTCTGGGCCACACGGAGCTTAAGCTAAGCTTTCTCGATGGTTCCTCCGTCCTTCCGTTTGAAGCCTGACAGGAAGAACCAGGGCCCTTCAGAACGGCCTCCTCCCCTGCAGACTCAGAGCTGCCCCTAGACCCAGTCCCCAGGCCAGTGGGGCAGTCCAGCTGCAAAAACAGGGGTCACTGAGCTCCCCTGCAGGGAGTGTGCCAGGCGCCTGACTATGGCGCAGCCTTCTGTGTATCAGCTGTTCTTTCTTAAAACAAACTGTCTAAAAGATGAAGACCTATCCTGAAAAGTGGCCCCAGGACTCTCTTCTTCCCACTCTGCACACCCCTCCCAAGTCCTGGCGTGACTCTCAGAACAGCATCCACGGACGGCTCTCTCTCTCCCCAGACACACTGATGTTTCCAGAGACCTCCTGGACTGTCCACCTGCTCACACCACAAGTGCCCCAAACATAACAGGTTAAAACTGTAAACACTCTCCCTCCCTGCAAATTTCTATTTTCTTGTCTCCTAGTCAGTGGCACCAGTGATCATGCAGTTTCTCCAGCTGGCCTCTGGTCATCCTTAGGCTTTTTGCTTTTCTCCTGCTGACCCAGCTCCCTCGTCCTTCACGAGGTCCTGCTAAAACCTTTCTCCAAAAGGTCTCTGGGGCTCCCTCACCACCCACCAAGCCCACCAGCTTCTCTCTCTCCCTCCCCCAATGACTGTCAGAGAAACTTCACTGAGCACAAACCTGCACTAAGCATTCGCCTGCTCCTCAGCCCCCACCTGTAAAGTCAGTCCAGGCTCCTCATGTACACGTTGACCAAGCAGCCCAGCCTCCCTGCCCTCCTTCTTCGAGGCAACCTGCCGCTCCGATTTATTCCTGCACTCCTGTATTCGCCTCGCCCCTCAAGCTCTGGTACTTAGCGAACTCCTCTGCCATCTGTTGAGGCCCTGCTCATTGGTGACCCACCCCTGACCCCTCCACGCCAACCTCCCAGGCTCTCGTGACACCTCCTACGCAGCCCTGATAAAATTCACGCCACACTGCTGTGTAGTTTATGGACACGGCAGTCTCTGCCAGGACAGCAGCTGCGGGCCCTCCTCCGCAGGTCCCCAGAGCCAAGCTCAGCGCCCGCAGAGGACAGCGGCCAGCCCACAGGGGCTGCACCTGAGAGCCGCGGGCAAGAACCACGCCGGTGAGACATACGGAGCAGGCCTAATGCCCCCACCTGGCAGAGTGAAGGCGGCCCACCCCTCCTCCACCAGGGCCAGGAGCTCCACTTGACAGGGAGAATCAGCAGCATGCCTGTGTGTAAACACGCTGTCCGCCATCACTGCCGACCACACCCTCCCGCGGCTTGCCTCACGGCCCAGACCATCAGCGAATCGCTATTTATGAATTCTCCAACCTATACTCCTCTACCTAGCGAAGGGACTAATATAGACTCTCTTAATTATTACCCTGGGGTTCAAGAGCTAAGCGGGCAGGGCAGAGCTGAAAGGGTGCTCTGTGCATGGAGGTGCCCACAGTACATTCCAGGAAACAGAACAGGGCTGGTGCCAAATCCCGAGCCTCTGTGAAGAGGCGCCACGACCTGGTGGGGGCATGGGTTGGGGGGTGAGAGGCCAAAGTCCCAGCCACAGGGGCCCAGAGCACGGGACACAGGCAAACAATCCCGTCCATGTGAGCAGCACCAACAGGGGTCCCTCTCGGGTCACAACCCACTTCTGAAAGACCCACCAAAAGAAAGCAAGGGGCAAATCGACCGAACTCGAAGGAGGGAGAAACCGAACCATTTCTTAAATGCCATTCATTCTAGCAGGTTAATGATCACGTGGACGGATGACTCCCGTCGAGAAGAAGGGCAACAAGCATCGAGCCCCTAGTAAGGGTTCTGGGTCAGCCAGCAGGTTGCTGCAGCTGGCACAGGCCGCAGCGTTGAGAAAAGGACTCACACCACCCATGACATCTATATTTACAGCACACAGCCCAGAGTCAGCCACCGCACTTTTAATGGCTTGAGATTCCAGAAGAATTATCACTATGGTAACATTTCAAAATGGCTGTCGGAGTTCCCAGGCGCCAGTCCACGGGCTTGGATCGCGTGGAGCCTCTCCGAACAGACCAAGTTATTTTCAAAATTCATCTAATGACTTCACATGCCCAGCAAAGCTTGGTGAGGACTTGGCCAATGGGATTATTTGCAAGTGTGAGTTAACAGAACATACACCCCGTGCACAGTAATTGTCACTCTGAATCAAGCTCCTTCCTAACAAAAAGCCCTCAGTATAAAATAACTCACCGCTGGCTATAATGCTGCAATACATTCTTTGTGTTTTGGGTATGTATTAAAGTAGTGTGAGGAAAGACAGGAAGGCATAAAATTTGCCATTACTTCCGTTACTTCAGTAACTGACTTTAGGGTAGTTTATAAAATAGGAAGTAATATCAAGTATACGAGATATTCTAAACATGCCTGTGGGTGGACAACAGAATACACCCTTCCACTGGGAACATAGCCTCAAATTGCGACAACCCTCCCATTCTCAGTGGGTTAGCCTAAGAAACACGTGACGTTCTTCCCTCCTTATTTCCATAAGAAATTGGGAAGCTGAACTCGAAGGCCAATTTCATGGGCCCTAGGGTCAGGATTCTCAACTCAGAGACAACTAACTCAAAATCAGAGCTAGAAAAGACCTTAATGTGCTTTTCAAACCCTGAGTTGCTGCCACCAGTAACGGGTCTCTCAATCAGTTGAACGCATTAAGAAAATATCATGGTACCTCTTAGGAACGGTGAACACTGTTTCAGATAAGAAGTGTTTGGGAAACACTTATCTCAGTCAAATCCTTATTTTGTCCTGGGGCTAGAATATAAATCTATGTCTTACTGCAGGTCTGCAAAACGCCGATGGGGTACAACACCTTCACGTGTTTCTAAGAGAGGCGAGGCGGCCTGCCCAAGGTAATGCCTGTGAAGCAGGGATGCATTGAGACAGTAAAATGTGAGGCCTCCTGGTTTTTAAACATCCTTTCCCTCATGTCATCTTGCCTCCTTCATCGACAACACAAGCATCTAATAGGAGGCACTGACAAATAACCACATTTGAAAAATTAAAGGGAACACTGACACAAATTCTGTTTTTACCTGCTTGTTAAGACCAGATGCCCTTTAACTGGGCCCTTGGGATCCCATAAATTTTTAATTACAAAACTGTGGACCTGCAGAAACAGGGTGTTACAAGTGAGAATTGTTCTTTCCAAGGGTTACGCAGGGAAAACCTTATCTAAGCCTGCCAAAAGTACACGGCATTTTCAAGGCCGTTTACCAAGGAAACACACACTGTCCCAAGGGCATTCTGAACTAAGGCCTCTGCCAGCGCCTACTGTTTGGGCTCTTATAGAGTTTGAAGGTGAATCCCAGGCTTCTGTTCCCAAGAAAGCCTGGTTCTTGGTGGGAACAGCAAGGAGAGCCCCAGCTACTGTCTCCAGGGAACTACAGACATCGCTAAATCCTCACAGACCCTGCTCTCTCAGAAGGACAATCAGACGTGGGGAAAGAAGTCTACCTAAAAAAAAACAAACACACAAAAAAATAGTTTAATATAAAGAAGTAAAATAAAGAAAATTAAAAATGGATGATAATCCTATTGTCCAGCTAATATCTACTGACCTTCAAAAAGAATAAAAGCGATAAATAAGCATGGTCAGAAGACCACAGGGTGCTTTAGCACAAGACGAGCAGCTGGGGGTCACCCAGCATCTCCAGCCTCTCCCCACAGAAAGCAGATGCTTATCCCCGTCTGGGAGGTTGTTTGTATTGCTTATACTTCCTGACTGTATCAACCTTTACCAGATAAATGCTCTTTTTAAAGGCAGACCTGAAGGATCTGCCTACTATGGTCTGTACCTTTTTACACTTAATTTATATCAGTATGTAAAGATCTAACATTAAAAAAAATAAGCTGTGTCGTGAGAATGTCACTCTCTGCAGATGTATCCAATATCCAGACCATTCAATATTTGGTGCCTACCTTGAAACGCCCTCCTCCTGACAATGGCTACGGTTGTACCCCGGGGGTCTGCTAGCGTTCCACTGAGGACGGGCAGCGCGGGCCCTGCCCTCTACCCCTACAGCCCAGGAAGGAAGCCAGCCCGGCTCACAGAAGCCACAGAAAAGGAAGCTCCTGACCGAGTGTCAGCCGGCGCTGACAGGGCCAGGGCTCTGGGCTGCTCCGCCTGCTCCACCATCTCCCACGAGAAGGGCCCGAGGAACGGACAACCCTGGGGGCTTCCCCACTGCAGTGAAGGAGCCACTGAGACAGGTGCTGGGGAAAGGACCAGCGTCCACGCCCGGGGTCTCACCCAGAGCTCGCTCAGGGGGACAGCAGGGCAGGCTCCCCAAGCGGCCTGGGGAGGGCAGGGGGCCCCCCTCGTCTTGTTCTGCTGCCCCACAGACAGGGTCTCAGGGCGGGGCCCTGGAGTGGGAGACCGCCCAGGCCGAAGCCTCGGAGCTGACCTCTGCACCCCCACCACGCCTGGCCTGCTTTTCCTGGACGGACCATCCGGTCCAGTGGGGAGGGCTTCTTGCTGGAAACCTCACTTTTCACTAAAGCGCCTATCTTGAATAGCCATGGGTGTTTACAGGCCCAGGAATTCGCAAAACAAAAATAGGCATTTAAAAAGTGAGTTGAAAAAGTCACACCCAGGGAGCAGCGCTGGCCAGGCAAAGGAGAGGAGGGGGCTTCCCTTGGCCTCAGCGGGCTGCCTGCAGAAGACCTTTTCCGGCCGGTGGCCCGGCAGCGGGCATTCCTTTGGGGTGACAGCAGCCTCCGCAGTCTCCCCATCCTCCCACAGCCTCGGCCCGGTGACTAAGCACACAGGAATCCGCGGTGCCCGGCCCCCCGGACAACAGGAGGACGGCTGGGCAGAGGCAGCGGCCCAGGGCCCCTTCCCCGGAAAGAAGACCTGAGCTTTGCCCTCAGCCCGAGGAGTGCAGGAGGGCCAGAGGGTCACAGCCCCCAGCCTGGGGGAGAGAGACAGAGGGTCACAGCCCCCAGCCAGGGGGAGAGCAGGAGAGACGGGGGGGTCACAGCCCCCAGCCCAGGGAGAGCAGGAGAGGAGGGACAGGCGTCACTCCTGCAGAGGGCAAGGCACCCAAGCCCCAGTGGCAGCCCACAGAGCGCCCCCCTCCACGGCGCTTGCAGAGGCCTCCCTTTGCTGAGGCATCACAGAACAGAGTTTCAGGGTGCGCCTTTATCTCTGAGTAAAACTCTGAGCAAATGACGGTGGTTTGCTCCAGGGAAGCAGAATTAGACACTGGACAGGCAACAAGTTTGGTCTGCCCAATAAATGAAAGAGACTAAAAAACAGAAGTGCACGGCCAGCTCATCATCCGGGAGACTGATGCAGGGTGAGATCGGCAATCCAAGATTTGATTTCAAGAAATCAGTTCCTGACACTTCATATTACTCCCTGTGTGACTTTTACTCCTTCCTTTAAGGAATAACAAGTTTCCTTTCTCCCTTTATCACAAATTGCCCTTCATCAGAGCTAGAGCGTCCACTTGTTCATTAAAGATATTTTTTTACGAGATTAAAGAAGGGTTTTAAAAAGAAAACAATTTTCCCAGTTATCAACCAAACAAGGGTACCTGATCACAGATCAGCATCAAAGTTTTGCTACCCATGTGACAATAATCCACCAACGTCAAAATAAATCCTCCCTAAGGGGAGGGGATGGGGTGTCAAGTCCGAGACACAAGCAGTATTTCATCGTTATGTCTACATTTTCTGGTCATGTGAAGAAGGCTGGGAGGGAAGGGCGAGGAGGCAGGGGGCCGTGCCAACAGAACCCTCACCACTTGACCCTGTGGGTGTGTGCTGAAGCCCCTTGGCTAGGGGAGGACAGCAAGAACCTGTCCATCGTGGAGCCTTGACTTCTCCCGGGCAAGACAGGCCAGCCGGTCACTGCCGGGCGTGTGTTCCCCGGACGGCATGGGGCAGCTCCCGGGAAAGCGGCACGGTGTGATGCAGGGTCACAAGCAGGTCTGATTCCGGGTTGGCTGCCTGGAGGCATGAAAACTCACACGTCAGGTCTCCCTGCCTCAGTTTCCTCATCTACAGAAAAGGCGGGGCGGGGGGAGGGGGGAAAGTCCGCATACACCCTGCGGGCTGTGACAAAGCCTGGAGCAGGCTGCTGGAGGGGTGGCTGGCGCGTCCAGTTACTCCATGAGCGCCAGCTGTAATCGTTAACTCAGTCCCTCCTTGGTGCCACAGGGATCCAGAGGGGTAGGGTGCAGTTCACCCGCACGGAGACAGAAATCTCACACGGACGAACTCCCCTCCGAGCTGATCCCCCACCCGCCAGAGTCCACGCACCAGGGTTAGATCAGCAGGCTCCTTGGAGGCCCAGCTCTTTGGGGACTTGCAGAGGCCCAGGGGTGGGGGGGTTCTACTCTGCAGAGCCTCCGAATGTCAGGGGATTTTCTAACAGGTCTGAAGAGCTCTAACCAGAGTAGCAAAAATTGCTGTTTTGTCAATATTGTTAGATGCCTGGGATTTAGATGTGGATTTTCTTCCCCCTATTCACAAAACACTGAATCACGTAAAGAGACCAAACAAGGAGACAGAGATTCAGGCCTCATAAGATGCTGCAGCTCTGTTTCTGCCACCAGGCAAATACCTTTCTCTTAGCATTCACAGCGCACCACGGGGCTGAGTGCACGTGCCCAGCCTCGAATCAGGCCCAGAGCCCTCCAGGGTAGGCAGCGGAGAAGGGCAGACTGTGCAGCAGAAGGAGGCCGTGCCCGGCCCAAGACGGCGGCCGGGGCACCCCGGGTTCTAATACAGCTCGACCCACAGAGCGGCGGGGCTGGCCCTGGCTCAACCTTCCAGACCTTTTCCAAGTTGAAGCTTCCCTCTGATGCTGTGACTTCTCAGGAGGATTAGTCAGGGCATGTGAAGCTAGTTCCTAGAAAGTGTTCATGGAACACAAAGTTCTAACTCCACTTCCATATATTCCAGGGCCAGTGGCTTCTGTTTTGTTCTAACGGCACCACATCCTCGATACCTGAATCCATAGATACCCTGGCAGGGCTGAATGGTCCCCAAGGGGAGACCAGGGCTGTCAGCCCCCTGCTTCTCCACCGCGGGACACCTCGTCTTCCCCCTTCCTGACCCAGAGCATGTCCTACGAGGGCAAGCGCCTCCGGAGCCATCAGTCTGTGTGCTCCAAGCCAGCCCCTCTCGGCCAGAGGCCTGGCACGCACACTCCAGACCCAAGGAGACAGCCCAAGGGTGCGTCTACTCGAGGTCTCAGCTCCACGGGAAAGGGAAGCTGGGGGCCCAGGAGCGGTCACCGTGATGGCTGGAGCCACGAGTGAGAAGCAGCAGGCACGGGCAGACACATGCCAAGGCCCTTGGAGAGGCGCCTTCTGAACCAAGGCGGGGTCAGACCTGACGATCCCCCAGCTCCTCTCCTCTGTGAGATCCACGCAGACCAGCAGCTCCCTGAGCCAGCTCCCTCAGCCTGCACTGGCAGTGCCTGCTTCAGAACCATCCCAGCGCCCAGGGCACCAGTGCTCAACGCACCAGCCCGGCTGCGGAGACGGCCTCTTCCTCCCCGGCTGCTCTCATTCCTGGGGCCTGCACCAAAAACTCCCTTACCAGGGAAATCCAGAAAGTTGAGCCCCCTCAAAAGTCAATCTTGCAAGTTCATAGGCTTCTGGTTCATAAGTGACACGGAATAGCGTGGGGTGTGCTGGAGAGTGACCCCCAGTATGGACAGTTCACTGTTACCTGCTGTGCAGTCCACTAGCTCAAAGGCTAACTCACTCACTCAGCGTCTACTAGTCCACTAGCTCAAAGGCTAACTCACTCACTCAGCGTCTACTAGTCCACTAGCTCAAAGGCTAACTCACTCAGCGTCTACTAGTCCACTAGCTCAAAGGCTAACTCACTCACTCAGCATCTACTAGTCCACTAGCTCAAAGACTAACTCACTCACTCAGCGTCTACTAGTCTACTAGCTCAAAGGCTAACTCACTCAGCGTCTACTAGTCCACTAGCTCAAAGGCTAACTCACTCACTCAGCGTCTACTAGTCCACTAGCTCAAAGGCTAACTCACTCAGCGTCTACTAGTCCACTAGCTCAAAGGCTAACTAACTCACTCAGCATCTACTAGTCCACTAGCTCAAAGGCTAACTCACTCACTCAGCGTCTACTAGTCCACTAGCTCAAAGGCTAACTCACTCAGCGTCTACTAGTCCACTAGCTCAAAGGCTAACTAACTCACTCAGCATCTACTAGTCCACTAGCTCAAAGGCTAACTCACTCAGCGTCTACTAGTCCACTAGCTCAAAGGCTAACTAACTCACTCAGCATCTACTAGTCCACTAGCTCAAAGGCTAACTCACTCAGCGTCTACTAGTCCATTAGCTCAAAGGCTAACTAACTCACTCAGCGTCTACTAGTCCACTAGCTCAAAGGCTAACTCACTCAGCGTCTACTAGCCCATTAGCTCAAAGGCTAACTAACTCACTCAGCGTCTACTAGTCCACTAGCTCAAAGGCTAACTCACTCAGCGTCTACTAGTCCACTAGCTCAAAGGCTAACTCACTCAGCGTCTACTAGTCCACTAGTTCAAAAGTTAACTCTACTAGTTCAAAAGTTACTACATCGAAAGTTAACTCATTTAGCCTCACCTGAAACAACAAACCCCTAGGAGAAATACAAATTTGTTTAATTCTTTCCATTTTCTCGAAATCTTAACCACTGATCCAATTAACTGCGGATGGACCTACACGGTTCCTAAGCTTTTCCAACCTGCTAGCTAAATGTGATCTCATTACCACGACAAAAATTCTGGGAAACCTTGGTCTTCTGAGCGTACAACACAGGATGAGAGAATCAAATCCATTCAGTTTCAATCTACTGCTCCACTTAATAAACAAAAAATGTTAACAATGTGCACTTTGAAAGGAAATTTAAGTGGTTTCATAATGGAGATACTGTGAGTTTTCCCACGACGTTAAATGAAGGCTTATGACAAGAGTTTAATGAGCTGTTATCCAATATCTTCCAGGCCTGGGGATTTCAGCTTCTTCCCCTCTGGAACAGAGGTTGCTCAGAAAGCATGATCCGTACTAAACGGAACTGCCCTCCTCAAACGTCTTCACTTTTATAGTCTATAATCCAAGTCACTCTACTAGCAGGCAGAAAAATCCCAGTCAGCTTCAAAACTCCCTCATCTTTCTATTACTTCAAATGACAACCTGTTCCCAGTACTTCATCTTCGCAGTAAGTACCGCGAGCTGAAAAGATGAAATCAATTTCACATTTCTTTCTGCCGTTTTACATGACTTATTTGTTTCAGCAGATCCTTTCTGCCACAAATCCTCCCTTTGCCCATTCATGTCTGCATACTTAGCATAGATTTAATATTTCTCTAGGCCAAAGATCATACACTGAGTTTTTCTCTAACTGGGAGATAGACAGGAAGAGAGGGAGGGGGCTGTCTGGGATCCCTTTGTTGCCACAAAGAACAGTTCACAGCAAGACAAGTAACACAAAACTTAAATCGGCAGCCCTACACATCAGATCCAGAGAGGGGGGAAAAAAAGAATTGAGATGTCCTGAGCCTGTTCTGGTTCCGGTCAGACATTTCACTGACCTTATGTAATAAAACTTGCTTGGTGGCCCTGCTGGAACAGGGAATCTAATCCAGACATGGGTCACAAATCCGCACTTCATAAACATCATGACGTGAGTAATGAACCCAAAGTCCGCCACGCAGTAACCAACCAGAGTCCTCCAAGGGCAAACACTGCACCTTCTGGTGGACATGTCCTGGAATCAGCTTGGAATCCCCCCTCCCAGCTGAGTGGGACGCCGGAGCGCTGAGTCCTAGCTGCTGCTGTTTCCGCTGCTCATCCAGCCTTGTCCCCCAGGTCTGACTACCTGGGAAGTGCTAAGCCCTCAGGGAGGATTGTTTAAAAGTCAGATACAGAGTGGAAACCACCAACTTCCCACCATCACCCCTGCCTTAACCATCGGTCAGCAAAGGCACCACCTTCCGGGATAAAGTTCAACAGGTCTCTTCTTCCGAGAACCAAGCTGTGGGCAGTAATTCCACGCAAACGATATCTCAGCTGAACAGGCTTGGGGCGGGACCGCCGGCGGACACCTTAACCAACACGCAGACTTCTGCTTTTGTGAAATGATACCCTCCACATTCCATACGACTTGCAAACTTCTGAAATGCAAGCTGTTCACGGGTTGAGGGCCATGTATACAGTGCTAGGCAAAGCACGCTGGCACGTGCTGCGTGAAAGGCCTCTACCTCACTTGAGGCAAACGCTCTTTCCACACAAAGCTCCAGATTCAGAACTCTATCCGCTCGGAGCTCTTAGCGCTTGCTGCCTCGCCTCCTTTTCAGGCAAAAATCGTGGAGTATCTCGTCACATGGAATAAGCTGTGTGTCTCTCTCTGGAATGTCCTGTGCTTTTATCTTATCTCAAGATAAAATACTAAGTTTCTGGCATCTCATATTGCCTGGCATGGGACCTGCACACAACAGGCTGACTGATGGAAACTGGGGGAATTTTGGCCAGGTAGCAAGTGTCAAAACCTGCACAGACACATCAGGACCGAAATCAGATGTTACTTATAACTCACACCTTTTTGCCACTCTCCCTTACCACAGGAATGAGATACACAAAATACAATCTCTTTCACCTCATTAATGAGACTGGATTTATGTTAACGAGAATGGTAAGGAGGAGAAACAGACTCAGCAGAGGTTAAGGATCCCCCAAGTCTCGTGTGTCCACATCCCCTCACACCCCCACACTCACTCAGTTGCTCTTAAACTCTACTGATATTTAGTTTATTCATCCCAACTAGAAGATCAGGCATCCAGTCCTATCACTTCATGGCAAACAGATGGGGAAACAGTGGAAACAGTGACAGACTTTATTTTCTTGGGCTCCAAAATCACTGCAAATGGTATCTGCACCCATGAAATTAAAAGACACTTGCTCCCTGAAAGAAGAGCTATGAAAAACCTAGATGGCAAATTAAAAAGCAGAGACATTACTTTGCCAACAAAGGTCCCTCTAGTTAAAGCTATGGTTTTCCAGTGGTCATGTATGGATGTGAAAGTTGGACCATGAAGAAACCCGAGTGCTGAAGAATTGATGCCTTTGAACTGTGGTGTTGGAGAAGACTCTTGAGAGTCCCTTGGACTGCAAGGAGATCCAACCAGTCCATCCTAGAGGAAATCAGTCCTGAATATTCATTAGAAGGACTGATGCTGAAGCTGAAATTCCAATACTGTGGCCACCTGATGTAAAGAACTGACTCATTGGAAAAGACCCTGATGCTGGGAAAGATTGAAGGCAGGAGGAGAAGGGGACAACAGAGGACGAGATGGTTGGATGGCATCACCGACTTGATGGCCATGAGTTTGAGCAAGCTCTGAGTGTTCGTGACGGACAGGGAAGCCTGGTGTGCTGAAGTCCGTGGGGTCACAAAGAGTCGGACACGACTGAGCAACTGAACTGAAAACCATATGTGTCATCTAAAAACATGTTATAAATCCCATTTTATATTAATAAAATTCCTATACCCATCAAGACTGGGCCTAGCACCAAGACTGGCACTCAGGACCCCAAACTCTGACTGGGCTCACTCTCACCCCGACACAACACCAAGAGTGAGGACCCCTTAGCCTGCAGGTCCCGAGCACCTCCACTCCTCATGACCAGCTCCCCCAGTCTTCATGAGAACCGTCCCACTCAGATACGGAAGCTCTGCAGGGTCAGGCCCACCAGGGAGACAGATTTCTGCAGAACATGTCCTCCTTGCCTTCCTCCGACCCTAGCTGTGAGGCTGGAGAACCAAAATTTATAAACAGAGAACAAGCTGGAACCCACAGAGGCTCATCATCGACCTGGAGAAAGAGACAAGTGTCGAGTGCACAGGGCCTTCTGAAACCACCGACAGAGCTCCGAGAGGCATCGTCACTGACCGGGAACAGGGCAAAGACCCCACACTCACACGTGGGCCTTGCAGGTCTGTGAGCCCCTCACGAGAGAGACTCAGGGAGGTGTCCTGGAAGAGCAGACTCGAGCCAAGCCGTGACAACCCCACAGACGACGGTTAAGGATCCATCATGAAGAGCGTGGCCACAGCAAAGTCTGCTCAGCCGGAACTCGCTGTGTGCACGCCCCACAGCCAGGCTGCTAGGACCAGCAAGTAGAGCAGAACGTTCCCCACTCCCAGGCTGCTCAGCAAGTGCTGCGATTCCACCCTGACTGTTCAGAAGTGCTTCTGAGCACACGGCACCTTGGCAGGATCACGGGAGACGGCAGCCGCTGGCCACGAGAGCCGCAAACGCTCACAGGCCCGTCAGCTTGCTCCGGTTCCGGGTGAAGAAGGAGAGCTTACTTGAGCTGAAAAGAATGATTTAAATGAACTTAAATTCGTGAAACATAACCGCGTTAGATGGGGGTTTCTAAAAATACTTGTGAATAATTCACTTTGGTTACAGCAAAAGCCAGACCAGAAGGAGTCACATCAAAGACACAAGCCCAACATAAATTCTACTCAATTTCCTACTCTCAATGCCTGTCTAACTGCTTTTCTTGCCTTCCACCCTTTCACTGAGATGGTTCGTTGGCCTATGCTCTATCTGCTGCCCCCCGGTGAGCTCGTCAGAGCCCACTGATTGTAGCCCACCCTCCACAGCCCACTTTGGGGGCCTGTCCCGAAGGAAGGGTAGGGCCCATCCCCAAAAGGAAGGCAACTGCTTCACACCGCAGCGAGCTTGGAACATGTTATCTTGTGCCCTAGCAGTGCTTCCCCAAGTCCAGGGCCAGCAGCACCATCCCAGGTCCCCAGCACCTTCCAGCGCAGCAGGGAAACAGAGCTGGACTTGCTTAGTTTAAGCGATGAGGAAACCAGGGAGCAGGCAGGGAAAGGGCTGGCGCTGGGCCGCTCAGCTAAGCGGCAGCAGCGGCACCTGGCCAGTGCTTTCTGCGATAAACAGGGATGCTTATGTGTTCACAGTTTCCATGCAAATTCCATCAGCTCATGAGGCAGGGGGGGCCCCCTACTCCTTCCTGTCTTTTGACCACCCACCACCTGCCTCTCCAGCTTGGCTTCAGAGATGAGAAGATGCTGACAAGAGGGTTGCTTTTATTTTGCTAACTGTGGAAGGGTTTAAGACTGAAGGCTGAAGAGCTGGCATATGAAAGTCCAAGCTTCACACTTAAAAAAAAAAAAAAAAACAATAGGCACCAGGCTTGTTGCAAGGAGAATCTGCACTGGCTCACACTAAACCAATCACCCAAACCAGTCACCTTTTATCTGCTCGCGGACGGGGTGGTCTGAATACCATCCCCATCTAATCCCCCTTACACACCTTCAGAGGCTCCTCTCTAACCACCGAGGCTCTCCGTGAATTAGAACAGTGCCCAACAAGACAGAGTTGCATTTACCCAAACAGTCCAAACCTTCCCATGAGACCGAGTCAAGCCGGGTGTCTGAAGTCCCCAACTTCACCGCACGAGCATGACATTCCCTGAATCTGTGTCCGAAGGCTCACCACTCCCTCTGCCTGATAACGGGCAGAAGGCCCAGCGGGCACAGAGAGCTGTCGTCTCTAAAACGGAACATCAAACTAATCCTGCAAAACAAATTTATCTTACAATGACAGTCTGTTAAGTTGGCTGTGGCTGTTTTATCAATCGCCTCTCAATACAATTCTGCCCGATGGAAGCAGACCCAAAAGTTCACCCCCCGCCTAGGCGCCCATCTCGGGCATCCAGTGACTTTTCGCAAGGATATTTTTCTTAGCAAACAAGAAATATTTGTGGATCTAAAGAAGCATTCTTCTGAAAAAATGATACATTCTCAGAATTCTATTCATAAGCAACGATGGTATCAAGATCCTGAGAGTCTCAACTCCCACAGTGCATGTGAAAGGACAGTCAGGATGAGGGGGTGGCCGAGGACGGGCTGGAGGGGGGAACCCGGCGATCTCAGAGGATGACACCCCATCACCTAAACTGTACCCCCAGACGGTGCACCCAGACCACTAGTGAAGTTACTTCTGAGGGGGAGCCCGAGACCCCCATCCTGCACCCAGGCAGGCTGCTCCGTCTTCCCTCATGAATGGAGGAGAACTCAAGGGCCATTTCCCACAGCTCTGCTTAAAAACCTGTTCCAGAGCTTCTCTGACACAGTTACACAAATGCTTCTAAAAGAATACTGGCGTATTACGAAAGAATCCCATCACTTCTAGTCCACGGAAGAAGAGAACAGAAATACATCCTATAACCTGAGAAGCAGTCTAAGATCCGAATAATATCATCAACTTAGCCAGGCACAAGGGGCCACTCAGAAGTCAAGAAGTCAGGACAGAAACATCACACTGGGAACCTCAGGAACAAAGCTCTTTGCCTTTTCTGGACTCAGGGAATCTGACCAGTTTCCATTGGTCTCCGTATTACCACCCAATACCTTCTGGGGTTAAAAAAAAAAAGTCTTAATTTGAACACTTTGGCTGTCCAGGAAGTGCTTCTAATAATAGCAACCTTCATCTTGCTTTTTTTTTGTATCCCAGACTCTATGCTTCCCCATTTTGGGGCGGGGTGGCCCTTTTTACTACTAAGCCCAACTACCCGGTCTCGGCAGCTGCTAAAACCATCCAAGCCCTTTGCATCTATCCGGAAATCCAGAATGGCAGCCTGGGTTCACAGATCTGCTGCCAAGGGCAGGCGGAGGCCCCTTGCAGCTGGGCCCTGCTTCCCGGGGCTCCAGGGCAAGACGGCTCAGGGCCCGGGGCCACACGGCCTCCCTGCGCCGGCCCCCAAACCTCGACCTTCCCCCAGCCCCTTCATTAGGGCTTGCAAAAACAAGGAGGAGACAGCTCTGCAAGGGTCGCGCCATCTGCACAGCCTCAACGCAGAGTCCCCAGGCACACTGCCTCTGTTCCCATCCCACGTGGGTGCCGTGGAAAACGGCACAAAGAGAGGAAAGGGGGCCGGGTGGCTGCTTGTGACCACGGCCGAAAAACAAAAAGCGACTTCTGTTCAATAATGAGCTGAAACAGAAGCCAGGCTTCCGGGAGAGGGCCTGCATTCCTGCAAAGCATTTTCCCACCCACCTGATCCCCTCGAACGGAAGGAAGACCTCAGGGAGGACAGAGGGAGCCAGTGTGTGTTTCCTACACGGGGCGGGGGGCGGGGGGTGAGAGGAGAGAAAGAAAACAAAACAAAACAGCCAAAGCAGGCGAAGGGACCGGGTGGGAGAACCCAGGGGCAAGCACGTGCGCGCGTCCACGCACACAGCAAGTGCCACCCAAGAAGGGCGTGAACGAGCACACTCTGCAGCGGGCACGCAGCGAGCTACCTTGGCTCTGCGGGGCCTGAAGCTGTCACAAACAAGAGTGTCCACCCTCGTTATCTTTACCCCAAATTGCCCCACTCGAACCACTTTGCTGCTCTCTGAGGAAAACACGTTTTTTAAAAAGATAATATTTAAGGTTAGTATCAAACAAGAATCTTGTTGTTGATATTCTTAATTCTTCCCAACACCCAGTGTGCAAACGCAATAAGTTCACAGGGTTTGATAACCAAATAAATACAGTTCACCTGTAACTGCAGAGGCCCCTACTCGCCTCCCCATACAGACATCTGTCCTCACTGAAGGTTCTCTCAAGATACAGCTTATCTGGACAGACATAGGAATTTGAACAATTTGGATTAAATTAGCGAGACCCACTCCTACGCTGTGCCACGCTATTTATGATCACTGAATTCTTGCAATCTAGAAAAAGTAATGCAGAAAGACCACAGAAGACGCGGCAATAAACAGACACAGAACGCTCAGAATGTGAAATGCTCTCAGAACGCAGCTTAGGCATTTAGTTTTTAGTTTTTAAAAAGACCAGCAGCTGCTACCATTTGCTAAGAACCTACTGTGTGCTGGGCCCTGTCTGGTGCTTTCGGACCTGCCCAGCCCTGCTTCCCATGGGAGATGGGGCCTGGCAGCCGCGCCTCGGCACCTGGGGGGACAAAGCAGGGCAGCGGAGCCCGCTTAACCCACAGGCTGCTCTCAAACCTCCACCACACGATGCCATTGTCCATGCTGGAAGGCGGTTTCTTTATTTGAGCCCCGTTTTGTAAAAAATTACATATTCTTGCAAATATCAACCATAAACGCCACGATGGTCCACAGGGGGAAAGCCACACCGTCCAGGTGCAGGGCCGCCTAAACATGCCCAAAGACTGGTGAGGTAGAGGGTGGCAGGCACGCTGTGCTTAGCTGCTGCCTCCAGGACGCTGCCAGGGATGAATAAACACACTGGGAAATCAGGAGTGAGGCCTGGCCGCTCAGGGCACCCTGAGAACGGCAGAAGAGCCACCACGCTGGCCCTGGGGGAGCACCGACTCCTGGATGGTAACCCTACCCTGTGCATGCAGGCCCCAGGAGCCCCATCCCTCCCTGACCCGAGAGGCCAGCTGTCTCCCCTGAGATTGAGAAGGCTCCCCCTCCCCTCCCCCTGCAGGCCAGGGACTGAGAGGACAGGCCGTCGGCCCACACAAAACCCAGCCCTCCTGACAACGTCCAGCGCAGGCTGCGTTAGCCAGCGGCAGAACCCAGAATGGTCTAGATTTTGGATTTCCACCGGGGATTCCCTTCTTCCCCATAAAAGACCTCTGTGCGTGTGTGTGCTAGGTCACTTCAGTCGTGTCCAACTCTTTGTGACCCCCATGGACTGTAGCCCACCAGGCTCCCCCGTCCCTGGGATTCTCCAGGCAAGAACACTGGACTGGGTTGCCATTCCCTCCTCCAGGGGATCTTCCGACCCAGGGATCAAACCCATGTCTCCTGCTCTGATCTGCAAGTGGACTCTACCACTGCTGCTGCTGCTGCTAAGTCGCTTCAGTCGTGTCTGACTCTGTGTGACCCCATGGACTGCAGCCCACCAGGCTCCCCTGTCCCTGGGATTCTCCAGGCAAGAACACTGGAGTGGGCTGCCATTTCCTTCTCCAATGTATGGAAGTGAAAAGTGAAAGGGAAGTCACTCAGTCATGTCCGACTCTTAGCAACCCCATGGACTGCAGCCCACCAGGCTCCTCCGTCCATGGGATTTTCCAGGCAAGAGTAGTCTTTACCACTAGCACCACCAAAAGACCTCTACATTTCTTAAATCCAGATTCCCAAGTTAGGCACAGTGATAAACAGATGACTATTCTGTTTAATATCCTGTGTGTTGCAGACAGATATTCTGTCTCCTGCCCACGATGTGCCCAGAACACCCTGGCTGTCTCTCGCCTCCTCCAAGTCAGGGGCGCCTTCCGTCCCAAGACATGTCAGAGACTCCGCCTCCTATAGCCTGAGTCCCAGAGTCACACCATGTGCTAGGAGGAGAGGCCTGTCTCCAAGTCATGGCTCCCAGCTCCACCGCCAGCCAAACCTAAGTCTAACCCACCCCATGCACTCAAGTTGAGCAACGCAGTCCAGGACAGGATTAGCCACGGGCCCACACGTTCCACATCATCCCCACTTTCGCAGGCAATGTCATGCTGGCATCCACACATGGAAAGTGAGATAGAAATATTAACGCAACAAAAGAAGGAGGCTTTTTAGGAGTAAAAAAAAAAAAAAACTAGAATGGTCTTATAAGTAGGCTTAACTAATGAAATGGGAAGGGACTCCAGAATATTTTCCAAAGACCTAGAATTGCAAAAAGCACCCTAGGAGACATATTCTGAAAGCTTTTTCATCTCCAAGATGAGATCCCTATTAAAAAACAAATACTCCTGAAGGGAGCGTGGGAGAGTGACACCTTAACTAGGTGGCGTCCAGCCAAGAATGACACCTTTCACCAAGGCATGGGGACTAAGAGCTGGGGTCAGCTAAGAGGGCCCCTGGGACACAGGGGCACAAACTGCCTCCCCATCTCGGGAACAGGGTCACCATCAGGGAGCAGAAATGCCATCTCCACGCGTGACTATAAAAGGCAGAGAAAGGAGGCCTGGGGCATGTGACCCCCTTTCTAAATAAAGAAACCCCCACACTGGGCTCAGCTGACCGGAGCAGGGGCCTTCCAGGGGCAGAGAGGCTGCAACTGACACGCGAGCCGGAGCCCCCCAGACAGCCTGCCCCCTGACCCCACTGGACAAGAGGGCCCCCCTCAGCCCTGTGCACACACAGGCCCTGCCCTAGCCCGCCACGGCAACACAGGACACAGAACTTCATGGAACGAAAACGAGAAAAAGAAGCAGCAGAACCGTTAAGATGAAGTAATGCATAATCACACACCCGGGCTCTCCCCACTTACCTCAATCCAGCAGGTGGTTTACAGACACTAATAAGTCACCACTTTCCCCCATCGGGCCTGACACAGCAACACAAGCAAAGGAGAAGGACACAAGTCCACCCCTCACTCCAGGATCACCCTCCTGAGGAGAGTCATAGAAACAGGGGAACCTACTTGGGGGGAAATACAGGATTCTCTGTTACACCACCTGTCTATATTTTAAGTCCCTGGCCCCTGGTTGGTGAGACGACAGAGAAACGTGTTCCACTTGTCAATGAAGGGAGCCAGTTTCTGCCTTCTCCTTGAAAGCGCCAACCTGTCTCCCTGCTTTCTCTTTTCTGAAGGTGGTAGGAAAAACACCGAGCTCCGGGCCGCCGTCCCCAGACAACGCCCTTTGGACGGCAGGAAGGCAGCACCGCAGTGAAGCCAGCCCGGTGGGGCTCCTGGCAAAGCCCAGGACCGCTCACTGGTGGCACCGTGATGTCAGGGACCTCACGGTGTTCACCCTGACCACTTAGAAAGTACTTGGAGACTAAGTCCAGCAGTAAGTTTTCAGATTTTTTTTTCTGGTTGGCAGTGGGTACCACACTTGAAATCTCATACCAGAAACCCAGAAGGTAAGCACACACCACACAGGGTCAGGGCGTTGCACCGGGCAGGGAGAGAACTTCAGGTGCCCCAGGAAGTCCACCCTGTTCCCTCCCTGCACGCAGCCAACCTCTGGACGATAAAGAACAGCACCCTCGGGCCAGGCTTCAGCTTTCGGGATGGGTCACGCCCTCTCCACCCTTCCCCATCATCCCTGGCCTTGGATCATTCTGACCAGAGCAGGGCACGGTGGGGGTGACCCCGGGGAGCAACGACCATCAGAGTGAGACGGGAGACGTCCGCCTTTTATAATCCTCGTGGCTCCTGGCTCGCTGAGCAGTTACTCCACACCGCTCTCTGCACGAGGGGGAAGATGCATCTTCCTGACAACCCGTCCCTCACAAAGCAGGAGCAAGCTCACCCCTGGGGGATGGCCAGGCTGGCCAGGTGTTGGAGGACATGCCCAGAATCTACTCAGCACCTCAGACAGGCGTCTCCTCCTCAGGAAGAGCCCACCAGAGTCCACCAAGCTCCCCAGGCCTCCAGCAGCAGGCAGCCAGCTGCTCAGAGGGGCCACAGACCCGCAGGCACAAGGCCAGGTGCAAGGCCCGCTTTGTGGGCTGCTTGACAGATTCCAGGGAGAGCAGCCTGTGGGTCAGCGTGCGTGTGGGCAAGGCCGCTGGGGCGAGGTGGACAGGCAGGGCAGCCAGGGGGAGGCCGTGTCACTGAGCCAGCAGAGGGGAGACACAGGAAGACTGACTGGGGAAACACCTCGCATGGAAAGGGCTCGGTGTCCAGCTGGAAAAGGAAGCATCCACATGGTACCCAAGTGTCTGACACAGGAGCTCGGAGAACAGGAACACTGCCCATGCAGAGGGGAATCAGAGAGAACCCTGGGCTGGAGGTGGAGCCAGGAAGCCCATCAGACGCTGACACCTCACAACTGAGTGCTTCTCTGTAACATCTAAAATCTCACGCACATCCTTGACGTGACACCTCTCTCCAGATGTCCCCCACATCTGTACCTGAGATGCCCATGGGGGTCCAGACGTGACTGGGGATGATCTGAGCTGGAGATGGGGTTTGGAGGCCAGATGCAGGTGGGAGGCTGCTGAAGTGGCAGGCGACATACTCCGGGGGAGAGGACGGTGGGGAGATGGCCCAAGGAGAGCAGTGGCTAGAGCCTGGACCCAGAAGAGGAGCCAGAAAGAAGGCCGCAGTGCGAGCAAGAGGAGGACCAGTGAGGCAGGCGGGCAGGGAGGGCGGGGCCAGCGGTGGGCAGCTCAGGGGGCACCACCTACAGACTCACGGCAGGGAAGAGCCACACTCGAGCTCTTTAAAGGCCACTCACTTCCTAGGAGTGAGTAACTCAGCAACATAAAACCACCCCTGGAAATCGGAAGATGGAAGCGGGCAGGGAAGCCCCAGCATGGTAGCTTCTTTAATGGGGGGGGGGGGTGGTGGCTGTCAACGAAGCCACCTGCCCCTGCAGAGTCAGGGTCTACAGAAGGGGAGTAAAGGGGAGCATCAGGGAAGAACGGCCTATGGGCACCCCATGATTGAGTGCTTCTCCGTCCTGTCAAAGATCTCACACACATCCTTGACCTGACAAGTCTCTCCAGAAGCCCCCCTCCGTCTGGAGCCAGCCCCGGGGAGGATGGGGTGCTGCTGTGCTTCCTCTTTTCAACTGGCCATCTTCACACTCACGGGGACCCCGAGGCAGACATTCTGGCTGGACTCAGTGCCCCTATTCTATCTGGATTCAGCACCCCCCACCTGGCTCCTCGGATGACCCCTCGGCTCTGTCTAGAGAGGTATGGAGCACCGCGGTGAGAGAGGACTTCTGCAGGCCAGAACCCAGCGCCTTCCACGGCATGCTCTGAGGCAGCGCCCTCTGAACGTATCAGAGTGCCAGCTCCACCTGTGACTTCAAATCTTCTAGGAGCCCCATTAAAAACTGGAAAGAAACAGGTGAAACTAACTATAGTAACGCTTCACTCCCTCCATCTAAAACATCATTTTAACGTGATCAATACACAAAATATTAAGGAAATACCTTTCTCCCCCATATTATGCTCTGAAATCCAGTGTGTATTTCACACTTAAAAAAAAAGAAATCTCAATTCAGACAGGCCACCAGTTCAAGTGCTGGACAAGACACGTGTGGCTAGTGGCTACCATACAGGACCGTGCAGGTCAGAAAGGAATCTATGCAAAGGGAAAGAATTTCGATTCAACTAGAAAATCCCCAAGACACCTGCCAACCCTGGAGTTTTCAGGACAACCTGAAGGGAAGACAATTTCCCTGAATGCTGTCGTTAATTTTAAATAAATATTCCATTGTGAAATCACAGAAAAACATGGGCAGGCCTGAGACACTGGGCCGGGAGAAGGCTGCAGGGTGCGGCCTTGGGGAAGAGGGTGTCCGGCCAGCAGGCCTGCCAGCATCAGACGCAGCGGACGGATGCCCGCCCCCCAGGACTTTCTCAGGAGCCTCTCCCCTTTCTCTCTCTATGACGACACCATGGGGCTGCCCCAAGTCACAGACGAGGAAACCAAGGGCCAGCCCAAGGGTAAATGTCCAGTCACGCTACTAGACTTGGGCCCAGAGCTCATGCCTTGCCCCTGCTCTAGGCTTCAACAAGAAGCTGGCCAGAACCCACAGTGAGACCTAAGTAAACCCTGCCTGAACCACTGAACGAGTGCCCACAGAACGACTTTTAAGTAACACCTTCTTCAGTACAGACCTTATGAGTTTTCAAAACAGCTGTGCACACGCATTTGATCACCACTAAGGAATAATATGGGGCTGCCCAATGGAGTGTTCTAAACACGGCCAACTACCGCCCAGAAGGGCTGGCTGGTCCAAGGTCACCCCCTTACACCACACCCAAGTCCAAGGTCACCCCCTAATACCACATCCAAGTCCAAGGTCACCCCCCTTATACCACATCCAACATCTCTCCACGACACATGACACCTCATTTGAAGATGACTTTTTCCTTTAAAATAAAGTTTTAAAATGTTAAGACTATTTGAAAATATTCTGTGTTGTTTTCTCAGAACCAGCGGGTAAGCTAATGATAGGGTAGTGTTTTAATCAATCACAAATGTGACTTTAGCACAGTATTTTCCCCAACCCGAGCCAACAGGGATGCTCCAAGTGGTCCAATGGTGTCCTCAGCTCTTCAAGGTCCTGGTTGCAGCCCGTGGAATCCCGCCCTCACCGGACCAGTGTTCACCCGCCTGCTGACGGAGCGACAGGGAGCATGAAAGCATGCCCTGCGTCAGAGCCTCCTTTCTCTGCTTCTGCCCTGGGCTGGCAGGAAGCTGAAACAACGCTACCTGTGGGGTCTGGCCTTGGTCTGTTTATCTTACACACGTCACGGGTTAGGCAAGCCTACCAATTCGGGATTTCTTGGCTCTCTGTGGCCAGCTGGAGTACGTGGGCTCCTTGAGGCTCTAACCCGGCCAACCACTGAACTATTTATAGGTACCACTGTGCTTTCCAGCCAGCGAGGGGAACCCTCCTGGACAACAGACCTAAACACTGCCAAAAGCAAGGAGACAAAGGCCCAGAGTCACACTGCAACACCCAACAACCCAGCGCTCAAGGCATGGATCACAGTCAGGCAAGAGTTCAGTTATACTCAGAGGAAACCAGGCACAGCAGACAAACAAACAAGAAGCTTCCAGACACCACCACCTGACCCCCAAGAGCAGTGAACACATTTCAAAGTTCTTTCACTAAGTGGTTTCACAAGATCTGCACAGTTCTTCAAGAAAGAGGTAGACAAGAAAGGAAGCAGAAGCCTGGGGTGTACAAATGAGCTTGCTGCACAGCTAGCCACCCGCCAGGTCAGCCTGAACCCGGGGCTCCTAGACACGGTCCAGGGCCCCTCTGCCAGCACCGCCCTGGCTACGCTCCATCAGGAACCAGGACGTGCAAGCACTGGAACTTCATCATTAAGGACCAAGGATGGGCTGCAGCTCAGCACTTTCACAGGACGTGAGTCCGTCTTCACCTCTCCTTGACTCCACGCTAAGGAAGCCCTACGTTACCAAAAAACCTCCTTTCACGCAAAGGATAAAAGAGCTGACGATACATACACAGCCCCTGACTGGCGGGACTTAGGCACCTCCCGGCACACTGGGTCACCCTGCCCATCAGAAATTCAAAGAAGCAGTTCCACAAGCCTCCCGCCCAGGAGTACAGCAGATGGTTTCTAGCGTCACTGGAACGGCTTTCACAGCAGCTGGGACGGGCTGTACCCACCAGCTCCCCGATGCAAAAAGAAGCCCCCTGAGATGCCACACTCTCACGGCAACAGAGCCGCACCCACCCGGGAGAAACAGGCACCAGAAGAGGAGGGCGGACAAGGTTGGGGGGGGTGGGGGGTGGCGGTCGGGGGCGGGAGGGAAGAGGCGGAGGACCTAGGCCACAGCCCCGTCTTACTTTTCTGGCCAGAAGAGGCGTGGGGGGGGGCGGCGGGGGGCGGGGGGGCGGGGGGGAGACGGGGGGCGGGGGGCCGAGGCCACAGCCCCGTCTTACTTTTCTGGCAGCGGTTTGTGGTCCAGCAGCGGTAGTTGTACTCGTTGTTGATGGTCGTCTTCTCGCACAGCGGCTTCTCCTCCATCGTCCCCGGGCACAGGTCCCCGCATTCCTTGGGGGGCTTGTTCCCCACAATGTAGTTGTTGGATGCGGCGTCCAGGATCAGGGACCAGTCCACCGTGGACAGGTAGCAGAGGTCGGCGTTCTTCTCGATCCGGATGGCCCCACGGGTGATATTCCGCAGGTTGTAGAGCCCGATGTCCTTGAGGTTGGTCATCTCGAAGATGACCAGGGCGTAGTTGTAGAAGAGCTTCCAGCCGCGGATGACCGTGAGGTTGGGGAAGAGGTCGCCCAGGCTCTCGAGGCCGGCCACGCGGAACAGCAGCAGGTACTCGGTGATGACGGTGAGCTTGGGGAAGCGGTAGCTGCGGTAGTCCTCAGCCTTGGAAATGAGCAGGATGTGGAGGTAGCCCTCGATCACCGTGCAGTTCTCCAGGCGCTTCAGCTGCTGGTAGTCGTTGCGGATGTCGATGCCCGGCCCGCAGACTGCAGGGACACAAGAGGGGAGGGCAGCACGGGCCTCAGTTACAAGGAAAGCACATTTCACAAAGTAGTTCCCCGCCCGCCACACGGCCAGTCTCCAGGAATCCTATATTATCGTTAAAGAGGTAGGCCCCCTTCGCGCCCCCAACTGCCGGAGGAGCAGGGCGCCGGTGGACTGTCTGGGGAGCTCACTGGCCAGTTCTCGGTCGGGATGGCCTGGTGGGGCTCAGAGCACACTCACCACTACGGAAGATGCCACCCCACCTCACCGGCGTGCAAACCGCAGCCTGGAGCCCAGGGCCACACAGGGACACAGGAGAGGGTCAGGGCTGCAACCCAGGCCTGCTGGCAGGTGCCCGGCCACATACGCCCTGCCCCCAGTGCAGAGCGCAGTGCCCCATGCCTGAACAAACAGCCCCCCAGCCAAGGACAGCAGCCCACTGCCACACCAGCCTCAAGGACACCCTGCGTGTCCACTGGAGGACAGGCGCCGTGGCCTGTAAGGGAGGGACCCAGGAGCACACGCCCACGTCTCCTTCTTCCATCGGACATCGGCAGGTGGCTGTGGGCTCTTCCCCAGCACTGAATATAGACAGAAAGGCTAACTCAGCAGTGAGATAAGAACCTGTGCTTCATATGAATAAAAGAAGCGTCCAATTTCAACTTTAATAAAGTGCTTTCTTAAGTGAGAAAGGACGCTTCCTGTAGAAAGGTTTGGTGATAGCAAGAAGACAATTAAAATCATCAATAATCTCAACATCCAAACATATCACTAACTGTGCCAATTACCCTTTCTCTGTAATTTAAGGTAAAGGAAATTGGACAATATAATGTTTTCACATATCACTACCTGTGCCAATTACCCTTTCTCTGTAATTTAAGGTAAAGGAAATCAGACAATAATATAATGTTTTCAAACATACTTCCTTCATGTCATATGAACATGTTACCAAGTCAACACCCTTCTACGTCACCATTTTATGAAGGAGACGGTGATGGTGAGATGTAAACACGCACCATGAGTTCGTGTCTTTCTAAACCGATGTCCTACTGGCGAATGTTCAGGCTACCTCCATTCTTCCACATCATAAACAACACTCCAGTGGACATTCTCTGCAGATATTCAGAGCTAATTTTTGAGGATAAATTCCTAGAAGTAGACCAACGTCAACGCTGGAAACTGTTTTTAACTTTTAAAATTCTAGATATACACAAGCAAAAATACCCTCGGTTACCATTCTCTCTTAAAAGTGTTGATAATCCCCAAACCTCCCATTACGGTTCTCACAGTGACGTTTCCTGATTGATGGAATTTGTGAACTCGCGAAGTACCCAACACACACAGTGCTGCAGGAGACCCGGGCGCCACGCGGGAGGCTGGCGGGGGAGGACGGCGCTGAGGCCGAGAGGCAGCCGCCAGCCAAGCAGAGGAGACATGGGCGCCACGCGGGAGGTGGGCGGGGGAGGACGGAGCTGAGGCCCGGGAGAGGCAGCCCCCAGCCAAGCAGGAGGGGCCGGTGCGCGCACCGCCAGCCTGAGCCACACGCCGAGCAGCCAAAGGCCAGGAGGACGGAGTTGCCCTGAAGCTTCTGCAGAAGGGCGCTCCTCCCTGCGGCAGCGCCAAGAGGACTCTCACACACAGCCGCTCCCGAGGGATGCTCCTCCCTGTGGCAGCGCCAAGGGGCACTCACACATAGCGGCTCCCGAGGGATGCTCCTCCCTGTGGCCACGCCAAGGGGACTCTCACACACAGCGGCTCCTGAGGGATGGTCCTCCCTGTGGCAGCGCCAAGGGGCCCTCTCACACACAGCGGCTCCCGAGGGATGGTCCTCCCTATGGCAGTGCCAAGGGGCCCTCTCACACACAGCAGCTCCTGACGGATGGTCCTCCCTATGGCAGCACCAAGGGGCACTCACACACAGCGGCTCCTGAGGGATGGTCCTCCCTGTGGCAGTGCCAACGGGCCCTCTCACACACAGCGGCTCCCGAGGGATGCTCCTCCCTGTGGCAGCGCCAAGGGGCACTCACACACAGTGGCTCCTGAGGGATGGGCCTGGTTTAAAGCTGGGTATAACATGCCAGAGGCCGGAAGATAGGCAAAGCCAGATACAGTCATGGGGCCGCCAATCAGCCGGCCAGGATGGCCCGGGGTGAGAGGAGGCAGAGAAAGGGAGTCTGGCCGAGCACAAGTCCCATGGAGTCATGGCTGTGACCTCAGGAGGAGGCCTGTGTGAATACTCCTGGGTCAGAGAGACGCCGCAACAAGGCGGCTTCTTGGAGAATTAATCCGGTCATCTAGGGCAAGACTCAGAGTGGAGGAGAGGCGGAAAGGCAAGAACAGAAGGCAGCCCAGCGGGGGCATAGCCACAGCTGGGCAATCCGACAGAGCAGGGAGAGGGAAGCAGGGGACCCCGGCTGAACGGCAGGCAAGGCGCCAGGACCTTCACCTGGAAACTTCTTCATCTGGCCCAACTTCCCCCTTGCACTGGTGAGAAAAAGTCGCCTCTCAGACAGAGGAGCAGAGGAGAAAGCAGACGTCGGGGAACATCCGCAGCGGACAGAGGCTGCACTGGGCGCTCTGGACGCACCGTGCGTGCCCCGCCCACGCGGGTCTCAACAGCAGCTCACGGCACAATGCCGCCACCTCCTGAAGCAGAGGAGCTCCGCTCGAGGGCACACAGGCGCAACACTCCGGACCCCTCCCTCAAACCGGACACGAGGCTTTTAGAGAGTCTCTGCCCTTAGCATCCTCACCAACAGGTCATCTCCAACCCAGCCAGTGGGGCTTCCTCCCTGGTCACAGCACCAAAGGGCTCAGCAAAGCCCCTGAGGACACCATCAAAGCCGAGGACAGTCTCACGCCTCATCTCACTTGGCCCCAGCAGAGTCCTCTGGCCCCGCTGCCTTCTCTAGGACCCTCTGGTCCCGCTCGCCCACTGTCCGCCCTTCCTCTTTGCCCGACCTCCAAGTGCTGGCCTCCCCCTCGCCTCCCCCGCCATCACACAGGGCAACAGGCTTCCTGTGTCCTGGGCCCAGAGCCCTGAGCTCAGCAGGAGAGCACCCACCTGCCCACTCCCTGGCTCCACTTAGGGGCCTAATAACTCATGTCCTTCCCACCCGAGCCTGCCCCCCAAGGTTCTCTATTTGGTCACTGCCAGGCACCCCACTCCAGCGCTCTCGTCTGGAGAATCCCATGGACGGAGGAGCCTGTGTGCTCTCGCCTGGAGAATCCCAGGGACGGGGGAGCCTATGGGCTGCAGTCCGTGGGGTCGCAAAGAGTCGGACACGACTGAGCGACTTCACTTTCACTTTTCACTTCCATGCCTTGGAGAAGGAAATGGCAACCCACTCCAGTGTTCTTGCCTGGAGAATCCCAGGGACGGGGGAGCCTGGCGGGCTGCCGTCTATGGGGTCACACAGAGTCGGACACGACTGAAGCGACTTAGCAGTAGCAGCAGCAGCAGTCCCATCCCTGAACTGCTTGTATCGAACACCAGAGTCATTCCCCATTCTCTCCCCCACCCCACGCCACTCAGTGCAGCAGCGACTCTTCTTGGGCCTCAGGCTAATTGAAATGTCAGAGAAAGACGAACACTATGCTCCTAGCTACATGAGGAATCAAAAAAAAAAAAAAAAAAAAAAAAGCCAAACTCATAGAAACAGAGCAGAATGATGGTAGCCAGGGGCTGGGAGAGACGTTGGTCCCGATACAAACTCGCCAGTAGGGCTGGGGGAGGGAACGCACAGCCTGGTGACCACACTGAACAGTCCTGTATCATATATACTCGCACAGACACATGCAGAAGTCCTATCTGGGGAGGGGATGGAGGTGATAATGGATCTGACATCAGGGATCGTTCTGCCATGTATACATGGGTCTAATGACCACATCGCACCACTTAAACTCATGTTTATGCCCTGTCTTATTGTAAGTCAGTACCATCTCAGACGTCCTGGCTGCAGCTCCCAAGCCTGTGGGAAGCTGAGTGGCTCAGGTGGTCTTCTTGCCACAAGGCCCCCTCTCTGCAGCACACAGCTCCTCACCCCCGCCACCCACTCCTCCCCACCCCAGAGAGTGTCCACCCTCCCCAGGACCAAGCCCTGGTCCTTCTTCCCACACTGACCGCTCCCACCACCACAGCAGCTCCGGGAGGACGGGAAGGGGTTTTCCATGGAGCCCACAGTTCTGCCTGCAGAGCCTGAAACCGAGCCTGTGTGCGGTCCACACGCGCTTGACACACGCGCAGTGGGTGTGCTGTTCTCCGCGCCCACCTGTCTCCGCCCACTGCCCTCAGTCTGACCGGAGCCACCGCATCCCTGGCCTGGACGACAGCTTGCCCAGGATCCCACCCCGGCCCCCGGCCGTCCCTGCCTCCTCTTCCCGCTCAGCGTGCCGCAGCCCCCAAGCTCCTTCCTTCACCCCAGCCCGCGGCTGCCCCGTTCCCGCCCTGAGCCACTCCACTCAAACGCCCCCTCCCCGGAGCTGTGCCCGCACACCCAAGCTCCACCAGCCCGCCCCCGCCTCCTCCTCCCTCCTTTCTCTGCGTCACCCATTTCGGAGCACTCTTCAAGCCTGCAAAGTGTCAGTACCTGAAAGGATACGTTTAGCTATTCTCCGAGGCAGAGGCTCTGCCCTGCGTGCTTCCTGCTCTGTCTCCCAGGCCTGGCGTCAGGCCCACAGCAGCGTCGGTGATGACGGCTGCCCAGCAGGGGCCAGGGGAGCCGCACGGCTGCTTCCCACCCCTGAGTTAAGTCAGCTGAGGGGAAACAGTGACAGCAAGGTCTCCATCAGGTTCTGCCCCTGAAGCGCTTTCCAACCCAGTCATACCACCCAGCTTTGGGCCATGACTCAACGTGAAAGTCTTTTCTTGCTTTGTACTTTTTATTTCCTCCTAAGGCTTCAGTTCAGTTCAGCCGCTCAGTCGTGTTCGACTCTTTGCGACCCCATGGACTGCAGCATATCAGGCCTCCCTGTCCTTCACCAACTCCCGGAGCTTGCTCAAACTCATGTCCTTTAAGTCAGTGAAGCCATCCAACCTTCTCATCCTCTGTCATCTCCTTCTCCTCCTGCCCTCAATCTTTCCCAGCATCAGTCTTTTCCAATGAGTCAGCTCTTTGTTCCAGTGGCCAAAGTATTGGAGTTTCAGCTTCAGCACCAGTCCTTCCAATGAACACCTAGGACGGATCTCCTTTAGAATGGACTGGTTGGATCTCCTTGCAGTCCGAGGGACTCTCAAGAGTCTTCCCCAACACCACAGTTCAAAAGCATCAATTCTTCGGCACTCAGCTTTCTTCACAGTCCAACTCTCACATCCATACATGACCACTGGAAAAACCATAGCCTTGACTAGACGGACCTTTGTTGGTAAAGTAATGTTGCTGCTTTTGAATATGCTGTCTAGGTTGGTCATAACTTTTCTTCCAAGGAGCAACTGTCTTTTAATTTCATGGCTGCAGTCACCATCTGCAGTGATTTTGGAGCTCCAAAAATAAAGTCTGACACTGTTTCCATTGTTTCCCCATCTATTTGCCATGAAGTGATGGGACCAGATGTCATGATCTTAGTTTTCTGAATGTTTTTTTCACTCTCCACTTTCACTTTCATCAAGAGGCTTTTAGCTCCTCTTCACTTTCTGCCATAAGGGTGGTGTCATCTGCATATCTGAGGTTATTGATATTTCTTCCGGCAATCTTGATGCCAGCTTGTGCTTCATCCAGCCCGGCATTTCACATGATGTACTCTGCATATAAGTTAAATAAGCAGAGTGACAATATACAGCCTTGACATACTCCTTTCCTAATTTGGAACCAGTCTGTTACTCCATGTCCAGTTCTAGCTGTTGCTTCTTGACCTGCATACAGATTTCTCAGGAGGCAGGTCAGGTGGTCTGGTATTTCCATCTCTTGGAGAATTTTCCTTAGTTTGTTGTGATCTATACAGTCAAAGGCTTTGGTATAGTCAATAAAGCAGATGTTTTCCTGGAACTCTCTTTTTTGATGATCCAACAGATGTTGGTAATTTGATCTCTGGTTCTTCTGCCTTTTCTAAATCCAGCTTGAACATCTGGAAGTTCACGGGTCATGTACTGTTAAAGCCTGGCTTGGAGAATTTTGAGCATTACTTTGCTAGTGTGTGAAATGAGTGCAATTGTGCGGTAGTTTGAACATTCTTTGGCATTGCCTTTCTTTGGGATTGAAATGAAAACTGATCTTTTCCAGTCTTGTGGCCACTACTGAGTTTTCCGAATTTGCTGGCATATTGAGTGCAACACTTTCACAGCATCATCTTTTAGGATTTGAAATAGCTCAACAGGAATTCCATCACCTCCACTAGCTTTGTTCATAGTGATGCTTCCTAAGGCCCACTTGACTTCACACTCCAGGTTGTCTGGCTCTAGAGGAATGATCGCACTATCCTGGTTATCTGAGTCATGAAGATCAGTTTTGTACAGTTCTGTGTGTTCTTGCAGCCTCTTCTCAGTATCTTCTGCTTCTGTTAGGTCCATACCATTTCTGACCTTTATTGAGCCCATCTTTGCATGAAATGTTCCCTTGGTATCTCTAATTTTCTTGAAGAGATCTCTAGTCTTTCCCATTCTATTGTTTTCCTCTATTTCTTTGCATTGATCACTGAGGAAGGCTTTCTTATCTCTCCCTGCTATTCTTTGGAACTCTGCTTTCAGATGGGTATATCTTTCCTTTTCCCCTTTGCCTTTCACTTCTCTTCTTTTCTCAGCTACCTGTAAGGCCTCCTCAGACAACCATTTTGCTTTTTTGTATTTCTTTTTCTTGGGGATGGATTGATCACTGCCTCCTGTATAATGTCACGAACCTCTGTCCATAGTTCCTCAGGCACTCTGTCTATGTGATCTAATCGCTTGAATCTATTTGTCACTTCCACTGTATAATCATAAGAGATTTTATTTAGGATATACCTGAATGGTCTAGCGGTTTTCCCTACTTTCTTCAATTTAAGTCTGAATTTGGTACTAAGGAGTTCATGATCTGAGCCACAGTCACCCCCCGTCTTATTTCTGCTGATTGTATAGAGCTTCTCCATCTTTGGCTTCAAAGAATATAATCAATCTGATTTCAGTATTGACCATCTGGTGATGTCCAGATCAGTCCTAAGGCTTAGCACATAAGAACTGATGCTTATGAACTGTGGTGTTGGAGAAGACTCTTGAGAGTCCCTTGGAGAGCAAGGAGCTCAAACCAGTCAATCCTAAAGGAAATCAACCCTAAATATTCATTGGAAGAACTGATGCTGAAGCTGAAGTTCCAATACTTTGGCCACCTGATGCGAAGAGCCAGCTCAATGGAAAAGACCCTGATGCTGGGAAAGACTGAAGGCAGGAAGAGAAAGACACAGCAAAGGATGAGATGGTTGGACAGCACCACTGACTCCAAGGACATAAATCTGAGCAAACGCCAGGAGTTTGTTAGTGAAGGACAGGGGAGCCTGGCATGCTGCAACCCATGGGGTCAGAAAGAGTTGGACCTGACTTGGCAACTTAACAGCAACAAAGCCCATTATAAACACTCATAGTCTTTCCATGCCATTATAAATTAAGTATATTAGTTTGCTCCTAAAAAACAGGAGTTTTTATGCAGGAGTACTTGGATGTAATTTATTATTGCTGTATTCATACTGATATTCATATACTGATGATATTAGCAAGTGTTAACATGAATTTGTTTGCGATCATTTTGAATAGACCAGAAAATTCAGTACCCAGGGAAAGAGCGTATTTCCCTTCTCAAAGAAATGGAGAGCCAAAGAACTCGCACGCCTTAGGAAAGTCGCTGGCACGCGAGAGCACGAAGAATCATCGAAGCTCGTGGAGCTGAAGGCAAGTAGGAAGCTGAGAGAAAGAACACAGCTGGAAGGCGGGGGCCGGGGCCAGGGGCAGCCCCGAAGCTGGTGGACAGCCGCAGCAGACGTGAAATAGATGGGGACCAACAGGACAGGGAGCCCAGGTGCAGGCAAGGGGGGACCAAAGCGCCGGCGGTGGCCACCCCGCAGGGAAGAGGCCAGAGCGCGGGCAGCCAGGCTGGCGAGGGACAGGGGCAGGGCTCACTTCCCCTAAGACACCATTTTAAACAGCCTTTCCACCGGCAGAAATGCTACTCCCCACACATTCCTCATGAAAACATCAAAAGGCAGTATTTCTGCTCTAGGGACTTGAGTAAATGGCATAAACAAACTATACATCTTTGGAAAACAAATCCCTAAAAACTGCTCATATAAGAAGGGCTAATGAAAAGCATTTGGCTGAGAAAACCCCCAAAAGCTGTGTATCTAGGTATTAACATTTGGAAAAGTTACACAAGAAACTGGATTCCAATGCTATTGCATGCTCTGCATTAAACAGAATCCTGGGTCCTAGAAAAAGAAAAGGGTGACTCAGGTCTGAGCCCTGGAGTGTGCTACATATATACATATATATATAGCCTGGCTCCTGACCCCAACAGGCCATACCGCTCCCATCTCTAAGCCTCATCTTCCACACCTGCAAAATGGGCGGCTCATACCTACCCCACTGAGGCTGTCAAAGGATCAGATGAGGACCTCTGTGTTCCTATCATAATAGGAAGCTTGAGGCAATATTACTACATAAATTAAACATTAATAAAAACATTCATGTATTGTGTTGCCCCAATCTAAACATAACTAATATACCACAATGGGGAGAAATGAACAAAACCGTGGATTAGCCTTCTAACACCAGCTTCATTAAAGAACAGCCAAGGTAGTTATCTAATTAAAATGTTCTCCACTTTGATCACCTCTTCTTTAAAAATATGGGACAGCCTTGGCTGTACTTGGAAATAAAAGACATCGGGAAGCATAATTAGCATCACTTTCCTGCAGGTCTAGAGGCAAATAATGAAAAAGAAAAACCTGCTCATAAGAAAGCCAGTTGTCATCTCTGGTTCTGGTGGGAAAATCCTACAAACCAAACCTGTGGCCCAGGGTAAGGGTTCTCTACTTCCCTAAAAAAATGAACTCTTCAGAACCAGTCACTTAGTACTACCAAAATTCCCTCCGGACCCTATCACTCTGCAAAAGCCATGCTGAGTCAAGAGGTCAGTAGGGGACTCGTGTCTGTCACTGAGCTTTGTATAAGGACATACAATAACCACCTCTCGGGCCAAGGGCAAATAAGACAAGATAAAAGTTTTAACAGTCAATGAACAGGGCTCGGGGATCGCAAAGAAGGGAGCCAGGCCTCCCACCTCTGGGAGTTCAGGAAGCCTTCGCAGGGGAAGGGATCACTGAGGATGATCTGAAAGGTGAGCAGGGTCTTGCCAGGAAAGGGGGGAGGGCAGGGGAGGCACACACCTGGAGGTGGCTGGCAGCAGTTCAGGGGAACCCCAGGGGCACCGCCCAGGAGCCAGGGACGAGAACAAGGGAAACAGCAGACCGGGTGCTGGAAGGCAGACCAGGACAAGCGCTCAGTGGGTCAGCTGCATTTTGCAGGCTGGAGGACAGAATTCAAGACCCTGAGCGCGCACCCAAGCCGCCTGGAGGGCTTGGGAAAAGAAGACGGTGCATGCCTGAGAACCAGCATTTCCAGGAAGTGCCTGCTGGCCTGGGTACCACCCTGTGAGAACCAGCACCCCAGAAAATAATCCTTTAAGACCCTCACCTATCAGTACCCTCCCCCCCGACTATACTCGTTATGTGATGGATGACACGCCTGTGCACCTGTGGTTCTCAGTGTGATTTTTACCAGAAAATCCCCAAAGGAAGCCCATAGACTGTGCAGAAATCACAGCCAAGATGAAGAAAAGGGGGGCGGAGGTGGAACGTCCCTAGTGCTCCCCAGTCTACCCACAGCGACTGAATCTGCAGCCCCTTCTCTGAGTCAGCATCTCAGCACAGCCTCCGGGAAGTGGGGGCATGAGTCTCTTTCTACCCACTTGTCAGCAGACTGCAACAACCAAAAACTCCGAGGAGGGGAGAAAAGACAATGTTGTGATAACAAACACTACGGATACTCCAGAGTTTGTTAAAATAGAATTTTCTGTGTAAATGTAAACAGATACAATTCATGTTAAGCCTTTTATCTTTGTGTATCAATGAGAACGTATCTGTACTGTGTATGTACATCTATCTTCTTCCACAGACTACAGACCCAGGATATTCTACACAGGCTACAGACCCAGGCACCTGATGCATTCAATAACTGAAGGCCATCTTCAGAATGTAAGGGATTGCATTACACACGTGACTCTGGGGACAGAAATTAAAGATTAAGTGAGATTTTCAATGTGCAATCAACAAATTCATTGCCCCCTCCTAAAAGCCATGTCTACCATGCATAAAAACAAACCTAAAAATACATGCACACACGAGATGTAGTCCTGAAGGCTCTGAACGTGTAAACAGAGCGCTATGACGTGGCACAGAAATGACAAAGACCAATAAGGTGTTTACATCCTGCCTGCCAACAGAGCAACGCAAGCTTCACCGGGAGTTAATTCAGAGACCGGCACGAACACAAGCCCCAGCAACCCCATCACATAAAGCATCTGGAGCCAGACAGGCCGTAGAAGAAGGAAGCCAGGTTTGCTCCCACGGAGGTGCACCAACCGTTTTCCTGGGTCTTCATTAAAACCAGCTTTGCCTGCTCTGACGGTTACTCCAAATCCCTTTCTGATCTTAAAATATCGAAAGCCCGATATTCTTTCTAAGTCTCTATATTTTAAAAGTGCCTTCATGAGAGCCTCCCATCCTTTCTAGTTATTTCCAGTTCTGACGGCTGGCTGCCTTTTTGACAAAGCAGCATACAGGGACCAGCCTTTCTTGGTTACAGCTACCCACTCAGGCCCCCACAGGCCCTGGGGGGCCTCCCCACTACCCAGGCGGGTGGGACGGCTCCCCAGCCTCTGAACCCTGAATCTGTGTGGCCAGCGGACGATGCTGGGGGGCCCAGCCGCTGCTGGAGGTGTAGGGCCGGGCCCAGCAGAGGAAAGCAGACGTGCTACGGCCTGACCTGCAAAATAAGCATTCTGTCTGCCTTCTCTCCCCTCTCCCTTATGATTTCAGGCTTCCTACTCAGGAACGGGCAGGCCTTCTAATGACAATCAGCCCTGTGGCCCACTCCATCTCATCATCTTTTGTAGAACACGTATCGCTGCAGTTGAGAGTTCACACCCTCGTTTCAAGACTATTGTCCTAGTCTCTACAGTTCTCCAGTTCCCTCAGTGACCTGCCCTCTTTCAACCAGCCAGTTATCCAGACAAGCTGATGCTCAGGGCAGAAAACCCACACACCTGATCCCTCTGCACTGTGAGGCGATTCCTCGTGAATGTGGTGTTGAAGGTTACTCCCTTGAGTTGCTGAAGCTTTTTATCTTGATCAGGGCCTTTGATGAGAGGGAGGGGCACCGGGGTCAGTCCTCAGAGACCACGTGATTCTTGGTTACCTCACTACACTTCCAAAACAAGGGCTGCAAGGATATACGGGTGTATCTGGCTACAGGAAACCACCTGGACTGTCGAAAGTTAGGAAACTGATGCACTAGCGTGAGAATTCTGCCCTCGAGTCACATCGGATGAAGCCGGCCACAGTCTAGTTGGCAGAAATGCAGCCCTGCAAGCGGGGTCCTTGGCTTCTTCCCACTTTATATAGAGTGTGCAGGCGCCCACCTGTCTACCACTTACACCTCTGGTGTGCTCAGAGCCCGTTTCCACGGAGGCCTCCTCCTGAGGCCCCTGTGTGTGCCCTGACGTCTTCTGGCTGTCCTGGGCACGGGGCCCCCACCCCAGTCATGCCTGGCCTGGCAGCGCATTTCTCAATGCCCTACCTGTCTGAGGCAGGGCTGTGGCTGGACCCGCCTTCCTTCCCCCCGGGTCCTCCTGGGTCCTGGGTGGTGGACGGACTGTGTACCCTGCGTCAGCTGTTCTTATCAGAGCGTCTGGAGGCCGGTCGCATCCCTGACTCCTCCACTGAGGCAGGCCTGGCGGGCACCCTCTGCATTCAGGCTCTCTCTCTCCACGCCATCGGTGCCTGGACAGCAGCCTCCAGGAAGATACTCCCCGCGTCCTGCCAGGAGAGGACACCCCAACCCAGGGCACCTGCAGGCCTTGGCTTCCCAAAGATCAGTGAAACGCCTTTCTCCGAAGCAGTTCAATCCCACTCTGCACCAGATAACAGCCCGATACCCCAGCCGCCAGAGTAACAGTCCCTCCCTGTGCTCTTGGGAGTATCAGCCAAAGAGAAGAAAAACACTGCTGCAGAGAGAAGCCGTGGGCCATAAACCATAAACCATAAACCATCATAAGACAAAAACGACCTGCAAATTGGAGATTTTTTTTCCTTCTTAGTCTGAGGACTTTTTAAATTGGTAGACTGGGGGGACACTAGACTTCATTTACAGGGCCTTGTTAAAAATCTCATCATATCCTTGTCAACAAGGCAAAACAAGACAAACTACATTTTGAAGAGCTTGGTAAATGCACAATTTACCCTTCAAAGTGCTGACTCGAGAAAGGCCCGAGGAAGGTCTCTAGTGGAAGGCGACAAGGCTCTTTCTGTATGTTTCCACATTTCCATCAATTACTTGAGCGATGGCACAGATGAAATGTTTATCTAATCAAGGATGACAAGTTTCCAGGAGAGATGGCAAATACATTGGATGACAGAGTCATGAGCTAAAAAGATCAACAGATTGGAATTGCAATAGAGAGGAAATAATGTTATTTGGACACTTGGGTGCAAAAAAAGAAATGCACAAATGTAGGAGGTGTGAAAAAGACTTAGGAGATTTAATTGGATATAATTTCTGTATGTGATGATGGGGCGTTATGACTGCCAAAAAAAAAAAGCCAGGCCGTCTTAGACTATACTCAAGGAGACTTTGTAAAATAAGGGGCCAGAGGAGGGGTCCCCAAAATGGGGTTTCTGCCTCCGCACTTCAGAAGAGAAGAGAGGAACAAGAGAGCACCCGAGGGACAGCCAGGAGGAACAGGGCCATGAAGAGTCTATCCCACTGGGAACGGCTGCAGAGAGTAAGCACACGAGGGTCCCAGGAGGAAGCTGGCTGGTTCCATGCAAGGCAGAGAGGGAAGGAAAACTCAGAATACAGAACCAACGCAGGGCAGGGGCTTCGGGTTCTGTGTAAGAACACACAGTAGGATTTATTTGAAGTCAGAATGGGCTGAAGAGGTGACGAAGGTTTCTGTGGACTGGCACATTTCAGAGACTTTGTAAGCCTGACTTTACCCACTGCTGGTAACTGTGGGGGTGACATTTGTCCTGTTCACAGCTGAGAACACTGACCAACAAAGGACCCACCCAGGATCGGTCTGTCACTAGGGCCCAGAGATGGGGCTAAAATACGGATTCCCCCACACAATTCTGAGCAGAAAACTCCTTTTGAGAGGCAGTCCAAGGCTGGCAACGACGCTACTGCCCAGGGCCTGTCGCCAAAAGAGGGGTCCTCCCACAACTGGTACACCTGGAGAGCCACCTGCCCGGGCTCGGAGGTAGAGTCTTCCGTCAGCCCGAAGCCCGGACTCCTCCTGTAAGAGCCTCACAGATACCGCAACCCACGTGGAAAGGCATGAAATCCTGCCGAGGGGGGAAACTGCTACTGTTTCCGACCTCATACTCCGAGGAAAAGCATACACTGTCGCCACAAGTTAATTCCACCGCAGAACGTCAAATTCTTGTTTTTGTTCACAAGCCACAGAGAAAAACTAAAGGCAGAAAACACACTCGGTCCAACACCAGGCCAAGTTCTCCCTGGAGGAGAGCAGTGGGGCTCACAGACTTGGAACGCAGGATTTCAACTGCATCAGACGACTGCTGCTCTTCACCCCGAGTTCCCATGGAAGCACATGCCCACCTTTATCTCAATTCTCAAATAGCTTCCCTTCCACCTATCAGTTGCTCTTTATAAGCAAGTCAAACTTTCCTCTGCAAGTCACAGAGAAGCCGGCCCTCTGGAACTTGGTACGTATACTCCTTATTTGGTGCTGAAATTCAGATCACACCAAAATGCCCTAATGTTGAGAGAGTTTCCACCCAATGAAAAAAATCTATATGTTCTTCCACAGTAGTTGAGAAGTTCATTCTATTTTTCTTTACAAGTTCAGGTTGAGAACAATACAATCCTCAAGTACCCAGAGAACTGAGAAACTGAGCAACACTTGCCTTCTAAAACAAACCACTTAGTTACAAAGAAATGATAAAATGAACTTACATACAAAACAGAAAGAGACCCACAGTACTAAAGAACAAACTATGGCTGCAGGGGGGAGGGGGGAGGAGAATGGGGGAAAGGGGTTGGTTAGGGAGCTTGGTAGGACATGTACACACTGCTATGTTTAAAATGGGTAACCAGCAAGGACCTACTGTATAACACAGCATACGGAACTCTGCTCAACGTTACGAGGTAGCCTGGATGGGAGGGGAGTCTGGGGGAGAATGGATACCTGTGTAAGTACGGCTGAGTGTCTGAGTCCCTTTGCTGTTCACCTGAAACTATTACAGCTTGATCAGCTATACCCCAGTACAAAATAAACAGTTTAAGAAAATGTTTTTCTTCAAGTGTTCCTGATTTTAAAGATCTCTATCATGCTTATAAGCCTCATGCTATGCTTCCTAGGTTGCTCTGGTGGTAATGAACCTGCTTGCCTAACGCAGGAGACATAAGAGACCCAGGTTCAATCCCTGGGTCGGGAAGACTCCCTGGAGAAGAGAAAGGTTACCCACTCCAGTATTCTTGCCTGGAGAATTCCATGGACAGAGGAGCCTGGCAAGCATGGGATCGCAGAGGCTCAGACATGATTGAAGTGACTCAGCACACATACTTACTAACACTTTTCTTCCCAAAGATACACAGTGTTTTTAGCCTCACTTCTAACTAATCAGTAATGAAGCACATATCTGACCATTTAAAAAACAACTTAGTGAGGTGTAAGGGGCCAAATGCAGCCACAGTATTTGTATTCCTCTTACCCATGCCTTCCAGGTGGGTGGGCTCAGGGGCCCTGGGGGAGCACCTCCCAAGTGGGCAGGCTCAGGGGTATTGGGGGAGCACCTCCCAGGTGGGAGGGCTCAGGGGCCCTGGGGGAGCACCTCCCAAGTGGGCAGGCTCAGGGGCGCTGGGGGAGCACCTCCCAGGTAGGTGGGCTCAGGGGCGCTGGGGGAGCACCTCCCAGGTGGGAGGGCTCAGGGGCCCTGGGGGAGCACCTCCCAGGTGGGAGGGCTCAGGGGCCCTGGGGGAGCACCTCCCAGGTGGGAGGGCTCAGGGGCGCTGGGGGAGCACCTCCAAGGTGGGCGGGCTCAGGGGCGCTGGGGGAGCACCTCCCAGGTGGGAGGGCTCAGGGGCCCTGGGGGAGCACCTCCCAAGTGGGCAAGCTCAGGGGCGCTGGGGGAGCACCTCCCAGGTGGGCAGGCACCTCCCAAGTGGGCAGGCTCAGGGGCGCTGGGGGAGCACCTCCCAGGTGGGCGGGCTCAGGGGCGCTGGGGGAGCACCTCCCAGGTGGGCAGGCACCTCCCAGGTAGGCGGGCTCAGGGTCGCTGGGGGAGCACCTCCCAAGTGGGCAGGCTCAGGGGCGCTGGGGGAGCACCTCCCGGGTGGGCGGGTTCAGGGGCCCTGAGGGAGCACCTCCCGGGTGGGCGGGTTCAGGGGCGCTGGGGGAGCACCTCCCGGGTGGGCGGGCTCAGGGGCCCTGAGGGAGCACCTCCCGGGTGGGCGGGTTCAGGGGCGCTGGGGGAGCACCTCCCGGGTGGGCGGGCTCAGGGTTGCTGGGGGAGCACCTCCCAGGTGGGCGGGCTCAGGGGCGCTGGGGGAGCACCTCCCGGGTGGGTGGGTTCAGGGGCGCTGGGGGAGCACCTCCCAGGTGGGCAGGCTCAGGGTTGCTGGGGGAGCACCTCCCGGGTGGGCGGGTTCAGGGGCGCTGGGGGTGGGGGAGGAAGGAGCACGGCAGGCTGAAGTCCCAAAACACCAGGCTGCCACCCCGTCTCACTCCAAGAAGGCGTCAGATATTCGCAAAGCCACACAGCAGTTCATCTGGGGGCCTTGAGCCTGTCCAGGGCTCCTTCTCATTGGTGGAGGGTGACAGGCAAGCCCACCAGCTGGGCTGCCGCAGAGGACTAAAGAGCCTGGGATAGAGCAGGTGGACGCCCCTCTCGCGACCCTCCGACCCAGTCCGCACCGTGTAAACTTGCTTAAACGTCAGCAGCATGGTTCAGGCAAGAGCCACCATGCTTTAAAAAAAAAAAGAAAGAAAACCTGGAGATATAAAGGTATGCCAATTTCGTGCAACGGGGTTCCTTCAAGAGCTCCCCGGTGATGGATAACGGACACACTTCCAACTGCAGACCAGAAAGGAGATAAGGGCGCTGCCGGGCGGTTCCCCTCAGGCTCTCTGGGAGAGCCCAGACTTTCCCCCATGTCTCTCCAGGACAAGGCCCAGTGCGCCCCTCAGAATGCCACCCTGGACAGGAGGGGAATGAGGGACGTTCCTCTATCAGGGACACACGGAGCCCCGGCAGGGAGGCCTCTGCAGCCACGTTCCCTGCGTCCTCCGGCTGAAGACAGAGCTTCCTGGACCGCAGCCGCGTTCACGGGCTGTGCAGAACCAAGCTCCGAGCACGCGATGAAAATCAAGCTGCTCCCCAAGGGAGGAAAGAGAATAAACCAAAGCCTCAGGTCTCAATCATCGGCAAATCCTGTCCCCCAGGCGCAGGGCGGCCCACCCGGGTGGGGTCAGCACGGCCTGCCTCGGGGCTGACGGGGCTCCCGGGCATGGCGCTGCGGCGGGAGTGGGGAGCGGCGAGTCCGGGGGTCAGGGCAGGAAGAAGAGGGGGTCCCCACGGACCCGGCAGCAGGGCTGGAGGGGGGCGAGCGGGCCGGTGCCCCCGCCCCGGGGGGAGGGACACCATCCCGCCTTCCCGCTCCGGGGCAGTGCCTCGGGAAGAGAGGCACAAGCCAAAGGCTGGACACCAGGGCCCAAGGTCCCCCCGTGGCTCACACGCCGCAGCCTCCAGGCCTTCCCTGCCAGCGCCCGGGCACTCAGGGCAGGACGACCGTCCTTCTCCCGTCAGAGCCCCCACACCAGCAGGCAGCAGCTGCCTCCAAGGTATCGGACGGAAAGCAACAAACTCGGGGGGACACATACTGAGTGCTCCCCACTTCTAAACGTAGGGCCTGTGGGAAAGACTTCAGAGAAACGCTCTGATTCCTGGAGAAGAGATCTCTGTCTTCTTTGTATTTCTAGCAGAGCCTGGTAACTCAAATGCTGCTGGAGACTCCAGTATTCGCGTTCCTCCATCTACAGTAAGACCTCCAGGGCATCACAATTAGACAAATGAGAACCAAAGTATTTTTACCGTATCAGAAGAGCAACAATTAAAAATCTCCTAACACCACGCTTGAGTGAAGATGGAGTGCAGAGACGCTCCTAGGAGCGCGAGTGTGCGGCTATTTTGAACCGCACCATCTGACTAAACGCTCAAGTGCCCAAAACTCTTTGACTCGAGAGCTCCTCTTCTGGGGACCCATTCCTCACAGAAGGTGGGGCAGATAGATAAATGTGAAAGCACTCCCCAGAATCTCAGTTACAAAATCAAAAACCAGGAAACAAGCCAAATGTCCATCTTTTAAAGAAACTGCTGGCGTTCCCTGGTGGCCCAGTGGTTAAGACTCTGCACTGTCACTGCAGGGGGGACGGGCTGGATCCCTGGTCAGCGAACTAAGATCTGGTGCTGCCAAAAAATCATGCATGCATGCTAAGCAGCTTCGGTCGTGTCAAATTCTCTGCGAGCCAATGGACTGCAGCCCTCCAGGCTCCTCTGTCCATGGGACTCTCCAGGCAAGAATACTGGAGTGGGGTGCCACTTCCTCCTCCAGGGGATGTTTGCCACCCAAGGATCGAACCCACATCTCATGTCTCCTGCAGTGGCAGGCGGGTTCTTTACAACTAGCGCCACCTGGGAAGCCCTAAAAAATAAACTGCAAGGTCTCCTTACAGTGATCAATGGAGAGGGATTACAAAGAACAGAGAGTATCGATATGTTGCTGATTTTTTAAAGCCCTTTCACAATAGAGAAGTCCAATAAACACCACCTCAGCCAAGGAGGTCAAGGTTAACATCGCCGAAGGCAGGTCATGTTGACACTGCGTTCCTTGACTACATTGCGACCTCACCTCTGGGGTCTCCCCCTCCCCAAACCTAGGACCCCAGTCTACTCAGAGGAAAACCATCAGACAAACCCCAACTGAGGGACACACTGTATAAAACCTGACCAGTGTTCCTCAAAACCGTCACAGCCACCAAGAACAAGCAATATCTGAGAAATCACCACACGCCAGAGGAGGTGACAGGCACACAGCTAAATGAATGAATGCAGGATCCTGCCTGGGGTCCTGGGACAGAAAAGAAACCCAGGGCAGAAACGGCAAAATCTGAAAAAAAGCGCTGAGTTTTCATGAATGAACAGTGACGTGGAAAAGCTGATTCCTTAGTTGGGGCACGCACCATGGCAACACAGAATATTAACAGGGTACACAGGGACTCTGTAGGGTCAGGGCAACTTCTGGGGAACCTAAAACTGCTCTAACAAGAGACCATGACACAGAGAGAGGAAGACACTCGTGACAAGAGGGGTCCTATTTACATTTTCTGTTGTTTGTTTTACTTATTTGACTATGTTGGGTCTTGGTTGCATCATGCAGGACCTTTCCTTGGGGTGCACGGACTTTCTAGTTGCGGGATCCCAGCTGCCCGACCGGGGATCGAACCTACATCCCCTGCGTTGGAAGGTGGATTCTTAACCACTGGACCACCAGGGACGGTCCCACTGTTTTTTAACTATTGATACTGCTCTGTGGCGGCTTCCCTTCTCACCTGCCAGCAGGTGTATAAACACACAGGTGAGAATGCCTGGAAGAGACGCACCGAGCCGTAAGCAGTGGTTACTTCCAGGGGCAAGAGGAGTGGATTCAGAGACACGAAGGAGAGGAGAGGGAACGCGACCACCTCTACTCTGTGACTCTGGGTTGTTTTAATTTTTACAAGGAGCGCACATCCGTATACTATGTGTGCATACAGGCAAGACCATTTTAAAAACAAGGAAGCTCTCTCTGCTACTGGAAGCGATCTGAGATAGATTACCCTGGAAAACTACAAACTGCACAGTTTCTTTGTTAAAGACACACCCAGGACATGACATGTTTGCTCTGGGTAGTGGGTATCTGTGAAGCTTACCTTTGGAAAACAAGCTGGAAGGAGGAGGGCTCTGAGAAGAGTGGGGTGAGGAGTTCCGCACTTTGGCTCCTCACCTTCTGCTCCAGCGTTTTATCAGAAGCATGCATCTTTAAATAACCACCATCATCAAAATGCCAACAAATCCTCACAGTTCATCCCTTACTTGTTCCTCCATCTCCTTGTCCCTGAACCACACCCAAAGGAGCCGACAGTTTATAATTCTGCCTTTAGGGTGCACCCCCCACCCCTTTGCCTGGTGGCTGTGGGAGTTTGGGGGCAGTGCTGTCAAGCAGCACCCTTGCCGTGGCCCCCCAGCCCTCCCTCGGCTGTTAGCTGGACCGCTGGTAACAGTCTCTCTGTCCAACAGGACCTGCGAGTGTGGACACCGCTCTCCCTGTAGCTTCCCAGCAGAGCTGGGAGAATGTGGTAACTGACACCCATACAACAGGAGAGGATGGCAAGATCCGAATCTGCCTTCTGAATCATCTTTAAACTACGTAAGGTCTCCTCCTGCAGTAAATACATTTGAATATTTTTGATTAATTCTTTCTGATTAATCAACCTAGGACAAACCCCAGGGTCTCCAACTGGAGTATCTGAAAACCTACTGCAACCGCCCAAAGCCGCTGCTCCTTGAAAGGACATCAAAAGCAAACGGACAGAACTGTAAGACATCCAGAGGGAGGAAACAGCACAATAAATATGAAAAATTGCTATTCCAAGTTGCTTTTGAATTCAAGTGACTTAATTTCACTAACATTGATTTTTTTTTTTTTTCTGGAGTGATTTAATTTTGCTAACACTGGCTGAGCTTCTGTTTACTTGACACTGACAACTGGGCAAACCAAAGTCACTACCCACCTCACAGAGGCAGGCAGGAGGCAGGAACACCAGGCTGGCAGGGACTGTCCAAACGCGGGTGCTGATGCGTGGAACACGGGGGCTTCAGGGGAGGCTCGGAGGTGAATCGTGGTTTCTTTTTGAGGATTGGGGTCCCTCCCTGCTATAAACCAGGGTCTTTTCTCCAAAAACCTACACTCATAAAGACTCTGCATGCAATTTCAAGAGCCCTGAACCTCATTTTTGGGTCTCCTGAGACACAGATCACTAACCAAGTACTCTTGGGTCTTAAGCATCTATTGAAGATAACACCACTTCACAGATGAATCAACTGAGGTTCAGGGAATCAAATGGCTTTCTCAAAATCCCCCCACTAGCTGGTGGCAGGGCAGAAAAGAAGCCTCCATCTCACGACGCCAAGCAGAGATGTTTCCAGAGAACAAGCAGCTCACCCAACAGAGGTAAGCCTTGCCCCACCCCACCCCCCCAAAAAAGCATTATAACGTCATTCCCATATGTGCCAATTCTGCACAATGGTACATCCATGAAACAGGAGCGTCGTAACACACTCCTGGTATCAGTCTGTGTAGTAAGCCTGAATGAGAGCTCTGCACAACTGCCCTGCAGGCACCCAGGCCAGGGCTGGAGGCCTGGTCCAAACCCTGCATTCTGCTCACGAAGCAAGAATCCGTGCTCAGGTCACCAGAGAACACACGGGCGGCCCAGGCCGCGGCCACCTCGTCCTCCCTTTAACACCGGCAAGGCACGCTGAGCCCTCAGCCGGCGGGGCCCAAGGCCCTCCCCAGCAGCGCCCACCGCTTTCTGGAACACAGACGCGCGGCGCCTGCGAGGCTCCTCAAGCCCACACCTCCAGAGAGCTACCCTGCCACGTGTCCTCCTCTGCTCAAATCCCCCCGAACCAGGGAGGGAGTCGTAGGAGCTTTGTCTCCAGCTGAGAGGTGAGTGGCTGCAGCCTTGCCCACGAAGCCGGAGAGGGCAAAGCCAAAATGAGACGGAGCTCTGCAGCTGTAACTTTTCAGAGCTCTATTCCTTTGTCCGAATTTAACCATCACATGATGGCAGCCTTAGAGCCAAACGGCACGGATGCCAAGTCCTGGCGGCCACAGCCACCTCCTCCCTGACAACCCCACAGCACCTGGCTGGGGGCTGGGTCCCGGGCCTGACCGACCGCGACACCGGCTACCTGCTACCAGGGTGGTGCTCCAAAAATGCAAATCTGATGCCTTTCTTCCACTTCAAGTCCTTCAAAGCCTCCCTGGGCCTCCCAGACAAAACCTAACCTCCCTGGAGCCCTTCTGATCTGACTGTGCCAACGCCGCCAGCGGCAGCTCCTGGACTCCCCTTGTCGGACAGTACCTGGAGCCACCTCAGGTTCCCAAACTCCAGGACACCAGGTACACAGGCTTCCTAGGAGCTCCTTCGAGCAAAACACTCATTTTCTCCATGTCAGTCTTCAACACTCACCTTGGTGCCAACTTGACCCTTCCCTCTCTGCTCGGCCATGGGACCCTGGCAGCATCCATCTGCCTGCGGGTTCAGGGGCTCACTTGCTGCTGGACTATGAGCCCCTGGGCGGCAGAGACTTTATTTATTCTCTTTCACAAAGGTCCACCCAACCAAGGTCTAAAGAGTAGCGGGTCTCAGCATGTACCAGGCAATGAATGACAAACACAAAATCAGCCGCCAACTGTGGTTCACGCAATCTCTCCTCTCTCCTCCTACCCAAACCGTCAGGGTTAAGTCAGTGTGTGCCCAGATCAGCCGGTATACATCGGGTGGAATGGCCAAGAAACGGATAAATTAGAATTATCTAAAACTGGTTTCCATTTAGCTTTGTAATATGATTTGGGGCCATAAAACTGACTTTCCTCATTATACTTGGCCTAAGATGTTATTAAAATGAATTTGCAATTTTCAAATTATGTTAACAAATGGCACCCAATTATCTGCAGAGTGGCAGGGCAAAAATCAAAGCTCTGAAAAATCATACAGGAAAGATTTCAAGTTTGGAGGACAAGAAAAGGAAGAAAAAATGTCTATGTGGAATGCATACTGTGGGACCCATCTTTCAACAGGGTATCCCAAACATCTAGAAGCTCAGGGGGGCTACATTAATTTGCTGCCAATCAGTCACTAAGTATTAACACTGGGTGGAATGCAAGTCCAGATTTACTGAGGCCAAGCCCCACGCATGCTCTCAGCACAGGGAGGAGCTCCTCCAAGTGCAGTTCCCCTCCTGTTCACTAAATGGTAGCATCTCAATGGCTAAATTTGCTCCTTCTAAAACAGAAAATAAAAAAGCTCCCTGCTCTCATCTGGATCAGCTCTAGTTATGTTTGTAAAACATTCAGAAAAGGCCATAAAAAGATCTTCACTGAGGGCTGTGCTAAGTATTAAGTATTATTCAATAAACCACAGCTTGGAGGCTGCCAGCTGACGTCTAGAACCTGGAAAGAGCGCTGGCTGAATACATCGTGGTTGTTTTTTTTCTTCCCTGTTTCAATTTCTAGGTGTAGTTTACATTCATCTGCCCCCTTCTATGAAAAAAACATAAAACAAAGGAGCAGTAAGACACAACCAGAGTAGGTGGCATATTATGATAAACAAAGATGACAATAAAACATTTTTCCAGCTGTGATAAACGTATTTAGATCTATCGTAGAGGCTGTTGGAGCTACAACTGAAAAAGATCAAAATTACAAGTTGTTTATAGCATAGAATTTGTGTCTTTAAAGCTTTCATTTTTTAGGCAGAAGTTGTCTCCCTAGGAGATCATTTCCTTACCTTTTTTTCAAGCTTGAACTTTTTTTTTAAGTTGTGACTTTTTGGAGGCTGTCAACACATCCAAAGTTATTTAACAACTGGCTAAGGGCTGGGCAGCACTGTTTGTAAATGAACAAAAGCACCTGGCTCAGCTCAGAGGCCGAGCTGGTAAAGATGCTGCTCCAAGTGGCCTCCTCAGCCTGCAGAGCTATTCCGGGATCCACACCCACCAGGTGGTCACAACACTCGCATCTCATTACAGCTCGGTATTTTGAACACAGAGTTCAATTAACAGCTGTCTCAATGTCCCAGAGACCAAGAACGAGAGCAGGAGAAACGAGAAATTATGTTCAGATGTCTAAACATCCATGCCTTCGTGCCATTTCCTTGCCTCTGAAAGCATTTGGTTTCTATATAGAGGCTTCCCTTCCATACTCAACTCACACACACACACACACACACACAACAGAAAACTTTAAACAATAAACCTTGCCATCCAACTGTGACTGATGAGATGTGCTTGTGAAACTGGCTCGTCAGATGCACTTACGTAAGAGGATACCCACTTGATTGCAGTTCATAACATCCCTTACATCTTAAAAACTTCAATAGACAACAATTTCCTCAACAAGCAAAACTATTGTATATGAAACTAAGCTGAGCTAAGATGACCTCATCCCTTAGAAACTGACGGCAGTAAACGCACGGTAGCCCAGCTGGACAGGGCCCGCAGAAGCACGCATCCATCCGGGGGAGCCAGGCGCCCGGCCGGCCCGCTCCCTGCCTTGTAAGAGGGAACGGCCCCCAAATCTGGAGGAGACTCAACAGAACCGGATAACATCAGATCGTGAAAGACTTAGTTTACTAAATGGAACACTTTACTTTTTGAATCCTAAAGTAAACATCCAGATCACTTGAGGAATCGCTGAGGTGCACCCTTGAAAAGGCACTTTATCTCCCTTTGAAGTCAAACTAGTCCGATCCTCTAAAATCCTTGTAACGTCAACTCAACTCCACTTGTCTTATTGACCACCTACTATGTGCCAGGCACTTTGCCAGACCCTAGGGAGACAAAGAACCTGTCCCCTGCTCTTAAAGAACCCCTGTAACCATGTAGGGAGAGAAAGATAAAGCAATCACCCCAGGACCAGGGAGTGCATGCAAGATACACTGGCTGGAAGGAGGTCACTGACACACAAGGTTAATCGACTCTAGGGAGGAAGGGCTGCCCTAAAGCCTACCTGAAGCAAAATGCAGAGCAAGAAAAGTTCAGCATTACCAGCCACTGCATCTGAGATTCCCCAAACAAGCCATTGAACATAAATTTCAAAAGCATCCCAGAGAAAGATGTTAGCTTCTAGGTCCCTGAGGGAAATGTAAAAATGTAGACACGTTCTTCAATTAAATCTCTAACATTTCTGAATCAACTATTTAAAGACTCCGCTTTGACACTTTTCCCCACAAAAAATAATCCAAGACACAGACATGCTTTTTCAACGTGAAGGTTGGTGTCCTCGGACCCTAAGCAGAACACCAGTTCACCCAACAGGAACACCCTCAGCAAACACTTCTCCTAGAATGTTCCCAGCCCTTCCTGGAAAACAACTCAGATTGTGTTTGTGGCTGCAAGAGCCCCGCTATCCTTTGGGAGATGGGAGTTACTCAAAACCACGTCAAACCAGACGGTGCGGCAGGCTCCTGTGGGGCCCAGGGTGCAGGCTGCTGGCACGTCCACCCTACCGTTCGTTTACCATCCTGCCCCCAGAGAAACCCGGCACCGGGACACCCTCAAGGGCAGCTAAGCCCTCCCTAGTCTCTCTCCACCCTACATGGACCATCACCCTCCACAAGGGAACAGTGCAAGGCCTCCATCAAAACCCCGGGTCAGTTTCACACGACCCAAGACAGATCCCAGCACTCTCCTCCTCCACCCACCCATGCTGAATAGTGACAATCTCCTCCAGGTTACATGTACCAGACAATAATTCAGATGACATCCAAGCCATCCTAAATTCAAGAATCTTGGCTTGATGCAGGTCTAAGCCAGAGACATGAGCAGAAGTTTCAAATGAAACTGAGCCAGACTTGCACGGCCCTGAGGTTGGAGCAGGAGCCGCAGAGGACCCAAGTCGCCCTTCACACCGTCACAGAGCCTCACCCAGCGCGATGGTGTCCCACCTCTGCAGCCCGTAACGACCTGAGGGTATGCAAGCTGCCCTCTGGAGCTCCCCAAACACCCAGCAAATGGCAGTGCTACCTCAACTTGGTCTATGAAGGGGTTATCCCTTGGGATGAATCCAAATACGCCAGCATCTTCCTCCCCATAAAGCCTGCGAGGTCAGTGCAACACACCCACTGCAGACTACAACATCAACGGACACCCCCCTTATAACAACAGCAACTGCTGATGGTGGACGCAAAGCAAGAATTCAACAAGCAGGGGTGTGTCATGTGCCAGGCAGACTGTGAAACAAGTTACGTGCAGAGAAAGGAGACAGGCTGCTTGGCCTCAAGCAGCTCCCGATCTGTCAGCAAGGCAGACACGTGAAGAGACAAGATCCTAACACCAGCGAAAGACCAAGGAAGCTTAAAGACGGAAGTAATTAATTCTGGTTCTTTGTGGGAGGGAGGGAGCCACAAAACAAAGCTCCAGCAGGTCTAATCAGGAATTAAAAAAAAAAAAGTACCTAAAAATAGAAAGAGTGGAAAACAGATACCAAGGAAAGAATACCACAAAGAAAATTCTACAGACAACTAATTTTTAAATGGGATGAGACTGATTTGTTGGAAATTTTTAACTTACCAAAATTAATTTAAAAAAAAAAAAAAAACAGATACCTGGACAAACCAATAGCCACGGAAGAATTTTTTTTAAGTTGTTACAGAACAATCCATTTTAAAAACATCCGCCTCCACTATATTGCCACTATATCAACTGTTGCAGAAAAGGTAAAGAGAAAAATCACTGGTAATTCATTTTACAAAGCCAGCATAAAGCTGATAGCAAAACTGGGAAAAGAGAGCATACAAACAGAACCATAAAATTATATCACTTAAAAATTTTGATGAAATGTAAGCAAACCAAATTAAATTAGGGATTTAAACAGTTACCCACCACAATCAGAAACAGTCTATCTCAGGAATTTGAGGAATTACTACCAGGTAATCAATTCCCACATCACCTCAATGGGTATAACAACATCTGAGTCTAAATGGATACCAAAATGACATCCACACCCATCCCTAATTAGTCACCCATGAAAACGGGACGGCTCTTCAACATGATGAAAATCTCCCTTAAACCAAAGGATATCACACATATTGAAGAATACCTTTACCATTAATACAACCCAAAAGGACAATATCTCCATAACTGGCTTCCCTGTTAGCTCAGCTGGTAAAGAATCCGCCTGCAATGCAGGAGACCCTGGCTTGATTCCTGGGTTGGGAAGACCCCCTGGAGAAGGGATAGGTTACTCACTCCAGTATTCTTGGGCTTCCCTGGTAGCTCAGATGGTAAAGAATCTGCTTGCAATGCAGGAGAACTGGGTTTGATCCCTGAGTTGGGAAGATCCCCTGGAGGACAGTATAGCAACCCACTCCAGTATTCTTGTCTGGTGAATCCCCGTGGACAGAGGAGCCTGGCAGACTGCCGTCCATGGGGTCACAAAGAGTCAGACATGATTGTGCAACTAAGCGCACACACACATCTCCATAATCAGCATATAATACTATTCAGATGAGCTAACCAATGCAATAAGACCCTGTAGCCAATGAATGCTGCTTGGCTGGCCCATGCCCCACAGCAGGCCCACTAACTCTCTCCCACCTACTAGCCCCAGGTGGCCATGTGAGGAAGGGACAGTTGGTTAAGCAAGGCTTGCAGGCAAGTCATTCTGCCCTTTTGCCCTTTGCCTTTGTATCTTCCTCTTTCTGCCCGCAACACAGATGTGATGTCTGGAGGCACAGGAGCCATCTTGTGACATGAGGACCAAAGCACACGGATGGATGGAGAAACAGAAGCCTGGACTGTGGTCCCCCATGCCCCCACTGAGCACACTGCAGTGGCCACAGGCTGCTTTCCTCTAGACTTCCTAAACTGGAAAAAGAGCAGCCCTCCAATGCAGCCATTTATCTTCCTAAATGATACACAACTGAAACAGAGTTAAGTACTGAAAAAACCAGAGACAAAATTATCCTCATTGGTTATCAGTGACTCTGCATAGAAAAATCAGGAGGCTCAACTAGGAAAAAAAAACTATAATAAGAGCAATCAATGAATTGGGTAAATACAAGATAAATACACAAAATTCCATAGCTGTTCTCACATAGACAATAATCAGATAAAAGATATAAAGGGAAATAAAGATTCCGCCCACATTAGCAACAAAAGTGTTAATTACCTAGGAATAACCCAGAAGGAAAAATATAAACCGCATGCCATTCTATGGAGAAGGCAGCGGCACCCCACTCCAGGGATAGGGGAGCCTGGTGGGCTGCTGTCTATGGGGTCGCACAGAGTTGGACACGACTGAAGTGACTTAGCAGCAGCAGCATGCCATTCTATGATTTCTTAACAGATAAATAAAAGCTGAATAAATAGAGAGAAATGAAATGTCCTTGACTGAGAAGTCCAAATTTTGGAATTGTTATTTTCTTCCAAATTGATACTTATTAACAATGCAAACCAAAACCCAATGGATTTTTTCTGTTTTAGGAGGGTAGTGGAGCAGACAACTTGCAACAAGACAGAACAACACACACACACACAACTTCATGTAGAATATCTCTCCAAAAGTATTTAACTCAGTGGAGAGTCTTCCTGGAAGATGTTAATATACAGGATGAAGCTACCATATATAAGACAGTATGATTTTACCACAAACAGCACACAGATCAGTGGGAAAAGATAGTTCTTAAACAGACCCTATAATAGAAAATATTTTAGATAATCCAATGAAGATAAAACAAAACATCACCATGTTGGGAAAACTGAATATTCAACAGGCAAGGTATCTCATTTTATTGAAATATAAAATAAATCCTCAAAGCGTTAAAGAACTAAAAGGAAAAGGTGGAACGTAAGCTAAAATTGAACTGATTTTGGCATGAGTACAACCTTTCCAAGCAAAAGAAAGACCATAATGAAGAGACTGCTACTCCATATTAAAATGAAACACTGTATACTTCAACAAGTGAAGAAACAGACAGACAGACAGCAGACCAGGAAAGATACCGGCAACACGCAGAACACAGGGTAAAGAGCTGCACGGTGGAAACGTCCTTGACAGAGAGGCCCACACAGGTCTTAAGAGTGAACTGATAGAAAGCCCATCGAGAAACGGAAAAAAGAGCTCAGCAATAATTCTGTAAAAGGAAATTAAAGCAGTGAGATTAAATTTTTTAAACACCAAAACTGCGAAGCTCAATTTAGCATTCAATACTGACAAAGAGCAGGGTGCTGGGTACTGTTGATGGAGTTTAAACTACAGTTCTCTGGAAAGCAATCTGGCAATATTTATCTAGGATGAAAAGTACACACACTTAAAAAAATTCCCAGTATTCCACTCTTTCAGCTTTTAGGAGTCTAACCCCAAGAAATAATAAGAGTAGGACCAACAATAGTACACGTGATTTTATCATGGTATTTTTAATGGCACCAACTGTAAAGTGCTTAAATCTAGCAATTACACAATTTTAATAACTTAACTAAAGACCATATTCCAGATGATAAAAATATAATGCAGCAGGCAAAAATTCACTACGTATGCTAAGCAGCAGGGAAATGAGGATAAAAATGTGTGTATAGTGAACACTCGTTTTTGTTTTCTTAAATATATACGTACACAGGTAAGTTGAGGGAGATTTAAAAAAAAAGGCCTCAGGAAATTACAACGAACTATTAACGGTTACCTCTACACTGACTACAGATGATTTTTATTTTCCTTTTTTCCTAATGATAGTTTCCAATTTTCCCCTAATAACCATTTATTACTATTATAATTTGAAAAAAGCAATAAATGTAATCATTGTAGTATAAGGTGGCAGGCAAATTTGCCCCGAATTAAAGGTTCACTGTTCATCATAGTGGCATATTATCTTTAAACAGGTCACACAGGTGAAGCGGTTGTGCTGCCGTACGCATGCATGACTGCTGAATCAATTCTCACTGCCACCGAACCCTCTCGACCGCAGGCTCATCTGCAGGAGGCAGTGGGCTCCACCGCGAGGCAGAGCGTGGAAGAAGGCAGGAGGCCTTGCTGGGGCTGCGATCTGAGAACTCTCTGGCATCCATCTCTTAGCTTTTCATAAAACCCACCATGTGCCAAGTACCACGGACCCAACAGTGAGCACAATTCTTGCTTTCATGGAGCCTTCAGTTTCTCTTTCCCAAATTTTAGGTTAAAGTGATTGTGACTACCATTTTGTCCTTTTGATACGTGCAATTATGATTTGATAACAAATCCTATCTCAATACCTGGGTTCGACCCCTGGGTTGGGAAGATCCCCTGGAGAAAGGAAGGCTACCCACTCCAACGTTCTTGCCTGGAGAAGTCCATGGACTGTATAGTCCATGGGGTCGCAAACAGTCGGACATGACTGAGCGACTTTCACTCACTCACTCCCTCCCTGTCTCAATACAAGAATCAGATTCATTCTGCAGCCATTATCTTAAAGCACGCCTAAACTCCACTCTTCCCCCAAAGACACAGGTTTGCTATAGATGGCATTAACACTCTGACCATTCAGAGACCACCACCAACTCATTCTGCCAATTGCACTTGTCTCTGACCCCCAGGATGGCCTTCACAGAGGACAGAAACAGGGCGCCCCAGTTTGCGCAAACAGTTCCTAGAGGAAACTGCAATGACAATGTAAAGTTCCCTGGCTGAAGGGAAAGGGGAGCTGGCCAGATTTCCAGAGAGAAGAACATGCTGGCCTCAAACACACAGAACGAGAAACCAATCAGCAGAGCCCAGCACAGAGGGGCTGCTTGCCAGGCGTGTGCACAGCACCTAGGTAGCAGAACAGGCGGCACGTTTAAGAAGCTGGTGCTCCCTCTGCTGATTCAAAACGCCCTGCTCCCAACAGCTCTCTCTACACCGTCGGCAAAAACTGGAACGATTTCTTCATCGGCCAGAGGTGAGGCAGGCCTGTCTAACTGCACCAGAGCTTGCACCTCACGTGGGAGGATCCAGCAGTCAGCACCTGTTTCAAAAGGTGGTGTTTCCAAAGATGATGTGGAGGGCTGTGCTATGCTGAGTGGCACAGTTGTGTCCTACTCTTTGTAACCCCATGGACTGTAGCCCACCAAGCTCCTCTGTCCATGGAATTCTACAGGTAAGAATACTGGAGTGGGTAGCCATTCCCTTCTCCAGGCGATCTTCCCAATCCAGGGATCGAACCTACGTCTCCCACATTGCAGGGGGATTCTTTACCATCTGGGCCACTAGGGAAGCCCAAGAATACTGAAGCGGGGAGCCTATCCACTCTCCAGAGGATCTTCCCAACCCAGGAATCGAACCGGGGTCTCTTGCATTGCAGGCGGATTCTTTACCAGCTGAGCTTCAGGGAAGCCCACGTGTAAGGCTACTAAGAATCAAAGGTCTTCGTGCTTAAAAAATAAATAAATAAATCACTAAAAACTAAAAGTCATACCCAGGGATTGTGTTCTCTTTCCCATTTTTTAATCGTCGAGAGAGCCCCCCCAAAAACTAGACAGAGAGAGCTGTGATTCCCCCACTGGATGGGCAGCTGAGGAAAGATTTTCCTGCTTATGATCTTTAGGAAGAGTCCCCCAGAAGAGGGGCTGTTCCACCAATATATCAATTAACCAGATTGTGTAAAACCACGTGCCCTCCAAATAGGTACTATAGACTATAACCTCAAGGAAGGCAGACAACAGCGCCTTCACATGCTCCCAAATGCAAACGCAGCCCAGTATCTGCAAATAACAGGTACTAAACCACACAAGGGGAGCTGGACATTAGGCATTCTACCCAGAAACTGTCGTTCCCCTTCATGAAAGCCTAGATCAAGTTATCACCAGATACCTGCTTCAGCTTTTCAGACACCTGGATTTGGGGGCGTGCGGGTAGGGCGTCCATTCACCATGGATGAAATGATTCTGGGACAAGAATTAGTTTACACAGTCAGGACCCCTTCAGTGGCCAAGATATCATCCCTTAAAGCTGAAAACGTTGTTGTACTTCTCAAAATCCTATGACTCTTATCTGTGGCTCCACACTTTCATTTCAAGGAAAGGGTTGGCGGGGAAAGGGGAACTCTGACATTCCATCATTTTCTTGATTACTTTGGATCTTTCTCCCTTGCTGCAAGAATTATAAACACTCCCACTTCTTTTATATTCAGAAAGTGTCATTTGTACCCAAGTAAGTCTTTCAAAAATAAACGTTATGAGGGAAACAGCTGCATTGTTGCAAATGTGTGTGCGCACTAGCAAACCCACTACTGCTTGGGTTATGTTCACACACTCACACCCACCGTAAAGCTAAGAAGGAAACTAAAATGTCACCTGTGCACTTCTGGGCTGATTAAACTGGAGTTCTTTCGATTTATCGCCTTCATACAGCCTGTCCAAACAAAAAGATCTCAAGAATTCCTTTGTAACAGCCCAAACAAGAGCCTAAACTTGCAAAGCTATTTTTCAGAGCTCAATAGTACAACAACAGGAAGTAGAACTTCTGGGCCGGGGATTTCGCTATTTACTTTTTCTTTCAATGGCTGCTTTTAAAAGAGAGAAAAAAAGTGTCCACAGGCATTACAAATCCTGGAAGCTATGAATCAGGAAGTGGGAAATGGTTGATGCTGAAATGGCCAGCCTGAAAATCCTGGCTCTTTCATGTCGTCAAGTCTCCAGAGCTAGGAATTTCAGAAATCTTAGGCATTCTGCATTATTTTCTAAATCTTAAAAGAATCAAGATTTGAGCAAGAAAGGCCAGGGAGAATTAAGCAGTGAGTAAGCCCCTAACCTCTGGCTCCGTGCCCCGAGCAGCACACATACCTTGCCCCCATAATTAAAGGTTCAGTGGGAACTCACTGTCTACAAACGGGGTTTTGTTTATGATGCTGCTCCAGAGAAGCGGGCGCGGGGTCCTGGGGGGCACAGACAGCTGGCCTCACGCCTCAGCCCCCTCATTCCCACCCGGTGTGGAGCCTGCAGCAGACCTGGGACTAAATATTTCACATCTCAGAACACCCAATGGTTGATGCATATGGTCACACTGGTTTTCAGGGAAGACTCTACCTGACAGAGGCTACTAAATCTGAGTAAAACTCAAAGGCCCACGAAACAGAGTTGCATGAACACTTTCAGATGTCGGAGTTGAGCGGGGCATCACTCCTTCACCTGTTAATTTCAGGGCACTTGAGCAACAGTGCAGGGCTCGCTCTCCACAAAGACACCCTACAAACGTCTGCACAGGCGTTTACTATGCTGATCCGAGGGGGAAAGGCCACACTCTTATCCTCCCTGCAAAGGTCTCCCTCCTTCCACGACTCAACCAGAATGCCTTCCCATTCCAAAGCCCTCACAGTCCGAGCACCAAAAAGCTGCCAGAGCTTGGAAAACATCCCCAGTTACTTTCTACAGGGGCCAGACACACCACCTCCATTAGCAAGCTGCTTGTCGTGATGCATTTGGAACAACGCTGACCTGGGGTGGGAAGGAAAGGAAGAAAGAATGGACGTTTCTGCTTATTCCCATCGGACGTGATAACCTGAGAGGCCTCTGTCTGGTCCAGAAATGAGTAACTCCGGCAAGTCAGACAGAGCTGAATCAGCCCGGGACGCAACGTGATGGTAGTGGTTGGACGGCGGAGGGACCAGCCTCTCCCGTCTCCCCCACCAGACACATCCCAGCATCTCCCCAAAAAGGCTCTGGATTACTTCACAAAGACCAGGGGCCGCCAGCGTATTAGTTTAACTTACCCAAGTAAGAGAACCGGTTTTCATGGACTGCTTTTGCCCGTGAGACTCCATCACGTCCCTCAGTCTGGCCTCCGAGAACCCCCGACACCAGCCCCAACCTGCCCCCAGCCTCACCCTCCGCCCCCAACCTCCAGCCTGTTCCCTGGGCCGCACCACACGTGCTTCAGCCCTCACCCAGCTCACCCCCAGGCTGAGTAAATCCTGGTCCTCCCAGCACCTCCTCCAGGAGGCCCCAGGACCTCCTGCTGGGCTCCCACTGCCCGCGCCCCCGCCCGCGCTGGTCCTGTTCATCACGACCCCGGTCCGCTCCCAGGAGAGTCTCTCCGCAGCCACACGGCACGCCCTTCCAAGGCAGGGGCTGCTTCCGTGACACCTCCCTACTGCTGGCACGTCCCTGAACATCCAGACGCTCCAAGTTGCCCCTCTTCAACTGCTCTAACCTTCGAGCCCCTGAGCCACCTGCTCGTCCCCTCGTCTCTGCAGTACAAGCTTCACCAGACCCTTCCGCTCCACTGCCCACATCCAGGCAGTGCCCTGTCTGCTTTCAATGGTGCCCAGGGTGGGCCTGGCATTGGAGAGAAGGCCAAAGGCAGTGCACAGGGCCCACCGCCCCGCCAGGAGCCAGGGTGCCCCCCAGGCCTCAGGCAGCTTCCTTGAAGGGTGGCCAGGAGGCGGAAGGAAGGTGGGTGTGAGCGTTTCAGCCGCTGCCCCTGTGGGAGCCGGGGCCGAACCCTCAGAAACTGCTCGGCCCTGTTTGCGGTCCTGCTCCCATCAGTCTGCCCGGACACGTGACCCTCAACCTTTCTCTGTCTTTCCATCCAGAAGAATCCACAGCTGCCAGGCACACATGACCCTCGGAGCAACTTTCTGACCAAGGCAGGAATGAGGTGGCAAATCGGACTTCAATTCAGAGCTCAGGGTGGCAAGAAAGGGATCATAAGTTTCCCACAAAAGCCTGGCCCACGTTCACTGAACATTCAGACCAGTGGTCCAGGGAGAGTTCTGCATGGAGGGAAGCAACCCTCACAGGGGCTCATATCCCCTTTACTGAAACACGCCCCGATTTCAGGCAGCGGAGGCTCCAAGCAGCATGCCGGATCCAGACCAGCAGATGAGAGCGGTGAGCTGAGTCCTGAGGAAGGCTGACCCCAGGCCGCGGCCTGCACACTCGGGATCCTCCCAGCAGAAGCCTTAAGACACCTCATCTGTCTCTAAACTGCTCGCAGGATTAACGGGAAGGCTTGATCGATACCGATTTTACTGTCATGGGAATGACTCACCCTTAAATCCTACCCAGCTTAAAACTCAGCTGTGAACAGAAACAAAACAACATAATAGCAGGGTCAGATTGAAAATAGCAAGTAGGACTTGTAAACAATTCATGCTTATAAACAATTAACAGTCACCTCCCCAGTCATCCAGCCTCGTGGACGTGCTGAAAGGGAGATCCATCCCCAGCACGCCCCCAACCCTTCACTACTGCTGGAATGATATTCACAAAACAGACCCTGGGGGGGTGGGGGGGCAGTCAAGATGAGGGCCTCTGAACCGCATTCCATCCCATTGAAAAGGTGAGTCCTCACCAAGGAGCTGAGCTTTCAAAAACTCAAAGTGAAGCAGTCCTGGAGTACAACTGCCCACTAGGAGCCACAGCAGAGTTCAAAGGCAGCAGCTCCCTCGTCCAAAACTGGCGGAAGCGGGGTGGGGTGAGATTTCCCAATAACCACGCTCCTCTCACGCAGCACCCACTCTAAGAAAAGCCACCGCGTGCCCAGAAGACCACCTGTACATTTCGCGCCTCTGGCCAAAGCATCGGAAGCCAAGTGCGCTCAGGGCCATCTTAAAAGCGTCCATGTTTAGGCGCTGGGTTTCCCTTAGTTCTTCCAAATGAACCCAAAGCCAGCTCTCAAAACTGACCAAGAACTTAAAATACATGTATGTTACTCCATTGTTATGGAATGCACGTTTGTGTCCCCCAAAAACTCATATGCTGAGGCCCTAACCCCCCCGCGGGATGGTATCAGTGAGGTCACGGCACCTCGGGGTGGGGTCCCACCGAGGCAGGAGCGTCCTCTGGGCTGGAAGACCAAAGCGTGCTCGCCTGCCTCCCTCTGGCCCTACGTGACGCCGCCACGAGACACCGGCCATCTGCAAGCTGGGAAGTGCACACTCATCAGACAATGCCCCTGCCAGCACCTTCATCCTGGACTTCCAGCCTCCAGAGCTGTGGGAACTAAGTATCTGCTGTTTAACCCCCAGCCTGCGGTGATTTGATACAAGAGCCTGAGCCGATGCAGACGTCCCCCCAGCTTCGTGAGAGCACATCACCACGCTGGGGAGCAGTACCCCACCCTCTTGACACCGCCTCCTGCCCGGAAGACGAGAGTGGTCACTCCGGCTGACTTCCGAGACGCGGAGAAAGTACCAGTCAACTTCCACGCCCGGTGGAGCCGCCCGCAGCGAGATTCCTCCCACGGGGCCCACACGGAGAGCGTGCTCAACTGAGCGGGGTGGAGAGGACTCCCTTCACCGCCAGGCGGGCTTGCCTGCCTCCCGCTCTGGGTGGAACAAGGCAGGTCCAGGCGTGAGCCCCGACTCCCAGTTAAGCCAGAGGGTGACAACTTAGGACCAGAAACAGGCCAGGAGAGCAGCTGCGGGTGCGGGGCAGGCGGCCCGCCTGGACGGGCAGCATGTGCCCTGGCCCTCAGGCCACACCCCGGGGCCTCTGCTTCCTCCTCTGCGTTGAGGAGACGCTCCCACTCAGGGCTCACAGGGGTCAAGCCCTTTCCTTCAGGGCTCCCTAAGTGGCGGGGGAGTCCACGAGCGGGAAGAAATTGAGCTGTCAAGGCAAATGAAAAACTTCTAGTCTAATCAGTGAGGGAATCAGACATCTAAACAAATCTCTCTTCTGGAAAAAAAAGAAAATGAAAAAGCGATTACACGTCACATGGCTGATTAGTAATAAATTTCATCTGTGGCTAGATGGCACGGGATCTGACTCCTGACTTGCCTTCCCTGAAAGGAAAGTGCCACCGGAGATGCTCTCTCATTATGGCAAACAGACCCACCCCTCGTGGCTCAGCGCAAAGCCACACTTTTTGGGGATGCCTCTCCTGACCTCACACAGCCCCTGAGCTCCCGGGGCACCTGGGACAGCCCTCGCTTGCCTCCGCCACCACAGCCACCATGCGTGGGGGCTGGCTTTTCCGCTCCTGCTCTCCCGCACGGCACATACTCAAGAAACCAGACCTTTTGAAACTGCAGTAAAAATAAACACAGCTTGTTGTTGCTTAGTCACTAAATCGTGTCCAGTTCTTTTGCGACCGCCGTGGACTCCTCTGTCCAGGGGATTTCCCAGGCAAGAGCACTGGAGTGGGTTATCATTTCCTTCTCCAGGGGATCTTCCTGACCCAGGGATCGAACTCGGGTCTCCTGCACTGTAGGCGGACTCGTCACCACGGGGCCGCCAAGGAAGCCCCCTCGAACCCTCTTTAAATGCACAGTTCAGCATCATGAAGTACATTCACACTGCGGCACAGACACCCCGCCATCCATCCTCAGAACTCTTTCCATCTTGCACGACCAAGCTTCCAAACCCATCAGATGCTAATTCCCCATCCTCCCCTCCCTCAGCTCCTGACACCCAGCATGACACTAATTCCCCATCCTCCCAGCCTGCTACTTTCAGTCACTGTGAATGTGGCAACTGTAGGCTCCTCATCCACGTGGAATCATGTGGTATTTGCTGACTTGTGACGGGCTTCTTTCACATAACATAACGTCCTCCAGGCTCATCCTGCTTGTAGCACGTGTCAGAATCTCCTACCTTTTTTAAGGCTGCATATTTGATTGCTCATACGGGCCACCTTTTGTTTAACCAATGGACACTTGCGGCTTTCAGCTTCCGCCAACAATTATTTCCTGCTAGGAACATGGATGTGCAAACATCTCCGATTCCCCGCGATCAAGGCCTTTGGGCATATGCTAATGTAGGACTGCTGATCAGACTGCAATTCCGTGTTTAATTTTTCGAGGGACGCCCCCACACTGCTTTCCACAGCAGCTGCCCCATTTACTTTCCCACCAGCAACGCAGAACGGCTGTACCGTCTTCACACCCCTGCCAACACCTGTTATTTTCAATGTTTGGATCATCGCCGTCCTCACGGACATGAACTGGTGTCTCACTGCGGTTTTTCCTTGTATTTCCCTAATGACTAGTAAGTGGCTCATCTTGTCCCACGCTTATTGACCCCAAGGAATAGCTTGTAAACCAAAGGAATTAATTCCTCCCGCTAAGAAAGTACTCTTGTGAATTGTTTCAAGTTGGTTGAATAAGGAGTCTGGATTCAAAACACACTTCTTTAGGAAACACTACCATAGGTAACAGCCCCCTAATGAGAGCACCCAAGCCTAGCTAACAAGCTCCCGAAGCAGGACTAAGCCTGATCTCCAGCCCAGGAACCAGAAACCCTGTACCATCCCAGGGGGCAGAGCAAAAGGGCAGCTCCTTCTCTCCCTCCTGGAGGCGGCTCCCCGACAAAGAACTTACTAACCAGGCACCACCTTCCCCCAAGGCTCGGATGGCAAATAATCTGCCTGCAATGCTGGAGACCTGGGTTCAATCCTTGGCTTGGGAAGATCCCCTAGAGAAGGGAATGGCTACCCACTCCAGTATTCTGGCCTGGAGAATTCCATGAACAGAGGAGCCTGGCGGGCTTACAGTCCATGGGGTGGCAAAGAGCTGGACATGACTGAGCGACTAACATGCTCACTCTCACCTTTTCTGGGGCTGGCTCCCACCCTCGCTGAGGCCTCTGGCAGCCGGGACCCCACAACACACGTTCCCACTTTTTCCAGTATTTTGAATATTTGAACTAGTGTTTTTGGATAAGTAGAGTCACGTTTTGGATCTGTGTCCTAAAGGCAGGCGGGGCTATGACACCCCCCTCACTTCTCATGCAGACCTTCCTCCTCAGAGGCCACCTGGCCCCCGAGCCACTCCCGAGGAAGGCAGAGAGCAGGGCTGTACACGCTCCATGCCACTGCGGAGTGACTCACTGTCCGGTGAGCCCCAACGCCTGGGCTATCTTGGGCTCGAATAACTGCCTCTCCTGGAGGAGCATGTTCCACGTCCTTCCCTGGAGGCAGCAGGGATGACAGGGAGAGAGAGGAACACAACAGACAGAGGTGCCTTCTATCCCCAAAGACGAAAGGCTCAGCCAGCACTCACGAAACTCCTCTAAGTCAACTGAAGCTGCTAGAGTCTTGATGTGAAGGTCACAGAAGGCGAATGCTGCTAAAAGCCGAACATCAGAACCCATATGCCCCAGGAGGGCACTGATCACTCTTTAAGGAAGTAGACAACTTTTAACGTCTGTTTCCTCCATCCTTAATAACAATAATACGACTAACTCGCAGTGCAGATGACAGGCACGCCATTCCAAGGAATGTATGTTCATCTGCCCAGGAAATACTTGGACTTGTCCTCTGAAATGGGTGCCATTAACCAACGCCCATCTTGCAGATGAGAAAACTGGGGTACAGAAGGAAAACAAGGTGTCCAGGCACAGCCCGTCAGCAGACGTCTCATTCGACGTAGAGCCCGAGCCGTACAGAACCTGGAGCATCAAAGACAAGCGGGGAGAAGGGCGTTCTGGGCCCAGCAGAAGGCGCGGTTTCCGCCCGCAGCACACGGACACTGCGCCCCTTAGGTCTGCTTGCTCCTACAGGCGAAAAGGATTTAAAATTTGGAAGTCAGCACACTGAGCGCAGGAAAGCAGCCCCAGGCCTCCAGGCGACCTCCGGAACTGGCATGTTTGTTTCTAAGGCTATTTGTCCAGTGGCAACAGTTGCAGGAAGGGCAGCAGGAATCTTCCAGCACCAACCACCCCCCCTCACCCCGACCCCTATGAAGGACCAGTGACCACTTCTCAGGGGAATAACGACGTGCCGGTCGAGTTCAAAACATCATCAATATGCGTTCAAGTTAAAAAGCACCAGCAGCAAAGCCTGGAGCTGGACACCTAACTGGCCTCCTGTTTCCAACAAATGAGCCCACCCTGCTCCGGGCGGCCAGCCTCCAACCTCAGGCCATGGCCAGGGCCCAGCACGCAGCTCGGAGGGGACCTGGGGTCGCAGCCGGGCTGGGTCCCTGGAAAGCGGGAGAGCAGTGCCCGGCGATGCACACGCAAGAGCACCACAAGAGCTTTCCCTTTTGTTTCCAGAGAAGAGGAGTGTGTCTGGAGGCTGTGCCGCCCCCCCAGGTTCAGCCTGGCCCTCTCCTTCCCCCGCACCTCCGATGCCCCTGGGTGTTGCTCCCGCGGCACCCTTCTGATGGGTCGGGGTGTGACCGGGCCCCCAGGGCCCCCCTCACCGTGCCTTCACGGGGTCACCACACCGACCCGAGCGGTCCCCCCACATGCCCCCTAGGAACACCCTGATGCTCACAGGGCTGAGCCCTCCCCTGGCTCTCCCGTCTGCCTCAGACTCCAGTGGCCCTGCCCACCCCCTGGAGCCTGTCCCAGGCTACCCGAGAGTCAAACCTTCAAGGAGCATCGAAGTTGGAGTACCCGCAGCCGCTTGAGCTCTGCAGCAGCTTGACGCCCCCCACCCCAGCTGCCCCACCTGTCTCAGGAGCTCAGAACATCACAGCAAGTGCAGGAAATGGGGCCAGTCCTCCAGGGAGAGGCTGCCGGGCCACCAGGGCCTGCAGAAGAGACAGATTAAAACAGGCACCTGTTGGACGCTTCCTACGAGCCGGTCCTGCTGGGCACTTGGGATGCAAGACTATCCCTCGTGGCACGGCGAACCGCAGATGGGGACACTGAGGCTCCAGTGTCTGCCTGCGCCTGAAGGGGCTGCCTGTGGCAGGGGGCCTTCGGCGGGGCGGGGACGGGGGTGGGCTTCAAAGGCAGAAAGCGCCGTGAGGAGGGCAGACGAAAGGCAGGCGCCGTGCTGGCTTGTACGGATGGAGCTCACCTCCACCCTGTTCAACATCTGCATGGTGCTTTCCAAGATACTCTTAAACAAGCTATGCCTGAAATTGACCTGCCAGGTTCAAATGGTTATGTTTCCATTTATCTGTAAGAAATATCCCACCAGACTAGAGTCCTTAGGGTACGAAGCTTTCAAGGGTAATCTCTCAGGTGTTAATTACATTCAGGAGACCTATTATTCCATCAACTTCTGGGGGATGCAGGGTGCAGGCTTCCAACCTCAGTGGCCCCACAATGAGGCTGCCAGAGGCCTTGTCCACGGCCCTGAAGGAGAGGGCGCACTTCAGTGACAGGAGTCTTTAAGGTGAGCTATCGTCCCCGCCAGGAGTCAAGGCGAAAGTTAACTGGCCTCGTCAAGGAAACCGTGCAAGAAACAGCAGCCCCGCTCAGTCCAGCCAGACCTTCTGAAGAACCCCGCCTCTCTACGTGCTGTCTCTAGATCTGAAGGCGGGAAACGCCGCGAGGAACAGCCTGGACATTCGAAGTCATTCAGAGGGGAAAGTGTCAGGGTCAGGAGTGGCAGAGGGAGCCCCACGGACGCCCTGCCTGCCCCGCGGCTTCAGGCCGAGCCCAGCACGCCACATGGAGGGACCCAGGCTGCTTCCAACAGGCACCGGCTCCACGCGGCCTGCAGCCAATCCCGGACACAGCCGGTGCTGAGAGAGACGCGTTCAACCCTCGAAGGGCCTCCCCGGTGGCTTGGCAGTAAAGAATCCGCCTGCAACATAGGAGAAGCAGGAGAATGGGGTTCTATCCCAGGGTCAGGAAGACCCCCTGGAGAAGAAAATGGCAACCCACTCAGTCGTGTCCAACTCTTTGCAAATCCATGGACGCAGCACGCCAGGCTTCCCTGTCCTTCACTCTCCCGGAGCTTGCTCAAACCCATGTCCATTGAGTCGATGATGCCATCCAACCATCTCACCCTCTGTCGTCCCCTTCTCCTCCTGCCTTCAATCTCTCCCGGCATCAGGGTCTTTTCCAACGAGTCAGGTCTTTGCATCAGGTAGCCAAATTACTGGAGCTTCAGCTTCACCATCAGTCCTTCCAATGAACATTCATGGTTGATTTCCTTTAGGATGGACTGGTTGGATCTCCTTGCAGTCAAGGGACTCTCAAGAGTCTTCTCCAACACCACAGTTCAAAAGCATCAATTCTTCGGCGCTCAGGTTTCCTTATGGTCCAACCCTCACATCCATACAAGACTACTGGGAAAAAAATAGCTTTGACTAGATGGACCTTTGTCAGCCAAGAGTGGTCACGACAAGATGAAAATAAATGTGTTGTTCACGTTGCTTCAAAGTGGAGGGGGCACGGGGGACTGAGTGTGTCCCTTTAAGAGGGCTTTGTTCGTTGAGGTCTCCCTACGTGCTAGGCACTGAGGCATGAGGTCTTCCTACGTGCTAGGCACTGAGGCATGAGCTCAGAATTCAAGGATAACCAAGGTGCCTCTCGCCTCCCTGACCAGGAGAGAGCAACAGGCTGGGGACGACGCACTAACAAGGGTATAGAGAGATCTGTGGGGCCATCCAGGCAGCAGGGTCGAGGCCGCTGGACAGGGAGAGCTGCAGCTAATTCTGAAAGGAGTCTGCCAGGGCGTGAGCTGGTAGTACAGTTGTATCAGAGGAGGAAATAAAGTTGCCAAGAGCCCCTTGGCACAGGGGCTCCCACCTGCCAAGGCAAAGAGACCTGAGTGGGTCCAGTCTGTTTCAGAAACAGCCAGAGCTGTTGTTCAAAATGTCTCAGGGGATGGCAAGTTGCAATCCTCTATCAGAGAGCCAAACCAATGACTTCCAAATTAAAACTAGCCAAAAGCAATCACAGAGAGATGAGCCTAACACTTTCTAAATGAACCACCTATCCACTAACTTAGTGTAGCCTCAACTAAGGAAGTGAGAAAGCAGATTCTGAAACTACCCAAAGAGTAGCAACCAAATACAGAAAAATGTCTAACAAAATACAACCAACATGAGACCCAACAGCAGCAATGAAAGTGTTTGTTACTATTCTCTGTCGGGATTTCTGGCTGGTGAGCACCTGCCCAAGGGGACACATATTAAGAATGATAATTAAAGTCTTACCACATATTTTAAGCAGAGCAATGGGAAGTTTTTCAAGAGGAATCAATAGATGTTTTAAACCTCTAACCTCGAAAGGAATATTTCAGAAGTTGTCACTTATTAAAGTCCTGTAAAAACATCTTAAATCCCAACCTGTAAAAGGTGCGCCAGATAGATACAACTTTGTCAAAAGTTGCTCACACCACTCAGGGAGACCCAAATTCTCTCAAGCTAGTTCACTGATGCAGCAGAGCATCCTTAATTGAAAACCATATCCCAACAGGTCCTACAGAAGCCTGCAGTCCCCAGTTTCCTGCAACTGGGTTCCCAGGAACCTAAGCCAGACAGAGGGACCCGTCTTCATCCTTAGGCACCAAAGAGGCCGAATTTCCTTGCTGGCCACTAGATGGCGCCTACGCATTGGTGAGGTGGACAAAGTGCACCCTGGACACTTCTTGGGCACCAGCCGAAACGGACAAATGATTAGAGAGAGAAAGCATGGTAGACCTCTGAAATGGACGATGCACTGTAGGCACCGGCCACTGTTTAATGAAAAAGGTAAAAAAAAAAATCACAAAACTGTTAAACAAGCAAACTGCAATCCTGTTAAGTAAGCACCATAGCAAAATAAATCCTCACGACAGAACATTAATTGAGCACCTACTATGTGCCAGGCTCTGCATAACATTCAAACGACAACGGAGCCCGACGTCAAGTGCATCCTGTATTTCTGGCACTATCCAAACAACAACTCTGTTCAAGGATGCCATGCCCATTAGAGCAGTAGCAAACCAAAGCTGGAGGGCTTAGGATATGCCAGCCTAAGTATTTGACGTATGCATCAGCTCACTTTTCGCTTTTAAGAATAAACGTCTGGAGTAGGTTCTATTAGAATTATAACTTTACAGATGAGGAAAACTGAGGCACAGGAAGATTAAACAATTGGCTTAAGGCCTTAGCTACTGAGGAGCGGAGATTCAAACCCAAGCCCTCTGCCTGCACTTCTCTCTACGCCCTTGTAAAATGACAACAGCTCGGGTCCCAGAGAAAAACCAATCACTGCTAACTGGCACAGCAGAGGGTACGACCTCAAAAGGAACAGGCGGGAATTCAGGTCTACAGAAACGAGGGTAACCAAGAAAAACTTCATGAAGGAGAAGGAATCTGTGTTAGAAATTAAAAGATGGCATCTCAGATGAACTCAAACTCTAGGAAGGTATTTGGGGAACAGGAATTAACTTAGCGTCCCATCTTTACACAGTTACAGTCTTGTCCTTATTTCACAGATCTGAAACCTAGAGTTCTGTTTGTTTGTTTTAATGAAAAAGAGATTCCAATCCCAATTTTTCTAACCTTTTCTGGCAATATCAGTAAAGAGGAAAAGCACTCCAGGCCTTGAATTCAGAAGGAGCAAAACACGGAGCTAGGAATGGGCTTACTTACTGTAGAGCCAGAGCCCACTGATAGAGTCCTAGGAATTCACATGGGATCCCTACAGCACAGTCTCGGTAGGAGCGGGTTACAGCCCAGGACAGGGCCCTGGGGCTTGAGTCCTGGACCAAAGGCAGCACCACAAAAGGCGATGCTGATAATGTGGGGCTGGCAAGCCCATCAAAGCAGAGGGAGGGTATTGGAGTCAGAATGCCCGGCCCAGAGGCCAACCAAGCATCTCCTCCAAGAGTCCCTGCAGGTCTGGACGGGACCAGGGTGGAGCCAGAAATGGGCGAATGAGAACAATTTCAAGTGACTCAGGGAGGAAGAAAGGAAACATTTAATAAAGGAGTCTCCCCAGAAAGGGGCTGATGAACAGAAATGTAACTAGGAATTCCATCCTGACCCAACACCACTTGTTGTTGAAAATCTTACTGAGGTAATGCTAGACAGAAAATCCCAAATATACAGTTCAACCAAGTACAACAGTGATAACAAAAGAATTTCCTGGGATGAAACTATAACATGTTGTGATCTCACATATTCCATGAACTCATTATCCACAGAAATCAGACAACAGAACTAAGGAAGCCCAACGGCAGATCCTCCTCTGCCTCTGGTCTCCTGATCGTTTGTCTTCATGATAGTCCGTGTTTCTCTTCCAAACTCAGAGTCTGAGCTACTGGTAGGTATTTTACCCCACTACTGAGAGACCCCCAGAACTTAGCAGGGGAGAATAAACACAGGACAACGCTGATAATAACGGCACAACTGCTGAGGACTTTACAACCTAAATAGAAGTAACAGCTGACGACCGAAGAAAACTGTTGCTAGCTGGTACAGGCAAGGAGACCACGGACCTCCCCCCTGTTGCTAGCTGGTACAGACAAGATCATGGACCTCCCCCCTATTGCTAGCTGATACAGACAAGATCATGGACCTCCCCCCTATTGCTAGCTGATACAGACAAGGAGACCACGGACCTCACCCCTGTTGCCAGCTGGTACAGGCAAGATCATGGACCTCCCCCCTGTTGCCAGCTGGTACAGGCAAGATCACGGACCTCCCCTCTGTTGCCAGCTGATACAGGCAAGATCATGGACCTCCCCCCTGGGCTCTCTTTCTATGCTTCTTACTCTTCTCCAGGAGGTTATTATAGGTCAGTTGGATGCTTCCAATTTGGGAAAAACTGTTATAAACTCATCTCTCCCTAATCATCATCAGACTTCTCTCCCTTAAACTGTTATTAACTAAATTTTCTTAACTCAAATTGGCACTGTCTCATTTACTTAGTCAACATGCATTTCTAATAATTGATTTTTATAAAGACAAACCACTGACTATATTTTGTGTGACAGGATAAGCTCAAAGTAGGCATCCAAAATATCTCAGGAAAGTTTTAAAGTTCTGCTCTATAAAACATTTACGCTTTAAGACTGTCAACATATATTTGCTCTCCCGTGGTCAAGAGTAATTTAGAAAGCAGTATGCATATACCTGAATCACCAAAGTGACAAACAATTCCACAGCCAGTTTAAAGAAAGTTAGTGCCAGCTTTAAAAAAAAAAAAAAAAAGCAGCCATACAAACGTATACAAAACAACAATAATAATGTATTTGAAACTGTCAGAATTTGGATGAATGGACGGAAATACACACAATTTTGAACAAGTGGTCTTTTTTGTTATATAACTATTACTAAAGTAGATGCTTGCCTTGATAAGGGGACTAAGAGGCTGAGGAGTGGTGTAAAAAATAAAGTTTCAAACCCCAAGAACTTTCTGGACTAGGAATAAATTAAGAATAGGATACTTTCTAAAGTCTTTAAAAATATAAATGCTTAAAATAAAATAAAAAATTAAGACTTCCAGACTATTATAATGTGAACAATTTAAAGCGGGCATAGCTATCTCAGCTGCATTTGGGGATGCCCATCATACGCACGCACATCTTCCCTCTGTGGTTAGTCACCAATCTATTGCAAATAAGAAAGAGTGGGCTTTAAGACCATCAGCCACCAGAGGCGGGTCACTCAGCTCCATGGACACACCCCCAGCAACGGACCAAGGAGCCATCGCCTGCACTAACCAAGGAGAGGACAAACATGGGAATAGGGCAGTCCCTCCAGCCTGTCTGCCTCTCCCCGTCATAAAGAGCAGCAACAACACACAGTAACAGTTACTGCACGCAGGCATTCATCCCCCATCATAAGAGAAACTCCTTTCTGCTGTGTTCCAGTAAAATCTGAACTCTTCTAGTCCATGAAGAAAAAAGAAAGAAAAATGAAAGCCTTGCTTACTAGTTTGTTTCTTTAGTGTTTTAAACAAACATAGAAAGTCATTTCTACATGTGCTTAGTCACTCGGTCGTGTCCGACTCTCTGCGACCCTGTGGACTGTAGCCTGCCAGGTTCCTCTGTCCACGGAATTTTCCAGGCAAGAATACAGGAGTGGGTTGCCATTCCTTCTCCTGACCCGGGGATTGAACCCATATCTCCCGTGTCTCCTGCACTGCAGGTGGATTCTCTACCTGCTAAGCCACCGGGGGAGCCCAATTTCTATGGTTTGACTCGTATCTTTTTACATGTACATAGGATACTTTATCACATCAGAACATAGTTTTAAACTTAAAGAAGTGAAGTCGCTCAGTCATGTCCAACTCTTTGTGATCCTACGGACTGTAGCCCACCAGCTCCTCTGTCCCTGGGATTTTCCAGGCAAGAGTACTGGAGTGGGTTGCCATTTCCTTCTCCAGGGGGATCTTCCCGACCCAGAATCAAACCCAGGTCTCCTGCATTGTAGGCAGATGCTTTTACAGTCTGAGCCACCAGGGAAGATGGGCAAACTTAAAGAACTAAGTCCAATAAGCACTCAACATATATTTATTTAGGAAAAGAGAGAAAAAGAAAAATCTCAATTCCAGTAAAGAAATATCAATATTTCCTTCAGATTTTGAAATTGATCAACTTCATAAGCCCTAAGTGAAGCTGGCATAACTGGGAAAAGTAGGGGATCTTCAAAACTGATATCAGGGACTTTACAACATGAGTAGAACTGATGCTTTAAAAGTAAAAAAAAAATAATTTAGTCTTCATAGTTCCAAAGTTTCAAAATCAAAGACACTGTTAATATTTTGAGTCAAATATAACCTAAACAATTTAACAAAAGAAACAAACTTTATCATGCCCAGGGAGTATACATCTATTGAGATAACAACTTAATCTGTTTTTAAAGATCTTCTGTTTACCAACCATTTTATACCAACCATATGCCCTTTCCTAAGAACAACCAGTTCTTTCCAGATCCTTGGGGGTTGGGGTAAGGGTGACACATTTCAAAGTTTTAATGTTTCCAAATACTGAAAATCCTCCCCAGATGTCAACAGGTCTCAATGTGCAAAAACATTAGGACTTTTGACCACCCCCCACGACCCCGACCCTCACCCCAGCCACCTCTCAGTTTAAGCCAAATCATTTGTTTACAAATAACTGGAAAAGCTCCTCTACATAATCAGATGCCACACACCATTTTCAAGGAGAGGTCAGAGTGCTTCACTCATAATTCAACTTGTTGCCTTTAAAGCGTTTAGAATTTTCCTTCAGAAAATCGCAGACAGAGAAATCAAGAAACTATATCCCAAGCATGTGCAACCATTATATATTTAGTACAATTGAGCGGCGTGCATCCTTGGGCTCAGATGGCACCTGTCATAAGTTGGCTAAGAACAGCAGTTCAAACAGGTTGGCCCACAGGCACAAATCCCTCCTCCGTGAACTAGGGTTGATTTTTTAAATGAGTTTTGAAAACAAATTGCAAAAGAAAAATCACAACCGAGAGAGAAACATGGCTTGGACATTTTACAATTAAAAGACATTTCAAGGTTTAATTGCCTCCTCAATCTCATGCTTTTAAAAGCAGCAGAGCATTTGAAATTAAACAAGGACTTACAATTATGAGAGTTCCCGAAAGTTTTCCAGAAAGCTAACTAAGCAATGCATAAATCCAGAAAAGCTTTATACTAAGTCCCACCCACCTTCCTTACAACTTAAAACGTGCCATACAACATTCTCGTGCACACCTGTGACTCCTACTGAAGTTTTGGCAAATGGTAACTACGCCACTGCCCATTTTTAATCACAATTGTCAAACTAATGTCATAAAGGAGGTAGCGCAGCAGATCGAGATGGGTGACTGACAGGTATATCACAGCCTGCCAGCAGCAATGCAATACAAGGGCAGGCATTCAGAAGGCAAGCCATGCCTCGCATGCCTCCAGAAAAATCAATAACATTGATAGGCTTCCTATCTTAAGTCTATAGAAATGTTTTTAAACGGCCTTTAAAATGTTGTTTCAGAACTCCATACCCTGGGCCAAGTCTGAAAAAGATCTGAATTTTCAAGAAACTTTGTTTCACGCAGGATTATGTAAAATGTCCTAAGGACAAAAGCGAAATTCTCTCTGTGCAGGCATCATGTAAGGCAGTGTCCAGCTTCCATACAGCAGGTACTCAATAAGTGCTAGCTGGATTCAGCTGCTTCTTACAGCACATTCTTACAAAACAAATGAAACCAGATTTAAAAGGAAGCTGCTGTCCCATGAGGGCTCTCCTTGGCAAAACTGGAAGACAGCAAGTGAAAATGATACAGTTGATATCCATTACTGCTCTGATCTTGCAACAAGAAGAAGAACAGGAATCATTTTTATTAGTAAACTGAGCCTTACACAAAAACCAAAAACAAATGTAAACAGTTATTCTTTAGCTATTTTCCTATTAATAGGCCAAGGTGAGTCTGGATAAAGGCAGACCAGTTTGAAAATAAAAACCCCTCTGCTATGGTTTTAAATATTTTGATAAGAAATTTTAATTTAAAAAATATAATCACTGTGTGTCTAAAAAAACTTCTGCATCCTACAGAAATTCTCTTTCCTGCTCAGGCTCTGCAACTATTTAAGAAATAAAACAAGTAACAAAGAAAAGAGAGAAACAAACAAACAAAAAAAAGCCTACTGTATTACAATGAGCAGTTCTTAAGTTTTTACTACCAGGGTGGTTAATATGGGATATCGAAAGAGACAGTGGAAATTCTTTATCATCTTAAAACATTACATTATTTCTTTGTTGGAAAAAAATATGTAAGAAAACTGGAATACAAAACACCATCAGACTCAGCTCCTTAACTCTAGTCTTGGGAAGACGAACGTTGTTTCAGATTCAGTCAAGGATTTCAGTGTCACAAATCTGACTTTCACTACCAGCACTTGCATTTCTTTTAACCCAACCCCTTAATCCTTCATGTGAGCTATTCCTAACCAAGGTTCTTTTTTCCAGTCTGTCCTTTCCTCCTGTGGCATTCAATCTCCGCTGTTATAGCTTCAGTGATCAGTTTGTAGTTCATGAGTCTTAAAAAAACTCCATAAATTTTTAAAAAAAGGAGACACCAACCTACTGGACAAATTTACTTAATAATTTTAATCTATCAACAGATTCTATGTTCAAAGTAACACAATACATTCTTTTCAACCTTAACATGTTTCTTGAAAGAAAAACAGCTTTATTGGGATATAATTCACATACCATAAAAGTCACTAATTTAAAGTACACAATTCAATGGTTTTTAGTATTTTCAGAAAGTTGTGCAACCATTACCACAATCTAATTTTAGAGTATGTTCATCACCCCTAAAAGAAGCCGGTACCCCCTCCTTCCCCAGCCCTATGCAACCACGAATCTACTTTCCGTCTCTATGGATTTGCTTATTCTGGACTTCATATAAATGGAATCATACAATATGTGGTCTTTTGTGACTGACTTCTTTCACTAAGCATGATGTTTTTAAGGTTCTTCCAGTCAACCTTAGCATATTTCTTAATGTTGGACTTTTCTAATCCTTCTGACAAATTAAACATATAACCTTTTAAACTTCAAACCTACACCCCACCCCTCCACAAAAGTACCCTTTACTTGCTATTTCCCTCTAGAGATGCTAAACTATAATTTGCTATTTAGGTTCTTTCCAAACTTCTTATTCTGGGATTCTTCTCCTGGTAATAAAACAGCAACTTCTTTAAACACCCATCTTTCACATACCTACATTTCCCTGACAATAGGGTATTACTGTGCCTGGGGCAGAAAGATGACTGAATCTTTTTAATGAGACGGCCACAATACCTTTAAAGGGCACACTGATTTTTTTTTTAAGTATCATATTATTTGGCTATCACTCCTAACTTCCAAACCTCCCTTTTTTAGATGCACTGTTCACAGTACATTGATACAAAAATCTTTATAACTTGGTCTGCTTCAAAACGTATAGGTTTTCCAAATTAAAGGGTTTTGTTTTTTTTTTAATCACCCCTACTGCTATCACACTCTGAGAGAAAACACTAATCCCTAAACAGGGCAACACATTATTAATCAACAGCACCCCAATCTTTATTATATTATATTAGACAGTCAAAACAATGCTTGTCTTTGATAGGAGCCGATGGTTTTATTTCTATCAGAAGTAAGAGTTCCAGCACCTTTTGGACTAAGAGCTGAACGCATGCTGAGCATACCATTTACTCCTGAAAACTTCCTAGCTATAGGGAGGGGCAGGTTGTGAGTTAGAACTTCAACAAACCATAATCAGGAATGGGGCACCTTCTGGCCATCCATCAAGTTTTCAGAAACCAACTATTTGCAAGGATCCTTGAGCAAAGTTTGGCATCTTGTACTATAAAAGTAGTTAAAACGCCCCTTCCTCTCCTGCCTGTTTTCTCAAGAAAAACAAACAGAACAAAACACCTTTCACAAAGAATATTTTTCATCAAGAATTCCAAACAAGACATCCTATTTTAAAATCCCGGAGTCCTGCATCGGGAGTAGCAAGGCCAACCCTGGTGTTGTGAATTTCAGAACTTAGTAACATTAAATAAAACTATAGACACGACACAGTTCAACAACATGCCGTAATAAAATGGATTAACTCTCCTGTGTCTCCTGAACTATATTTAGCTTCCGAAGGCTAGAAGCCCCCCTCTGTGCCCCCAAACACCATCTGTGAGCCTTAGAAGGGTGCCGAGAGCCTTTCGCCCAATCCAGCGTGCGGAAACTTCAGAAACAAAGAGCAAGAGAGCTCAGATTTGTGGAGGGTCCGGACTCAAGGCGAGTCTTACTCCACGCAGTAAACACGCTAATCCTGTAAAAATCTACTCCGTCGTGAACGCATTTCTTACAAAACGTTTAAGAAGGGTTTGTTTATACGAACAGTTTTTTCCGAATTGCACCTAAGACGCGGCCAGGCAGCCCCCGCTGCCTCCTGACTCTCCCCCTCACTCCGCAAGGCGCAGTCGTGATTTTTCAAAGTTAATTGGCACCACCTGCATACACTCGGCAAATATTACTCACCAACACGCCCTCGCCGTTCCCAGCCCCAGTTCTGTGCCTGCATTTAAACTTTATAGTCGTGCTCAAGATACCCTGCCGTCGCGAATGGACCAGCAGAGCCTCCCTTTACCGTTTGGAGAAGAAATGGAAACCCCTCCTCTCCCCGCTCCACATACCTCGGGGCCCTAAGTTCTCTCTCCCTCCCTCCCTGCCCGTCCCTACCCCTAGCCGACACCACCAAAACAAAAGCTATCAGATTGCAAGCGGCAGCGCGTGGAGCGATATTGCTTATTAACTCTCTGCAGAGGAAGCGCGGGCGGGGGGTGGGGGGCGCGCAACACAACTCGGGACACGAAGCCCAGGCCTGGGCCGCACGCCCACCGCCGCGGGGCTCCGCGCGACCGAAACCGCGACGCGGGCCACCTCTCCCCGGGGCACGGTGTCCCTGGGAGGCCGTGTGGCTGCGAGCACGTGTGTGAAAATGCACGTCGGCTCCGACCACACACCCACTCCCGCACAGTCGGAGGCCGCCCTCCCAACCCTAGCCCCGCCGGGACGAAAAGAGCGTCCACGGGCCGCTATAAAACGGGGAGAAGGGGCCCCCAAACCCTCTGAACTCGGGGTCTGGACGCGCTGTCCGGAACAGCCCGACTGACGACGAGCTCCCGACTTCGCCTTTTTCCAGGGGCTCCAGGGGCTGCACCGTGGGGTGCGAGATCTAAGTGGGAACGCTCCCCGCCCCTCCAGCCGCACTGAGAAGCCCCGGGAGGCCGGGAGGGCTGGCGACCCGCCGCGGATCCGGCGAAAGCGACAGGGAACCCAAAGAGCCCCAGGGGCCAAGCGCGGCGAGCGACAGGAGGTCGCGCTGGAAGGAAACCTATTCCGGGGCCGCGGGGCCTCCCCGCCGGGCACCTCCCACTGGGCACCTTGCAGCCCCGGGACCGGCGGGCTGCCCGCTCCCCCCCCCGCCCCGGGCACCGAACCTGCCCCAGCCGCCAGGGCGCCGCGCGAGCTGTCACCGCCGCCCGCGCGCCGCGTGTCGGGAGGCCCCGCGCCGGGAGGGGCGCGCGGTGCGGGCGGCCGGGCGCGAACTTCCCCGCTGGCGCCCCGGGGCCTGGCCCCGCCGCGGGCCACCGAGTAGGGAGCGCAGCCCAGACAGCCGGGCCGCGGGGCAGGGCTCTCGGGACGGCGGAAGGGAGAGCCCCCGAGGCCCTTCCCGCGCGGGGATGCGCCGAGCCCGGGGCCGCGCGGGCCTCCGAACCAACGACCCGGGCCCCGGGGCGCTCCCCCGTCGGCCTCGCGGCCGAGCCCCGCGGCGCCCCGCCCCGCGGCCCCGGGGCCCGGGAGCCCGACAGCTGCGACGGCGGCAACTCGGGTTTCGCGAACAGGGCGCAGCCCCTCGGAGGAAAAGTTCCCGCAGTGGCCGCGGGCGGCGGGCACATACTCACTTTCTCCACTCGTGGGCCAGAGCGAGAGCGCGGCGGCGAAAAACAGGAGTCCCCACAGCGAGGTCGGGGACCCTCCTCCGGAGCTAGACTTCATTCCTTTTATTTGGGACGAAATTCCCCTTTCTCAAAAAAAAAAGGGGGGGGTGGAGGAGGAAAAGAAAAAGTCTCCGAGTCTTGGTCTCCCGCCCACCTCCAAAAGCAAGGGCGAAGGCGACACCACTCCCCGAGGCGGCGCCGGCCGGGGGTCCGCGGGGAGGCGCGGACGGGGCGGGCGGTGGCGGCGGGCGGCCCTCAGCGCCGGCAGCCGCGGCCCAGCGCTCGGCCGAGTCGGGAACCCGGGGCGCGCCGGGGCGGGCTGTCTGCGTCGTCGGCCTCCATTTTCAAACCCAGAGAGGCAGGAGGGAGGAAAAACTGCGAAGAGAAGGGGGCCAAGCCCGGATCCGTCTTGGCGAAGCCAAACCAACCCGACCCCAGACAGAGGGGGAGGCGGCCCGACGCCCGAGCCTCCGCGGCGGGAGGGCGCGACGCAGTTCGCAAGACTGCCCCGGAGCCCGGGTCGCGGGGGAGGCCGGCCGGGGGCAGAAATGCGGAGGAAAAATGAATGAGCCGCTCCCCTCCTCCTGCTGCTGCTCCTCCTCCGCCGGGCTCCGCTCGCCGCCGCCGCCGCCGCCGCGAGCTCCTTCCCAAATCCAGGACACACACAAAGCGGCGGGCCGGCCGCGCTCAGCGCTCCCGCCGCCCGCCCCGCGCCGGCCCCCGCCCGCCGCCGGCTCGGCGCGGGGGCTCCGGCTCGCTGAAGGTCAGAGCCGCGGCGCGCCGCGGAGCTCCCCTCGCGCGGGAGGGGCGTGGAGGGCCCGGGGGTCTGCAAGCTCCAGGCACGGGCGCGCCGGGGCCAGGCTCCCCGGTGGCGTCCCTCTCCCTCGCCCGCCGCTCGAGTTCGCCTGGTGCGCTCGCTCCTCCTCGGGTTTTTTTTTTTTTTCCCTCCCCCCCCTTTTTTTTTTTTTCCGCTCAGCGGAGTTAATGCTGGTAAACAAGAGCCTCAGCCCCGCCGCGCCGCTGCCGCCGCCGCTGCCACACACTGGGGCCCGACGCGCGCGTGCGCTCGGGGCCGCGCACACACACTCACACGCGCGCGCGCGCACTGGAGCGGCCACAGCCGCAGCCCCGGCGCGCGGAGGGCCGGGCCCCGGCCGGCGCGCGCCAAGAGCTGGAGCCCAGGAACGCAGGGACGTGCGGAGCGGAGCCCCGGCGCGGGCGGCTAGGCGGCAAGGCGCCGCCCCCGCGCCCCGCCCGCGCGCACCGGCTCCCGCGCGCGCGCGCCCCTGCGCTCACCCCCACCGCACTGCGCCGGCCAGCCTGCACGCGCGCGCCCCTCCCGCAAGACTCCAAAAACAATGCCCCCGGCGCCGGGCCCTGCCCGGCAGAGGAGCGGGCTGGGGAGCGGGGGAGGGGCTGGGCCGGGCTGGGCGGGGAGCGCGAGGCCCGAGAGGTTCATTGAAAACAACAACAGCGCGGCTGGAGCGCGCGTTGCCCCGGTTCTTGAAAAGCTTCATTGTGTCTTGCAGCTGTTGCAAAATAAATAAATAAGTGCGTGCATGCGGCATTTTTTCGCAGCCGGCTGGAAAGCTCGAATATGGCGGGAGGGGCATACCTGGGAGAAAGGAGACGCCCCCCCCACACACCCCAAACCAGGCTACTAAGCGGGCACTTTGGCGCAAGGCCGGGACGGCCGCGGCGTCGCCCCAGGGGAGCCCACAGTCCCGGGACTCGCGGGCAGCCAGGGAGAAGGGCGCGGCTCGGGCCCCGGAGCCCGGGGAGACTGCCCGCGGGGGCCCGGAGCGGGCGTAGGGGGGCCCAGACGGGCCGCCCCGCGCGCCCTGGGCGCGTCCCCGCCGCAGCCGCCAGGGGGCGCGGCGGGCGCGGGGAGGGCCGGCCCGCCGAGTGTCCCCTCCCTCCGGGAGAGGAAATCTGGGGGCCCGGGCCGGGGGCCGGCCGAGCTGGGTTGCGCGGGCCCGGCACCGGAGACCCGCGGCGGGTCCGGGGAGCGGCTCGCTGACTCGCTTCTCTCCCGGCCCCACCACGTGGGCGGCTGCGGGCGGCGGCCAGGGCGCGTGCTCGGTGCGGGGCTGCGGGGGCCCCCGGAGGCCAAGGGGGCGTGCCGGGGGGGCCCCCGGAGGATGCGCTCGCGGCCTGGGGCCGAAGTCTCCCGGCCGGGCTCTCGCCGCGACGCGCCGCGCCCGGATCGCCGAGCCGCCACTGCGGGAGCCCACCCGCACCTGCTCGCGTCCTTCCGGGCGCGTCTCTCTTCCCTCCTTCGCTGCGTACAGGACTGGAAACCAGCGCCCGCCCGGTCTCCTCCGTGGTTTTCTTGAAGGTGCCCGAGGAGGGGTTTCCCCAAAGAGAGCCTGCCCCTGGACTGCCATCTAATGAATAAATGCTGCGGGAACCAGGTCCTAAAAGCGGGAAACAGCCCAGCGAGGTCTAGAGAGAGGAGTTTGAAATACGTGGACTTTTAAACATAGTGATTGGACCACGTGTCGCCTTTAATGTGGTCCGGCTTCGTGACTCAGGCTAATTGATGTCAACAGTAAATAAAAAGGAGATGGCTAACAAGAGTTGTGGATGTCGAGATGTAGAAGTGTTTGTCTCATAAATACTCAAGCTGTCTGGTAAGATCGGATCTGTTCTAAAGGAAAGTAGGTTTCCTTTTTTACTCTAATTGTAAAAGATTTCCACGTTACATTATGCATCCCATCGTTCGTAAATAATTTTTTAAATTCAGAGCTGAAAACAAATCAAAAGCTATTATAATGGAAACCTAGCCCTTTCCCCCCTATATTTATTCCCTACATCATTTGCCTCTTGGAAATTTTTAGCTCAATTCAGTGAGTCAGTTGGATAGAAGGAAATAAATCTTTTCTTACTTAAGTCATTCATATGGGATTGTTTTGTTTAACTGAAATTCAGCTTAATTTTAAAATGTTCCAGTTTTAGATATTCCTGGACATTAACAAAGAAAGAAGGAAATTAGAATCTTTAAAAAGAAATTGAAACTTAGCACGTATCATTTTAAAAGTAGGCACTGCCATATGAATAATTAAAATTTGATCTACTTATATTTTTAAATTTTATTTTAAAATATTTCTCCAGACAATACCGTACATGAAGTTGGTCTTGATGCCTACAGATCCATTTTGCAATTAAATGTAAAGGAATATCAATATCTTGTCTTCATTATATTTAGTATTCAGGATTTTACAATACATCTAAATTGAGACAAAAGTTTAGAGTTGAGTTTTTAAAGGAGTGATGCTAATATAAAATCTTTAAATACTACACAATATAGTTTTAGTATTAGTAAATTCATTCATTTGTCCCTGAGAACATAAGAGGTATATGGAATAAAGAGGAATGCATACAGTTACTTAAATTGTAGGATTTTTTTTTAAGAAAATGACTTTTCCTCTGTGATTTTTTAAAATGCTGTTTTATCCTAAAGTACTAAGATGTCAATAAGATTAAATTATTTTAGATAGTTAAGTTAGATTTTTAATTATATGCCTTAATATTTAGACAAAGAGAATGAAAATTTAGATTGCCTTTCAGCTCTACCTTGATTACACATAAAAGGTGATTTGTATTTTCTTCAATTATTACATTCTACATACCAAAGTCAAACTTATTTTTTCAACCTTGGAAATAAAACCACATAGTAAAACATTAATTGGAGTCTTTACACCTACACTGCCAATGTGTGGCACGTTTTGTTTTATGCAGTTTTCCTCAGGTATCCTATAAATTTCCCTTATTTTGGAACTGGAGCTGGTTGCTCATTTTCACTTTGTAAAAACTGTTTACTTGAAAAGAGTTATATCTCAAATTACTGGGCTAAATGTACCAGGTTCCCCGCCTCCCCCTGCCACCCCCACCCCACCCCCGCTCAGTGTAATATATATGGAGTGAAAAATATGAGAAACACTACAAATGGCAGTTGACAGGTAATACAACGCATTGTGATATATTCCCAGAAAGGAATGTCATTCAACAGTAGATGAATGAACTATAGCCACATGCAACCAGCAGATCTTTGAAACACAACGTCAGGTGAAGAAATGCGAGTTCCGAAAGACTGTACACATACTCCCATCTTGGCAAAGCTCTTAAAAGCAGGGAAAACAAGAGGCAAATTTTAAAGCAAAATATTTAACTACAGGCTATAATATCTTTGTTTTGCTTTGGTTTTGTCTTAGCAAGGGGATTCATGAAGAGCACAAAACCCAAGATCTTGGTTACTTCTGGGAGAAGTGGAGCAAATGGCTAAGCACATGCAGTGTTCCTGGAAACACTTTCATCCTCGGATGGGGTGGTAGACTTACAGATTTTCCATCTTGTAATTATGCTTATAACTAACACATATGTTACACATATTTCTGTATGTATAAAATATTAAAGAAAATAAGAAAAAAATTATGGGAGAGGTTCATGAAAGATCATCCCAGGTGTCCAGTAGGATTCTTCCAGATTCCAAGCTGTTTGTATAAACAAATCAGAAGCATTAAAGAATCACTAAAATTGTATAGTTAATCAAGGTCTTATTCTTAAGGATATATTTCAAAGAATAACTACCCATATCCTATCAATGAAATTCAAGACAAAACAAATCATGAAACAAAAAATGTCAGAAAATTGACTTTGTAAGTAATCAGGTTCATTAATTGAGTGCATTATGTAAACTGTTTGGCAGTTTCCTGTGAGGTTAAATAAACACCTAACTCATGATCCCTAGCTATTTAACCAAAAGAAATGAAAATATATCCACAAAGAGACGTATATGGGAATGTTGATAGTTGCTTTGCTCCTAATAGCGAAACACTGGAAACGACCCAAATGTACCTCAAAAGGGAAGAGCGCAAACAAATTGTGATCTATCCATTCAACGCAATACTGGATACCAATAAAAAAGAAAGACCTACAAATGCATACAAAAGTATAGATGAGCCTCAAAAGCATGGTAGCGAACGCATCCATCAAAAACAAGTCAAACTGTACACTTAAGATAGATGCACTTCATTGTGTGTAATTATATCTAAATTTTAAGTTTTAAAGAGTCCATTATGTAATTTAGAAATTTTGCAGCTGTTCTAAAAAAGCTTAGCACAATGCTTTCCATTTTTGCTATTATGTGAGTTAGTAGAGCTCATCTCCAACCTCCATGCCCACAGCTGTCTCTGCAAATATAAATGCACTTTCAGAGATACATCTGCCCAAGGTCCGCTACAAAGGGCTTGAGCTGAAGAAGCCACCAAGGGGTCTCCACAAAGCAACCTAGGGGCAGGAAAGAAATAAGGGATCTCCAGCTGTTCCCAGTGCCTGCACAGCCACAGCAATGTGAGTCCCAGTCTTCCTGAGATCTGTTTACACTCACCTTGAGAAGATTTCCTACTTTAGATGCTCAGGGACAGCCAGCTCATGGGGCCATCAGTGCTACATTCCTCCATAACACTTGAAATGCAAGGTGGAGGTTTCAGAAAACATTTGGACAGGGACAGGGGGACATCTCTGGGAGACTACTTCCAGAATCACGTTCTGGTGAAACATCAGTATGGGGAGTTCCTGGAAAACCCAGGCCTGAGCCAGGAGGGACAGGCACCCTTGTGCTCACCATGGATCCAAGGTGGAGGCTGGAAGGCTTCTCTCCCTGCCCAGCTTTCCACAAGCCGACGCTGGCCTGAGGGTGTGGGGGTGTTCCGCTCCTGATCATCGTCTGTGGGAAAGCAAGCCGTCCCCGGAGCCCTGTTCTGGCTCCATTTCACTTGATCTCTGAGATGGGTCTGCCTTCCTGACTCCTTCCCTTTCAATCTGAAGGATCCTTGGCTGGCAGAGAGCACAAAAGATGCTTCTTCATCTTTGAAATGCATCTTAGAAGTACCTGAAAAGTGGAGTTAAATCAAAATTTCTCTTCACTCTGATTAAAGCCACCAGCCCTGAGATGTTTCGTCAGCAGCATGCCCCGCCCCACTCTGCAAAGCAGTGTGACTCCGCCGGTCGCTGTGTGGCTCTGTTTTCTCCCCCATGAAATGATCGTATTGGAGTAGACCTTCCTGCTTCTAAAAATACCATGATTTCTTTCTTTGGTTTCTAGTTGAGAGTGGTACCTTGGTATCCCGTTTCTACCTTTAGTTTCTTTGTCAAATAATTAATAATCTATAAATCAATGCACAGGCAACAGAGGCCAGACTCCAGGGATAATTGTTTCCTAATGCATTTTATTAATCTAGATTTTTCACATATTGGAGTTTCTTAGAGCAGAACACATTTTTTTCACCAGTTCTAAATTCCCATATATATTCCAAGAATACACATATGGAAAGATGAGCAAAAATATCATCACAGCCGCAGCTGGAGCAAGTGGCCACAGGTGACCCGCAGAAGGAATAATCCCCTTATTGATCATTGAGAATGTTCCTGCAAAATGTTCTCTTCTGGATATTAAGTTCTGGTGAAGCCTTATTCTATAGAATATATTTGCACATTTTTTCAGTGAAAAAAATAATTTGAGAGGCATCAGTGTGTCAGGCTCCGTAATAGAACCAAACTCTTGCTGGCCTCGTGGACCCACTGCAAATAAGTGAGACCTTAAAGTTATGTAGCTCTCTGCTGCTCCACAGTGTGCAGACCACATCTGGAGAATTGGTGTGTTTATGTCTGTCTGTGGAGGACCACGGATCCACAAGAGAATGCCGTACTGGCGCAGGGCAAGAACGGCAAAGGATTGCTTCCTGTATCCCATGAGGGGTGATTAAGACATACAGACATTAAGTTTTATGTGACGTCTGTTTTCATATGCTTGGAAAATGATTCCTAGGCTTGACCCAGGTAACTCCAATGGGCAGAGCTAGCCCAAAGGGAAGGAAAGGAGGTATTGTTTGTTTTTAAGAATGTTTCTTCTTTTCCAGCAGAAACAAATAACTACCGTTATCTTGCAGGCTCTGCTTGCAACACTGCCTTGTGTGGGAAAGAGCTCAGCATCAGGAGGCAGAGACGGGATCCACACCTACTGGGCAAACTGTCCAAAGAAGCACTGGATTAACAGAGGCCAGCATGGTAATACCTGAGGTCCCTTCCAATGCCAGGATCACTAGCTATTTGGGTTCTACTTCTGGGCTTGGATAATTGTGTATTATGGCCACTGAAGGGGCCTCCCTTTGCTTTAAATTTATAGTGAACAGCTTCAATGTTGAAGATGTATTGGGTTTCCCTGGAGGCTCAGATGGTAAAGAATCAGCCTGCAATGCAGGAGACCTGGGTTCAATCCCTGGATCGGGAAGATGCCTTGGAGAAGGGAATGGGGCTACCCACTCCAGCATTCTTGCCTGGAGAATTCCGTGAACAGAGGAACCTGACAAGCTACGGTCCACGGGGTCGCAAAGAGTCAGACACAACTGAACGACTAACAGTTTCACTTTCTTTCTTTCAAAGTTGAAGAGGTGTTAGTTTAGTAGGATATTGTATGTATTTTACATTATAGAAACCCTAATGAGACAGCTCCTGAAAGAGGTCCAAACCCGAGTTCCAACAGGTCAGAAAGTCAAGTTAGGAGGTCAGGGATTGCTTTCAAACCAATCATATTAAGGGGATGGTTGAGGCAAGTGGGACTCAGGTGGAGGTTAAGATGACCGGTGCACTGGTGTGTCTTACAGTGGGCTATGTCAGAGCAGGGAGTGGGAGCCCTGATTTTTAGAACTTTCTAATTTTCCTTGATTAGAAAATCAAGGAGATTCCACTATGGCTAATTTAAGCAACGAGTGTGAGATCCCTGAGCACACAATTCTGAAGAGATGGACAGCTGGCTTTCGTGAGACCCTGCGCGCCTGCTGCAGTCTCCACTGGATTCAGACACCCAAGAATCTTGCATTACCTTTGTAACAAATTAAATATGTATTCTGTAAGGAATTTTTAAGCAACTCAATACAAAAAAAAAAAAAAAACCACAATAGCCATAAACAGGCAATTCACAGAAGAAATCAGAGCAGCCAATAAGTAGGAAAATATACTCAGCAATCTGGTTGGCAAAATTAAGAATTGGACTGTACCAGCTTTTCACAGGGATGACCGGCAGAACTGAATTCTTGTGTACCTACCCTACAACCCAACAATGCCACTCATACAGAGTATATCCTAAAATCTTTTGACATTTGCACTGGAAGACACATGTAAGAGTTATCACAGAACCATTATTTTCAACCGTAAAAAAAAAAAAATCCCTAATTGTCCCTCAGGGGAAGGATGAAAAATGGTGTGTTATTTTTACAATAAGATACTATACAGAGGTCAAGATGAGTGAACTAGATATAAGTAATCAAGATCAACAGAGATAAATTTAACAACCAATATTGTATGAAGGAGCAATTTGCAAAAGTTACATAACCACATGCTACTGTTTATGAGGGCTTCCCTGGTGGCTCAGACAGTAAAGAATCTGCTTGAAATGCAGGAGACCTGGGTTCAACCCCTGGTTTGGGAAGATCCCCTGGAGGAGGGTATGGCAACCACTCCAGTGTTCTTGCCTGGAGACTCCCCCATGGACAGAGGAGCCTGAAGGGCTACAGTCCATGGAATCACAAAGTGTTGGGCTGAAGTGACTTAGCCATGCATGCATGCACTGTTCATGTAACTATTAACACAAAAACAACAGCATATCTTGTTCGTGGAAATATACGTATGTAACATGCATGGAAATGGTTCCTGGAAAGACAAATGGGGCAAAATGCTAGTATCTGTTAAACCTACCTGATGGGTACCTGTGTGTCTGTTCAATTACTTTCTGAACTTTTCTTTACAATTGAATCATTTCATAATTTTCATTTTCCTTTTCTTAAATACACTTTTAATTTTAGAACAGTTTAAATTTAGAGAATTTGGCAAGGCGTGCAGACGGTTCCTGTACACCCCAGTCTCAATTACTTCTGTTATTAACATCTTATATTACTATTGTACATTTGTCACAAGCAATGAACCAACACCGATATACCATTATTAACTAAAGCTCATACTTTATTTGAATATTCTCCAGTTCTCCCGTAATTTCTGTTTCCTGCTCCAGGATCCCATCTAGGGCCCTATGCCACATTTAGGGGTTATGTTCTCTTGGACTTCTCTTGACTGTGAGAGCTTCTCAGGCTTTCCATGTTTCTGAGGACCTTGACAGCTTTGAAAAGTACAGGTCAGATGTTTTGTAGAATGTTCCTCGATTGGAATTTGTCTGGTGTTTTTCTCATGATCCGACTGGGATAATGTGTTTCAGGAAGGAAAGCAACCAAGCAAGAGCCATCTTGTCACGTCATATCAAGGACACGAACAGGCATCCCGACATCACTGTTGATGCTAGCCTTGATCACCTGGTTGAGGGAGAATTTATCAATTTTCTCCACTGTTACTGTTTAACTCCCTTTCTTTCTATACCGTCCTTTTTGGAAAAAGTCACTATGCTTAAGGAATGGGAAGTTAGGTTCCCTCTCCTTCATGGTGGAGTTTCTTCATAAATTATTTAGAGTTCTTCTGCATGGGAGATTAGTTTATTCTCCTCATTTATTTCTTTCTTTAGCCATTATTTGTATCAGTATGAACGCATGTATATTTATTTCATATTTGGGGGTGTAATTCAATTCAACTTTTTTTTGCTTTGCCCAATTTGTTCCAGCTTTGGCTATTGGGAGTTCTTCAGTTGGCTTTTGGGTCCCTTTGGCATGTCTTCATCGTTGCATTTTGATTGTTCTCAGAGGTTTTTTTTTTTTTTTTTCCCCAGCTTCTCCTTATTTCCTGCCGCTTTGAGATACTTCAGATCTTCTCTATCTCCTCCCCAGTCCAGCAATCATTTCTCCAAGAGGTCTGGTTCCTTCTGCTGGAGAATTCTATCAGAAACCAAAATCTAGGCACTGGGTGTGCCTATTGCTACTGAGGTGTCATTGCTTCCAGGCCCCTCAGTTGACAGAACAAGGAAATATATGTGTGTGTACTAACTTGGGTATTCACATGTTCTGGGTCTAGGTTAAACCAAGCAAGAACTAATAGTGAAGTCTCATACCGAATCGCCAGATCGAATCTATTAGCAATGGGTCACCCTGACCTCTTCCCCTGCTCCAACAGGGGCAAACCTGGCTCTCGCCATCTGCCATCCACCTATGGATTTAGATGGATGTTCCTTTCATAATTTTTATACATTATATAAAAATTTATAATTCCATTTATGATTTTTTTTAAATGAAAGCTATAGGGAAATGCTGCAACTTATTGCAACATCCAGACCAAAGGTACAGATTAGTTACAGAGCAGACATCTGAAGGACAAGATGTCATGATGCATTCAGGGCACAGACTTTCTGTTGGTGCCTTGTACCTTTCCAGAGGGCCATCTTGGAAACGTGGGCAAAATGTCCTTTCAAAACGAGTCCCACTTGGGAAGAATGAAAACGACCAAAGCACACCTGGAGGGATTCTTGACGATTAGGCAAGAGGTGGGTGCTAAAGAGAAAAGCAAGACTGAAAACATTCATTTCAACTGCAGTTCTTACCTTCTTTTGAATAATGGATTCCTCTGAGACTTGGGAGGGCTGTGGACCCTCAACCCAGGAAGACATTCAAATAGCTCAAGCAGCATGAAAAAACAGTGGGGAAACCTCACCTGTGAGTCCCTATGTGCTCGTCAAGTTAAGGAAACCTCATGAGCATGATATGAATGTCAAGTTCATTTGCTTGCTTTTCAGTAGGGAGGAGTGAGCAAGTGAGCTCCATGTGGAGGCTGCATTGTTTCAGCCTGGCTGTTTTCAGGATGGGCCAAGCTCTTGCCTTCCAGCTGCAAGCCTGGCATCTGTGACATGTATAGCAAATTCCCATTTATAGCAAGTGGCAAATGACATCAAGTTTCTATAGAAATAAACATTTTTTAATTTTAAAATAAATCTGTTTTATTTTTAATAAAATCACTTTGAAAAAACATATGAAGTGATATTTGGGACATTAGGGAACTAAAGTTTTGGAAACAGGTACAAAGAGATGGTACCTTGAGTCTAATGAAAAGCATACATGCTTTGAAACCAGAAGGGTTTGGGTTCAAACCCCCTCTTTGCAAATTTGCCAGCTGCGGGATCGTGGCTGTAGGTGAAACTTGCCCTGTCTGTATAAAATTCAGCCAGTGTTGTCCACCAGTGTTCCTCCAAGTGTACCACCCCCATGAGAATCAGCTGGAGTTCTTGTAAAATGGAAATTTCCAGGCTGCCACGCAAGAACTTTCATCATCAGATAGAATCCCAGGGGGCAAAATGTAGAAATCTGCATTTTAATAAGGGCTCTCCCAATGATTTGTATGATGTTCTGAAAGCTGTGGAGAGGATGAAATAAGCTGAAATAGGTAAAGCACTTGGGCACAGGAGCAGGAAGGACACTGTTGTTCTGAACTGCCAGCTCTCTGAGCATCACCTCCCAAGGGACCCCAAAGGCCTTGCTTAGGGCTGTCATGGGCAGCTGTGCAGCTTGTGCATCGCACAAGTGTGGTGCCCTGGAATTGCACTTGTGCACTTGGCAGTGCACTTGGCACCCTGGAATTGCGTGCTATATAAACTGTATGCTCACGCATGGCCTTCTTCTCAGAAGCTCAGCTGATCTAGACCCTTTGTTTCCGGTTTTGAGCCTGTTTCTCCCAGCCTTCCTTATAATACTTAGCTTCACAGCAGCCTTTTGATGAATTCCTTCACTGATCAGGGGGCCTAGAATTGGATTTCACTTGGTACAATCAAGAAACTCGACAGTGACCAGTGACTGCTCTGCACCCTTCTCCCAAGCATTTCTCGGTTGTGTTCCTGGGGTTTGTGGGGTGCCGTAGAGTGGCTCTGTGGCTGAGAAGCTCAGTCTGTCAAGATATGACCAGTTCCCTATCCAAGCTCTGCTTTCTGCTTCAAGCTGTTTTATGGGTTGGATTTTGGCTCCCCAGTTCATTTGGAAAGAATAATTCCACTACTTTTAAAAAAAGTTTGAAAATCACTGCCTGTTACAAGATACCCTCAAAGAAATGGTGCCATGTGGCTGGCAATGAGGTGGAGAGTTGGGGTGGGTGGGGGCAGCCTCGAGTCCATAGATGGAGGCAGAGGCCAAGCTGGGGGTCCGTAGGGCTCCCTAGATGCCAAGTAGCCAAGGTCCGCGTGGCAGAAGTAAAAGCTGTTTCTAGGGAGCATCCATTCCCAGAGGAGGAAATCTTTGAGGCCCCCGAAGCCACCCTGCCCTGCCCATGGGAAAATTGATTAAGTCCAAAGACCACAGCCAAGAAAGGGCTCCAGAGTCGTCACTGAAGGCCCAAGGGAGAGAGGCAAAGGGCAGTTTCCCTTGTTCTGGGGACACCAGCCTATGGGGGTGAGAGTGAAGGAGGCCAGAAGGGTCTGGACATTTTCCGCAGGAACCAGAGCTCCCCTCTGCCCCTCCTGGATCTGCAGCACCTGGAGCTCAGAGATGTTTCCTCCAGCTCCAAAGTTTGACATTTGCAATGAAAGTGAAAGTGAAGTCACTCAATCGTGTCTGATTCTTTGTGACCCTGTGGACTGTACCCTACCAGGCTCCTCCGTCCATGGGATTCTCCAGGCAAGAATACTGGAGTGGGTTGCCATTTCCTTCTCCAGGGGATCTTCCTGACCCAGGGATCGAACCTGGGTTTCCCGCATTGGAGGCAGATGCTTTAATCTCTGAGCCACCAGGGAAAACCAAGAGACGTTAAATTTTTCTTAAACATTTCCTCTTGGTTCATGACTATGACAGTAGAAAAAAATGTATGCAACAGGAAAAAAAAAAAAAGATGGTGTGTTGACTATTGTTACAAATGTCATTTGTTGGCCTCCTTACCATGGATCCGCTGCCACTGGACCACTGCTTGCTTCTTGCTTTTCGTTGGGTCACCAACCGGGGAGTGCGGGGTGTTCATCCCACTTTTGTAGCTCTGCACCAGGCTTTTCTCTTGATTTACTGATTTATTCTCTCTTTTTTTTTAACCAATTCCCATCCCCCTCCATAGCCATATTTATTACCATAAAGGTAGGCAGCAAAAATATTACATTTCGTATATAATTGAAAAGCTAGAGTATAGTGAAAGACACATCACTACAGCCGCGGCTGGGGCGGGGGGTCCACTTAATAAAAGTTATGGACATTCTCCCCGGAAAAATCTACCTCTATTCAATGATACAATTTTGCAATTTCTGGGGTTCAAGGACTCCTAAGGCCCTATGTGAACACTCTTTGAACTGCAAGTTCATTACCCCTGTGATATAAGGAAATTGTGAGAATTAGGAAAGTATTTGAAATGCAGACTCCTAAACGGACTGCATTTTTTGTTCTTTTCAAAGTCATAAAATTAAATTTTACTGGGATAACAAATTACAATGAAACGAATTTTACATCAAAGAACAGACAGTGACCATTTGTAATTAGTGTAACGTAACATTGCTTTCATAGTAGCAGATTCCTCCAGAAGACGAGACAGAGAGCTTACCCTTGCGGAGTGCTTACTTGGGGCTGGCTTTGCACCTGCCGTACCATCTCCTTTCCCTTAGCTGACAGAGATGGTCACTACCATGGCGACTTTGACAGATGGGGAAACTACAGCGTAAGGAGAGGGTAGGAGGGTACCCCAAGTGGTAACATTACAGTGTTAAAAGTTCTGCCTTAACCAGACACAGAGAACCTTTACCACTTACAATACACTACTTACAAAATGAATTTATTTAGCAAAGGATCATTAACATTTTTCTGTGGATGAATTTGAATTCAACCTCATTACAGTAACATTTTTAAATAGTAGAATTAGGGTTTCCTGTGCCATTTCTGATTACACCATTAGGTTCCTTTGTCTCCTGTACTTGGAGTTTCATTTGGAAAGGAGCTAAAAAACAGAAACAAAACATCTTTCATCTGCCCCCTCCCCCCCGAAACAAAAAAAAAAAACATGTATTTCTACAGTAGGTCATACCTTTAAAGGAAAACTTCCCCCTTGAGCACTGCTCAGCCCACCAAGCCTTGCATGTCTCAGGAACAAGTCGCCCTGTGTCCCAGAGATGGGGTAGGTTGTTCATCTCCGCACCCTCAGACCCCTCTTATCAGCCGCACTCATTGCAAAGGATTCACGGGCAGCGTTGGGTCACTCCTTGCGTCAGTGTTGCTCGAGGCTGTGTGTGCGCATGTGGAGCACTCAGTAAAATTGCTCAACTGAGCTGAATTCCTACTTTTTTCAACTGGGGAAATTTTTAATGCAGGAAAGAAAAGGAGAAAAGTTTTGAAAAGACACATTACCCATGAGCCAGGATTTGCAGCCGACGATAAGATTTTCTCATTTTTGCTTGAGAATCTTCATTTTGCTTAAAATAAAACTTACAAGGAGGTTTCATTCTCTTCCTACCTATTGCAGAGAAAGTGATGATTATTATTTTGGAATGCATCTTTCCAATCTATACTTTTGTGCTTTTACTACTGAGTAATGCTTAATATTATTTTACACGATTTAAAACATCTTACTTTTTCTGCATTTTAGATTTAAACATCTTGCTTTTTAAATGTAACATGTGTTCAAGATCTATTTACGTTGGCACATGCATGTCTGTATCTATGTGTGTGTGCTCTTTGCGATCCGTGGACTACATAGCCCACCAGGCTCCTCTGTCCGCAGAATTTTCCAGGCAAAAATACAGGAGCAGATTGTTTCCTATTCTAGGGCGTCTTCATGACCCAGGGACCGGACCCACGTCTCTTGCATCTCCTGCATTGGCAGGCAGATTCTTTTACCACTGCACCACCTGGAAAGCCGGGGTTGGCACGCAGAGTTCTAGTTTATTTGTCTTAGTTATTACGTAACATCCCACGATTTGTATACACCACGTTTTCCTTGTTTGTTCCCAAGTGAAAGGCATTCAGGGACCCCTTGCCCTGAGAAACAATGCTGTAATGAACATCCGTATTACAACTCAGGTTACATTTTGTACAAATTACTAAACACATCATTGCAAATAGGGGAAGGATGTTGGTAGAATAGGAGGTCATGCTGGCTCATGTGTAATTTTTCCCAACATGTCACTATTCTGAAGCACTTGAAAGAGAAAGTCTTAGCAATGAATACAGACCTGAGCTGAAAATCTACAGAAATATCTTTTGCAGATAACGACAGGAGTGCAGATGAAGGAATCAGAAGCTTCCCCCCTTGTATTAAAACCATAGAGTAATGAAGAAGGCTATCCTTAGAGTCATATTTTAAATTTTTATGAAAATGCTCTCTGCTAAAGGATATCCACACTTAGCGGTCCAGGAAGGAAAGAGCTTGGAAGGACAGATGTCTGGGACTAAAGGAGCAAATGCCAGCAGTGTATTAACTGTCCTGTATTTGTTATGATTTAAAAAAATTATTTTTGTTTTTGTTAGTTCTTGTGTGACCAGTTCCACAGTTTTTGAGTGATCTTCCCGAACCCTGTTTTCCCCATAAAACTTGCTGTTTTTAGTGGAGGAATTTGCACTTATTTCCTTAAGTGCAAGTTTCTCTAGAGTACACACCTCGCAGTGGAATTGCTGGGTCACGGGAGATGAACATTTTCAGCTATTCTAGATTTCCCCAAATCACCCTTTAAAATGACTTCACCGATCTACACTTCCATCAGCAGGGAAGAGTCCTGACTTCCCTGCTTCGATGCTGTTACCTGATGCTGTTAAACCTGGCTTTTAGCAGCATCGTGGGTGTAAAATGCTTTCTCATGGTTGTTTTAATTTGCAGTCCCCTGGTTGCTAGTGAAGTCACGCATATTTTCAGATGCTTATTGTCCATTCTGCTTTCCTTTCCTGGTTATTACCAGTTCAACACTTTGTCAGTTTTTAAGCTGAACTGTTTGTCTTTTTTTTATTAACTTTTAGGAATTCTTTATGCATTCTAGACATGAATCTTTTGCCTATCTACTTTTACATCCCCTTCCCAATGTCCCCACTCTCTGTATGGCTGTTTTTTTATATGTCTGTTCCACCATAAAAACACTGCATTTTTTTTTTTTCTGGAATACATCCTAGGTAACTGTGATTTTAGATTATAGAGTTAGCTTGTACAGCTAGAAAAATTTGAAGTCCAGGTGTTTGTAAACATTCTTTTTCTCCTCTCCACGTGCTATCCATTCTCCTGTTTCTAGAACCTTCTCTGTCTGCATAAGCATTTTCAAAGCAGACAACAAGAGATAACCCCTATCCTGGAAACTGTGGGCCAGATTTACTTTGTTTGCCAGGTCAATTAGAAAAAAAATTTCATGGGAAAACTTCAGAAGGGTTAAACATCATGTTTGAGTTGGATTCTTTGTAGATGTCTTAAACTTGTGAGAAAACAGTATACTTTATTAAATTCCATGATTCTTATTGTTAAACTATTCAAACCATAAGCAATCAATCATGCTTTTCTGATGAGTTACCTAACAAAAATTTCCTTAAACAGAATTGCATTTCAGACTAAATTTTAAAAGTGGCAATCTGGTTTTTTTTAATTAGATACCTAACTTTAAAAAAAAAAAAAACTTAGAGTCTGCCTGCAAGTGAAAATTTCATGTGTGGAAATGTGAGGAAAAGATCTAAGTATTGGCAAAAGATTGCAATAAAGTAAACGATGTGGTTTTCTCAGGGGTGATTTTGCAACTTGAAGCATTCCAAAAAGAGTTAGTGATCACAAAGTTTCTTTTAGCGTCTAGCCTTGAAATACTTGGCATATGTAGAGCTCTTTCAGATATTTGGATAAATTAAATTTATATTGACGTTTTCTAAAGTTGGCATAAGTTTCTAGCTGGTGTGGGCACATGTCAAACCCAGAACATTTTGAGGCAATCAATTTTACAACTGATAGATATCAACATCAAACTGTTCCTTCCTATACTATATTCCTAAAAGCTGAGTCACACTGAGGTTTAAAATATGTCATTTTTTCCTGATAAAAAGCAGCAGCTTCCTCAAAAATTAATCACAGGATTACCATGTGAGCCAGCAACTCCTCTCCTGGGTATATACCCAAAGAATTGAAAGCAGAGTCTTGAACAAATATTTGTACACCAGCATTACTCACAATGGCCAAAAGGTGGAAACAATTCAAGTGTCCATCAAGAGATGGATGGATAAACAAAATTTGGTATATCCTTACAATACTATATTATTTAGCTTTTAAAAGGAAGAAAATCTTAACACATGGTGCAACATGGATGAACCTTGAAAGCGCGGAAAGTGAAATAAACCAGATACAAAAGGGGAAATATTGCATGATTTCACTTACATAAAACACCTACAGTAGGGCAACTCACAGAGACAGATAATAGATCAGAGGTTTTCAGAGGCTGAGAGAAGAGGGGAAGGAGGAGTTATTGTTTCTTGGGTACAGAGTTTCTATTGGAAGAAGATGCAAAAGTTTTTGGAAATAGTGGTGATAACTAAATAACATGTGGATATAATTAATGTCACTAAATTGTATACATAAAAATAGTTAAAATGGCAAAATTTATGGTATGTATATCTTACCATCATAAAAGAAAGTTTTCAAAGGCAATTACTTCAAGCCCCTCCCCCAATAAAGCAAAAATACTATTAAAGAAAGCTTGGAAAGCCTATAAAGTAAAATAAAATTAAAGCCACTTGCTATCTCAACGTGCTGTGATAATGAACCTGAACAATGAGCTGTGCATTTTGTCCCCTGGTCACAGGTGTATGCATGCAGACGCTCGCCCAGCATCAGCCAGTGCAGGGTCAAGCTTCTCTCAGTTCTAACAATCAGTAGCATCCATTCTTATCTGTGAGCCTTATTTAAATCAATCGACTATTGTTGGATATATAATGTGTTTTCAGTACTTTCTCAATTTTAAACAATTTTGTAATGGACATTCTTGTCATGCATTTTATGAACATTTCATTATTTCCTTAGGATAAATTCTTCAAAGCAAAATTACTGGGTCAAAGAATATGAACTTTAAAAACAAATCTTCTAATGTCCATGTACTATTCGCCTTGCAGGAATTTTATTGCATTTTGTGACTTTATTGCCTCTTCTCCAACAGTGTCACATTTGATAAACGTCTCTAAAATTAATGAAAATAAATTCCCTGTAGAGGATGTGATTCTAAAACTGTTAGGCTAATGATACTATTGGTACAGAAAAGAAAAGAAGGAAGCAATCAATAGAGGTCTGGTACATTAGAATGATTAGCCATTCTCTGCCACTCTTATCTGGATGGAGCCACCCTTCGGGCTCTGCTTGCTGGGGAAGTTACACCTGGTGCTGCCCGCCCACCTTCCAAGACTCCTCCAGCCACACCTAAGTGCTCCCTTTCCAGTTTCTTTATCATCGCTCCTCCCTTTCCTTTGGCCATGAAATGCTTTTCCTCACCCACTTCCTCAACTAGAGTCATTTATTCTTTGAGGTACATCTCTAACGAACCTCTGAGGGCCTGAGGTGGAGCAATCTGGAACCTAAGGAAGAGGAAACACCAAAGGCATAAATGCAGCTCACAGATGGGCAGGAAGAGGCGAGGTCCTTCTCAGGTAAGGCTGCTGCCCATGCACAGACTGCCATCCAAAGCCAGTGGGGGTTGTGGGGCAGTGAGGATTCTGGGTCTGTGTAGGAGGTTAGCTGGCAGTGAAGGGGGTTGAGCCCCCTCGAGAGAGAGAGCTCAGGAAGAGAGGCAGGACAGACTTGGCAGACAGCCCCAGTGCCCGGAATATGGTGACTTTGGACCGAGTGCTCAATTCTTGAATTGCACTCAGACTGTAAAATATAAAAAATACTGTCTTCAGGTATTAATGAAGCAGTCACATGGGTTTGTGTCATACCGTAACCTTTGCATGTGTGATCTAGTTTTTAGAATTTGTTTTGAGCCTCAGAACTAATGTGTGAAATTGGTAGTACAGCATTGTCATTCCTTTTCACCCTGCTTCATACGTGCAGACTCCGAGATTCCTGGAAAACTGGCCAAAGTAGCAACTCACACCCAGGACTTCTGGCCCCAGGTCCTGAGCATTCTCCCAAGTTGCTCTTCCAAAAACATAGCCACTCTGTGAGATCTGTGACTTTTCTGATGTGAAAGTGTCGTGTCAAAATGCAACATGCATAAAGAACTAATGGCAGAGAGCGTTTCCATGCAAATGACCCTTCTGAAAAGAGCAGAAGACATTTTCCCTTTCTGAAAGTAAGGGGTTAAAACGCACAGAGATGCTGTATGACAATGTTGTAGATGCTCTGAGAATGAAAAGTGTGAATGGTATTTGTTTTTAAAAATACCATTTATTCTAAACAACTTGTTATTAAATGTATAAAGATATTTAAAATGTATTTTTATGACACACACAACTTTACTAAAAGGTGGAAGAATGGTACAGTTTCTGATTGAAATATTTTTGTTTTATTTTTAAAACAAAATATCAGAAAGATATTTAACTAAATATCATGTTAGCTGATACCAGGAACGACATAGACACTGGATGGTTATAACCATCCATAAGTCAAAAGAGATTTGGTTTTAGATTGCTTGAATAACACATAAATCTTCTTTGAGCAGTTTTTGCTCAAGGAAAAAGGTCCCCAGGAATTTAATTAGAGAAGTAGAAAAGATCATTGATAATTTTCTTTTGCTTAGTTCCCTCAATAGGGTAAATGTACTTCTGATTTCAGTAGCGATCTTGTTAAGGTGTGATCTGAGAAATGTCTACCAAAAAGCACATAATTTCTGTATGAGTCAGGGCTTAAGAATGCATTCTTTCCTTTTCTATTTTTCAGCCTAAGATTTTAATTTTATTTATTAATAAAATAATTTTAAACAATATCCACCTTATTTGAGCAAATCTTCGATTGTTTATATTATTTCAGCCTTTTTCTGATTTTTATCCATATTTTAATGGACTTCATATCATTATCCATAGTTTCATACATGTTAGATACTTTTATGTTCCACTTTTTTCACTTTTAATTGTTTGTTTACAATTTTTCAATATATCTGCAATCACCTTTAAATTTTTCTGTTTTCTTGGAAAGCAGTAACTTTCAAACTTTCTTTAGTAGAATAATTCTTTTATCAGACAACATCCTGTATGGTTTGGTGGGATATCCACCCAGTCCAGAACTACCATGATAGTTCATTTCACCATTTACGATTCCCCTTTCCTGTACAGTTAAACTGTTTTCAGTGTTTGGAAATTCAAACAATGATATTAGTATCTTTACACATGACCTGTTAAAAGCTAATTTCACTGGGATAGATTCCAGAGACAAATCTTTATGAGTGGGATAGTTTTTTGGTTTGTTTGCTATATGCATTATCAGATTTTTTTCCAGAGGAAACAAACCAAATCTTATTGTCATCCACAGACAAGAGCTTCCTGTTTCCCCAAAGCCCAGCTAGCAACAAATTTTGTCATTCACTTTAAATTGGTGGGTGGGAAATGATGGCACACTGATTCAGTTTGAATTTGTTTAAATTTTAGAAAACGTGGTTGGCTCATCAGATGTTGATTTCCTATTGGTGCTTAATTTAAACCATCCAATTTTTTCAAACATTTGTCTCTTGAGCACTGATGCTTGGTTCTGTTCTAATACATTTATTTAAAGTTTTCATCTATTTTAAATAAGAAACATTTGCTTATCATTTATTTCAAGTGTTTTATATCTATAGAAGACTTTTAGAAATTGAATTCCATCAACCTACTTTCTCTGTTGCTTGAATCATCAAAATTATTTTCATACATAGTTCTATTCTGTTTTCTCCTAGTTTTCTTGTTATTATTACCATTATTAATTTACCATTTACTCCATTCACTTTTTATTATGATGTGTAGGTGTGAGTTAATTTTTTCTTCATTTTTATTTCTAATTACTCCCAAAGATCCATTAAATAATCACCTCTCCATTTGCTTTGTTAATATTTATCATTTACCAAGTGTATGTAAGCTTGCTCCTACATTCCCTGTTGAGTTTAAATTTGTTTCTGTTTTTAAACCAAAAGCATAAAGATTTTTATTTTCAAATTTATATTATTGTGTGCTTTCTAAAATTTTTTGATAAGCATGCATTTTATTTGTTTTCAATATTTTACGAGGTCAAGTCTTTAAAAATTGTAATCGCCAATCATGCATATTTATTTTTCAAACAAAAGTTGGAAAAATTTTTGTCATACTTTGATAAGTATTTTTATAGGCTTAATTGAAAGTAAATCAGATCTAACAATTAACATGTGGAAAATATAGCCTTTTTTATATTCAATCACCCAGTGTAGAACAGTTTTTTTCTTTACATCTCTTTTCTAAAATCAGCATTCTCTAGTTTGCATGTCTTGAGTTAGGGTGATTCTGATATATTGTATATTTTTGCTGGTATGATGAATGGGACTGCCTCAAACCAATTACCAGATTCTTCTGCCTTTTACTGGAAATGCTTTGGAGATTTGTGGAGTTTGTCTTTATCTGAACACTTTCATGAACTATCTTTTTATTTTCAGTACTTTTAGTTGGAATCCTTAGTTTCTTCAGGTTCAACCTAAAATTCTGTTTTTCATTTTATAGTATTGACTATTTAGTGCATTTTTAAAGCATTGTTAGGATAACAAGAATCTCCAAAAATATGCTAAATAATTTTAATTAAAAACATCTTTGTTTTTGCTTGTTTTTAAATAGAAAGCTTCAAAAATTTCTCTATTACAAATTGGTAGGTTTTAGAAATATGATTTGTTAAAGGAGTATTTTCTGATTTCTATTCTTAAGTTTCTATGAAAAAGAGCATTGAATGTTATCAAATATTTTAATCTTTTATTAAGGTCATGTGAATTTTGTATCTGAAGTTATTTAAATTGTGTATTTTATTCACAACTTTACATGCATGAAACCGGACATGTTTCTCTGATAAACCTTACCTGTTCATGCTAAAAATACTTTAAAAATAGGGTAATATTCTATTTACAGATATTTTCACATTTATAAGAACTGTGTCTCAAGGCAGTTATTTTTTTGTAGTGTTATCAGGCTGAAGAACAGGATATTTTTTTCCTGCTAGAATAAGCTAAGAAATACGGAACTTAATTTTTTATGAGTTGTACTTTTTCAATTTGAAAATCTGAAAAAAATATTTACAGTTAACTCATATGTCATTATAGCAAGGAAATCAGTTTCTTGGCTACAGTCTTCATTTCTTCCCTAGAAATCAGTCTATTCATATTCTCAACCTCTTTTTATATTATTTAAAATTCTGTAACTTTGGTAAAATCGTCCATTTTACTTTAGTGTCCAAACGCATCACCAATGTAAATGGGCAAGATATTCCCTAACGATTTTCAGTCTTTTTAAATTACTTTTAAATGTTTTCTAGTTTAACTTTGTTTCCTCACTGAATTTACTAGTGAAATTTAAAAATTTTGTTTTTTCTTTTCAAAATGAGAAATCTCTGCTGTCATATATCAGAGAATATTTCTTGTCACATTTGTTTACTTCTGCATGTATTTTTCCCCCAGAGGTTTTGCTTGGTTCTTTTTCTAGAAGTATGTTTCTAGTTTTTGAAATTTTTCTTTTGGTATTAATAAAGACCTTTCAGAAGTGAGTTTTCTCTACACATACCTTACCTTTCAGTTCAAGGATCTGATGGGTACTACCTTTGTTTTCCATATTGGACAATGATTTGTAATTGTATTTCATATTTCTTCCCTGACCAGGTGATATTTAGAATCTTTTTTTCATTGATACTGTCAGTTTTCAAATGTAAAATAAAATAGTAACATTTCAGGTATTTTTCCTTCACTGAAATTGCCTGTTATTTTTCTTTCCTGTGAAAGCTTTCCATATTCCATGTTTTCCCTTTCAATTCACATTAAAAATTCCTCTTTCAATTATTTAGTTATTAATTGTAGTTTTGCAAACCGTTTCATTTTCCCCCTACTATGTCTACTGTTATGACTGATAAAGATTTCTGCTACAATTTTTAATTCAACCTCATATTATAATTTTGTTTCTTTCACATACTTTGTTGAAATGTGTTTTAGTTCATATAAAATTTAACACCTTTTGTTTTCATTATTTTACCTTATTTTACATTGTCATATAATAAACTTATTTTTATTGCTTCATCCACTTTGTTTTGTATTCTGCTTTCATAATATGTTTTATATTTTCTGACTCATCCAATCATTTTTACCCTTTCCATGTCTACTTCATCTCTTATGTAGAATATTCTTGGATATTTTCTTAAATATAACCTGAAATTTTTTAAAATAGGGAAATGTAACCCGTTGGCATATCCTCTTATAATTGTTATATTTAATTTTTATTTTACTTTTCTTACTGCCTATTTTTGCTTATATTTCTTTTTTGTCTCTTCACTTGCAAAGAGTCATATTTAAGCTTCCACAAATACTTGTAGTTTTACAAATAGATAGTAGTAACTGTTGAGAAAAATCTGACACTTAGAATTTTTCACTCTCTCTTTCCCTTTTTTCCATTCCTCATAGCTTGCATATCTGAGAGAAATCTTTTTTTAAATGTTTGTACTTTTCTGTCAGTGATGCTGATTGCTTATTGCCATGATGCTGGAAATGCTATGAGGTTATGGTTAGGGAGTTTATGAAGTTTTCTGCCATCAAACCTAGTAGATAATTGGTAAGGATCTTCTTTTTTGTGTTTTCTCTTTTTTTGATGTTCCTTTTTCTCCTCCACCCCCCGACCCCATTTCCTTTTAGGAACACTGTAGTTTTCCACTGCAGTGGGGGAAAGTTACCGTCTCGACTACTACATTTGATCACATTCTAATCTAAAGCCCTTTTTCAAAGCAGAACATCACTGCTGCTGATTACCTTTTAAATAAGAACAGGAATAGAATAGTGGCCTGGGTTCATCTCACACTCAGCACTGAGACAGCACGGCTGCACCCCTTGTCCTGGGGACTGTAGAGTCAGTAGCTGGCTGCCTCTCTGTGCCGTCAGCCTCCCTGGGCCCTCTCCTGCTGGAAGGAGTGTAGACTTTAGAACTCAAACTACAGCGGTGCCCCTGGGCACAGGCTCTTAGCCTAAAAACAGACCTGGAAGAGTTGCTGAGGGTTGTCAGGCGGCCGACCTCTAGTGATGGCTCTGTTATCCCAGAGCTCCGTTCATTTATTTGTGCATCGATTGAACTAATTCTTTTTATATTTATAGCTTGGCTGTTATGTAACTGCCCCACACAGCGGAGATTCTTTTTTGGAATGAGATGTGGAATACTTTAAATACCTATGAAATCAAGTGTACACTCAACACTGCTTCAGTTTCCAGTCTCAGCTCTTACATCAGTTCGGGAAATTCTCTTCTCCCACAGCTGAAATGATGGTCTGGGGCACAAATTGTTTCCTTAGGAGGAACAGCATCAGCAGTGGCTGTCAATTGCTAACCTTGTGCCATGAGCCGCCTCGCTGTTAGTTTTGGAAAACCATACTTTCAACTGAGTCCCTTGCATTTTTTTTTTTCTTTCATGATATTCCCGGAGAAATTCAGTCTTTCTTTAACACTTGCTTTTCCAGTTTATCCTTTATTTTAATGACTCAATATTCTGGAGTCCTGTCTCTCCACCCCACCCCACTCCTACTCCCTCCACTAAATTTCTGGCCTTTTCTAGATTGTTCTGTTTAAAGCAATCACTACTTTTGTGTTTTTAAAACTGCAACCAGATTCAGTGGTTGTTCTCTCCATCTGAGAAGGAAGGTTGGCTCTATCCTAGCTGTGACTCTTATTGTTCTTTATTGGGTGGGGACAGAGGCTTTAACGGTTTTCCTGTTATTAACAGTGTGTGTTGATTAAGGTTTTCACATACATTTAAAGTGTTTACTCTTCTTTCTTTTTTACATGGCTCCTAAGGAGCTTTGTCTCTTTCTCTCTCAAGCTTTTATATACCCATTTAGAGTCTCTAGATTTCTGATGTTTTAATTGATATCTCAACAGAAAGGAGTTACTTGATAGAACACCTTACCATCTGCTCCATCATCTACTGAGAACATTGGTCTTCCCTGATGGCTGACTTAACCAACAGAACCCGGGGAAAACGCAGACTACCTTGTCCATGATTGTAACTGACCTTGATTACAAAGCATAACTAAATGTTCTCAGCTACTGGGAAGGAAGACAAACATGAGAACACATTTCATTCTTTGATTCCTGTGAGCTCAGTGTTAAAAACCTCTCTTAGACATCTTTTGATTTCTCCAGTTTGACCTTTCATTACCAATCGTTTAAATATAACTCTGCTTCTCAGCAACCTCCTTCCATCTGGGTATGTAATTCCCTCTCTTACAGAGCCTCTTAAAACTTGTCAATATAGTTACATTTTTGGGGGGAGAACAAACACTCTGAACAACAACAACAAAATCTTTCTTCAATAGACACTGGAAATGCTTTCACCACCACTAATGCCTGGCTGGACTTCCCTGGTGGCTCAGATGGTAAAGAATCTGTCTGCAATGCAAGAGACCTGGGTTCAATCCCTGGGTCAGGAAGATTCCCCTAGAGAAGGAAATGGCAACCTAATCCAGAATTCTTGCCTGGAGAACTCCCTGCAAAGAAGAGCCTGGAGGGCTACAGCCCATGGGTTTGCAAAGAGTCAGACCCAACTGAACAACTCACACACACACACACACACACACACACACACACACACACACACACACACACACACAACATCTGCCGGTTGCCCAGATCTTTCACCTGTTCCTCCCTGTGTTTCTTAACCTCCTTCCCAGGAGTCCCTTGTGAGTAAATTCAAAACAACACATGCCCGGGGAGAAGCAGTTCCCACCAGGGTGTCATTGTGAGAAAGAGGGGCACCCACCGCCACCCCAGCAACCAAAGTGCCCACAAACCTGAGTAGTATCACTGTCAGGTTTTTTTTTTTTTTTTTTTTTTAAGCCTGAAATCAACGTGCTGAGGATGGCAAAGGAGGTAAGGGATCCTCTCATTCCTGTGAACAGAAAGGAAACTGGCCCCTTTGGGAGAACTGTGATTGATAGCGTGCGGTCGACATACAAACCCCGCGTTAGCTTGCTCTGGAAACAGAAAGCTGGATGCCACGCTAAATATTGCCAGCATTCCTATTTGTATCCCTGCAGTAAATAGTGTTATTACTATAAAGCTGAGCAAGCATGACATTTCTGACTGCCTCTCCTTTTCAACGGAGGGTCTATAAATAGTGCCTGTGTAGCATTTAAACATTTCAAAGCATCACGTTTTTGTTAATACAAATGTGCGATTGGAGCCATTCACTCCCATAAATATTTTCCCTCACAATCTAAGCTCAACAGCCATGAGCCTTTCCCATCACCCACCAACTACAGGACATTTTGTAAAATGCTGGCCATTCCCGGAGGGAAAACATGGTCACCAGCTGAGGAGCTGGGCGTGTACAATGTGCCATTTCAACACCTCCTTCCACACCTTCCTGAAGATTCAGCAAAAAAGACATCAGTATTTCCCAAAGTGAACAACCCTTGTCCCAGAAGATGTTTTTGCAAAAAGGGTTCTTTTAATAAATAAGTTTGGGAAGCACCACAAATTATTGCCCTGCACTAGGAGACTCAAGAACATCCAACATTTATTCCACAAATATTTATTGAGTGTGTACCAAGGCCCAGGATCATTCGGGGACCAGACATTAAACAGGGGGAACAAATCAGATGGAGTCCCAAACCTTCAGGAAACCTGTAATTTGGTCTTAAATGAACACATCGTACCGGGTTCCCATGGCTGCTGTGACCACACGGTTGGTGGCTGAAATAACAGAAAGGTATTCTCTTGCAGTTGTGGAGGTCAGAAGCCTGAAACCAGTACCCCTGGGTCTCAATCAAGGCGTCCAGAGACCATGCTCTCTGCAGACTCTCAGAGGGACTCTCTTTCTCCAACGCTTTCCCCTTCGTGGTCTCAGCCCCCACTCTCCGCCTCTCTATTCACACTGCCTCCTTCTCTTCCATCTTTGTCAAATCTCCTTCCACCTCCCATTTCTAAGGATTCTTGTGATTGCATGTAGGGCCCAATGGTCTCAAAATCCTTCATGTAATCACATAGGCACACACCCTTTGACCATGCGTGTTTCCAGCGGTTAGAACCATACATCTCTCAGGGCCATTATCCAGCCTACTACAGGGAGAAATGGTTCCAAGATGTCCTGGAGGTAGCAACAGCTTTTCCGCTTTCATCCTGAACCCTGTATTTAAGAAACACTCGCCTCACCCAGAGAATCTTGACTGTCATCTCCCACTGTGGAAAATGCCAGTCCCGGGGCTGCCTGCTGCTGCAAGAGAGGAGAGCTGTCCCGGTGAGCTCCCTTTGAGTGTTTTCCTCCCCGCCGGGTTCAGTAAACTCTCTGCAGCTGACCCTAGCTACATAGTGGATTTGTTGCTAGCAGAAAGGACAGAGGACAGGGCTCGCTGGACAGGAGGGCTGGGTGGTCACAGCCCTTCTCACACAGGGTTCCCACCTGTCCTCTACCTTTGGTTCATCACAGTTCCCAGACCCTTCCCCCTCTTCCCTTAGAAGAGACCACAGGACGGAGGCCTTTTCACAAGGACCTTTCTTTAAAATCACCAGAAAATAAAAGGGACGCAGAAGGAGCCAGTTCACCGAGCCCCGGTTCTCGGTTGGCTGACGCCTGGCTCCATCCCCAGCTCCCTGCTGTCGCCTGTGATTTCCAGCAGGTAGCCTCCTGGCTCCTCTTCCTCCAGGCCAAACCTCAACTTCATTTTTCCTATTTCAAATTTCTGACACTCTCTCTCACCTTCCTATTGAGCTCCAGGTTCTGGAAAGAACAAATCTCATTTACTCCGTGTTTAACCATCCAACAGAAACGTGATGGGCACTTACGGTATGCCAGGCAGGCACAAGGCCTCCCATTTCATGCCCGGTCCCGTGGATCTGGCTCCCAGACCTTCCTCCAGAAAGAAAGAAACCCTGAGATAAGTCTGAAGGCAGAGCTTGAACTGAAGGAAGATTTTATGGAACTCCCAAGGCCCCCAAGCATCGCCAGCAGGAGAACTCATCTGGCAACCTAAGTGGGATCAAGATCAGTACAGGTTTAAAAATTAAGCCTTCAGACAATTCTTGTAGAGTAGAAAGTGTCTCTGGTGTTCATCAAAAAATCACTAAGGGAGAAGGAAAGTTTCCTGGAGATGCTCTGGAAGCTTCAAGATTTCCATCAGAAGTCCTAGCTGTCAGGTGAGGGGCGGGCAAACCCAGTGATTGGCAGGGCTGTGGGCCAACAGGGCGCTGTAAACAGGAAAGTCTGAAGTCCCAGCGTTCTGGTGGCAAGTAGCAACATAGGGCAGCGAGCCTTCAAGCACTACCGACGCAAATTTCTCTCTTGAGCCCAGGAACTCCTCCTTAATGGGAGAGCTTCTAATTTATAAAATCGCTAATATAGTATAATGTAATTGATACCATTATATCATTGAGATTTGCTTCTATGATATGTAATTGACAATGTGCTGATTATGTCACTGACAGCATGACATAATACTGATAATTTGTAATGTTGGTAAGAGGGGTCTAGACAGTCTTCTAGCTGCTGAGCGACAGCAACGGGCAGATGATTTCCAGCCTTCATGGAGCTAACACGCTAACGTGACGAGACCAATAGTGAGCACACGCTTAGTCACTCAGGCATTTCTGACTCTGTGACCCACGGACTGTAGCCCACTAGGCTCCTCCGTCCATGGGGATTCTCCAGGCAAGAATCCTGGGGTGGGTTGCCATGTCCTCCTCCAGGGGATCTTCCCGACCCAAGGATTGAACCAAGTCTCCTTCACTGCAGGCAGATTCTTTACCAGCTGAGCCTCCAGGGAAGCCCAAGGATAAGCGTATAAACAAACACTCTAGCACCTTCTCTCTCCTCCTCTAGCCCAGTAAGCCCTCCCCTTGGGCACCCAGGAGTCAGGAGGAGAACCACAGAGGGGGCAGCCGGGGCTGTGTGGTCAACAAGATGGGGCAGCACAGGCAGCAAACTTGTTCGAGCAAAACCATCTTTGGTTCCGCTGCGATTTACAGTGCAGACCCTCCAGCTTGGCCCAGCTCATGGAATGCTCCCATGGACTCCAAGAGTAAAAGTGTGTTATCCTCCTGCGTGTTATCCCCCTTTCAGAGACAGAGGTTCAAGACCCGAGCTCACTCTAGGTTGCAGAGCCCGCCCTAGGACTTGGTCCTCTCTCAATCTGCTGCCACCCCACTGCACCCACCCAGAAGGAAGGAGATGGTCCCATCCCAGTGGGGTTAAAGAGCTCAGCCACAGGGACCGAATACAGCGCAAAAGGAAAGCTGCTTCAGCGCAGGATTCCTTTCCTCAGTGTGCGCTTTGCTGGGGCGAGGAGTTGGGGATCTCATCTCACAGACCTTCAGAGTAGCTGCAGGTCAAATGGGCGCTCTGACCTTCACCGCCTTATTTGATTCTGACTCTGAGCGAGGCAGGAGGAGCCCATGGCCACTCTTGGGCTGGACACGGGGATTTTTGCTTCTGTTTCTCAAGCTGTCCTGGGCCGTCACACCGGTGTGTAGCGAGCAGGCAACCTCTGTTGACACAGCTGTAGACAATTCTTGAAATGGGGCCCTGGTAACTGTTTACAGGGCAACGGTCAATAGTGTATTTAAAACTTTTATTTTTTTAGTTTATAGGATATACTGACAGATAATAGCAAAGCTACTGCGCTTCCTCCTCCATCGACCAATCAATCTCAAAATAGTCACTGATGATAATCAAATAAGACTATTGCGGGGCACTTTTTCTACAATGAAGTGATCGTTGCTACTTTTTCACACTATCAGATTACATGGGTGTGTTGACAGCACCTGCACCTTCCCCATTCCTGGCCAGCAGGGGCAATTTTGAGGGTGCACAAGGGAATTCAATCATGTGCCCAGTGGAGCCCTCCCTGGAACAGAGTGGAGAGTGTGCCTGGACTCCCTGGCCTTCTCCCAACACGCAGGAGAGATGTCTGAGCAGGGACCCCCTGCAAGCCACCTGCGCTCCAGCTTAACATAGAAAAAGGCCCTCCCCTTGGCCAAGTTCAGGGAGGGTTCCGGTAGCCACTGTTCGGGAAGCCTGAAGCAGAGGTCAGGATATCCTGGGACCTGGGAAGGCCACTCAAGATGAGGATTGAAAGCCATTACCAGGAACCAGGCCAGACGGCTCACAAGGGGGCTGGTGCTTCCTAAGGAGCAAATGTCACTGTTTGCTTTGTGATCAATGGGAGATAGCCGCAGAGCTAACCTGACAAACGATAAAATGCCTCTCCCCTCTGCCTCTTTCTTTCTGTACACTTTCTTCTCCATTGACTTTCTTTCTAAAAAATTATTATTTTTATAAAGGGATACTTACTCACAGTAAAATATTCAAACAATGTATTAAAGTACAAAGGAAAAAAACCAAAGTGCTCAAAATCTAACCACCTAGGAGGTAACTTTCTGCAGCAATCTGTGTGAGGCGTGTGTGTGTGTAATTTCTAGTACTTCTATCAGAGTAAAGCCTCAGATCGTCAGTTTATAGCACGCTTAATGCCTCTCTGTCACCAGCACCCAGCTGCTGCCCCCTTCCCACAGACCAGACCAAGCCACAAGCACTGCCTGCTTTCAGATCCCCGGGGAACTTCAGGTTCAAACTGTCATTAAACAACCAGGATCCTAAACAGAAACCTGTGACAGCCATGTTCCCCTAAACTGGAATTGCAAAAAATAGCCCACACACTGCAATTTAATTGCTACCCCTGCCTCTACCAGCTCCTCTCCAAAGTGCCCAGAGCCCCTGTGCTCCTGAGTCCTGGCCCACAGCCCAGCTGCCGGCAGGAACCACCTAGACAGCTTTGTCGCTGCTGAGGCGGGGCTCCTGCTCCAGGAGGTGGACTTGACTGGCCCAGGTGAGGCATCAAGGCACGTATAATATACACTATGTTACGTTATGTTAGATCAGATCATTCTAGATTAGATTGTTGTTGTTCACTCCCTCAGTCATATCCAATTCCTGTGACCCCAGGAACTGCAGCACCCCAGGCTTCCCTGTTCTTCACTGTCTCCTGGAGCTTGCTCAAACTCACGTCCACTCAGTCAGTGATGCCATCCAACCATCTCACCCTCGGTTGCCCTTTTCTCCCCCTGCCTTCAATCTTTCCAGTGTAACAATCTTTTCCAATGAGTCAGCTCTTCGCATCAGGTGGCCAAAGTACTGGAGCTTCAGCTTCAGCATCAGTCCTTCCAATGAATATTCAGGGTTGATTTCCTTTAGGATGGACTGGTTTGATCTCCTTGCAGTCCAAGGGACTCTCAAGAGTCTTTTCTAATACCACCGTTTAAAAGCATCCGTTCTTTGGGGCTGAGGCGATCCTAATATTCGACCAAGGATGAACACCTCTAGTCTAGGACCATTTTCGGCCACACAAAGGCAGTGCAAGCAGAACTCCAGTCTGACCCACTTGACCCCCGCAATGACCTTCATGAGACTGGACAGACTGTCGCACGCTCATCACCAAAAAGAAAACCGGGGCTCAAAGAGCTGGAGGTTGTGTGTTCAGACTGTGTCCAGAGGGTGGCGGGACGTACATACACTGGTCTTCTCAGCATTGGGTCAGGTCAGGGGCGCCAGCCAAGTTCTCACAGGTCAGAGGCAGCACCAGCTCTGTGTCAGCCCTGCCTCTGTGCCCTCTGCCCAGATCATCTGCAGTGGGGTCGTGGGCTGGGGCTCAGCTGGCAGGTCATGAGGCCAGCATCTTAGGGTGCACAGGAGGGAAACCAGGTAGGCATGGAAATAAGCCTGCTCAGCCACAGACTCACTCTGGAAGTGCACGCAGAAGGCAGGGGGTCAGAGGGGACTGTCTTCCCCTGAAACAGGCACAGGAGCAGAGGACACAGCTACCTATATTACTGAACATTGTTTTATTATTAGCATTTTTCAAATATACAGAAAAGTAGAGAGAATGGAATATATTACCTTTTTAAATAATTATGGTTTAAAATGAAGATGTTTTTTAAAAAAAAAGCACTTGAAGGATATTTATTTCTAAACCATTAGCAGTTGAAGTTAATAATGATGTTTCCATTAATTTTATTTCCTCTGACTTTGATTTCCCTCGTCCAGAGTTCTCAGAATGAAAGCTCCATGAGGGCAGCAGTTTCTGTCCCTTTAAGTCACCGCCGCTTCTCCAGGGCCTAGAACAGGGCTTGGCACACAGTGGACCACAGTTAAACCTGGTGGGAAGGAGTCGAGCTGAGCCACGTGGCTTGTGGCTTTGGGGGCAGACAGTTATAGATGGCTATATAAGACATAGATTCAAGGGAGCAGTGTCCTCTTTTGTTCTGCCAGCTGAGCCAGGGAGGAGATGGCAGTCTTCATTCTCTGGGGTCATGTCTAATTTTTTCCATGATATAAAATTAAAGAGCATATGAGTCAAAGGAAAGAAATTGTAAGAACACTTGAAGGATAGGTGATACACCCAGAAAACTCACCGTACGTCTCGGCCACTGAAGCTGTTAATTTATATACAGTGCATGCTTGAGAATAATGGGCAGTTATTCATGAGGGAAAATAGAAACTCAGGTGCCAGGGGGCAGGGCCTGGGGCCTGTAAGTTCACATATTTTCCCCAAGCAGGGAAGCTGGGAGTAGAGAGGTGTGTGGGCCTCCCGAGGCCGTGACCGCGTTTATAACTACGCTTGTTTTCTCACCTGGTCGTCACCCATGTTGGTGACCACGGGGGGCCCTGCTGCTCTTTCCATCAGAGTAGAAAAAGCTGGCCCAGGGAATGGAAATGGAAAGCACAGTTGACCTCAGCCCCAGACACTTGACCCAGACTGTTCCTGTCCTGGAGGGATGAGCTGGAATGGATTTCAGATGAACAGCAAGGGCTGGCATTACTGAAAGGAATCATGTTTGCAGCCTTCTGAGGCCCTCTAAACTTGCCTGAGTCTCTTAGTTCTATTCATGACCTGACTTGCAGAATGCATCCTTGAAAAGCTTCAGCTGATATTCAAGAACCGAGGGAGATGGCGTCCTGTGCTCGCCAAGGGTATGAACACACCCTAGTCCATCCTTACAGGTGGGCATTGGATACCCTTCTGGACAAGGAAGGCGTCTGGACCTGGGCCAGGAGGACATGCTTGGCAGCACCTGCATGGCCCGGGCTTTCAGAGCCCCTTGCCTTGGGCTTCTGTGCGACCAGAGCAGCCACCACCCCGCAACTTCCAAGTGGATGCGAAGCCACACACGGTCCTGGCCGTCCTCGGGCTGCCCATCCTTATCTGCACTTTTATAAAAGTCACTGTCAAACTGTAAAATGTATTCTTCCTTCTCAGATAGCCTTGGACTTACTGAGAATAGGGACAAAAATAACAATAACTAACGTTATAAGATGTTTACACATTTCAAAGAGCCTTCAGATAAAATGTCTCATGATAGTTCTGGGATGAAGACACTACAATAATAATGCTCTTTATTGTCTATTTTCTAAATGAACAGACTGCAATTGGAAATTTACCTGGCTTGTTCAAAGCTGTAGGAGAGCTGGGGCTCAAACCAAGGTCTTCTGGTTCTAATGGTATCATCTTTACGTCACCCAGGCAGTTAAAGAAACCCATTTCTACCTGCTTCTATATATAAAAATATCTCACTAAGAGACCTGGGCAGGAATCAGGAGGGTTAAATCAAGGTTACTTGGCGAAGTCCTGTTTTCTCATCCACAAAATTAAGAGGTCAGACCAGATGATCTTTGGGCCCCCCAACTGCTGACACTTATTTTTGGCTGTGCCGTGTGTCTTGTGGGATCCCAGTTCCCCGACCAGGGATCAATTCCACACCCCCTACGGTGGAAGCAGGGACTCTCAGCCACTGGACTGCCAGCAAGTCCCCTGACACATTTTTCATCCTCTCAAAGGCCATAGCCAAGGGGTTGGGTTCCTGGCTGGCACCAGCTTCTTCTGCCCAGGTAAACCCCAGTGAGGGGTTTACCTCATTTTCAAAGAAGAAAATAAGACTACATTCAAACATAAAATAAAATGTAAGGACAAAAGATTTCCGTGGTGACTTTTCCATATGGAATTACCACTAGGTATCAATCAAACCTTCCCTGGTGGCTCAGCTGGTAAAGAATCTGCCTGCAATTCAGGAGACTCTGGTTCGATTCCTGGGTGGGGAAGATCAACTGGAGAAGGGATAGGCTGCTCACTCCAGTATTCTTGGGCTTCCCTGGTGGCTCAGCTGGCAAACAATCCACCTGCAATGTGGGAGACCTGGGTTCAATCCCTGGGTTGGGAAGATCCCCTGGGGAAGGGATAGGCTGCCCAATCCAGTATTCTGGCCTGGAGAATTCCATGGGCTGTACAGTCAATGGGGGTCACTAAGAGTCCGACACGACTGAACGACTTTCATTTTCTTTCACATCAAAGAAACAGTTGGTTTTTCAGCCAGCAAACATTTGTTGGGAGGGTGCCATTTGCTGGGCAAGGTGCTGAAAGCTAGAAACACAAAGCTGATGGCTGGGCAGCCTCTGCCTTCTGGTCCCAGGAAAGGCTGGCAATTAGGAGCCAATGTGGGGAGTGCAGCAGGGAAGGGTGGGCCAGCTTCCAAGAAGCTAGAGAGAGGTGCCGAGACTTTGGCTGGTGGGGTTGGGGTGGGGAAAGTTCTAGAGGAGGAGAGGTTTAGACAGGGCCTTGTAGTGGGGGATGAGAGATATGCCCCCAACATGGTTCCAGCTCCCAAGCCATCTCCACCACCTCGTTTGACTTTCTCTAAGTGCTGATGAGAAAATCCTCCATCCATCAGTGTGTGAGAAGCTCTAGACAGTTCCTTCAGCTGCAGGAGGAAGCAACACATTGTTCCTGTAACAAGTGAATGAGAAGAAGGACTGTCCTCAAGAACTTTTGTACCTCAAAGGGGGTCCTTTCCCAGCCCAACAAGCTCACTCATCTACTCAACAGTTGAAGTGCCTACTGGAAACTCACATGGGTGGAGTCCTGGTCAGGGGGCGGAGGAACAAAGGCTGGGAGGCCCACTAACTTTCTCTCCCTTCCTGGGATCCCTAGAAGACAGCATCATTCTGCCTGCTGCTTCTGAGCCCTTGCTGCTGCTTACATGTCATGGATAAAGTGCCATGTCTGTGTTTCCAGGCCCCTCCCAAACTGCAAAACCCTGTAGAATCTTTCTGTTTCTATTTGGACCATGATGCGATGTTTCCATAAATCGTCGGGCACTGTGACCCTGTATGACAGCAGCGAGCATGCGCATGGCACTTCATGCCTATGCTGCTGGTCCTCTGGAGTCTGGGCCACGCAGAACCCCTGGTGCTGGGCGTCCGCCCTGCTCTCACCCGGGTGCGTTCACACCCCCACTCTAAGCGCATGTGCCAGGACAGGCATCTCTTGGAACCAGCAGCCAGCGTCACTGCTTCTCAAGTCTGTATCCCAAAGATGCCCTTGACTCCCTCGTACCCCTTTCCAGCAGGACTGTTGGTAGAGTTGCGTTGAAAATGGCCTTTGCCGCTTCCCTGAGTGGTCTCCATCGTTCCCAGATGCTTCCCCAGGTCTGTCTTTCCCTTTTCAGCTCCAGGTTTTATCCGTGATGTCCCTCTTGCCCAGGAGATCACCCATCACCCCCCTTCCCTCTGCTGCCTTCCCCCAGGTCTGCGCTGCTCGGGGCACCCACCCTCTGTGGCCTGGGGTCCCTGCTGGAGTCCACACATCTCCCCCCAAGGGGCGGAGGGTGCCATGAGGCTGGGGACCGCTCTCCTCACATCGTTTCGCTGAGAATCAGCTGCCCCATGCCCTTGCGCGTGCCGGATGTGCCACAGAGGAGGAATACTGAACTGGGATCTAGAGAAAGACCAGGAGAAGACATGGTCTCTCTCGCACGTGGAGCAAATGCCTGAAGATCCTCCTGCATCTCCTCTGCAAGCCCAGTGGAGAGAGTGTAACCAGCAGCTCTATCACCCTGCATGGCGGGTAACTTTGCCGTAGGCTATCTTAACAAACAAAGATGCCGTGGAGAAGGGCAAGGCTACCCACTCCGTATTCTGGCCTGGAGAATTCCATGAACTGGATAGTCCATGGGGTCGCAAAGAGTCGGACACGACTGAACGACTTTCACTCACTCACTCTTCTTAACAAGCACACGGGGCATTACCTGCACGCAAGGCCCTCGGGAGTCAGGTGGGCAAGGAGCAGTGCAAGTCAACATTCTTTTACAGTATTTCTCTGATGTCTGAGAAAGTAAAAGAATTGTTAGGGTGTGTTTATTTGAAAACTTTGGAAAAATACTTAGGGGGTATTTCTAATTTTCAAAAGAATTGCTTTAAAAAAAAAAGGCTTAGTATTCTTCAGAGGGAAAGACTGAAAAATATATCCTATGTTGCTATCCAAAGAAAATAAATTCTTGTCTGATGGCATTTCCTCGTATCTACATTGAGAAAAGTGGAAAAGTGGAAAAGTTTAACTCCTAGCCATTTGCTGTTTCTTTCAAATGTTAATGTCAAAATATACAATTGTTTCTGCCATTAGGGGTAGAAACAGTTTAACAGGTACACTGGGGTGTGTTAATGAACAAAATGATAAATTAAGGTATTTAGCACAGAGTTATGAAATGTCAACATGGTATTAATTTTATAGCTTAAATGCATTTATTCAAATATAATTTACATACTATAAAATACACCAATGTGAAGCATATGATTTAATGGTGTTAGTACATTCAGAGTTGTACAACCATCTCCTGTGATCTGATTTTAGAACATTTCATCACCCCTAAAGAAACCCTGTACCCATCAGCAGCCACTCTCCACTCTCCCCATTCCCAGCCCTAGGCAAACAGAAATCTGTTTTCTGTCTTTATAGATTTTCTTATTCTTGACCTTTTACATAAATGAAATCACATGATATACGAGTCCTTTTGTGAACACTAATGTTTTCAAGGTTTACCGACATTGTAGCGTATATCTTTCCTGTTCATGGCCGAATAATATTCACATTTTATTTTTTCATTCGCGAGTTGATGAACACCTGGGTTGTTTTAACTTTTCAGGTCTTATGAATAATGCTACTATGAACATCCATAATTTTGTGTGGGTGTAGATGTATGTCATTTCTCTTGGATAAATACCTAGAAGTAGAGTTGCTGGGTTGTAAGGGAATTCTATATTTAATATTTTGAGGAAATGCCAAAATATTTTGCAAAGTGATTGCACAATTCTATGCTCCCAACAGCACTGTATCAGAATCCCAGCTTCTCCACAGATTTGTTGTACTTGCTACTGTCTGTCTTTTTTATTAGAGTCACCCAAGAGAATATGAAGTGATACCTCATTATGGTTTTGATTTGCATTTTCCTGATGGTTAATTATGTTGATCATCTTTTTATGCACTTATTGACCATTGTGTGTCTTCTGTGAAGAAATGTCTATTCAAACCCTTTGTCCATTTTCAAATGAAATTGTCTCTTTGTCATTGAGTTATGAGAACTCTTTATGTATTCCAGATTCCTTGCCATCCGAGCCACCAGGAAAGCTGCTTATCAAACATGATTTCCAAATATTTTCCCCCATTCTATTACTTGCCTTTAAATTGCTAAACAACATAGTATTTTAAATACAGGAAAAAGTAAGACAAAAACAGATCAAATTAACTAGACCTGTCTGTAATTTCTGTTTGGCGCACTTGCTATTTAAGTGATTTCTGTCTGCTGGCTTTCAGTTCTAATATGAAAGTTATGAAGGGGAAGGTTTTTGTAAGGAAACAAAAATGTAAATGAAAGGACTAATTTGTGTGCTCTCCCTGAGTTTTTATTGAGGTTTTCCTTGGCCACTTTGTTATTTCCCATTGCGAAATGTAGCCAAGTTCCTGTTACAATTGTTTTTAAGGAAATATTTTTGTCGTTTGAGAAGAAATTAAATAATGCATTATGTGTTTACTATGGAAACAGTGTGGAAGTTTCAAATTTGTAGGATTTCAGGCTGTTGGTATAAATCAGGAAACAGCTTCAATGGAGAGAAAGTGAGAGCAGAACGGACCAACAGGACGCAGGCCACAGTCCAGGGGAAGGGACCGGGGCCTCCCGCAGGGGAGCCTGAAGACCACGTTCTTTGGGAGGTGACCACCCACAGAAGCCAGCCAGCAGCCTTGAGGATGGAATCCTCGACGGCACAGCATGTGTGTGTGTGTGTGTGTGTGTGTGTGTGTGTGGACACATGCATGTGCTCGGGCAGAGAAGGAGAGAGAGAAGAAGGGGGAAAGGGGAGAGCCCTGGGAGGGGAAGGCATTACCTCCCATTGAAAATTTTTTTTAGTCCTTAAACGTTTTTAGCGAGCCTAGTCTTTGTAAACATACCTGTATGTCCAATTCTTTCCAGCTCTAGCAATACAGGGGCCTGCTTGTTCTCGGAAGTGTATTTAGCATTTTTTTAAAGCAGGCCTCAGCTCTGCCCTCCCGCTTAAAGCCCTCTCCTGCACGTGTGCACACCCAAGGTACTCAGTTACTCGCAAAAGGTCCTGATCCCTCGGGAAATTAAATTCCATTCCAGTTTTTTGAACTTCACATATTTAGTTCATGACATAGGGACCCTTGGAATGTTAAATCTAAAACTTGGTGTGGATTGTCATTAGAAACTTGGGACTTAGTCTGAAGCCCCCATTCCTCTGAGCAGCAAGAGGGGAACACAGTTACAAAGCCTGCAGCCTGTCCCTCCTCGGCTACGGATACGAAGGGCTCATTTTGTAGCACTCCAGCTTCCAGGCACAAGATAACTGCCAGCGTGTATGTCATCTGTATTTATGTAGATCACGGACTCCATGCCCTTCTCTTTGTTTCCTGTTGGTAAATGCCTTTATTTGTCCATAAATATCTTTCATCTCCATGAAATGGATATAAAATCCTTACTCCTCCCCTGGTGTGTATGAAGGAAGAAGGGAAAAGCCCACCAGGTAGCCCTGTGTTCTCTTTCCCATAATAGTGATATAAAATGCACTTCATAAGCATTAGCTGTGTGCCTACTAAGGACCTGAGAGTTTCCACACATCATCTCTGAAAGAGAGGTGTTTTTTCAGCCTTCAGTGCAGTGAAGTAACTTACTTGAAGTCATATGTTCTGATCTAGGATTTGAATCCAGTAGATCCTGATTTGGCAGCCTGATAGCTTTGGATTTTAAATTGAAAACATGCAGTTTAGGGGAAGCAGATACTTTGTCTTTACCTTCCAAAGATTCTTTTCCAAGAATGGGTTTGCAGAATCACAGCGACAATGAAATGGGGTCAGATAGCCTGGACTTGAATCCTGGCCTTACTTCTTGCTGATGCTGTGATCTTGGGCAATCACTTGACCTTGCTGTTCTCATCTGAAAATGGGCATGATGATAATGATAACCCTATCTGCCTAAAAAGGTGTTGTCAGGATCCGAGAATATAACCTATGACACATGGCAAGCCATCGGTTAATATTAGCCATTATGACTATGATTTGCATATTCAACGACAGTTGGCATATTGTTTAAGGAATTTTTTTATGAGTAGAATCAAATAAAGCAATTTTAAAGCATTCAGTCTTTTCCCTTCCTTTTTGATGCAATGGGTGGACTTTCCCAAGAGGTGGGAATAGAATTAGTTTATTCAACAAATGCCATTAGAACCCCACTGTGGTGCCAGAGATAACACGGTGAACAAGACAGACACACTCCCCAGTTCTTCACACTGTGGAACTCACAGACTGGTGGAAAGGACACCAATCATACAATCAGATCCATTGTGGTGGATGAGAGCAGGCTCCTCTGGACCACACAACAGAGGCAAGTGCTTTTTCACAAAGCCAACACTCAAGTTTTTTAAAATCTAAAATTTACCCTGAAGTTTATTTTTTTCTTTTACCGAAGAAATTATTCCTTTATGGAATGATACGCTGTGTATTTTTATAAATTCCTATAACTCATGGTATTACATGTACACTAAATCCTGTATGTTTGTATACATTTCCATGGAAACCTTGTTGACAAACCCTGCTTAATGTTAGTTCCAATTACAAATGGCAAATTTAATTCAATGTTTTTCACACATCAGATATTTAAGTAGTTTTTAGAAAGAAATATCTCACAATGCCAACTGGAATCTTTTCTGGAGCAAAATGTCATCTTAATGAGCGTTTAGAATGTAGCGGTGGGTGGAAGATGTGAGGCTTCTTTGAAATGTTGGTTTGGTGTTTACAAGGCTATTACGGAATCCAGAGGACCCTCACTTTTCATCTGTCGTCCGATTCCTATAAGGCATCCTGGAGCGTTTCTCTGTATGTGTGTGCTCTACTGGGCTTCCCAGGTGGTGCTAGTGGTAAAGAACCCACTTGCCAGTGCAGGAGATGTAAGAGACACGGGTTCAGTCCCGGGGTTGGGAAGATCCCCTGGAGGAGGGCATGGCAGCCCACTCCAGTGTTCTTGCCTGGAGAATCCCATGGACAGAGCAGCCTGGTGGGCTACAGTCCATGGGGTTCCAAAGAGTCAGACACGATGGAAGTGTCCCAGCACACACGCACGTGCGCTCCACTAGTCCCTCCCGACCTGCCCTTGGAGGGCTCGGGCCAGTGGGCTCTCGGTCACAGGAGTCAGAGCTTCTGTTCCAGGATGCTCTGTGGGGGTGCCCGGTGCCAGGAAAGCGGGACTGATCAAACTGGGTGCGGCAGGTGGGCCTGTTCTCAAAGCAAGACAGCACAGGACAGGACGGACATCTCCTGAAAGGCGGGGTCCCATGTGCGGAAGTCAGGTGGTGATCTGGTGGGGGCGGGGGAAGGCGGCACAGGAAGCCCCCAGGGGGCTGACCTCGGGGCCAGACTCATACAACCGCAAGACCACCGCTAACGTCTTGCCAGCAACTAAGGCTTCAGCAATCTCCAACTAGAACAAAACTGCAGAAATAAAAATAAACCACTTACAGCTTAACTTCTGGAGAGAGGACTCCTTCCTGCCCAGGTCTGGACTCTTTCACCCCCTGGAGAAGTTCGCAACATGGGAGCGGTGTGCAGCGCCGCGCTTTCTCCGGGGTCCCTCTGCCACGCTGTCGGCCTCGATGGTCAGGTCTTCCTCGGGCACTTCGGGGCTTGCTCTTAGTAAGCGAAACAGCCCCAGTGTCAGAGCAAAGATGCTGAAAGTGTGTAATCTACTTCTCCATAGAATTTAAAATGAAGAAAGGAAATATAATATAATCCCTATTACCTTTAAGTAGCTCCCTCTTCATCACCCGCTTTTAAATCTGCACAGCCGCTCACGCGCAGATGCGATCATGCACACATCCCTCTGGAAGAAGCAGCCGAACGCTTTGAGCTCTCCAGCAGTTAGTTGAATGCACTTGGTCTCACCAGCCCTCGGCTATACGTTCGACTCTTCACATTCATTTGAAAGTTAAACCGCACAGCTCCTTTATCCAGATATCGTCATGACGATCAACCTCTTAGAGTCCCCGCCATCCATCCGCCTCTACCCCAGCCTTACGTAACCCACTGGCACACGGGCTTTCTCAGTGTGTCTGTTTGTATCATTTTGATTTTAGGTCCATCTGGTACGGTCTGTATCTTTTTTGTTCACAATGCAGTTACTGTTAAACGATAATAGTTTTTTAATAACAGCCATGTGGCTTCTCAGGGAGGCAGTACTAATTTAAGGGCAGGTGAGCCGAAGGGAGGAGGGTTGGAATATTCCTCCATGAACTCTGGGTTTCTTCCAGGCGTCAGATACCTATTCCTTCCCCAGGGGTGTTGATCCTGGAGTTAGGAAGAAAATAAAATGCCCTCAGTGTCCCTTTGAAAGTAGAGACTTGTCCTTGAAGTGCCAGAAAATACAATGTGTCTTTTGTCCTGAGTCCGGGTTGACATCCCCTTGGGTTGATGATAAGAACCCCAGTTGCATGAGAAAAGAACAGTGAGGGTGTCTTGATGTGACTCTCCTTCTCGTTTCTCCTGTCTCTAGTTGGCATTTCCATGACTCAAGATCTGAAACATGAACTTTAATTTCCCCTAACCCAGGAGAGAGGCACCTGCTGTGGAAAACTGGTGAGTGCTGGCAAGGGTGAGCTTTCAAGGGTCCTTTGGAGGGGTCCCACCAAGGGGTGTTTTGAAGGTGAGATTGGGGGATTAGAACTCCTAGAACTTTTATCAGCTCCTTCAAAATCATTCCCCCAAAGAGAGACTTTCTAATTGCTCCTTAGAGTGTGGTCCAGGCCCAGCAGAATCGGCTTCCTCTTGGGAATTTATTAGACCTGCAGAATCACAGAACTCATAGTGCCCCTGGACCAGAATTTGCATTTTAACAAGGTCCCAGAAATGTGTGCGCATGTTAGAATCAGAGGCATGTTCGCTCTGAGTGGTCGATCTGTCCAGTGGCTGCGCCGCAGCATCACCCTGGAGCCTTTCCAAAGGACCCAGGCCCCGGCCCCCTCTCGCAGCTCTCTGTAGTTCAGGAAGTGCTGATTTAGACAAGCAAGGGCTCAAGAGCCACAGTTATATCCCTCTTAGCCTCTTAGTAGACGTGTGAATTCAGGACTGCTGTATGCTGGCTTCTTGGTCGGTGAAATCGGGTCACAATTAGAGCTATCTCACAAGATTATTGTGAGGATTAAAAGAGATGGTGTTTATAAACTCTGAAGCACTGTCAGTCCTCTGTAAACAGTGTGTATTGTTATCCAAACAGGATAAGACCAGCCCCCTGGAGCTATTTTCCCACCAGAGTGCTGGTCTAAACTCCTTTCTTGTTAACGCTACAGAGCAAGTTTTAGGTGACTCACTGTGCTTGGAGATTTCTTTGAGCTCTTTCTAAGTCAGCACATTCTATTGCTCTTCCTTAGCAAGTTCAACAAATTCTCATTACCTAAGGATTGATGGGGTGGGGGAACACCGCTTACAGTAAATCTACTTAAAATAGGAACCAAATGTGATGCCAAATAATGGGAGAAGAAAGTTTAATTGGAATTTAATACTAAAGACATACACTAAAATTTAACCAAACTTAATCATCTAGGTGGGCTTCCCAAGTGGTGCAGTGGTAAAGAATCCACCTGCCCATGCAGGAGATGCAGGTTTGATCCCTGGATCAGGAAGATGCCCTGGAGGAAAAAACAACCCAGTCTAGTTTTCTTGCCAGAAAAAATCCCATGGACAGAGGAGCCTGGTGGGCTCCAGTCCACGGGGTCGCAGAGAGCCGGACACGACTGAGCGACTGAGCACATTCTCCAGTTGTCTAGGTAATAATCAGGCACAGATTTTCAGAACAAAGCAAAACCCAGCTGTCATTTTTGGTGGTGAGGGTCTGCTAAAACTGTTCTAGAATGATAGGTTAACGTGATTTTTGAAAAATCGGGGCTGGCCTTTTCTCCCTTCCTTTTTTTCTTTTACAATTCATACTTACTTTGTGGATAATTTGTTCGTCCTGGTCTTGTTAGATAGTTTCAACATCAGAGAGAGAGCGACTGAAGCAATATTAATGTAATAGGCAGGAGTCACTGTTACTCATATCTGGAAGGATGTTCAGTTAAGGAGAATATTATACTGTAATATTCAGCGGTCAGTCTCCCAGACTGTCCTCTCTTTTACTTCTCTGTGCAACCTTGCAGTTGTTAGTCCTTGGAGAGAAATTGTCAGATGGAAGGGCCCTTCGTGTTTGAATCTGATGGGTTGTTTTTTTTTTTTAAACACACATTTGCTAATTCTTTTAAAAATGACATTGCATTTCTCAGGAATTGCATCTTAACCCTCTTCAAAGGATTCATTTATGTTTTATAAGAACGTTAGCTCAGAAAATAACCTTGGAAACCCTGTGTTTCAATTTCCTTATTTTCCGAAAGGAGAAGCTGAGCCGTGGTGGGGGAGGGGGGGGGGGGAGGGGGGGCAGTGACTTCTGAGACCACCAGAATGACATAACCAGAAGCCAATGCTCTGTTTCACCCAGACTGACTGTTTGGGTGAACTCGCTCTCTGAAGTCCAGGACGACCGATGTTTATGTCTCCTATGTCACCAAAATGCCTAGTCCGAAAATGCACAAAACCTGACAAGAAATAACTTCCCCTTTTGTGTTGTTTCGTTTCCTTCTATAATTTTATGGATATAAAGAGTGGAAACCAGAGCTGGGAAATAAAATACAACTTTCAGTTGCCCCGTCATCTTCTCATGAAACTCAGGGAGGCTGGCAGGAAGAGTTGGGGTCACCAAGTCCAAGCACCTTTAAGGAGGGGCTGATGACTCAGAGAGCCAGAAGGAACCCACGGCTGGAGAAGGCGGTCCGTGAGCGGGGGCTGGCCTTCCAGCCTGGGTCTGGATTAAAGGTCCCTGCGGGACCCCGGAACTCCCCCGTGAGCTCTGCTGCTCTGCGTCTGACCCGGTCTCTCCACACCCGCCATCCAAAGGTGTGGACAGGAAAGCAAGGGAGAGAGAAGAGAGTGTCTTCAACTAAATAGGGGGATGAGTGGTCCATCCCGTCCCCAGTGGGATGTACGCATGTGGCCTGACAGATTTCTGCTGGAGCTGCAGGACCCACAAATATGCAGGGAGGTGACAGAGGCTGGAGATCAGAGAATGTCTTCAAACTCCACCTTGCAGGCAGCACTGGGTCTGAGTCACCAACAGAAGAAGGAGAGCATGAGCACCCCCCCCCACCGCCCACCTCATTTTAAATGCCCTCAAGAAAAGTGTTTTTCAAAATGTTTTTCCCTCAAAACTATTATCGCAGGGAACCCAAAGAAAGGAAAGCTTCAAAATGACTTTTCATAATGTTTACCAAAGTCCCCTTGGAATTACGAAGCTGCATGAGGATCCTAAGTCACTCTGGCTTTATTGGGAGACAAAAGGCTAAATATCCCTAGGAAGGAACAGATAAGAGCGTTAACATTTCTTGCATTGACTTGTCCACAGGATCTTGGCAACGCTCTCCTTCAGTAGCTCATCCCCGACAACAACAAAAGACAGTCGTGTTTCCTAGGCTTCATCCCTGACAAGGTAGACAAGGTGGCATCCTCCCCGGAAAGACCTGTTGAATTAGCGGCTACGGAGATGTGTGGGCTCAACAGGCTTGAAGGGGAAAAGATAAAGGAAGCAGGCATGCCCTCTGGAAGATAAAAGCAGGGGAAAGGAAGAAAGAACCAGAGTAAATGACAGTGAAAACCAGCCCAGAGCCAAGAGCTGGACAGGTTCTGGCAGAGAAAGAGATGAATTCGGAGGACTATTCAGTGTGTTAATGGCCAAAGTATTTGACTTTAGAAACAGCAAGAGTTATTTCTTTCTGAAGGAGCTGTTAACAGTTTCCCCTGTGAGACCAGCTGGTTTGGAGAATCCCAACATTGCTATAAAGAACTAAGGGCTTCCCAGCTGAGGGAGCTCAGAGCTCTTCCAAATGTATTCTGGGACCTGGGGCAGAAAGGGCTCCTTAAGGTGGGGACAGAGGTGCACAGTCAGTCGTGGACCATGATGGACAAGGACATGAAGCTGGAACGGCAGTTTCCTACCCAGGCAGTATGCCAAGAACAGAGAACAGAGGCTGCGCAGGGGAAAGGTTTTCTTCCAGTCCCATGTAAACATGAAAACGCCTGCTGTGGAGAGAGGCGAGTCCACAGAGGGAATCGGTGTTTTAGATAACCTATGCTTCCCGAAGCTTGCTAGTTTTGTATGTGGTAACAGGAAGGTGAGAACTTGGTTCTGGGGTATCTGAAAGGGTTTCTCTGCACCACTCATGGGGTGCATGAGTGAAAGGGTTCACTCATCCTAAGGGCACAGCTGGTGGGGCTCCATGGATGTAACTTTGGGAACAAAGCAAGTCTGACGAACCAGAACTCCGAGAAGCTTCTGAACACTCAGAAGCCCCAGGTGATGCCATGCTTCTCTTGGTCCCATCAGATGTGCGTGCTAGTCTCCCCAGTCGTGTCTGACTCTTTTCGACCCTATGGGCTGTAGCCTGCCAGGCTGCTCTGGCCATAGGATTCTCCAGTGAGAACGGAGGATGGGATCCGTTGTGTCCTTAGGATGAATGAAAGTTGCGGGGCTTGTTGGAATGCTATGTATGGGAAAATCCAGCCTGTAATAAAATTACAGTAATAAAAATTACTAACATTTTTATTCTGAGAGGCAGTACATGATTTTAATTCAGGTCAGAAGGCACAATCTTAGGAACAACGAAACTTTAAGAAAAAACGACAGCTTTTATTCTGAAATAATTGTAGATTTATATGCACAGCTGTAAGAAGGAAGACAGAGAAATTCCACGTACTCTTTTCTCAGTTGCCCCCATGGTACTATCTTGCAGAATTATAGTACAACATCACAAACAGGATCCTGACCTTGATACAATTCACCAATTTGTTTGGCTTTCCCCAGTTTTAGCCGAACTCATTTGTATGTGTTTTTCTTCCTGTACAACTTTATCACGTGTGTAGGTTCAAATGTCCACCACCAGTCAAGATGTAGGACCTTGGACATCACAGGGTATAGGATCCATACCGCAAAGATCTCTCCCTTGCCTGGTGATAGACACACCCCTTTCCTCCTTAACCCCTGCCCACTGCCCACCTGTCCTCCACTTATACAATTTCCATTTCTATAAATTTGTCATTTCAAAATTATTTTAGAAATGGAATCATATAGAATACAAAACTTTAGGGACTGAATTTTCCACACAGCATAATTCCCTTGAGATCCACCCAAGTCGCTGCCTGCATTGCGTTTCTCCCTTTTTATTTCTGAGTAATAGTCTACACTGTAGATACACTGCAATTGGTTTAACCATTCACTCTAAAATGATATAATTTTTCAGAATGAAATATGCTGAATTTTAAAAGTTGACTGTATTTCTGAAATTCCTCTTGTACAAAACTTAAATATAATAGAAAATGTTGTTTTTAAGGTCTCTGTGTGTGTTCTCAGAGTTTATGTTTGGAGGAGGTTTCTCTGAATCATGGCAAGGTAGTACTGCTCCTGATCAATAGCCTGAAGCTAATACCAAACATCTTATAAAAAAGAGATCGTGACAAGTGAGAATTGCGCAGCATTCACATGAGTTCTTAAAACGAAAAATTTTAACCTTTCCTTGTATTTTATAAAAACTCTTGATTTAAGGTGCTTATTTCCTGTCAGTAAATTAGGATATCCTAACCCCATTCTTTAGTCACCCTGTACAATGTGTCTAGCCAGACTTCCAAGAGGTTTTAAAAATTCTGCTGTTAAATAAGCTCCTTTAAAAAAAAAATGTAGACATTAAATACATGAATGCCTCTTTCATAAATGATGTAGAATTTTTCAGCTGATTTCAGATGGAATAAATGAAGTATCAAATAATTTCTTATTTTAATGGGAGTAACACCCTCTCTTTTCATTAAAAATAACTTTAAATTATCAATAGTCACTTCAATAACACCCTACGTCTAGTTTTTTGTTTCCATTAATTTGAAATAACACTGTTATGCATTTTTGGCAAATTGCAAACCTATTCTTGGCCCATAAGTACTAGATCTAAAAGAAAACCACCATGAATATAAAAAAATAATACAGATGTCAAATTTCCCTTAATATTTCTGGAAAGAATTTTTTTAAATTCAGATCATTTTATAGATATATAGCTATAAAAATATATATATTATATATATACACACACTGATCTATAAATATATATATAAAACACTTTGGTAACTTTATTATGCTTATGAAATTAATTTTAAAAAATTTTAAGCTTTCTAACTTGACTCCGAGAATCTTCATAATGTGAAGGACGTGATATACACCCAAGTTGTCTTCATGCATTCTAAAACCAAAATCACTAAGAACTCTAACATTTCTTTGTTAGTTAAGGGGGGAAAAAAAGGTTGATTTCTCTCTCTCTTCTTTTTAAATGTTCTTTTGATGAATTTGTGGAGGAGAAAGTGGTCTCCCCATCCTATTTCTCTGCCATCTTAGGGCCGCCCGTTCTCTCTTCTTTTTAAGCAGGTTTGGGGAGGTAAGTTTTAGAGGCTGCATCCACTCTTTCCCAGGAGTCAGTTAGCGCTTCCTGATGAGAAAAGAGGCAATGGCTAAAGCATATCTGAAGCAGCCTTTGGAAAGCACTGTTTTTTGTCACATGTCTGAGCTCTCAGGACGCAAGGTCCATCCTTCCATAGGAAAAAGTAAAATCAAGTCAAAACATAAACACACAGCAAACAAACACAGAAACAGCTGAGTGCTTCCCCCTCAGGTTTCCCCAAGGGCTTCTTGTGAATTTGCGGATCTAAGCAGCTCAGATTCTTTGAGAAAGTCTGATTAAATATTTGAAGATGGGCACTTCCTTGATCTAAATATAAAATATCTGTTCGTCTGCCACAGAGAACATAATTCTTCGGCTTTTGGAAAACACACCTGAGCCTTCCTGTGTCCCCTTGTGTGGAGCTGTGAGCAATCACACATGCCTGGGTGTCTCTCTGGTTTTAAAAAACATAAACTTAAAAAAAAAAAAAAGTTTAAAATGCGATGACTACATTAAATTCAGTGTTAAAGACAAATGTTTCAAATGTCTTTCTTTTTTAAGAAAAAGAAGTTTGTCTGTTCATAGATATAAAAAGATGTAGTCCAAACTGGGTTACCTCTAGGCGACGGATCTGCATGGAGGAACACTTTGATTTTTCTCATTTTCTGCTCGTTTATATCATTTGCATCTTTATAGAAAAATTAGTATCTTATGTTTTATAACACAATCTTTTTCTTCAGTTGTTTATTTTCAGTTTCTGTACCTACCTACTTCTGAGAAAACTTCAAGAAAAAACATCAAAGCATTAAAACCACAGGACACAGATAACCTGAAGGAAAGGGAAGGTAGAGATGTTCAGTGCTGATAACAGTCAACTAGGCAATGACTGGCTCACAGCTCCCTGGAGACTCCAGGAGAACAGGAAAAAAGAGTTCTTATCCATGCTGTGGGGCTACAGAATGGTGGTGGTTTTTTTTTTTTTTTTTTTTTGTTTAAGAGAGCTTACGAATTAATCCACTTCTGTAAAAAATTTTCCCAGCACCAAATTCAAGCCGGAATTGATCACATAGATCCTTGTGAAAGGGTGAATGGCCCAGAGCACAACACTGTCAAGTATCATTTTCTTAGAGAAATTCTGTTCAAATAGACCTCTCACCCTCTATAGAAACCTCTAATTGGTCATTGAATAAAGGTGTTTTTGAGGCTCTGTAGTCCTGATGGTAAGAACACAAACAAAAAATTACTACTCTATGCTTAAAAACTGCAAGTTGCTATTATTATTTGAAACCGGGCTGTTTTATACATTTTAAACCTAGAGGGAAATGCCAGTCTGCTTTCTGCCACATTTCTAACACAGCAGCCCCTCAACTCAATGTTCTAGGTATGGGTGGGCATGGCTGTGTTTTTTTTTTTCCATTAAAGTGTGGAGAAGAGAAAAAGATGGAAATGATAAAAATTAAAAGAGAGAGAGAGGAAAAAAAAAACTCCACAAACTCTCTTTAGGAAAAAAAAAAAGAGTAAAAAGCATAAAACACTCCAATCACTGTAATCTGAGTGTCTCTTTTATGTTGCTTTTTTATATCTATTTTTAAGTCATTATAACCGTGGAATAAATATGCAAATTTGTATTCCTTTTCTGAGCGTACATTTTATCAGGAGTATTTTCCACATTGCGGGACACTCCTTTTATGTATCAAAAATGTCTTTTTACATACTTTCTACATGTATTTAATAATTTTTGCCTTGAAACTGTAGAAAGATGGGATGTTTTGATGGCTCTTAATATACACTGATAGATATTTTGACAGATTATTTTCAAGAAGGATAATTTTCAAGATTAAGTATACTGACTTCATTTTTTCAATTAATTTGTTTATTTTAATTGGAAGCTAATTACTTTATAATATTGTGGTGGTTTATGGTTGTTTTGGAAAGTGCCTCACTCCAATTTGGTTTAAACTGAAATTCTTTTGTTATTGAGAGTTGAACAAAAATACATTTTTGAGAAAAAATTTCTATATTTTCAACTAGACATTTTTGTTTTCCTACTCAGAAAACACAGAAATAGAAAGTGTTGTCTGTTTTATCTATTGGAGGTTTCGGTGTTGCTGTCATTGATTTGCCTAAGCTCATTACATAATAAAGATGTTGACACAAACTTGGTCACATGCCGAAAATGTTCCCTCTCTTTTTTTCATTTGTTTTAAAACATGCCCAAGTTTGTATCTCAAAGCAGCTTCCCCCATCATAAAACACTCTATACCTCCCAGTTGCAGAATGATCAGAAAATGCAAGCCGGTTTTTATGTTAGCCTGAACAAAATGTAATTGGGAAGATGCGCTTGCTGCCAGTTCTCCCAGACACACAAAAATCAGATGCCACATACCAATCTATGTCAGCCCTGACAGCCTCTCGGATTTCCTAGAGAGACACAGTGTAAGAAGTGGTTCAGAAGACTGACTGTGGGGCGATTCAGTCTTCCTTTCTGTAAAATGGATAAAGTTACATTGTAGTCTCAGGAGGAAATAAATGGGAAAACAATTTGAAAATGTTAAAAGATGTCACATGTAATACAATGATAGCAATAATGATAGTAACAAAAAACCAAATGCAGCAATTAAGTGGCTAAGACGCAAAAGAGAATCACTTTATCTCCACCACCTCTTCCCAGCTGGTATGCATACTTACGGAAATGGAGGCCACAGGATCTGAAAGTTGAAGGGGGTCACAGACTTCTATCTAGCCCAACGCCATCATTATGATTTCATTTCAGTTACAGCCAGGACAACTGATACACATGCAGATGAATTTGACTTAGCGTCGGAATGTTCTTTTTTTCAGATAAAAATATTAGTTTTAGGAATGAAGTAAAAGAGAAAAGTGAAGATCATACATAGTTCCATCACTGAGAAATAACGTCTATGAATTTTATCTTTATTTCCCTTCTTTAGAACATGTATTGAAATTTATGTCTTAAGCATGCGAGGTTAAGGTTGGTTTTGCAGTGAGGAAATGATAAAGCCTTACATTTTGTGAATTTGCTGGAAGATTTTTCATACTCTAGTAACTTTCCAAAGTTGTGTAAGGCGGTTGCTCAGAAACGTTCTCGAAAAACTTGGGGTGTCCTTTGGTGGCATTTAAGTCCTTTTAAAAACAAAGCGAAATGAAACAAAACCCAGGAGAGTTAAGGCAAAAAGAAATTCTCTGAGAAGCAGAAAAGTAGAAGCCACCACACGCCAGAATAAGCTTTCTCTCTGCACACTCAGGGGACTGTCACTGTGTGGGACGCGCAGCTGGGGCGGACAGGACCGGCCAGGAAGGGACAGCTCCGCGGCGGCGCGCCCGGCTCGGCTCTCGGCGCAGGACTCGCGGACCTCCTCGCCGGGCACGCTGCGCTGCCCACTTCATCCCTAAGAATACGTTCACTTCTGGTTTCTTAGGCAAGTTACAGTCTCTTGGATCCCTTCACAAGTTTCTCCCATGGACATTTATGGTCAGCCATCGGGTTTTAGGGAACAGCTGGGGCTGCAGGGACCCAAGGCTTGTCTCCTGCCTTCCAGGAAGCCCCACGTGCTCCGGGGAGCCAGCCTCTGAAACCAGTGGCTGTCCGCCGGGTGAATGCTGTCCTTCTGTGCCACCATCGCCCCCTTTTCCCCAGTAAAGTCAGAGTCTGCTCAGTCTGAAAGTTGCCTTTTAATAAAGTTTCATCCGAGAAAAATAAATCATGGAAATTTTTATAAAGCCACGTGGTAAAGAAAAACAGTATCATTAGAGTCATTGATATATCATACATTACTTACAATTCTTATATTAGTTTTTTCCCCTACTTCATAACTGTTTAAGGATCTCATCATTTTAGTCTCTTATCAATATTGAATATGTAAGTCAATCTTTGATTTGAAGTAAAATAACAGGTAACATATTTCTGAGCTCTTGCTATGCATTAGAAGCACTGCCTGTACTATCTCATTTAATTAAAATGTGATCTAAATTTTCTTTTTTCTAAATAGTTTAAAGAGCAAAATAATACTGTCTGGTGATGTTGCAAGTTCATAAAGTATGTAGGTAGTATGAACTTTGAATTGAACTCTGTTCCTATAGTTTGACAGCTCCTCACTGGTGGAGAAAAGAAATCTCTACAGAAGAAGAAAAAAAAAAAAAACTTTTGTTTCATTGAAGCCAAAGAAAAGAAAAAAACTTAAATAACAGAGGTCTTGTTTAGTTACATGGGAAAATGCAGGATTTTTTCCATGTAATTGTTTTAGATTTGGTTATTTTTTTAAATAGCACAATAATTACATATCTGCGAAAAAAAAATCATTCTCCCCCTTTCAGGCAATGCCACTTATTTGCCATTTCAGTGGCATTTAGTTGAAGTTGGGAGGGAAAGTTTATTGTGTCAGAGAATAACCATAGTTAGCTCTGGGAGTCTGTAGTTCTTAATGACACACTAGATAGCATGCAGTAATAAATGCTTTTTAAGAAAATGGAGCCAAGAGCATGGAAACTAGCTATTAATTTGGTATGGCATGGTTTAGCTAATGTGACTTGTTATTCCATTAATATTGTGTCATTAGCTACCAGGCAAAATATAAGAATTATGATATGCTGTCTTGCAAATTACTTCTGAAGAAGAGAGAGGAAATGAGAAAGAATTCTCTCTAGTCTTTTACTGCTCATGAAAGCTCTTAAGAATACATATGTATATATAATGAACAAAAAGGGAAGTACATTTTATACTTTAAAGAGAATGAAAAAATAATAAGCAATTCAGTTTTTTTAAATGGTGAAAACTAATTTTTCCAATGAAGGTTAAGGATTTTTCAATGCACCTCTCCACGACTATAGGCTATTTTAACTCTTTTCAAACACCTAAATTTAGAAAAATTCCATATAGGCTTGATTTGTCTCTGTTACATAGACTTCGTTGCTATGACAGCAACATGATACAATTATTTATTGCCATGACAATCTGCTGTAGGTTTTAAAAATACGTTATCTATTTTTATTAGTGTTGTCAATTGTGCCGGGAAGGGAGACCACCACTTCACATAACCGAGACAGCCTGTAAAGCAGGGAACAAGTGGAAATCATTTCGCTGGAGAGGCAGAGCCCCAAACAAGCCAAATTCCTTGGAATCCTCAGTGACACGCACATCCTCCACTAACAACAGCATCCTGGCCAGCTGTCTGGCTGCAGCGAGCACTCTGGCAGGGGGATGAGGGCTCCGTTTATGCTTTCCATGTGGCTTCCTCTCCGCCACATTGGGTCAGCATCACACAGGGTTGGAAGCACAGAGATCGCATAAGAAATCTGCATATAGTATTCTCTCAGGAGAGAGAGAGCTGTGTGAGCTTGGTAACCGGGCTGATGCAGGTTTTCCTGTCCTGAGAAGGTGGCTGGGGTTGTTTGTAGGCGGACAGAAGGGGCTGTTACCCAACACTCTCTGTGCCAAAATGGTGCTCAGTGGTGTCCAGCTCTTAGCCCACTTCCTTCTTTCCTCTTCTCTCTCTTGGGCTCCCCAACCTGCCAGTTCTGTAGAAAAATCAAATAAATAATACTTCTTTTGGTGGTCAATGAGTGTTTCATCCAAGAAAGGAGTGTGGCATTACTTGCATTTGATTACATAATTGGACCATCAGCAACCAACTAGCTACTTAAGGCATCCTGGAAAATTAGATTTGGTTGCTACTTCTGAAATATCAAGTTTCCTTCTAAATTGATAACAAAAAGCCAATCACCCCCATTTAGTTGCAATGTTGGTTAAATACTTCATATGTGTTGTAGAAAGGAGTACATCAAGGCTTTATATTGTCACCCTGCTTATTTAACTTATATGCAGAGTATATCATGCGAAATGCTGGGCTGGATGAAGCACAAGCTGGAATCAAGACTGCTGGGAGAAATATCAATAACTTCAGATGTGCAGATGACACCACCCTTATGGCAGAAAGCAGAGAAGAACTAAGGAGCCTCTTGATGAAGGTGAAAGAGGAGAGTGAAAAAGTTAGCTTAAAACTCAACATTCAGAAAACTAAGATCATAGCATTTGGTCCCATCACTTCATGGCAAATAGATGGGGAAACAGTGGAAACAGTGACAGACTTCATTTTTGGGGGCTGCAAAATCACTTGGGTCTGCAGCCATGAAATTAAAAGACGCTTGCCCTTTGGAAGAAAAGCTATGGCCAACCTAAGTTTCCCTGGTGGTTCAGACAGTAAAGAATCCGCTTGCAATGCAGGAGACCTGGGTTCGATCCCAGGGTTGGGAAGATCCTCTGGAGAAGGGTATGACAACCCACTTCAGTATTCTTGCCTGGAGAATCCCCGTGGACAGGGGGGCCTGGTGGTCTACAGTCTATGAGGTTGCAAAGAGTCAGACATGACTGAGCAACTAAGCACAGCAACCTAGACAGCATATTGAAAAGCAGAGACATTACTTTGCCGACAAAGGTCCATCTAGTCAAAGCTATGATTTTTCCAGTGGTCATATATGGGTGTGAGAGTTGGACCATAAAGAAACCTGAGCGCCGAAGAACTGATGCTTTTGAACTGTGGTGCTGGAGAAGACTCTTGAGCATCTGTTGGACTGCAAGGAGATCCAACCAGTCAATCCTAAAGGAAATCAGTCCTGAATATTCAGTGGAAAGACTGATGCTGAAGCTGAAACTCCAGTACTTTGGCCCCCTGATGGGAAGAACTGACTCACTGGAAAAAACCTTGATGCTGGCAAAGACTGAAGGCAGGAGGAGAAGGGGACAACAGAGGATAAGATGGTTGAATGGCGTCACCAACTCAGTAGACATGAATTTGAGTAAACTCCTGGAGTTGGTGATGGACATGGAAGCCTGGTGTGCTGAAGTCCATGGGGTTGCAAAGAGTCGAACATGACTGAGCAACTGAACTGAACCGAACTGATGTGTTGCGTGTGACACAAAGTCTTTTAGCACTCTGTGGGCATTTGTTGCCACGACCATCCATGTGAGAGAGCCTCCTACAATTTCCATTTCATACATGAGAACAGTGCGTCTGCCCTGCTGGGGAGACTGTCTGGAGTCACCTGTCTAGTACGAGGTGGGTTCTGCCCGAGGCCCTGTGCTCTTAAGGAGATAGTCACAAGGAGGAAATGTTCCTGACACAAATAATGGTTATGAGCGGGAGCTATGCCCTTGGAAGTCCTTTTAGGATGTATCCTGAGACAGGCTCTGGCCAGATGGAGGTGAAGGCTGGGTCCTACTCCTTGGATACCCCCCCCCAATACTGAAATGTTAGGGGTGAGGTTATAATGTGTCAGCTACAAATTGCTATTGAACAGTGTATTTGTGTGTGTATGTTTGTGTGTGTGCTGAGACTAGTATGCTATTCATACAGTATAATAAATAATCTATCACCAATCAGCTTGTACTATTGTCCTTGAAGTTTGTCTTTCGCTGCTGTTTATAAAAAACCCCATGGACTGTAGCCTGCCAGGCTCCTCTGTCCATGGCATTCTCCAGGCAAGTATACAGGAGTGGGTTGTCATTCGCTTCTCCAGAGGAGAAGAGGATGTTCCTAACCCAGGCATTGAACCCAGGTCTCCAGCATTATAGTTATCATCTGAGCCACCAGGGAAGCCCCAGCCTTATTCATACAAATCAATAGAGAAAAGACAACTTTTTGCCTTAGTAGAGATGCAGAGGTGATCTCCTTTCCCCAAAACGCCACACACACGCGCACACACACACACACACACACAGAGAAATTATCAATGTGAACATATATTTAAAAAATTCAAACTACTAGTAATCAAACAGGCAAATTAAAATAAAGGAGTAAAATTTTTTTGTCTCTAGTGTGCCGCTTTAGTGATAATACCAAACATTGGTGAGGATGTCAGGGGTTTGAATTATCTGAAGCCTGCTAGAAAACATTTTAAAACTATTTATTAAAAGCTTTTAAAAACATAAATACCTTCTGTGCCAGAAATTCCACTTTTAGGATGTATCCTGAGTATATGAAAAGATTTTTCAAAGTTATATACGAATGCCAGCAAAAACTCAATTCAGTTATGGCACAGTTGTTATTGTCTATCATGCAGTTATTCAAAATTATGTTGAGAGTATATTTAATGCTGTTAAATACCATTCTTGACGCACATGGGAAAAACAGGTTACAAATCAGATTGATGACCATCACGAACACCATAATCATCACATATGCTTAGGGAAGAGACTGAAAGGACGACCACACAAATACTCACAGCACATTTCTGGGAGGTGGTGTCATAGAAATTTTTATTTTCAGACTTGTACTTTTCTGCTTTTTCTAAATTTCCCTCACTGGTGTAACTCACCTTCGTGGATGCCGGTCTGACTGTGACTAACTGGGAGGCTCATTGCAGAGATCAGTGGTAAACAGGAAGAGTCATCAGCTCAACTTTACTTGTCTCATGTCAGGTAAAAACACAATACCTGTGAAACAGTTCTATTTCTGTAATAGTATTTAATGAGGGAGATGAGAAACTTAGGTGTGTTTGGATGTCTGTCAATGACTCCTGGTTGAATTTTACGACAAACGATGGGTAAGCAAACTCAGAGCTGAACAGAAGTGTCAGGTCAAATTTGTGTTATTGTACTTATTTTTAATTTGAAAAGGAACACTTTTAAAGCCCTTCCTGGTTGACATTAGATAAGGAGGTTAATAGGGGCTTATTTGTTTTCAGGCATTCATGCATACATCGTACCTCTACGATTCTTTACACAGGGGCAAGACTGAAATTTATATTCCATTGTTAGCATTTTCAACAAAGGATGTTTTTTCATCCAGAAAATAATTCTATATTCTAGTTCACAATTTTGTAATAGACATCAAAAGATGGAACAGTATTGGAAGAAATCAAGACTTCTCTTCATGTAAAATTACTAAAGAATGGACTAGCAGTGTGTTCTATGAACTGAAATAAGAAGATTATTGTTTCTGGGAAATTATTCCTAAGAATGCTCAATTTTAACTTGAAAAAAGTGAGCAATAGTACAGACAAAATTACCATATTCTTGTTCTAGAAAAGAAAAAATTAATTTAGAGAAAAATATGATTTTCATTAAAATGCTATAAGGAATAAATATACAGAATTATGGTTTTTTTACAAGATTTTCCTGTCAATACTTTGAGTTGGTGTAAGTTATGTATTTCAAAGGGCTTCCCTGGTGGCTTAGTTGGCAAAGAATCTGCCTGCAACGCAGGAGACCCTGGTCCCATCCCTGGATTGGGAAGATTCCCTGGAGAAGGGAATGGCAACCCACTCCAGTATTCTTGCCTGGAGAACCCCATGGACAGAGGAGCCTGGCGGGCATCGCAGCTCTGGTAAAACATGGTGGTGGTGATGATGATAATGCCTATCATATGCAAAAAAATTTGCAATTTTGAAAGCACTTTCAAGCACAACATCTCTCGCTTCCCCCGTGTATTCTCAGAACCACCAGAGAAAGCGTTCCTCTTCCCATTTTAGTGGGTGGTCCCATCATTAACACACCGCAGGAACCAGCCCAGGCCCCTGACAGCCCTTCAGATTCCCGAATAAAGTCCTCTGATATAGCTAATTTTCATACATTAAGATAGTATTTCAAGAACATTTAGAGCCGAAGTTATAAGAGCACAGAGTTAGTATAGAAGGGGGAAAGTACTTATTTTAGGAGAAGACCCAAAGAAGTATTGTTTCTTTTAAAGTAGCAAAATAGGGAAGTTTCTGCAGTGTAACACATTAAGATAAGAAAACAATTTTTGTAATGAACCGCAATTTGAGAAATGGGAACAGCTGATACCCAGAAACATGTCAAGACAATATTTTATCAGCTTCACAATTTAGACCACTCACTGAAACTGGGAAAATGGTATACAAACCATCAGAGATGCTGACCAATGGATCAACACATTACTTGATATTGATAAAGAAAGAAGACAGACTTACATATTCATTCATTAGGTGAGTCTACAAATATTTATTGAGGATTTATTATGTGCCAAGTGCCGTGCTTGAGCACAGGGAAATAGGGACTATAGTTGGGAAAGAAAGAAAATTAAAGAAAGTGACGTTGCTCAGTCGTGTCCAACTCTTTGCAACCCCATGGACTGTAACCTACCAGAATTCTCCGTCCATGGGACTTTCCAGGCAAGAGTACTAGAGTGGGTTGCCATTTCCTTCTCCAGGGGATCTTCCTGACCTGGGATTCAAACCTGGTCTCCCGCATTGTAGGCAAACACTTTACTCTCTGAGGCACCAGGGAAGTCAAATAATTGGGAACAATACCAGAAATGAGTGTTCCCTGTCCTTATAGAACTTAAGCTCAAGGCCTGGGGGACGGTAGATATCAATCAGCTTTTCACCACGGGGAATGTAAAACAGCAAAACCATAGCAAGAACTGTCAAGCAAAGGTGGGAAGTGTCTTTAGAGCAAGGCCTTCCCTGGTAGCTCAGATGGTAAAGAACTGGCCTGCAAGGTGGGAGACTGACGTTTGACCCTTGGGTCAGGAAGATCCCCTGGAGGAGAGGTCGTCTACTCACTCCAGTATTCTTGTCTGGAAAATTCCACAGACAGAGGAGCCTGGTGGGCTACAGTCCATGGGGTCACAAAGAGTCGGACACAATTGAGCAATAACAGTCTCCCTTCAGAGCATTAGGTGAATATGCCCATCTGGTTGGGGGGTTCAGGAGGGATCCAGATGGTGTAGGCCTGATGCTGTAGGAGGAAGGGTTATCTTTATGGAAAACAATACAAAATTAAGCCTAACAGAGAATATTAGTTTTGAATGAGAAAAGAAATGGTGACAAATTATGAGTTTTTTTTAAAGCTGCAAATACCATAAGATCTCCCCTCCCCCCAAAACCCACAGTACTTTTTATTAGCTTCCTGACATAGCCCTGTAACATCTCTTTTGTTTGCCTGCTTTTTAATCACAGTTTCATATGGTAACAATTTTTTATATGGACTAGACAAAGTTCTGTGGCCATTACTCTAGCTGTTGGTTGATGAAAATGTCTTGTTTTATTCTTGCTCACTCATTGTGAAATGTTGCCTTCAGCTTTGCAACTCATTTTTGGTAGTGTCATGTGCCAGGTAAAGATTGAGGAAGATCTGGGGAAAGCTCCATAAGCTCCTTCAAGCTTTATGTATGATTTGTAAGATTTGGGAGAATTTTCCACAGATTGCCTTCTAGAGCATTTTAGGCCTTGCTCCTCTCGCACTCTGCACAGAATTTTTTTTAACCTTTTATTTTTTTCAGTTTTTATTTTGTATTGGGGTATAGCTGGTTAACAATGTTGTGGTTGTTTTGGGTGCACAGCAAAGGGACTCAGCCACACATATACATGCATCCATTCTGCCCCAAAACGCTCCTTCTATCCAGGCTGGCACATAATATTAAGCAGAGTTCCATGTGCTCTAAAATACTGCCATTTTGAATATAGCAGTGTGTAAATGACCTTCCCAAAGTCTTGAACTATCCCTTCCCCCTGGCAACCACAAGTTGGTTTTCTAAATCTGTGCCCACAGGCTTTTGCTGCCAGGCGCCGCAGGACCCGCTTATACCATCCATGACCCCTGGCTCTGCTCCTCCAGGTCTCTGCCTGCCAGGCAGATCGGCTGAGTGGGAGGTGGGCACATTCCTGGAAGCCCTTCCTCCACCGGAACACCAGCGAAATGACTGACAACCAAAGATCCATGTATGTCCCGTTAAATCCAAACTAAACGTCTTTCCCCATCGGGGTCCCCATGTCCCTTTCAGCAGGAGGGAAAGTGAGGGAGACAGAGGTGGAGTGGAGAGAGACAGGGGTCTGAGCCACGTGTGGCTTAGGTGAGGTGAAGTCGCTCAGTCCTGTCCGACTCTTTGCGACCCCGTGGACTGTAACCTACTAGGCTTCTCCATCCATGGGATTCTCCAGGCAAAAATACTGGAGTGGATTGCCATTTCCTTCTCCAGGGGATCTTCCCGACCCAAGGATCGAACCCGGGTCTCCCGTATTGGAGGCAGACGCTTTAACCTCTGAGCCACCAGGAAAGCCCATTAGCTCTCGGTGTATAAATTTTACAGAAATGTATGATCACAGGACCACCCTGTAGGGCCCTCCTTTCCTCAGGGTCTCAGAAGGGGCTCCTGCAAGGGACAGCTCCTGAAACTAAGGCTTGTGGGTGCATCCTTTAAATTCTGTGAGCAAAATGATTTGGGGGCTGAGGTCTGCAGGTCTGAGTCATTAGAATGACTCCTGTTGTCTGGGTTAGGGTGGACCCAGGGCCATGCATAGGACGGGTCCTGGTGTCCCTCAAACCTGCTCAGCCACATCCTTCCCAGAGACCCTTCAGGGCTTCAAACTGGAGTAACTCAGGTGGTAAAGCGTCTGCCTGCAGTGCAGGAGACCCAGGTTCGATCCCTAGGTCGGGAAGATCCCCTGGAGAAGGAAATGGCAATCCACTCCAGTACTCTTGCCTGGAGCATCCTATGGATGGAGGAACCTGGTAGCTTACAGTACATGGGGTCGCAAAGAGTCGGACACGACTGAACGATTTCACTTTTCACTTTGAGTAGCTCCAGGAGATCTGTTCGATACAGCCTGTCTCTGCAGAACATTAGGCTTAAGCAAGTGTTTGTAACCACCCGCTTTCTCCTTCTCTTCCTTCCTCCCTTGCTCCTTAATATCAACCAATATTAAATTTCCCAACTACCTCCTTTTATTCCCAATGGGCTTGTTTGAATCAAAAATCAGTGTCCATACATCTTATCAGGTGCATAGATCTCCTAGACTCTTATCTGTAAGTCCTTCTGTGTGTTTTTTTTTTAATCTTTTTTTTTTCAATTTTTATTTTTACTTTATTTTACTTTACAATACTGTATTGGTTTTGCCATACATTGACACGAATTGCTACATCTTTGTTGAAGAAACTAGGATTTGTCTATAGAGTTTCTCACATTCCAGATTTTGTCAATTGCATCCAGGTTGTTTTAGCACATTCTCCTGACCCCTGTCTTTTCTGTAAACCAGTGGTTAGATCTAAATCCTTAGATTTGGGCTCAACATTTTGGCAAGAAAACTGAAGAGGTGATACTGTGTACTTCCAGCATCGTCACTGCAAGGGGCTCCTTATGTCCCGTTACCTCTTTCTGATACTAGGACGGATCAGTGTGGCCAGGTGCTGCCATTCGAATTCATGATTACAAAAGTCCCCGTCAGCCTTTCCCCTAGTGGATATGGTAGCCATTCATTGCCTAGATCCATTGTTTCACTGGGCATACAAAGAAGTGATGGTTTCACCATACCTTCTGTGTTTATTAGGTAGAATATACCTGTGAAAAGTCAGCATTACAGACTACTTAGTGTTTTTGAAAAAAATTTTATAAAAGAAAGAAAAAGTTAAAAGAAAGACAGTATAAATGCATGATCCTTTGTCATCATTTACCATGCTTTAGAGAGCTTCCCAGGTGGTGCTAGTGGTAAAGAAGCCATCTGCCAATGCAAGAGACGTAAAGAGACACGGGTTCGGGGAGATCTTGAACAGGACATGGCAACCCACTCCAGCATTCTTGCCTGGAGAGTCCCGCGGACAGAGGAGCCTGGCAGGCTGTAGCCCAGGGTGGCAAAGAGTCACATATGACTGGAGTGGCTTAGCACGCACCCATGCCCTGTTTAGAGTCATGAGTTGGTGTCCAACAAAACCCAGTGGTAATTAAGTATGTCTTAAAATATGGACTCATTGGTTTTGAGCTTATTTGGCTTGTAGCCTTTCATTGGAGATTAATTCTTCTAAGTGCTCAAAATTTCCCCCCTTTGGCCACTGAGAGCCTCTTCAGGATGGATGGACTTGATAGCTTCTCTGCTCCCGGGTCCAAGTATGGCACTTCTTGTGCTGTTCCTGCCCCAGGCCTGGGACTGGTCAGTTCTCCAAAGATTTCTGTTTCCTTTTAGTTGGCAATGGTATTTAAAGACCAAAATACGTGAGTCCTGCGTGACACTGATTTTTTTTTTTAAGCATTCAAGCTCTTTTGTTTTTTGTATTCCAGATTGTAGATGTTTGATCATATTCAGCTTAGTTTTTTTGTTATTGTTTGTTGTGGTTATTTTTTTAGCAAAAATGTCTTAAGCATTTGCTTCTCTTCACACTGAGTGCAGAGACTCTCAGATTGTTTCACTCTTAAGTGAGTTAACCTTGAGTGTTCATTTAAGATCGTCACCTCCAGAACTCTCATTACAAAAATATCTTTTCTCCTTTGATATAAGGAAGTAACCTGCAGAATGATGCTTTGACGTCATACCAATATCCAGTTCCCTAAAATTTTTCCTGGTGGTTTTACCCGCCATTGAAGACCTTCCTCGAATCAACGGATACACCAGTGTACGCACAATGGCGATTTAAAATTCACACCTCTGTATTTCTTAGCTGATATTTTTGTTTAATGATGACCTTCCTGTGTTTCATATTAATTGACATCTATCATTCACTACTATGTGTTCACTCAATATGTTGCAATCATTATTATTTTGATTTTTATACAATAAACACTAATATTTAGAAGCAAAGTAGTCTTGAATTTGGTCAGCAGGAACTCAAGCTTCTTTTGTGTCCTTTTGACATTATTGCATTAGTCTCTGAGTGTTGTAACAGACCTAGAATCAGCCATTTCTCTCAGGAACCCAGGTTCCTTTTGGTGAGAAATGTTCGCGGTTTGGGTGCTAAGTGTGCTCTCCCTACTGGCTTGTCATTGCTTCCAGGCCTTTTCAGTAGACAGAGTTAGAAACACATTTCGTACTTTAACTAACAGAACTAAGGATACTTTATTTTCTCCTTTTCCAGTTTTCTCTGCTGTCTAAAATTCTAAACGAAATATATATTTCTACAGTGGTAAAATACATACAACGTGAAACTTCCATTTTATCGTCTCGTGTTTAAGCGTGCAGTTCTGGGGCACTGATTTCATTCTTGCTTTTGTGCGGCTCTCACCACCCATACAGTCAGAATTAAGTGTTTTAAGGTCTCTTTAGGCAATGTTTGTCTTCAGATGGTCGTGCCACCGCACAATGTACAGTTATACAAGTCATTTCCACTTGCTTTCAATGTTGTGTGGCTGATTTTCACCGTCTTGATATTTGTTTTGAATTATGTAAAATAAACACATGATCCAAAATCACAGCTATATGCCAAGGCACATTCATTGCCATGCTTCAGCTCTCTTGACTTCCTTCTTCTACAGGAAAGCCTCCTAATTGTTTTCACTGGATCCTTCTATTGTTTCTTCTTGAAACTGAATGCGATGTGTATACATATAAATATATCCTCTGTTTAGGGGGAATGCCTTCATGATGCAAAATGTAACATTCTTTAAGCACTATTACCCACCTTGTTTTTTTCACTTAATAAATCTTAATGATTACCCTATATGTCTACATAGTGGTCTCCCTCATTCCTCTTTACTACTGCATAGTAACTGGAATGAGGGAGACCACTATCTAGACATATAGGGCAATGGCACCCCACTCCAGTACTCTTGCCTGGAAAATCCCATGGATGGAGGAGCCTGGAAGGCTGCAGTCCATGGGGTCGCTGAGGTCGGACACGACTGAGCAACTTCACTTTCACTTTTCACTTTCTTGCATTGGAGAAGGAAATGGCAACCCACTCCAGTGTTCTTGCCTGGAGAATCCCAGGGACGGGGGAGCCTGATGGGCTGCTGTCTATGGGGTCGCACAGAGTCGGACACGACTGAAGTGACTTAGCAGCAGCAGCAGCAGTAACTGCAATCCATCATGCACCATAACTTGTTCACCTGTTTCCCATCGATAGACATTTGTGCCATATTTATGGAGCTATTTTAAGTTCTGCTCTGAATCCAACAGAACAACCTGGTAGAGATGGACAAAATGACAGCGGTAGGGGCCAGGTGGGCAGAGGTTACCGGAGAATATGCATTGCCTACTTACTGGGATCTTCAGTGGAGGCTCCCAAAATAGGGAATCTTCAAAGAGCCCTGGAAAGTGCCCATGAAAAAGTTAGCACAAAACATCCAGCCAAGAAAGACCTCCTTGCCCCGTTACTTCTCTCCACCTTCTTTTAAAAAACCATGTGTTTCTTTTCCGCCGTGCTGGGGCTTCGCTGCTGCCCTGGCTTTCTCTACTGGGGGGAGCGGGGGCTACTCTAGCTGCGGTGCGTGGGCCTCTCACTGCGGGGGCCTCTCTGTTGCAGAGCACAGACTCCTGGGCTTGCGGGCTTCAGGAGCTCGTGGGGTCAGTTGTTGCAGCTCCCACAAGCTCAGTTGCTCTGCGGCAAGCGGCATACTCCCAGGTCAGGGATCGAACCCATGTCTCCTACACAGGCAGGTGGATTTTATCCATGAGGCCACCAGGGAAGTCCTCTCTCCACCTTATTCAGCCAATGTGGGAGTAAGATGGGAAGCGACAGCAGAGACAGAGCCGAGTTGGACCATGTCTTTTACAACGTGTTTTAAAATTGGTATTATAAAACCAGCTCTATGCAAAAACTATTTTTGAAGTACAATTATTACTCTAAAACAAAATTATATATGCACATTAAAAAATATGGAAGCTCCTTTCTGTTGATTATCCGGAATTTTAGGAAATAAGCAGAATAGCTGCTGTTCTTGCATAGTCGCATACTTTCATCAGTTTCTCAAGTTTGTCCTAACAGCATATTTTATTCAATATGGTCTTTTTTCCCTCAAAAAACTTACTGAAACCACTCTCAAAGATGCATTTTATTATGCATTTATTATAACAATAAATTTGAAATTGGTGGCATCTTCAATTGGGCTTTCTCTATAGATTATAAAAATTTTATTGATAAAATACTCTTTACAGGCTTCAAGATAACAATAGAGCACATTGTATTAAGTGGAGTATTCTGTTTTTTTTGGAGAAGGCAATGGCACCCCACTCCAGTACTCTCACCTGGAAAATCCCATGGACAGAGGAGCCTGGTAGGCCACAGTCCATGGGGTTGCGAAGAGTCGGACACGACTGAGCGACTTCACTTTCACTTTTCACTTTCATGCATTGGAGAAGGAGATGGCAACCCACTCCAGTGTTCTTGCCTGAAGAATCCCAGGGACGGGGGAGCCTGGTGGGCTGCCGTCTATGGGGTCGCACAGAGTCAGACACAACTGAAGTGACTTAGCATTCTATTTTTAAAAAATTTGAAATGCGCACGTATTTTAGTCAAAGTATTTTCACAGGTATTATAATTTTGCGTTCATTCAGAAAATCTTCCTTTGACAGACATTTGTACAAGTCAAAAATAATCAAATAAATTATCTCCATTTATGATTCTCTTTTACTGTTTCACCAAGTGCTGCAAAATTTTAGGTCTTTTCAATTATATTCCATTCTGTTAAAAACATTATACTGCTGCTGCTAAGTCGCTTCAGTCGTGTCCAGCTCTGTGCGACCCCATAGACGGCAGCCCACCAGGCTCCCCCGTTCCTGGGATTCTCCAGGCAAGAATACTGGAGTGGGTTGCCATTTCCTTCTCCAATGCATGGAAGTGAAAAGTGAAAGTGAAGACGCTCAGTCCTATCTGACTCTTAGCGACCCCGTGGACTGCAGCCTACCAGGCTCCTCCATCCATGGGATTTTCCAGGCAAGAGTACTGGAGTGGGTTGTCATTGCCTTCTAAAAACTACAAAATAGGAGCCCTTCCCCCAAATCATATAAACCATTTAATTTAATGTGTTCAGTTCCTCCTCACTTTTAAAATATTGAAATAAAATTCATCACTTTAAAGTGTACAATTCAGCGGCATTTCCTACCTTCACAATATTGTACAACCACCACCTCTATCTAGCTCTAAAACATTTCCATCACTTCAGACAGGGACCTCTCCATTAAGCAGTCATTCCCCATACCCCTTCTCCTCCATCCCTGACAGCCATTTACCTACATTCTGTCTCTATGGATTTACCCGTGCTGGATATTTCATATGAATGGAGTCAGACAGTGTTTGACCATTGTTTCCAGCTTCTCTTACTTAGCATAATGTCATCAAGGTTCATCCACCTCCCAGCATGTATCAGGATTTCATTCCCTTCTCATGGCTGAATAATATTCTCTGGTATGGATATCCTGCCTATTGTTTATCCATTCAACTGTTGACGGACATTTGGGCTATTTATACCTTTTAGCTATTGTAAATAGTGCTGCTAGGGACGTTTCTGTACAAGTGTTTGTTTGAACACCTGTTTTCAGTTTTTTTGTGGTTTACCTAGGGGTGGAATTTCTGGGTCATCTGGAAATTCTATATTTAATTTTTTAAGGAACTGCCAGACTGTTTTCCACTGCAGCTGCGTCATTTTACATTGCTATCAGCAGGACACAAAAGGCTCTGATTTCTCCACATCTTTACCAACACTCATTATTTCCATTTATTTATTTATTATGATAGCCATCTTAGTGGGTATGAAGCGGCATCTCATTGCACCTCCTTTGCTTTTGCGGAGAAAAAAATGTAATATCTTCCTGCTTAGAACATTATTTTCAACCCTTGCAATTCACTAAAAAGCTTCAAAAACTGATTTGTTTTGTTGTTGTTGCTTCATTCCTGGAATACTTGGTTGACTATTTCCAACTTATTTGTTTGAATTATTTGTTTGGAACAAAGCGTAACCAAAATGCAACCAACAGTTAGATGACTCATCTTTGGGAAAATTTAATTCCATTACAGAATATTTCAGTTGATTTATAAAATATTTTCAAAGACTTTAACATTTCTGAAATTTTATTCATGATTAACTGCCCCCCAAAAAAGAAAAAGCCTAAACACATACCACCGTGCTGATGTATGTTTTTGTACTCAATGTCATCTCAATCACAAGAATTTTGCAGTTCAACTTCTGATAGATAGCTAGATAGGTAGACTAATAGACAAGTAACACTCATATTTTGAAAATGTTCCAGCTTGTTTAAATGTGACGACAAATTACCTGTGTATTACAATCAATTCCAAATACATTTCTACTTCAGAAAGCTCCCAATTTAGAGATAACAATGTTTTAACCACAGTTCTATGCTCCACCAAAATTTGTAATCCTATTATCACTGTGAAAAGAAATAATTTTATCTTCAGTGTTGAATTTCTGATTAAGATCTTTAAAAGTGCTTCACTGTTGACAAAGTGAACCTCCATTTGATTCCACGCACTGGATAAAATATTAAATAATCGTTAGAGTTAACTGGTTTTCTGTTTGAAGCATCCCTTGTCACTGATATAAACCAGGCATCACTTGACTGTTTGCAAAAATTCTTTTGCAGCCGGAGGAGCCAATCCGTGGTTTTATTTCTTACATGTGCACAAGAAGATATGGGATCTAAAATAAGCAAAATTAATTTATAAGAAAGATGTTTGATCTAAATAAAAATCATGCTTTACAGAATGGTCTATAAAACCTTTTTCTGCAGCTGCATGCATTACACATAATAGATGTTAGTGCTTCTCTGGAAGATTGGTGTTTCTTGATTTTCATATGGTCAATAATACTGCTGCAGCTCCCCCCGTGGATTGGCAGATGTCAACAAATGGTTTTGCAAATTATATATTCATCTAATTCCTTAAGGAGAAAAATTAAGTGAGAGACTTTATTTTCTTCGGCTCTAAAATCACTGCAGATGGTGACTGCAGCCATGAAATTAAGAAACGCTTTCTCTTTGGAAGAAAAGCTGTGACCAACCTAGACAACATATTAAAAAGCAGAGACATTACTTTGCCAACAAAGGTCCATCTAGTCAAAGCTATGGTTTTTCCAGTAGTCATGTATAGATTTGAGAGTTGGTCTATAAAGAAAGCTGAGCACTGAAGAATTGATACTTTTGAACTGTGGTGTTGGAGAAGACTTTTGAGAGTCACTTGAACTTCAAGGAGATCAAACCAGTCAATCCCAAAAGAAATCAGTCCTGAATATTCATTGGAAGGACTGATGCTGAAGCTGAAATTCCAATACTTTGGCCACCTGATGCAAAGAACTGATTCATTAGAAAAGACCCTGATGCTGGGAGGGATTGAAGGTAGGAGGAGAAGGGTATGACAGAGGATGAGATGGTTGGATGGCATCACCAACTCAATGGACATGAGTTTGAACAAGCTCTGGGAGCTGGTGATGGACAGGGGAGCCTGACATGCTGCAGTCCGTGGGGTTGCAGAGAGTCGGACAGGAGTGAGCAACTGAAGTGACTGACTGACTTCCTTAAGGGAGGGCTTCCCAGGTGGCTCACTGGTAAAGAGTCTGCCTGCCAATGCAGGAGTCACAGGAGACGTGGGTTCCATCCCTGAGTTGGGAATACCCCTTGGAGGAGGAAATGGCAATTCACTCCGGTATTCTTGCCTGGAAGATCCTGTGGACAGAGGAGCCTAGTGGGCTTGCAAAGAGTCAGACATGACTGAGCAACTGAGCACTAGCACTAATTCATTAAGGAATGAAAATTCAGTACCTACGCATGTCATTAAACACATACTTACATGGTTTTTTAGGTCATTGTTGCTAAAAATGTTTATTATAAATAAAAAACATTACCAACTAATAATAGTTGTCAGTTTATACCATATAATAAGCAGCAATACCACCGCAGCAAAAAATTTCCCATGAAATCTAATGGAAATTAAATGCTTAAATGCTCTCTAACAGGATCACAGCTTCTCTTTTCTGCAAGTATTTCTTCTCTTGCACCTAAACCATGATTTCCCACATTATGCTGACTCCGGCAGGGAAGCCTGGCAGCTTGTGACTCAACCCAGACCATAGGAGAGCTGGCTGACAGACCAAGCGGCCCAGCAGCATTGATTATTTTCCTTCTGCAAACAGCGGAAGGAGCCACGTCCCCCAAATGCCTGTGTGTGAGCACCCTGAGCTGTTAGCTACCATCCTAAATGCAGTCACGGAAGGGAGGTGTTAGTTACCTTGAGGCTAGAAGGGTTGGGGAAAAATGAGCTGCATTCAACTTTTAAGTTTTCACTTCATGTTGAAGTGAAAGCTCTTTTATCTATGCATGAGTCTTGCCTGCTTCTAGTAGAGATGTTAAAAGAACTAAGAAGGACAAATAGAGACCTACCAAAGTCACTCACTTCCATGAAACTATTAATAACTCTTTATTAAGAATGGGAAATCTAGGAGAGATGCTAACAAGGGCAAGATGCCAGGACAGCAGGCATAAGCTGGGGCTGTTCTAGGCAATTCCTGACGTATGGTCACCCTGTCCTCAGCTGCTTGAGCAGGAGAAGACTGAGCTTTGAATGACTGTGCAAAAGTTGACTGTGTCTTGGCCTGGATGCTTCTGGTCTGTAATTTAAAGTCTCCATTGCTTGCTGTTGTTGTTCAGTCACCCAGTTGTGTCCAACTCTTCGAGACCCCATGGACTGCAGCACGCCAGGCCTCCCTGTCCTTCACGATCTCCCAGAGCTTGCTCAAATTCATGTCCATTGAGTTGGTGATGCCATAACCATCTCATCCTCTGTCGTCCCCTTCTCCTGCCTTCATCTTGCCCAGCATCAGGGTCTTTTCTAACGAGACAGCTCTCCACATCAGGTTGCCCAATTATTGGAGCTTCCGCTTCAGCATCAGTCCTTCCAATGAATATTCAGGACTGATTTCCTTTAGGATGGACTGGTTGGATCTCCTTGCAGTCCAAGGGACTCTCAAGAGTCTTCTCCAACACCACAGTTCAAAAACATCAATTCTTTGGCACTCAGGCTTCTTTATGGTCCAACTCTCGCATCCATACATGACTACTGGAAAAACCATAGCCTTGACTAGATGGACCTTTGTTGGCACAGTAATGTCTCTGCTTTTTAATATGCTGTCTAGGTTGGTCATATCTGTTCTTCCAAGGAGCAAGCGTCTTTTAACTTCGTGGCTGCAGTGACCACCTACTGTGATTTTGGAGCCCAAGAAAATAAAGTCTCTCACTGTTTCCATTGTTTCCCCATCTACTACTGCTTAAGAGAGCAGAAAGGTATGGGCATGAGAAGGCTTCCTGGGAGAAAAACAAGCAGGACAGACCTACCTCGCCGTGATGCAATTCCAATGAGCAACAAAGAATGAAAAAGAGCTTTCTTCAGATGGGAGTTCTGTAACTGACTACTGCCCACATGACACAGGAGAGGATATGGGATCAGAATGAATGTAATTTATTTTAAATAGAACCTCTCACGATATGCCCCCCTCCCCCTACAGTTTCATTTTGCTGGGTAGGCGCACTAGGCTGGTGCTTATTTGTTATTTATTTATTTATTTGGGTGCCTCAGGTCAAAGTTACAGCACGTGGGACCTTTCCTTGCAATATGCAGACTCCCTAGTTGTGGCGTACCGGCTCAGCAGTTTTGGCTCCCAGGTTTAGCTGCCCGTGGCTTATGGGACCTGTTTCCCAAGCAGGGATCAAACCTGCATCCCTTTCATTGCAAGATGGATTCTTAACCACTGGATCACCAGGGAAGTCCCTGATGTTTGTTTTATTACTACAATTTTAACTGCTTTACCCTTCTTGTGTCCAAACTGAAGTGTCATCTCCTCAACTTGGTATGGGATTGTAATGATATGGGAGTTATTTTTTTTAAGGAGGCTTATTTTTCTAATATCATGCAGCAAACTAGTCATTGAGTGACTATTGTTCTTCAGAGGAGGGCATTTAAAACCTTGGATGACTACACATCTATTCCAGTGATGATGATATTAATAAAAATGTGGACAATGATAGCTAATATGCATTAAGAACTTACTAAGTGGCAACCTGTGTGCTGGGTGCATTTTCTGGGTTGTCTCATTTAATCCTCATAACAAACTTGTAAGGCAGGTGCTAGTGTTACTTTACCGATGAGGAAACAGGCCTGGAAAGGATATTAAAGGTAAAGCTTTCAAACACATGGTAAAGGTGAATTCTTTTCAGCGGTGAAGGCACCCAGCCGAGATTCAGCGTCCTGCCTGTGGTTTTAAAGACTAGAATGGTTATACTGGCCTATGCTGCCTCCCACCCAGGCTGGGGGAGAACATAACACAGGCAGATTAGGGAAAAGTGCTAAACAGAGCCCTAAGGGCCCAGCACGCTCAGCCCTGGTGAAGGGGCCTTAGCACAGGGCGCTCAGCAGCTTGGCGGTGCTCCTCGGTGTGCGGCGGCCACTGACCCTTCGGCGGGATATTCTGCCAGGAACCTGGGTTTGTGTTTCGTCTCCGAGGTGGCTGCCTGTCTGCGGTCACACCACGGCTCACTGACCTGGGCTCTGAGCAGCCCTTTTTGATTCCAGGATGAAAAGAGCCATGAAGGGAACTTTCATTCACTCCTGGGTTTGCCTGCCCATCAAGTCTGAGGGCAGAGCTGCAAAGGGTCCCTTGTGTGCCCAGGGAGCCGCAGCCAGACCACCACCCTGCCTCTGGAGCCCCGGCCTTCACCGTGCCTGTCCTCCTCCTTCTCCAGGGCTGTGTAGGCTGCCATTCCGGCCATCTCAAAGAAGATCCTTTAGAGATACCATTGCTTCTACCAACTCTTTGGACTTTTCATCCTTGGAGGGGGAAAAAAAGGTTAACAAGCAATTTTAAATATCCCAATATTTTTTTGCTTCTAAAATGACTGATTCTCTTTTAAAAACACAAGGTTAACAACCATTTGTTTCTCTGAGGGACAGAATAAAATCTGTTGCATACGTCAAGTCATTTTAGACTGATGATGGTATATTTTAAATTACACAATGTCTAAATTGTCAAATAAATATCAGATCAAAACACAATTAGTTTAAGGTAAAATGTGATGACTTTTAAGGCAGTTCCATGAATAAATTACATTAATTTACTTCTCTGCCGTAAGTTAATTGAACCCCCCCCCCCCTTTTTTTCTGAACATATTTTTGGCTGTGCTGGGTCTTCACTGCTGCGTGAGCTCTTCTCTAGTTGCAGCGAGGCAAGGTCACTCTTCCTTGCAGGGTACTGGCTTCTCACTGCGGGGCGGGGGTGGGGGGGGCTTCTCTTGTTGCTGAACGTGGGCTTTAGGGTGCACAGCCTTCGGTAGTTTCGGCCCCTGGGCTCAACAGAGCACTTCCTCGGCTCTAGAGCACAGGCTAGATAGCTGTGGCCCACGAGCTTAGTTGCTCCGCAGCATGTGGGATCTTCCCAGACTAGGGATTGAACCTGAGTCTCCCGCATTGGCAAGTAGATTCTTTACCACTGAGCCACCAGGGAAGCCCTAGATAACGTTTTGAGGACAGTAAAAAGTCAGTATGTCCTAACCTGGAAAAGCAGAGTGTTGTGTAATACAAGGAAGAAATCCTTTGAGCAAGGTCTCGGGATAGTCCATGTGAATTAAAATAAGTAGTCAGCAAATAGAAACTTTTGGAACCAGTTGCCAGAGAAATCTCCTCCAAGATGGAGCCCCCCATCCTCGGGGGCGTGTGCCGAAGCCTTGAGGCCCTTGACCAGAGCAGAACTTCCTCCCCCCATGTCAGGCCCAGCTACCCTTGCACTTCAAGCACCTGGGAGAGCTTTGCGCTTTTCAGAGACCGCTGAGGTGGGTCAATTTTAGCTTGCTGGGCAAGAACTATATCGCACCCTGATAGCTGATGTGTCCTGAGTGCTCACTGCGTCCACCTCACCATTATGTACACTTTACAAGCACGGTTTCACCCAGACTTCACACGTTCCTATGAGGAATGTGTTGTTAGGTAGGAAAACTGGGCTGAAAGACATTAAGGGACTTGCCAAAGTAGCACAGATAAGACAGGGAATTTCATGAAAAGATTTTTGTGAGACTCTGGCCTAAGCAGTCCCGCTTCTGGGCTCTGGGGTTCAATTAGCAATAGTAACAACTCAATGAATCCTCAGCCAGCCCTGTGGATTCCATATCCTTATCAGCCCCACTGAACAGATAATGTCTTTCAGGCACAGGGAACTGGGCCAAACTCGCACAGTTGTTAAGTGTCAAATCTGGGATTGGACTACGGTTATCCTGGCTCCGCAAAGCACGCTGCCAGCCACTGTACCACACTGCCTCCAGGTGACTAACTTCCCTTCTGTTGCATTGCTTTGGGCCAGCTTTGGGAGCACTAGGGCACAGCGTCATGGTACAGACGTCCCTTCTCACAATGGGCACTTCATCACCAACAAGGTGGTTGCCTCAGGCTGCTGCAGCTGCTCGTCCTTTGCAAGCTGGGGCAAGGGCAGGACAGCAGGCTGGGCTCACCATGCGACAGGACAGAGAAGGAGCATTTGGGAGCACCTGAGTTAGGTGCTCACAGGCAAAGGAAGGACTGGGCCATTGGAAGTAAAAGAAAAAAAAAACTGGAAAAGCAATATTTTAAATGCTTATTTGGAGATATGAAATGTCTTTCCATTCTACAAAGTTTATTTTCTTAATGTATTAAGAACTTTGGGTTGGAAGTGACAGAGACACAGCTCAGAATAGGTTAAACATCCAAAGGGGGTTTCACCCAACTAAAATGCCCCAGAGTGTTACTGACTCTAAGCTCAGCTTCATCCCAGGGCGCAGATGACTTCAGATCCCTCTCCCACCCCATCCGCATTCTCCTTCCCCATGCCAGGGCACCATTCTCTCCTACTCTGGACAGGACCCTCCTGCGGCCAGGTGAGATGGCCCAGCTTAACTGCTCCAGGAGAAAGCACATCTCCTTTCAAATTAACCTGCATCCATTTCCCAAGGCCACTCATTTTACGCTTGTCTGGGTCCTGTGTTCTTCCTAGCCCAGTCACCACGTCTGCCCTGGGTCATATGCCCATCATTCTGGAGGGAGGTGAGAGTCCCTTGACCGACATACAGCAAGATCATACAGAGAAGGGAGGGATGTTCCCTAAAGAAAGGGGAGTTGGGCAGACAACATGACCGTGACACTTCGGGCTTCCAACTGCAGGAATTTATTCAGGAAATTATTACGGATGCAGCTACCCATGTCTGGGGGAAAGTCAATGCAGAAAAGTAACAAAACTTCAGAAGAGTTTGAAAATTCTCTCAAGGAGCACCTACAAAAATCTAAGACTTAGATTCTAAGGTAAAGCCCTTTTGAGAGTGTTAGGGTTTTAAAATAAATCCTAAAAGCGAAGGAGTAAAAGCTTGTCTTGCTGATCTTTGCAGGTGAAATGAAGTGCAAGCTAGATGGAAAAATCAGAAGTCTCTCCCAGGCTCCGGGGGTGGCAGGTGGGTGTCCAGGACCAGTCCCCTCTGCAGGCCTCTGCCCAAGCCCTTGGCCCCTAGCAGCAGCCTCCAGGGCCACAGCCAAGCCCACCTGCACCTCTGGGGCCGAGTTAAGGACTTCTGCTTCCAGACCTTTCCTCTGCTTCTCACAAGCACTAAATTCACATCTTTTTATCCCCATTTTCCAAAAAAAGGCAGCAGACTCTCCTCCCCCACAAAGCAAACAGAAAACAGTACATTCTAGGAGGCCTCCCTGACCAATATTTGTGCCCATGTCATTACCAAATACTCCCGCTTCCAACGGCCGCTCACCTCTCCTTAATGACCGCTCTATTTCAGCGGCCGGCCCTCCATAAATCCTTCCGGGCCTTCTACTCCAAACAGGCCTCTTCTCACGCTGAGACCAGCCTCCTTGCCAGCCGTGTAAACACTCCCCAGCTCCCAGGGGAGGCTCTGACGTGCCCAGCCTGGCCTGGGCATTTACGATCGGATCATGGCAGCCAGTGACTCGGGGAGGCGGGGGAGGCCCTCCTGCCCAGGGTTTGGAGAGGAGCCTGGCGCGGTCCAAATGGGAAGAGTGCCCCAGGCAGGGTTGTAATGAGGCATTTATGGTGTGGAGCTGGCCCCAGGCAAAACCAGGCAAAAGGTGTGGCCTGAGACATTTCTGAGGTATTAATGTATGTTTCCTTCTCTGTTTTTCCCTCCTCCACCTCATTTCCAAGCAAGTAGTCAGGCCTTTTGTAAGCCTTCACCTCAGGGATTTTCACTCCACTGAAACCTCCAAGCATGTGTGTCTGGGGGAGGGGGATCCAGTCACGTAATCCTCCCAGCTCCCAGGACAGGTTCTGTTGAAGGTCTTCACACAGGAGCAGGAGGGAACGGAAGGCTCTGGGGGTCTCAGGGAAGCTGGACCAAAAGTCCACTGAAACCAAAAGTCCCCCTGCAGGGACCGCACAGCTTGAGTCATGTGACCATTAGGATGGACAGGAGAGTATGGCCCTTCCTCCAGGCCCCTGGAAGCCCTGAGGGCCTCCCTGACCTTTGTGAGGCAACAGGAGGGAGCTTCAGTTCTGAGTCGGTTGAAATGTCCCCTCAACTCCACCAGCTGGGAGTTCAGAACTGTCTGTAAGTTTATTAAGAGGTGTGGGCAGAGTTAGTTACGCCTCCTCCAAAGACGTCTTCTTCCTAATCCTTGGGCCCTATGAATATCCTGTTTTACTTGGCAAAAGTAAATTAAGGTTGCAGATGGAATTAAAATTGCTCGTCAGCTGACCTGGAGGATCTCAATGGGCTTAATGTAATCTTCCACTTAAGAGAGTGGAAGAGGCCTTCAGAAAAACAGAACCCTAAAATGATTTGAAGCTGTTTTGTATTGCTGCCTGTGAAGCAAGAAGGGAAGGAACCACAAGCCAAGGAATGCAGGTGGCCTCCAGGAGCTGAAGGAGGCATGGATAGGATCCTCCCCCAGAATCTCCAGAAGGGACACAGCCCTGCCAACCCCTCCATCTTTGCCCAGTGAGAAGCATGTTGGATTTCTAACCTAGAGAGTTGTAAGAGAATAAAGCTATTGTTAGCATCACCAGCTCAATGGACAGAAATTTGAGCCAACTCCAGGAAATAGTGAAGGACAGGGAAGCCTGGTGTGCTGCAATCCATGGGGTTGCAGAGTTGGACATGACTTAGTGACTGAACAACAGCAAAAAACTATTGTTTTAAGCCACCAAGTTTGTAGTGACTTATTACAGCAGCCATAGAAAATTAATACAAAAGACAATAAGTGGAACTGATATGTATTCCACCCGGGCGCTCTGACTTGGTCCCCTCCTTGCAGGTTCCCCTCACCCTCGCTATGATCCCTCTGGACTTGCCAGGTTGCTCAGCTCTCTTGCAGGGGCCCCACCGAAATCCAGTTCCAAGTATTTCAATTCCACAAACATTGTCTATGTGCCAGTTGCATGCAGAACGCTACAAGAGAGTGCTGCGGATGGGAACCAGGATATGACGTGGCCACTGTGCTCAGGATGCTGTGTGAGAGGAGAGATAGACACACGTGGAACTGGTTTTCGGGCCTGGGGCAGGCTGCGGCAAGTGCAGTTCCAGAACTATGAACCAGTTGCTATGAGTATAGAGGGAGGAATGAGATAAATATCAGCAGAGAGAATCTGAATTACTCATCTCATTGAAGAAAAAGCTGAAGGCAGGATTGAACTCAAGCCCAGATGAGAACTACCTGGCATCCAGACCATACCTTGTCCATTCAGACATCACTAATCAATCACTAATTCCTTTTTTTTTTTTTCCTGCAGAGCTCAGATTTTGTCTTGGATTTTTTCTCAGTTTACTGTAATAGTGGTTGAATGGGTTGGGTACTTGTGGTGAAACCTATTTGCCACATCTGTGGTTCAGGTATTTATCGCACTGAGATAGCCAAGCCAATGGGCATGCTCAGTCACGTTGTGTTCGACTCTTTGCAACCCCGTGGACAGTAGCCCCCCAAGCTCCTCTGTTTATGGGGTTTTTCAGGCAAGAATACTGGAGTGGGTTGTTGTTTCCTCCTCCAGGGGATCTTCCCAACTAGGGGATTGAACAGACGTCTCCTGCATTGCAAGTAGAAGATGGTGTCAGGCAAATAATCTAGAAAAGGAATGTTTGAACTTCAGCCACTCTTCTCCTCTTTATTACTGCATGGAAGTACCCCACCTGGGTTACCTGTAGTCTCTAGCCATCCCTACTCATCCAAGATTGTCTGGTATCTGGGGTTTCTACCCCTAAAATGCTTCTGGCTGGTACTGTAATCCATCAGAGCAAGACAATCAGGAGTGTCCCTCCCAGGGCAATAATGAAAGAATTCGATTACCTCTCTCTAGACTTCATGTCCCAAGCTGGGGGCAACAGAGATTGGTGTGAGGTATAAGCAAGAAGATTCAGGAGCTAAATTTTCAAAACAGAGTTTCCAATAGTATTGAGATTCTTGCCAGCCACTGAGGTACCCATGGCTGCTACCCACAGCTATTCTTACCGACCCTGGGGGAAAAAAGGGAAAATGACCCAGCATTCTAAAAGTTCCACAGAGGTGGCGAGGTGGACCATGGATGCTGGCACACCCCTGCCTGTACTACCTAGCTTTAATATTTTAATTGTAAATCAATACTGTCTCACATTTTTAAAATCTAAGCAGCAGAAGGATATGAAATTTAAAATGAAAATTTCTTTTTCCTCTAGCTTCTTTCCAATTCCCCAAAGGTAATCTTGAAGTTTTTCTTTTCAAATCCTTCTAGAAAAATTGAATGAGCAGAATGTATGTATGAATAAGTTTGTGGTTAAGTGCCTTTCTCCCTGTGAACATAAGTGGAGCCGTGATCACACTGAACCCACTGTTCTGTAGTTTATTCATCTTCACTGGCTAATCTTTCCACAAGGTTTGGGGTGGGGACCAGCCTGCTTCTGGAGACAGACCTCCTAGGATAAAATCCTGGCTGAGCACTTATCCCTTGGGTGACTTGGGGTGAGTTCCTTAACATCCCTGTGTCTCCCCCTCAAACGGAGAGACAACTCCAGGAATACTATTGAAAATACACTTTGCTTTACAGAGCTCTTATTTGGAGCCAATATAATATGTTAATATGTTTGTTCATATAATAATGTTTAAGACTCTGTGATATCCAGTACACATCACTATCTCAGCTTGGTTCAGATTCAAACGAGACGCCAGGAGCTGGGTTTCAGTGGCTCTTCACGAGGGTCCCACACTGCCCCCTCCTCCCTCCAGGGCTGGACTACTGACTCCACCCTCGGACGGCAACTGTCTCCAGCGCCCTGGGAAAGTCCCCTTATTGGTTAACTCATTGGTTGTTGTCACCACCCCTCAAGATCCAGCTCAAGAGCTCCCCTCTCCTAAGCATCACCACGCCTCCCCTCCCAGGAGAAGTGGCCTCCGCTTTGGTTCGGCTGGTCCATCAGCACACCTCCATTATGCCACTGATCACCTGTGTGCGTGTGTGTGTGTTCAGACACTCAGTCATATCCGACTTTTTGTGACCCCTCTGGACTATAGCCTGTCAGGCTCCTCTGTCCATGGGATTCTCCAGACAAGAACACTGGAGTGGGTTGCCACGCCCCTCTCCAGGGGATCTTCCCGACCCGGGGATCGAACCCACGTCTCCTGCATCTCCTGCACTGCAGGCGGATTCTTTACCACTGAGCCGCTGGAGAAGCCCTGGTCCCCCCTGTCACGACCCTTTTCCTGTATGTCTTCTTCCTCTACTAGACTGTGAATGCCTAGAAAGCAAGGTCTCTGGCTCATGTATCTTGAGGACCTGAGTGTAAATGCTTGCTGTCTAGAACAGAGGGTCATTCTAGGGGAGCTGAATGAATGAGTGAATGAATAATGGGCTGGATAGATATCTGAGATTTAATATGTACAAAATAGAACTCTTTTTCTCCCCACATCTGCTCATTCTTCATCCTCCCTACTCTGGTAAGCAGCACCCCTGTCCACCCAATTGTCCAAATCAAGGACTTTGGGTCAGATTTGGTTCCTCGCTGTCATCACCCCGCCACATCCCACCCCCCATTGCATCCTGAGGCTCTCACTCCATAGCATGCTCCCAGTCCCTCTTCTTGCCACGTGCCTCACCACTGTCCAATTGAGAGCCCCTGCAACCTCTTACCTCCACTACACAACACCTCCCTAACCTGTGCCCCTGCCTCCTCTCTGCCCTGTTCCCAGGCCCACCTTCGCTCAACTGCCAGAGAGACTTTCCTGCAAAGCAAAGGGCATCTTCCTACTTGCCTGCTTCATGCCCATCTCCCCACACCCCCTCCCTCCCACAGTGACTTTCCATGGCTTTTACAATAGAATCCAAGTGTTTTTCTGGGGGCTACAGGTGAGCTGTTTCCCCCCTGTAGCAGGAAACGAGCTACATGGAACAGGAGCTGTTCCATATCCTGCCCAGCAGTCATCCCAGCACATAGCACTCTTCCCCTAGATCACACTTCTGCAGACCCCCAGCCTCCTTGAAGAGCCTTCAGCATGCCAAGCTGTGTCCTCTCTTATGCCCTCTCCCTGGAACCGTCCTCTTCCTGACCTCATGCTCCTGCTTCCCTTCGTCTGGGGCTCAGTGTAAATTTACCTGCTCTAGAAGGCCTCCCTGTTGCCCTTCTAAGATGACTCTCCCCGGGTCACTCACCAGCATATCACCCTGTTTCATTTACTTCACTTACTTTTGAACTGTGATGTTGGAGAAGACTCTTGAGAGTCCCTTGGACTGCAGGGAGATCCAACCAGTTCGTCTTAAAGGAAATCAGTCCTGAATATTCATTGGAAGGACTGATGCTGAAGCTGAAACTCCAATACTTTGGGCACCTGATGCAAAGAATGGACTCATTTGAAAAGACCCTGATGCTGGGAAAGACTGAAGGCAGGAGGAGAAGGGGACGACAGGGGATGAGATGCTTGGATGTCATCACTGACTCAGTGGACACGAGTTTGAGTAAACTCCCGGAGCTGGTGATGGACAGGGAGGCCTGGTGTGCTGCAGTCCATGGGGTCGCAAAAAGTTGGACACGACTGAGCGACTGAGCTGAACTGAACTACTACTTTGAAATCATCCAGAAGGTCAGCCCCAGACAGTAGAGACCTTCCCTGTCCTGTTCCATGCTCAATCTCCTCTGCCCAGCACAGGACCTGGAACATAGTAGGTGCTCAAAAATACTTGGGGGATAAAGGAATCATAGTAACATGTTTGGGCCACGTTTCCAGAGAGGTTGTGAGGTTGTGCAAGGATTCCAATGAGCTTCAATCACAGTGCTGCTGGCTAGAAGGAACATTGAATGTGAAGAATATTCGATATGATGGTTTTTAAAGCTTGTGGGTTTTGCAGCACTTAGTATCACTTTTCCTATCTTTGCAAGTGACAGAAAGATCGGAGGAGGTTAAAACAGTGAAGAAGGCTTTTTCAAGGATGGAAATGTGTTAGAGCCATGATCTTGTCCAAAAGTCACTTTGAACTGAGACAATCGAGGAAGCAAAAAGTGCCTGTCTAATTCTCATTTCTAAATCAGTTATCTTCATAGTGTTGATGTTGTTAACAGCCAATTAAGAAATCTTGACATTATTCAAGATAGATAAAATTGAAATGGCATCTGAGAGAATTTAGATATCTATGACAAGCTGAAATTCAAGGACCAAGAAAAAGTATTCCTGATTGAACAGTCTTCCTGAGGAAAACCGAGGGACATTCAGACTGATGCACCCTCAAACCACCTCAACAGGGATTGCATCGCCACTAAAAATAACAGTCATCTTGTCTGCTTTTAAGTGTGGGATTATTCACAGGCAAAAAATACGATTCTGGTATCAAGGGAGGCTGGGGCACCCCTCGGGTTTGTAAATTGCGGGCCTGCACCCGACAAGCTTTGTCCAGGGAGCAGCGACCGGGCTTTGTGCCTCAGTACTATTGAGACACTGTTTGTGGGAAAACCAGGGGGTGATCCTGAAAACTGTATGTTATATAAAGTGTCCTCTGAAGCACCATCTCATCTGGTGTTTGGAACATAACCAAAATGACTTCTCTCTAGATAACTGCCAAAACAGCCAGTTGAAAATAACAAAATACAGTATCTAATAAGCTAATTATTTAAAAACCAACAAGTTTAGAGGTTTCCTACCATTTTCTGCCCTAAAATACTTGAAAACTATCTCCTATCCCGGACTCTAACAGTGGCCCATTATGAGGCAGGGTTAGAGGCAGAAGGCAGCCTAACCCTTGAGGGGGTGCAGGCTGAAAAGCCTCATAATTCTTGTGTCCTCTCCTGCGGGCTCATGGCCTTGCCTGCCTTTGCCCCTTGACTCGCCACCAGGGAATAACATCATGAACTTACATTTTTAAAAGGGGATCTGACAGAAAGCAAATCAGTGATTCCCTGCAGCTAGGAGTGGGAGGGAACTGACTATAAATGGTCATGGGGGAACTTTCTGGTACCGTGGAAGCCTTCCAAAGCTGAATAATGGTTGCACAACTATGTAAATTTACTAAAACTCACCCAACTGTACACTTAAAACGGATGAATTTTATGGTACATAAATCACACCAGAACAGCACTGCAAAGAAAATGGATCAAGCCAAACTGTGTACGCAGATGCAATGGGACAACGCGTGCAAACCAAGCTCAGCTGCTCCACCTGGCTTCTCCAGCATTTGCTGTCCTCTCAAGGAGCAGCGTCGCATCTGCCCAGGTTCCTGGGGGTCTGCCATCTTTAGCCAATTCCCTCTTACCGTCTCCATCTGACCAGTTTTACTGCTCTGATACCTTTTGAATCAGTTCACGTCTTCCCTCCCTGATGCCACTGCCTCGCTGAGCCTGTCATGGTTTCTCTTGAAAGGCTGTCATCGCCCCTTGATGCCGGCCTGCCCTTACCTCCCAGTGCATCTCTCCCTCTAGCTCAAGGATGAAATTCTTTCATCGGCTGCCCAGGGCCCTCAGGATAGCACTCCAGCTCCTTAGCAGCGTACAGTTTACAAGATTTCCCATGGCCTCACATCTGTTTATTTCTCTAGTCTTATCTCTGGACAAACCAAATTCTCAACCAAAGTGACCCACTTATCTTTATCGATTCCCTGGAAACAAGATAAGATTTCCTTTCCTCCTTTGCTCACACAGCCTGCTCTCCACCCACAACTACTGCTCTGGCAGAGACAGCTGGTGGTTGTTCCCAGTAGCTCCTTTTCTTCCTTACTAACAACCCTGACTTTACCAGGACATATTGCCAGATATGGTTAAAGACCTCATTCCCTAGCCTCCCTTGCAGCTATATGGAACAGTGTGATATGTTTTTATCAATAGCAAGAGGCGTGACTGGAGCTCCTGCAGCCACCTTGGGCCAAGAGACTGTGCGTGGCAGTGCAGTAAGATAGACGGGCCTTGGGTTAAGAACACCCCTGAGCCTCCATATCACCGCTGAACTCTGTTTATGTGTGAGAGAAACTAAGTTCCTCCTGTTTTGGCCACTATTTTGAGGGAGGGGGGATCTTGTTTATTTGTAGACAAATAAGATGTTAACTTATATTTAAAAAATGCTTTCAAGCCCCAGCTTAACTGACTGACCCACTTTACTGTCCATCAGGTTCTTGTTTTCCCTCTGACATGCAGTGGAGGTGCTGCCTACTCGTGGAAGCTACCCTGACCTCCCGAAGGCAGCTTGGATGCCCCTCCTCAGGCCTCCATAGCCCCTGGCACTGTTTCCCATCATGGCATTGTCACAGAGTAAATCTGTTCACATTTTGACACCATCAGTGGATTCCTGAAGGGGCACTAGGTCTGGCAGAATAGGGTGTCAGTGTGCTTGCTGGGTGAGAAATTATTTAACACCCAAGTGATTAACCCACAAGAAACAATAATGCTGCAGCTTTGAAAGGGAGCCAGGTGGGCAGTTATCTCAGTTTTATATCAATACCACCTCTCTGGATAGATCTGTAAACAACAGGTCTGGATATATTACATACATCAATAATTGTCACAAAAATGATCAAAACTTCACTTGCAATATTAAGAAGCACAAGCTGTGCCTTTGAATTTGTTGATGGTTAGATAAGTCCAAATCTTTCTATCTGAGTACCTAAGGACATGCTAAAAAGTTGTTACTGACTCAGGAAGAAAATATCAAGATGAAAAGAGAAAATAAGTGACCACTCGCTCACAATAACTTGAAAAAACACAGAATAAATATTCAGACACCATATTGATTTAAAATCGATTCCTACTCAGTTACAGACGCCACCTACCTGAAGACACATTAGGCACACGAATCTCAGTATGCCTGACTGGATTTTAAAACCAGACTTATGGTTTCAAAACCCTACTAGCTTTGGGAACCAAAATGGAAATTAAAGATCTTAAAGGCCAAGCAAATCTAAGATGGAGGTGGGAGAAGCATTTAAAAATAAGAGCAATTATGAAATAAAACTGAAGGCTGAATCAGAGTGAGCTTGGAAAAGGGGGAAAAAAGAAACACTGTTGAAAAGACAAGTTCTGAGAATTAACATCACCAGCTCAAAACTCACACTCTGTATATACTCCAGCAGTTAAGAACCCTCAGGCGTCACAGTGCCGCTCACAGTAACAGTGATCTCGTTTTAAAAATTGCCTGTTGATACTGACCTGCAGTTGGATTTTGTGGGAAAGAAGCTTTTCTTCCTCATAGAATTTCAGCATCAACATCGAGAGTGTGAGTGGATGCCTCACGTGTGAGCTTATGCTGTGATATTTTAACGCGCCTAAACTCTAGTGAACATCCTGGAAGGCATCACAGCAGGGAACCGAACACCAGGGAGGCTGTTAGCAATTTAGCATCTCATTTCATGTGGGAATGTGAACGCCATGTGCTTCAGTACTCACGATGTCACTCTGGGCCATGCTGGATTCTATACTTTCAATTATCCACCCTCAGTTTGACTGTTTCCCCCCATCCCAAAGCCCTTTTCCTTTCTGTGACTCTGCAAGCGGCAGGGATTCTCTTGGGGGGTCTTGGTTAAAGCAGACGCAATGGGGTGACTGCTGCTGCTGCTGCTGCGTGGCTCAGTCATGTCCGGCTCTTAGCGACGCCATGGACTGCAGCCCACCAGGCTCCCCCGTCCCTGGGATTCTCCAGGCAAGAACACTGGAGTGGCTTGCCATTTCCTTCTCCAATGCATGAAAGTGAAAAGTGAAAGTGAAGTCGCTCAGTCGTGTCCGACTCTTCGCGACCCCATGGACGGCGGAGCCCACCAGGCTCCTCTGTCCATGGGATTTGGTGTGACTAGCAGTCCTGTTTGCTGAAAGTACAGGGGAAGCTCTTGAGTCAGGAAAATCATCCATTCTAGGGGACAGCGTTAAGCCTCAGACTGAAGTTTCAAAGATCCATTTGTTCTAGGGATATCTGTCCTGGGCCAATAGGGGGCTGGGGCTACAGAGGAATTCTAAAATGCTTTAAAGCTGCATCTCGAATCCTTCTGGTTCTTGGGCTGTGACTGTTAGTTCACCATTAGGCTCATAAGAAACCAGAAAGTCCAACACACTTCACTTCTGGAGTCATTTGGAGAAAATGCTTCAGAAAAGCTTTTCAGAGAAAAGCTTGAGGTGTAAGTGCCAATATTAAACAAATATATATATTTCCTGCACATTAGGGTGATGAAAAAATTGTTTTGCATTAGAAGTCAGAGGTCTTGGGTTTGAGTCCTAGTGTGTTAGTCAGTCAGTGGTGTCCCACTTTTTGTGACCTCATGGACTGTAGCCCTCCAGGCTCCTCTGTCCATGGATTCTCCAGGCAAGAATACTGGAGTGGGTAGCCATTCCCTTCTCCAGGAGACCTTCCCTACCCAGGGACTGAACCCAGTTCTCCCACATTGCAGGCAAATCCCGTCTAAGTCATGGGGGAAACCCCCTGAGTCCTAGCTCACCTGCTAAACAGCATAGTGTCCTTGGCCACTGGCGCTAGGATAGGCAAGCCTGAATCACGTGACTTTCACACACTGTATATCGTTTTCACGACACTGCAGCAAAACAGACCTTGGTGCCATTTCACAGATTAGGAAACTGAGAGAAAATTAAGATCTGCAGCTAACCAGTGGTCCAGCTGGGGTTTGGATGCATCCAGATAGTGACACCAGCTTACAGGAATACTGGTCTTCCCAGTGCTCCGCACAAATCTATCCACCTTGCAGAAGTTCGTTTATCACCTGTTAGGTGAGGGTTTGGACTGTCTCTGAGGCCACCTCCTGCTGTAAAACGCTTGATTCCCAAATTCCTGGAGTGAACCACCGTCCGTTACTAATTTGAGGTGCTCACGTGTTTCACTGTGCACAGGGATGGATGCTACGGTTTCTCATGAACAGGTTTGTTTGTAAATGCGTGCTTCTACAATTCCAGAGCATTCTTGAGAGGAGCTTGGTCCTCCCGACACTTTGTTCACCCTGTTCATTTGTTTGGCAAACCTTTTTGAATGGAGGAAGAAATGACTTGCGGTCCCATTGCCGTCTGTAACTGGCTGGACGGCATGAGCAAAAGTCAGTAATGTGTGAAATGCGCTCAGTCGGTGGGACTGTTTGTGACCCCAAGGGCTGTAGCCCGCCAGACTCCTCTGTCCATGGGATTCTCCAGGCAAGAATAGCGGAGTGGGTAGCCCTTCCCTTCTCCAGAAGATCTTCCCAACCCAGGGATCGAACTCAGGTCTCCCAGCACCGCAGGCGCATTCTGTACTGTCCGAGTCACCAAGGAAGCCCACGTCGTAAGGCAAATCCCAAAGCCCCCTCCAGACCCACGGAGCAGAACTCTGGGGGTGGGGCTCCGGCGCTCGGAGTTTAACATCCTCCGGCCCACCTCCTTCTAAGAACTCGCGAGGCGCAAAGCAGTGTGAGGACCACGGGTCTAGGACCACTGATTTTCCACCCGAGTTACCTGTTCCTAAGAGTTGGCTTGGAGGCGGGGCTGGCAGGCCGGGCGTAGGTTAATTTAATAATCAAATGCCACTTTCAAACAGCAGCTCCTTTCTGGGTGCCCTCCGTGAAGCAGGGGAGGACTGGGAAGCGAGGGAAATTGGGGTAGACTCTGGGAAGGCGCAGCGAGGGGCGGTGGCCGGGGCGGGAGGGCGGGCGGGGGGACTCGCGCCGCGAGGCGAAGGTGGGAGGAGGAGGAGGACGCTGCTCGGCCTCGCAATCCAGCGGGTGGGAAACCGAGAGCAGGGCCCCGAGCCGCAGGAGCCGGAGCCAGTTACAAGTTTACGTAAGAGAGCCAGACCCTCCCGCCTCCCCGGCTCCGCCCCGCGCCCGCGCCCCGGCGGATGCGGGGGGGAGTCGCTCTCGGAAGCCGGCTAGGATGGAGAGCCTCTCGGCGACCCAGGGCGGAGGCTGTCTTTTCTGCCTGCCTGCAGGAGAAACTTCTTGGGTGGCGCTTCGGTGCTCTGGAAGCCTCGGGCGCCCCCAGACCTTCCTGCGAATCCGGGGCGGGAGCCGGAGGAGGAGGCGTGCCCCGCGCGGTGAGCTCGCCGCCGTTTATGTAACCGCGGCCCCTCGCGGAGGACCGTGCGGTGCACCGAGTCACCGGGCGCGGCGGGGGCGGCCCGGCCTCGCCCGCCCGCGGGACCCGTCGGAGGACGCGCCCGGAGTCGGCGCGGGCCCGTTTACCCGGAGGCGGGAGGCTCGTGATCGGCGTCCGACGTTAGTCACCTCCGGGTGACATCTGATGCGAGCCAACCAGCTCGGTCCTGCAGGACGCGGCCGCCTGGATGGCGGAGGACCCGAGTGAAAGCCGCTCTGGCCGCCTCCGGATTTTGGTGGAATCGGAGGCGTCTGTGCTGAGTCAAGGAAACTCGTGAGGCATAGTGCGAAAATGCCAGGGGAGAGGACAAGCCACTCTCTAGACAGAGATGCGGGGATTCTTCTGGACGAGGAGCAGAGGGCCCGGGAGAAACTGCATGGGGTGGCCGGCAGGCAGCGGGCCACGCAAGCCCCTCTGCAGCTGCGTGGGCTTGCTTTAGGGCTTGAGGGGCCCCGACCGGGTTTAAAGGCTGCGACGACCACGTGGGGTACCGCTCACAGCTTCTGCAGCCCAGGGACCAGCCTCGCCTTCACCCAGGCCTCCAGAATCCACGGAACCTGAATCTGTGTTTGAATGAAAACCCAAAAACTCGTGTAGGGGGCCGAGCAGCACGTGAATGCGGAGAACACAGGCGTCCTCCTGCGGAGAGTGCTCGGCGGGTCAGCGCGGCAGAACCCTGCGCTCTTTCACGCTCAGTGTTGGTGGGAATACAGTCAGGGTCTTTGACCTTTGGTTGATGCAGTGGAGGTTTTATCAGATCCTGAAGTCTACTCAAGACTGGGAAACAATCATCTGTTGATTAAGGCCGGGGGTGGGGGTGGGACATGGGGAGCACCTCAATTCTAGAGAGGAGCCAGTGGGAAAAGGGGACCGCATATGACACTCCCGGTTTATACGGTGACCCCGCCCTTGATGGCGAGCACACTCTAGATTATGTACAATTTATCTGTGAGAAAGGAAAGAAGAAAAAGAAGACAAGGTGTTTCTTCACCGTTGGGAGGAAGCAAAACAAAGCAAAAGAGCCAGCTTGTTGCTTTCACTGGCAACAGTAAGCTCCGAAAGCAATTTCCTCACTTAAAAGGAAAACAAATGAAATCGGGTAGTAGGCTTTGGACAGGAGGAGCAGAGGTTTCAGAGGAGTGGAAATCTGGCTTTATTTACCTGTAGGGCCTTGATAAGACACATTTGCCTTGAGATAAAAGGTTTTTCTTTTGGGACAATCCCAAAATGACTTTGCTTGATTCAATTAAGCACGGCCTAATGAAAGAGAATTCCAGCTTGGAGGTATGCATCATCTCACCAGGTGAATTGTAAATACATTCTGACCAGGTTTAAGAGGCAAGCTCTTGAAAATTTAATCTATTTTAAAAATGCATATCCTTGCCACAAATTGCTTTGAAGAAGATCGCTGTGCTGATTGCATGCTGAGATAATTATTCTGTATCACCACTTAGGGAACAAGATTTTTTTGATAAAGACTACAGTGTCAGTCTTTGTTAATGACTTGGGAGGGGAAGGAGAGAATCAGATACAGCTAGGGCTGCTGGTCTTTTTTTTTTTTTTTTTTTTTTTAATTCTTCATCCTTTTCATGAACTCCTTTTCAAACTTAGGCGGTGGGAAGCTGGGAGAGGCTTGGGTTATGAACTTTGAACCTCATTGAATATCCTTTTCTCACCTGTCTTCCTATAAAGGTGAGAATCGTGGTGAAATCAAAGGCTTCACACTCTTGAATCTGAGTAGTGCTGGCTAGAGCAACACTCACTCCCTCCTCAAGGACCAGCTCTGATGTGCACACCTGAGGGCCTAGCTCTCCATCTCCAGAGAGAGCGAGCTGAGGGAACCCCGCTAGCGAATGTTCTAGCGGACCGATGGGTGTCGACAAGGGGAGAACCTGAGCCAGTCCCTTTGTTCTGAACGCCGAGGCAGCCTAGGGCTCACACATACAGGTGCCACCGCTTCTACATCCTGTGCAGGCAGGCATGGCTCATCTCACGCTGCTCTGTTCCGTGGAGCCTGGACGTGGAACCTCAGAATCTTTATGAACACAGCATTACTAACCTTTCATATGATCGTTATTTTCATAACTTCACAATAGTTACTAGGAACCTATTATCACTGCAGATGGTGAGTGCAGCCAAGAAATTAAAAGACGCTTGCTCCTTGGAAGAAAAGCTATGACCAACTTAGACAGCATATTAAAAAGCAGAGACATTCCTTTGCCGACAAAGTCCATCTAGTCAAAGCTATGGTTTTTCCAGTAGTCATGTATGGATGGGAGAGTTGGACTATAAAGAAAGCTGAGCACCGAAGAATTGATGCTTTTGAACTGTGGTGTTGGAGAAGATTCCGTTGGACTGCAAGGAGATCAAACCAGTCTATCCTAAAGGAAATCAGTCTTGAATATTCATGGGAAGGACTGATGCTGAAGCTGAAACTCCAATACTTTGGCCACCTGATGCGAAGAACTGAATCACTGGAAAAGGCTCTGATGCTGGGAAAGATTGAAGGCAGGAGGAGAAGGGGACAACAGAGGATGAGATGGTTGGATGGCATCAGTGACTCGATGGACATGAGTTTGTGCAAGCTGTGGGAGTTGGTGATGGACTGGGAATCTGGAATGCTGCAGTCCACGGGGTCACAAAGAGTCGGACACAACTGAGTGACTGAACTGAACTGAACTGAGACCTATTGTATGCCTGGCAGTGATATGAAAAGGGAAGGAAGAAAGGAAGGAAGGAAGAGAAGGAAGAAATCAGAGAGATGATAGGTAAATAGATAGATATAGATGATGAAGAAAATTGGTGCTATAAAATAAATGAAATGGAACAGTAGTTAGTGGTTGGTTAGTTGCTGGAAAGAGTAACTTCGGATATGATAGTTAGGAAGGGCTTCTTAGAGGAGGTAGCCTGAGAGTTATTTCAAGAGTAGAGGGTGGGGACCCAAACAGAACAACAGGGGGCACCAAGACCCTGGAGCAGGAATGGCGTGGTGTGGTCCAGGGCCAGGCCTGGGGGAAGATAAACCCAATGAACTGTCCTGGGAGCAGGTCTTTGCCGTTTTCGGTGTTGCCTGCTTACCGTCCCTAATCCTTGGTGATGCAGTGTAGTGTGAGTTTGACTCACAGATGTGTAGGTCAGGGTTCTGTATCCCCACTTGGCTATTCATCTTCTCTTGGGCAGCATTTCTAGTGAAAGTGCAATTGGATGGCATTTCCTGGATAACTTTAGTTTTAACAGTAAGTGTGCAAAGCAGCAGTATGTCATCATGGCTGGGAGAGTGAGTTGTCCCATTAGAAGCTTCCGAGGCAGATCCCTCCTCCCCTTACTGGCGCTCTGACTGCAGATGAATCCTTTCACATTCTCTGCATCTCAATTTTCCCTTGGAGATAAGTGGAGATGACACTGTCCATCTCATAGGAGTGAAGATAACTCCCCGAGTGCCCAAGTCACTGAAGAGTTGATTCACAAATTTAGCAATTTACCACAACCCAGCACTGAAGAATATTTCTCCTATATATTTTAAATGAAAGTGAATATTCTTCAGAAATATGTATCCTTATTATAAGTTTGACATACATTGAGAATATTTAGGGATATAGTAAAAAACATGTAGCTCATTAAAACATCCTTCATGAATATCATTATTTAATCAAACAGAGTGAGGAATATTAAAAAGTAATTCCCTCCTCTCTATGACTAAATTACTTTCAGCAGTAATCACAGAATCAGGTGAATGACAAAATGGCCAGCAAAGAAGTACAAACACTGAAGATTTTCTTGTATTCAATATTTGTTTACATAATCTTGCCAGTACAGAAGAATAAAAATAAAGTAGATATTGGGCAAAAAGGAAAAATATGGTTATCCTTTAGTTTTTATATCTTGAGATTAAACTTTGATTCTTTGGTTACAGACTCTAATATTATTTTATGTAAATAATTGTTTTGTAACTAATAAGTGAATTTTAATAAAACCATAATGTCTGTAAAAGGTATGATTTGGGCAACTACCATATGATAGCATTCGTAACCATTTAATTTTCTTGATTTGCCCTTTCATTTAAAACACACAACAATTAGAAATGAAGAAAACATCTCGGTGTCAAATTCAGTACCGTGTTTCGGGTATGAACTAACATTTGTACTCACCAAATGAAAATATTGCACCTTGCACTTTTCACTTTGTTTCATTGTTTTAAATTTTAAAACACAAATAAAAACTTCAATGGAATTGAAGTACTGCAAGTTTTCTTTCTGTCTTTGTAATCAGTGTGCTATCTGTGTTTGCTTTAAATTTACGGTTTAAAGGTAGGTATTTGTTGTAACACAGGGCTGGAAACACCAGCTGAGCCACTTGGAACTGTTACAGTGAAAAATTTATCTCAAAAGGAAGCCCTGTAGCTGGGTTCACCTGTGGGGAACTGGCTGTAATTGGCAATTCTCTGAATTAACTTCCTCATAGAATACAATGTTTACTAAACGGTAAGTTAATAAGAATGTGTTCATTTGAAGCTTACACATATATCACTTAAACTCAATAGTAATCTCTGATTGTTTAGAACTTAAACCAAAAAGACTTTTTTTTGAGGGGAATGTATTTTATCATTGACATTATTTAGAACTGCCAGGATATGGCATAATAAAGAGATTAACTTTTAGTTGGTGTTATTATCACTTTTGAGGTCTCTGTAGACAGTGTGGGGCTTCCCTGGTGGCTCAGAAGGTAAAGAATCTGCCTGCAATGTAGGAGACCCGGCTTTGATCCCTGGATTGGGAAGATCCCCTGGAGAGGGTAATGGCAACCCACTCCAGTATTCTTGCTTAGAGAATTCCATGGACGGAGGAGCCTGTTGGGCTATGGTCCATGGGGTCACAGAGTTGGACACGACTGAGTGACTTTCACTTCCATCGACAATGGACCCCTCCAACCACCTTGCCCTCAAGTAAACCATTGCATTTAATAAACAGTGGCACAATTTCTCTTTTTAATTGTGATACCTGTCAACAGGCATCAGAGGGTCCTCTGAAGCAGTAGGTGTCTGACTGTAACCAGGAAGACTTCCTTGAAGAAGTCTCTTTAAAAAAAAAAGTTTTGGATATAATTCACATGCCATAAGATTGACCCTATAAAGTGTACCTTTTGGTGGCTTAGTATTTTCACGAAGTTTTGCAACCATCGTCCCTGTCTAATTTCAGAACTGTTTCATTAACCCTAAAAGACACCGTGTTCCATGAGCAGTCACCCCTGGTCCCCCACCTCCCAGCTCCTAGCAGCTACGGCTCTGCTTTGTGTGATCAGCTCTTGGGTTGTGGCCCTGATGGATGAGTACAAGTCACTTTGTCGAGTAGTTAGGGCAAGAGGATTTCCGGCAGATGGCTGTATGGACGGCGTCCTGCAGAGGGACGACGCACGGCCAAGGAACTCATGAGGGGCATGTGCTGTCAGCACAGAGGGTGCCGGGCTGGCCACGCAGGCCCCCTGGAGGGCCTTCTCGTCTAGTGCAGAGGGTCCTGCAGGTCTCACGTAGAGACTCCCACCCAATACGTGCCCCGAAAACGCCGAGTGAGCAGACAAGTGACTTCAACTCTCACACCCTTTTAAAACATCGTAAAGGATTGCCTTATTTTAAATATTTGTAACATAAAGCCAGGCATAAGAGAGACATATATATGTGTATTCCTACAGTCATGGTGTATTCTCATTGTGTTTTGTAGCAATCTGGACTTTCATACTAAGCAAATAAATGAGCTAAACTTGGAAATCAGCAGTAACTTACATTCTCAGGAAACACTAACTGCAGAATTGGAATTTCTTACTGAGATTTGACAGAATGGAGGATGGAACCTCAGACTAAGGAATTGGGCTAGGTGGAGATTCAGAGCAAGTTTTTTCTCATTTGAATTTCTTCCTATTATCTTAAAAAATGCTTTTATTTAATATCTCTACTTGGTTTCCCTGGGAAAGTTTTGGACAGCCCTCATTTGAGGGGTTGGACCCAGACTAAAAGGCTCTGTCCTCCCTGCCCTGATTATTCTACTCCATGTCCCCCATAAACACATTTATTAGTTTCCCAAGTAATCTTCCAATGTTGTTTATGCAAATACATGCCAATGTGGACATTCTTAATTACTAACCTCTTTCTTTCAGGAAGTTCAGTTCAGTTCAGTCACTCAGTTGTGTCCGACTCTTTGCGACCCCATGAATCGCAGCCCGCCAGGCCTCCCTGTCCATCACCATCTCCTGGAGTTCACTCAGACTCACGTCCATCGAGTCCGTGATGCCATCCAGCCATCTCATCCTCGGTCGTCCCCTTCTTCTCCTGCCCCCAATCCCTGCCAGCATCACAGTCTTTTCCAATGAGTGAACTCTTCGCATGAGGTGGCCAAAGTACTGGAGTTTCAGCTTTAGCATCATTCCTTCCAAAGAAATCCCAGGGCTGATCTCCTTCAGAATGGACCGGTTGGATCTCCTTGCAGTCCACGGGACTCTCAAGAGTCTTCTCCAACACCGCAGTTCAAAAGCATCAATTCTTCGGCGCTCAGCCTTCTTCACAGTCCAACTCTCACATCCATACATGACCGCACGAAAAACCATAGCCTTGACTAGACGGACCTTAGTCGGCAAAGTAATGTCTCTGTTTTTTAATATGCTATCTAGGTTGGACATAACTTTCCTTCCAAGGAGTAAGCGTCCTTTAATTTCATGGCTGCAATCACCATCTGCAGTGATTTTGGAGCCCAAAAAAATAAAGTCTGACACTGTTTCCACTGTTTCCCCATCTATTTCCCATGAAGTGATGGGACCGGATGCCATGATCTTCATTTTCTGAATGTTGAGCTTTAAGCCAACTTTTTCACTCTCCTCTTTCACTTTCATCAAGAGGCTTTTAGCTCCTCTTCACTTTCTGCCATAAGGGTGGTGTCATCTGCATGTCTGAGGTTATTGATATTTCTCCTGGCAATCCTGATTCCCGCTTGTGCTTCTTCCAGCCCAGCGTTTCTCATATAAGTTAAATAAGCAGGGTGACAACATACAGCCTTGATGTACTCCTTTTCCTATTTGAAACCAGTCTGTTGTTACAGGAAAGGTAGCATGCTATTCTAAAATTTGCTTTCCCCACTTACTATGTTACAAAGAATTTTTCCTTCTAAAATATAAACAGCCCCTCATTTTTTAAAAACAGTTGCATGATGGTCCCATGAAACTGGTTTATCTAACCACTTTCCTCTTGATGGACGCCTGAGATGTTTCAAATTCTGCACACCCCCTCCCCCCACCCCCCTTGCAAATGATGCTACCATGAGACACCTTGTTCATGTATGATTTTGCACAAGTGTCACTGTGCTGAGATTCCCAGAGGTGGGATTGTGGGTGAAGGTAGTACATTAGTCCTTTTGATAGATTTTGAGCACCAAATCGCCCTCCAGGAGAGATGAGTCATTTTGTTATTTCCACAGGCTGTGTTTGGCCACAGCGTCACCAGCAAAGTGTATTCTCAAACTTTTGGGTTTTTCCAACTGATGGGTGAAAAGTGGTATCACTGTAGTTTTCACTTGCCTTTCCTTCACTGAACATTTTTCATAAATTTAAGAGCCATTTTTGTTTGTTTTGGTGAGTTCTAGTCCAAATCCTTTGCCCATTTTCCATTAGGTATTTATTTTTTCACAGTCTCAATCTCTAAGAGCTCTGTATTTTAGGGAGGTATGAGTTGCAAATATTTTCCCCATTTGTTGTCTTTTCTCTTGGCTATGTCATTTTTTCCTCTCTAGAAATTTTTTGTTGTATGTAATTTTTAAAATGACTTTCGTTCTTTATATCATAGGCAAGCCTTTTCTACTTCAAGATTCTAAAGAAACTTGTTTGTGCTTTTTTTCTTATGCTTTTATTATCTCATTTTCACACCTAAATTTTGAGCCTTTTGGAGCTTATCCTCAAGTACAATGTGAAGTATGGGTCCAGGAATATCTTTTTAAATGTTTGTCCATTTGTCCAAGACCAGTTATTAACGTGATACCATTTACCTCTGCTGAGATGAGATGCCCCTGTTATTAGAAATGAAATGTGTGTATGTCTCTGAGTCTATTATTCTTCTGGCATGTCTGACTCTTTGCTCATTTGCATACTATTTTAACTGCTGAGACTTTGCGGTATGCTCTGTCTGGAGGACTAGTTCCCTCTCGCTGCATTTCTTTTTGGCAGTTTTCCTGTCCAGTCTTGCTAGTTTGCTTTTCCCGCATAAATGTTAGAACCAACTTGTCTGATAGCAGGATAAAGAAGTAGCTATCTTCTTCAGGCTTCTATTAACTTCTGCTGGTTTTCCTTGATGCATTCACCCCTTGTTGCAGCCGTCTGTACACCAGTGCTCTCCGTCTGATCTGGTGAGCCTCTTTTCCAAACCAAATCATTTAGGACAGGTCTACAGAGGTCCCCCTCAACCCCTCCATTCGCCAGTTTGCCATAATCAGGGATATTGGTATCTGCAAAGCCTGGGAACACAGACATTGCGCTTGCTGTGCTCCTGGCATCCTCTCTAAGACGCTCTCCGCTTATGCCTTGCCTCTGTTTTGCCACTGCTTGCCACTCTGTAACGTGGGTTAACTACATTGAGCACAACGGATGGAGAAAGGACCCAGGCAGTGTGTTTTCAGGACCAACTCAGCCTACAGACAGTATCCAAAGGATTTTGGACGTGAGGCCCAAGGCAGAGAAGAAATAGAAAATTAATCAACAGCATCGGTCCCTCCATTAACCACTTTGGGGAAAGTATGATATTAATGGTTAACACAGCAGCCTTTCACTAGGAAGGCTTGGGAACTTTCCTCTCTTAGGGGATCAGACCTGGGGAAAGAAAATAAGAAAAGGAGAGTCTCCTGCTTGGCTTTCACTATGCGTTTCATGTTTTCTGCCTGCTAGACACCCTCCCCTCTCTGCTGCACACCCCCCTCCCCATGAATCAGAACAGAGCGCAGATTCTCCTGAGGAGCTGGCATTGTGAATTCCAGTGCCCGCCTCTAAATCACCAGTTAGACCATGATGAAGACATTTCCTCTTTTCTTACCAGAGCAAAGATGACACAGAGGTCAAATGTGATTGGGAAACCTTAAATGGAGAAGTGTGTGGGAAAAAAATTATGATGAGATTCCTTTGATGACAGAAATCTTTTATGGCTATTTTTTTTTTTTCAGCAACTACTTTTCCTTTTCTCTTTTTAGATATCCACCTGGGTCTTTTGACAAGATGACACCTCAGGAATAGCGACAGCTGAGAATCCAGGCAAGGAGAGCTTGATCACAGACTCTGGGTTTTCTTTGGTGTTTTGTGCACAATCATTGCCTGGACAAACACGTCTTCATAAGCCCTTGCAGACAGGATCTGGTTACCCTACCTCTCCAGCCCCCCAACCAGCCCAGTGCTCAGGGCTTTACGGTCCTTCTTTGATTGATTGATAGATGCCAACTCATTTTAGGCAGGCTTTTTCTTGAATCAGGAGGAATCTCATCAGTATTTAAGAAAGCCCATGTGGTCTGTTGCTTGCTGACTTAGTTCAGAAACGTCTGCTACAGACACGGCCTGAGCCCGCAGAGATAAATTAGCTCGAGCTTTGCAATACTCCCCTCCGTCTGTGATGTCACTTCCACCTGATGGCTCTGCTTTCTCCACAGAGATCTTGCCACATCGCTCCTCCTCCCCTTAAATCCTGTTTTCAGAACCGTCTGATGCTCAAGTCCTTCCTGGGAGCAGTCAGCTCAGAGAGCTTGGGCGTCTGCCAAGGCCTGCCCCCTTGACGGGATAGGGGTGCGAGGCCCAAGGAACACGGGGCAGGTGTCTGCCTTCCACCTGTGGAGACCGACTGGTTTATTTCGGTGAACGCATTGTAACCACCACTTGCAATTTTAGTTTTCTGAAGTTTGCATTGCCTCAAAGTTCTACCAGCCTGATGTTTGCAGGCACCTCTTCCCGTCTGGGAAATGGGGGCGTAAGAGGGCTGAGCAGGGCAGTCACATGGTTCTCCTCTGCCTTTTGCAGCCAAGAGGATGAAACAGCTGACATCTGTTTAGGGCGTGGGAATCCCACGATACTGGAAGCCTCCGATAAAGTAAACCAAAACATTTCATTAAAATTCATTTCCTTTTCTCACATCTTGCTGAAAACAAAAATATTTCAACCTTGGCATAGCCGCTGAATTATTCATCTGAAAATTAAAAACAAAAAACAAAAACCAAACTTTGATCCAACACGGACTGGATGCCCCCGCCCACCCCTTGTTCCGGATCACGCTTCCTCTGAAATGAGGCAGGAGTGCTTCTTCTTCCCTGTGATCAGTGCCGAGGGGAGTGTCTATCCCCTCTCGTCCTCCTGTGGGGGCAGTGCCCTAGGGCCAGGCGTGACTTCCAGGCCCCAAGGACCACATCCAGCCCTGAACCCTGGACCCGTGAAACTTAGGGCCTGGGGTCACGGAGCGCGCAGGCTGGGGCCAGCCAGGGAGAGGCAGGCGTCAGTCAGAGGAGAAAGCAGGAGCCAGGCCAGAAGGAAGACACTGCCCCAGCGGGGCTCTGTTGCCAGCTCTCAGCCCCTGGGCCAGCCCCTCACATGGCCTGTGCCCCCCCACTCTCCCTGGAGCTGGGTACTGACATGCCAGAGCCCTGGGATGCTATTTCCAGAGCCGAAGCTCGACCATGTATGGAGCAGGCAGCTGGGACGGACAGCTGACCTCTGGATGACCTCTCGGGTTATCCGTTCAGGACTCCTCTTCCACTTCAAGGCTCATTCTAACCGTATGGCTCTTGCCCGGCAGCTTGGAGGAGGAGACCCAACAGCCTGTGCTCAGGGGGCCTCTGGGATGGCTGCCCGCCCCAGGCCTGGCTTTCCCCTGGGTTGTGAGCCTTCCTCAGGTCTTTGGGACCACCCTTCGTACCCCACCCACCACTGTGCCCTCTGGGAAGCTCCTCCCCAAACTCCTCCTTGAGTCTTGGTTCTATGGCAGCCGTATTTTCTGAACTCCGAATCAAAACATGAGGTATGAGCCTTCCCAGGTTATTCAGGGAGGTGGCTCTTTGAAGTCAAGGCTGCCCTGGGAAGCTGGGACCTGGTGGTTGCCTCTCTGCGTGGATGGCCTGGGAGCTTCCCAGCGATGGAGACTCCCTTTTGGAGATATTCTGCCTTTTCATTCCACTTGTTTCTTAAGTGTCTCCCTTAGGAAATTCACTGATTTCTGTTCTCAGAAATGACTTTGTAAGTAGCAACTGAAGCTTCGTGCACTGATGGCCCAGATGCCTTGGAAGTTCTGGCTTACCTGGGTGACAGCCACATCCACGTATCCTCAGGATGGGGACGGACAAACCACCCCTTGCTCTGTTTCCAGCAAACACTCCACCCCCATGCAGAAAATGGCCCGCCTAATTATTCAATGTGACTGTCGGCATTAATCAGATTATCCAGAAGATACTCAACCCTATTACATTTTGTTGCACAAATAAAGCCTAAGGGGAGGAGAGTTCTCTCTCCAGCTGTCCCTGTTTCGTGAGAGGAGGAGTCTTAAAGGGCACATGGGGTCCTCGAATCCTGAGATCAGCAGCAGCAGTGTTGGCAGCGGTGCCTGGAGAGTTTCAGGGGCAGAGACCTGGGCAGCACGGGGCGTGCAGATGGCGGGTTGGGGGGTGCGGCTGGATGGGGAAACTGAGGCTGGGACCAGCAGGGGGGGCCTGGCCCGGATGGTTGGAGCAAGGCTTGGCTCAAGCCCTGACAGTGAGCTGGGGTGAGAGCAGGTGTATTTGTTTGCTTACAACAAGTACCCGGACTGGCGGGTTTAAGCAATAGGCAGTTATCATCTCAAGTTTATGGAAGCTAGAAGAACAAGACCAAGATGTGGGCAGGGTCAGCTCATTCTGAGGGCTGAGATGAAGAGTCTGTCCAGGCCTTTCCCCGGCTTCTGAGAGTTTACTGGCAGCCTTTGGCATCCCTTGGCTTGGAGACACATCCGCCCATTTCTGCCTCTATGTTCACATGGTGTTTTTCCTCTGTGTGTGTGTGTGTCCATTTCCAGATTTTCTCCTTCTATGAGTACATCAGTTTTTAGGAGCCCATCCTGCTCAATTTTACCTCCTCTTAACTAATTACATCTGCAAAGACATGAATTCCAAAAAATAATAAAGCCATTTTCCCAGGCACCGGGGTTAGGAGTTCAACATTCAAATTTGGAGAGAACGCAGTTCAACCTGTAACACCAGGTGCAGGGGTGAGGGGAGCCTGGATGCAGCCTGGGCAGTCAGGCACTAATGGGACCTCGGGTGGGGGTCCCAAGCAGCAGTCAGGAACCCAGGGTTCTCAGGGGCTGAAGGGTCAAGGAGACCCTTCAAGAGGAAGTGATCAGGTGGATTGCTGTACAGTGTAGGGCCATCCCAGCTGAGTTAGCCTCAGTCCTGGAGGTGGTAGGGTTCCCACATACCCCCGATGGAGGGGACCCAGTTCCTCTGACGATGAACTCACGGGGACAGTGATGAAGCCAGTGTGCTTGTGAATAAGGCTGAGACCACAAACTCACTCCACCGTCCTGGCGGGGGGCTTTGTCTCCGGTTGCCCTTGTATCTTTTAAACCAGGGGGTTCTGCCCCACTGCCTAGGAACTTAGTTCATGAAAAATGAATTTTGTCCAGACTGTTAGTGAGTGTGGCAGAAACTATAAGTTGTCCCCCAATATCCATTCTCCGTTTCTTCCATAGCAATAAACCCCTGGTTTTTAGCCAGTCATATGAGTCTCTGGAATAAAAAAAATACATTTCCTAGCTTCCCTTGCAGCTTTGTGACCATATGACTAAGTTTTGACCAGTGGCAAGTAAGCAGAAACTTCTGGGAATTTTATGCTTTGCAGAACCTTCTACTTCAGGGAAACTTTTTCCCCCTCCTGACTTCCTCTTCCTCCAGCTCGCTCGTTCAGTTTGATCCAGGCACTCTTCTAAGCATTTCACATACATCGACTCCTTTGTTTCTCACAGCCCTATCACAGGACCTCTTTCTCCATCCTCTGGCCATGTGTGGAGGATTCTGAGGCTTTAGGAAAGGGCAGGACCGCACAACGAAAGCCACCTGTGTACCTGACTCCTTGGAAACATTTCTTAAATAGGTTTAGTTAACAAATACTAGAGCCCTCAATGGGGCTTTCGAGGTGGTAAAGAACCTGCTGCCAACGCAGGAGATATAAGAGACGCAGGTTAGATCCCTGGGTCGGGAAGATCTCCTGGAGGAGGGCACGGCAACAGGAAGCTGTGGGCTACAGTCCATGGGGTTGCACAGTCAGACATGACTGAAGTGACTTAGCACACACAGAGCCTGCAATACACTGGACCCACATGGAGGAAAGATGCCTGCAAACCAGGAACAGTTACACTGAACTGGCAAATGACCAGGGCAAACAGCTTTCATTGTGTTAAGATGTTAACGTCGGGGGGCTTGCCTGTCACTGCAGCTAGAACTGATGCTAACTTAGTCCTCAAGACCACTATGGACCAGCTTGGCTGTACTAACAAACCCCACTTTGTGCACTTTCCCTGGTTTCTGTGACTCCCATAACTCCTATTAGTTAATCGGGATCTTCTGCTAAACACCTGCGAGTCTAATCTTAGAGAGCTGACGACTGCCTGGTCCTCTAGATGGCTTCCCATCTTTTTGCCTGTTTACTTTCACTGCGCATATGACTTTAACCTTTGGGGTTTCTGAGCATTTTAGTTTTGCCAGTCTTGACCCTCAATGCTTCCAAAGTGCCACTCACTCCAAGATCGTACTTCGGTGCTTCCAGCCCAGATTATTTTGGGTCCTTCTGCCTCGAAGAGCTGGGCACCTTGACTTGCAAAAATCCGCACTAACCTGACAGATGACTCAGCAAGAGGGTGATGACTTATATTCAGCATCTATGATACCAGCCTGTCCTCTTGTGATCTTCTCAGTAGACAATTTAAAACCTGATCTCTGCAAATTCCTAAGACTCCACCTGGCCCATTTGGACTAAAAAACAGATGAGCTAATCTCAGAATGACTCTCATGGAGTCTTCAACATTCTGTATGGTTGAAAGGTGGTCTTGCTAGTGGTATTATGGCTGGAATAACTGGTATGAAGTGGGCTAGTCCTCATATCCGGGCCTTAAAAGCCTCAGCATTTCTTTAGCTTCTGGGGCATGTGGGAAGGACCTTGGAGCTGGCAGCTTGGACTAGTCTCTTCAGTGGTCTTATGACCCCCGCTTAGCACTAACACCACAGAAACAGCTATTAACCATCTACCAGCTTCTGGATGGTCATCATGATTAGACCTCAACTCTTGAGAAATCTTACCTGGCCCATTTGTGGGATTAAATGTTCCGAACTCTAGAAATCTCCCAGGAACAAGACATCATGGAACCCCAGCAGGGTTAAGGGTGTTCCTTTATTCTCTAACAGTTGGAGAGGTGGGAAAAAAAGAAAAGAAAAAAGCTGCAAATCAGACAGATCTGAGTTCAAATAGTGGCTTTGCCAACTCTAGATATGTGAGTGTTTCCAAGTGTATTATTCCCCCAACACTCAGTTTTCTCATTTGCAAAATGGGGCACATTCTTATCTTTTGAGAACCAGATGTATTGACTGTAAAGCCTCTCTAAATGTAATTATTTTGGGAGGCAATGGAAGCGCTTTTGCCTTGCAGAGCTCTGTCTGTTCTGATGCTGCGGGAATCTTTATTCTCCTTCATTCTCATTCCCTCTCTGACAGCATCAGTCTCAGAATCCCAACCCTATCTTTTAACAAAGTATGTAGCTTGTCCACATTACTTAACCTCTTCATATGATTCCCTCATCTTTAACATGGGGATAGTGACAGTCCCAACGCACAGCACTGTCGTGAGTATTGAATGAGTGAAAGTGTGTGAAGAACGCAGAATGGAGCTGAGCACATTAAAGTTTCAGTTAAATTATCATTCTTACAGGAAAGGATTCCTTGCCAGCTCATAGTGTCTCCCCTTTTGGAGAGAAAGCTCCCTGGGGCTTGAAACCTTATCTCTTTACCTGCCACAAACTCCCATTTGCTGTTAAACCTCGTCTTCAGGATGCTCAGCCGCCTCTCAAGGATTCACTGGCTGGGAAAGGACAGGATGTGACCAATCCCTGGGCTGGTGAACCTTTGGGCACAGACTTCGCCCCTGAGCCTCAGATCCTATCTTTAATGTGGATGGAGTCCTGTAGCACTGGTTCGTTATCAGAAAGAAATCTTGCTGCCAGCGTCTAGAGGGGGTGCAGGGTCTATCCGTAAATGTTTCTTATTGTATTGGTGTTAGTCCAGACTTTGCCTCACACGCGCATCCAGAGACCCCTCCTTTCTGGTCACTCGCCCTCATTTTCCTTCTCCATGTCCTCTCCTGGTCCCTCCCTCTTAACCCGACACCACACCATCCCTCTCCCACAAAAATTCCCAGCCTGAGGCCAGTTGCAGTTAACAGGTTTTCCTCTTCCAAAAATAAGAGGGAGATGGCTCCAGATGCCTGAGAATGGAACCCGACCCAGACACAAGACTCTCTTCTCATAGCTTTGGTGTGAGTACGTCACACGGGTCTTTAGCTCATCTTCTGTCCAAAGCTGACCTCCCAGGAAAAGGATGCTGGGAGGAAAGCATCCTTCCTGGGGTGCGAGTAAAGCTGCTGTCAGAGTCTCCGTAACCTGCACGGCGTGCAACCGCATGACACAAGGCGCTCACTGCCATGCCCAGAGCAGGGCTGGTACTCTGTGGATGTTAGGTCTCCTCCTCGGCCCAGACCCCTACCCAGCTGACTCTGGGGAGAGAGCACTCTGGTGTCCAGACCACAGACAGGTGCTCCGCTGCCTCCCCTAGAGGGGTAGGTAGGATGCTCACCATGGGCTGCCCTAAGGGACGTGTGAGCAGTACTAGGCGTGGCTATCAGAGGTCCGGAGGAGGCGCCCAGCATTGAACCATGAAGTGGAGGGGGTGATGAATTCCTCATGCCTGCTCGGGGTTCCCTCTGTGCAGGCAGGGCCATCCCAGGGGTCTGCAGCCACCGCCGCCTGTTCTCCCAGCGCTCACAGCATCAGGAGCTGGAATTTCGCCCCTCCGTTCCCAGTGTGAGCCACCAGCCAGTGCTGCGTCAGGGGCCTGGACATCCAGAGGGGTTTTCCCATTCTGTGAATTCTGCTTTCAGAGAAGGAAACACGGGCAGATCCCCACAGTGTTTTTTCAACCTGACGGTTAGACGTGTTCTTTCTCACAATCTCAGATAAGCACCTGGAGCCGCATCGTCTCAGGCTGTGTCACTTCAAAAACTGCTTGATAGCTAATTATAAGTCAACACCCCAACGTCACTGACAGCTCACCAGCCATCAGATGTCAGCGAGGAGACCTGAGTTAGCCTTTTCACATGCACCGGGAGCGCAAAGGAGCAAGGAGTTAGGGGGAAATGCTAAACAGGAAGGACACGTATCATTAAATAAAGCTGCGACCAGCCTCCAGCGCCGCCAGCTTCTCTGAACAGGCCACACCCGCGCTCTCATTAACCCCGGGAAGCTGAAAGCTGCTTGTCCAGAGAGGCGCTGGGTGTTTAGTCGGAACCACTGCCGCAATGAACAAGGCAGGGCCACCTCCCCCAACCCTTTCTCTCTGACTTCACTCTTCAGCCCTGCTTGAGTGTGAATAAACTTGTTTACCAAGTCCAGAATGTGGGTGGCAACGAAGTCTTATTTGTGACGGCCCGTGACAAGACTTTGCTCACAGTGGCACTCGGGAGAGTGGCAGAAATGACCAGAGACTGTATTTCTGGTCAACGGCAGCCACGCAGACGTCCTGGGCCAAAGCTACTAGTCAGTATTCTCTTTTTCTTCTGCTTATGTGTCTGTAACAGAGGAAAACCTTGTTACTGTGCCTAATGTGGTAAACAAAATTATACCGTGCGCAACAAGAAGAAAAGGGAAACAAGAAGCACTGGTGAATGTTCCAGCGGGCGTAATCTTAGTGGCCAGTATGTGGTTTTTTATGAAACGAAGGCATGAATACGAGGACCCTAATTATTGCTTTCAATTGACAAAGTGTGGTGAACTGGAGAATGTGGCAGGACAGCTCAGGCTGGGTCTCAAGGCAGCTTTAGAAATAAATATAGAAATTCTTGTGTACACGGTGTTACATAAAAAAGTTGCCTTAAAAAGCAAGGTCAGTTTTTCATACCTTACTGAGTGGTTCTGGCAGACGGATAATTTTGTTTGCTTTTGTTGTTCTGTAGCAGAGACCTACAAACTCCAGCCCACGGGCCAAGTCTGGCCCACGGCCTCTTTTTATAAATAAAGTTTTATTGGGAAGACTACATTCATTGATGTATGTGCTGTCTGTGGCTGCTTTCATGATACAACAGCAGAGCCTGAGTAGTGAGACAGAGGCCCTACAGCCACAAAACCTAAAATATTTGTAATTTGGCCTTTTAGAGAAAAAGATCACTGACCCCTGTTCTTTTGGAAACTTATTTCAGAGAAGGGCCACAGTCTGTTGGTGAGGTGGTGGCCAGAAGGAGAGGGAATGAGAAAGTCACATGGGAAGAAGGAAGCAGAAAGAGTATATGCAGGGGAAACTGGGGCCTTCGACTAGGATCTGGGTTCCCACGTGAATGGGCAGAGGAATGGATTCTGTGTGCTTTGATTCCATTTTTAAAATAAGCAGTCTGTGCAGAGCATAAATCTACATGGAACAGCTTGGGTACAAACAGAAATTACCACATAGGTTTTTATAGAGGTATTAAACATTTTATCAAGTTATGGGATCTCTGGCTCACAAATAAATTGTGTAAATATCAGAACTACAGTAAAGCCAAACATTCCTTTGGATGCTCACAAATGGAAGGGAAGGATCCTAACTTCCTCTTGCCCACTGCCAGGGGAACGCAAAGCGGCTGAGTTCTCTCATTCTTAGGACTTTGTATGAAGGTCATCACCTACATTTGTTGCTGCACATTGAGAGAAAAGAACCATGCAATATTTTTCTCATGCCGGAGGGACCTCTTGCCCAATAGGGCTCATTACATTAGGCCAGTGCCTACCTGTTTAATAATTCTGTTTGGGCTCAGAAGCTGAGCAGGTCACAAGGCAGATACCGGCCGTGGCTTTTACTGGAGCTGCAGATCTTTGAATCCCAGAGCTGGAGGTGTGGGATCGCTCTGGGTAGACACTAAGTAATGTGACTATTAATATAGTAAGAACACATTAGTCCAGACAGCCCAACGTCTGGGGCTTCTCAGACAAAAGATGACTTCTAGTTCAGAAAGTCCTAGTAAAACTTTTACTGCTGATGTCCTTTCCTGTTCTCTCTGTGAGAAAGACAAAGCTTGTGTACACAGTCTGGCAGTAGCCACAGACTCAGCAAGAAAACAGACAACAGAGATAGTGGGTAACCCTGGGGCACAGAGGGGATAAGTAACTTGCCGAGGGTCACATAGAAAGCGCAGGAGCCCAGCAGTCTGACTCCAAAGTCCATGCTTGACAAAAAGTTTCAAAGGACTTCAGGCACATAGAGTTGGCTTAATTCTAATCTTTGTACGATACACGCTCTCATGCACAGACCCTGGTCTACTTATTTAATTAATGAAGTTACAAATCACAAAAGACACAGAGATACAAGGTCTTAGTCTGGGCTCCCACAGAAGCAGACCCTGAAGGCAGTTGGGGCAGGTGGTTTATTTGGAAGGTGCAGGGGAGTCAGCAGGGGAATGAAGGAGGGAGGCAGGAGGAGAGGCGGCATGTAAAGAGTCTGTCCTTAAGCAGCAGCCCAAAAGGAGCCGGATCTTACCCTGTGGGCAAAGCGGGAAACACAGAGCTCGGCATCGCCCATGCACCCGAGGGGCGCAAGCCTGGGGCCGCTTACAGATTAGTGGTTTACAGGTGCTGAAGAATGCTTGGCGGGGGGTTGGGGGCAGAGGCTTTAAGGACAGAAGCACACGCCTTGGTAGTCGGTAGGTATCTGGGGCACGTGAAAAAAGCAGAGTCCAATGCAGTGTTTCTCAATTGAAAAAAAAATTACTTCCACTCTAAGCAGACTTTTAAAGCAATTTTTCCTAATTGCCCCTGCCCCATCAAATTTTAATACTGCAAATATATTGTCTGTTATGTACTATTGCCCTTTGTGTGTGGGTGGGTTGAGGGGGGCGCGAATTGCAAACCGTTAAACTATACAATCCTTATTATTTTTTTTTTGTCCCCAGTATTAATCAAGGTTCTCCAGAGGAACAGAACCAACAGGGTGTGTGTGTGTGTGCGTGTGTGTCTGTGTGTGACTTCATTCGAAAGTATATGTGAAAGTTGCTCAGTCGTGTCCAACTCTTTGCGACCCCATGGACTATACAGTCCATGGAATTCTCCAGGCCAGAATGCTGGAGTGGGTTGCCTTTCCCTTCTCCAGGGGATCTTCCCAACCCAGGGACTGAACCCAAGTCTCCCACACTGAGGGCAGATTCTTTACCAGCTGAGCCACCTGGGAAGCCCAAGCATGCTGAAGTATCCCTTCTCCAGCGAATCTGCCTGACCCAGGAATCAAACTGGGGTTTCCTGCGTTGCAGGCAGATTCTTTACCAACTGAACTATTAGGAATTGGCTCCTATGATTATAGAGGATAACGAGTCCCAAGACCTGCTGTCTACAAGACACGGGATGGTGTAGCTCCAGTCCTAAGGCTTGAGACACAAAGAAAGCTGACGTTTCAGTTCAAATCCCAAGGAAGGAAACAACTTCCCAACTCAGGGTAGTCTGGCAGAAGGGAAAGCCAGCCTTCTTGTTCTGTTTAGGCCTGTAACTGATGGAGGCGCCACCCACATTAGGGAGGACGATCTGCTTTACCCAGTCTAACAATTCAAGCGTCACTCTCACCCAGAAACACTCTCACAGACCTATTCAGAATAACATCTCATCGTAACACTGGACCAAATGTCTGGACAGACAGTGGCCCAATCAAGTTGAAACAAAATTAACCATCACTTGCCACCACCCCCCGTCCTGTATCAGATTTCTCCCAGTTGGGGGCGCTGCTGCCCATGTTGAAGACCCGCGGTCCGAGAGACCCGGCCGAGGCACGCAGCACCTGTGACCGCCTGCTGTTTCGCTGGCCGGCGCTGGAGTGGTGCGCGAGTCCGCAGGAGCAGAGAGAGGAGCGCAGCACATCAGTTCATCTTTCTAGGCCAAGGATCCCCCAGAAAGGAGAGAGAGACAGGAGAGGGAAGGGCAGATGGGACGCAAATGACGAACGTTGATAACCCATCCCAGCAGAAGTGAATCTCTGGTTTTCATTATTTTCCGGGATTCTTTAGCAGCTTTGATTTTCCCCGAAAGAGCCCCGGCACAAACCAATTAGGCCCGGCCTTGGTATTTCACCGCTGTTGAAATCAGATCCTAGAGAGGATGCAAACATCCTTCTCAGAGCCCGAGTCCCACCACGATCTCGCAACCGTGTCAAGCTAGCTCTCATGTTCCCGACTTGAAAAGCAGTTGAACAGATGGTGGCTGACACCTTTCTCAGGAATCCTGGAAACCCACCAGTCTACCCACTGAGGTATGAAAAAAAAAAGAGGGGGGGAGGGAGGGGAATCTAAAAATGTGGTGAAGAGAGAAAAAGACCGGAGCGGAATGAGCCCCGGAGAAGACCCCGCAGCATGGGGCGATGGAGGCAGAGCGCCCTCCGCCAGAGGGGAGCTGGTGAGCAGGGTGGGCGCTAGCCCTTTCCAAGGGGGGACGCGAGGCACCCGGGAAGCTGAGACCACCCAGCCTCCTGACCAAGCCTGTCCACTGGCGACGCTCCTTCCCGTGAAGATTCCGAAGATCGGTTAGAGTTAAAGCATTCCAAATTTTTATGATTGCCTTAAAATAACAGAATTTTTTCAAGATTCTACATGGAAGCTCAAGTTGTGAAAGCTAGATCATAGGAAATGTGAAGGAAAAGCAGTGCAGTGTGGCACCTACCTTTTTCTTGAGCTAGCCCAGCACGCTGCAAACTTGTGTCTAGACTTCATCCCTGAAGGGCAAACAAGGAAAATGTTCTGCTATTTCATCGATAGGATAAGAAAATGAAATTTAAGCGAAGATCATCTTTTGCGGGGAAAGGAAAAGAGCAGCTTTAACACTAAGTAATACTTTGATAAGCTTTCCTGGATGCTCAGTGGTAAAGAATTCATCTGCCAATGCAGGAGGTGCTGGTTTGATCCCTGGGTCAGGAAGATCTCCTGGAGAAGGAAACGGCAACCCACTCCAGTATTCTTGCTTGGAAAGAGAGGCCTGGAGGGCTACAGTCCATGGGGTTGCAAAAAAGTCAGACATGACTCAGTGATCAAACAACAGCAACAACACCTTGATAGAGTGTATATACCTGTTACTTTTGACAAATGATTTCAGATTTTTTAAAATAGAGGGAACACTGATTTTTGGACATAACCCAAGGCATGATGCCAAATTCTTTCCCCTTTTATTAAAACTAAGATGTAATAGCTATGTGACATTTGTCCTGGTAGCACACTCATCTCACAGCCTCAGTGACAACTTTGTGGCTGACCACATAAAACTTACTAGAAATTAATCTAGCAGAGTTGCCCTGATTTTTCAGTTCCTACACAATTAAGGCATTATAGAAACCTTCTCAGGAATGGGAGAGAAGCCTAGAACATGGGACGTATCATTGTTTGAGGACTAGAGTCTTAAAGAGCATCAAGCCAAATCACCCCCTTCACTTTACAGAAGTGGGAGCCGCATCCGGACAGCTTGAATAATTTACTGAAGGTTACCAGCAGGTCAGCAACAGAGGGTGGGGAGAACCCAGATTTCCTGCCTCAGAGCTAGCCTGCTTACTTCTCCTAACACAGAAGGAGGGAGCTACACACAGGTTCACTGAAAACCCCACTAAATGGAAACCTAGGACCACTGCTCGACATCTGAGAAACTTTAAGATGGGAAACTTACTTGGCACCACAAGGAAGGGAAATAGTTTGATGGTGGTAGCACGGAGGTTAACTTTCCACCTGCCTTGTAAAGAACTGTCCCGTGGAGTCATCAGAAGGCTATTGGGAAATCCCTATGCTAAAACCTTCAAAAAAAAAAAAAAAAAAAAAAGCTCTCAAATCCCCCATACTTGTTTTCAGATGCCTGAAGACCAGGAATAAGCATTTTCTTTCATTTTACAAATAAAAAGGAGCTTTTAAACCCATGAAAGTGACATGTTCATCCGCTATCAAGTCAAATTGTAAACACATTGGAAAGCAAGATTAAATGTGCTGGCCAAGACTCCTGTAGCAAAAGAAAGAGCTAGAAGGAAGACCGAACATGACTGATAACAGGTCAGTTCCTGGAGCAGGTTTTGACAGTCAGAGGATTCCCAGGTTGTCAGAACCCAAGTTCAAAGAGGGATATACAAGATGATCTTTTGGGCCCATAGAAAGGAAATATTAGAGTTTTTGCTTTTTATTTGTTATGTGAAGATGAAGGAAGAAATTAACTTTAATGAGTATCTAATATATGGATGACACTACTACCCTCTTTCGGTCAAACCTCCAGAGTGAGTTAGGTATTAGGAATCCTGAGGGTTAAGAGGAAGTCTTCTCATCCTAATACTCTGCAGTCTAAGTACCAGATTAAGTGGCTTCTTATATTATAGTATCTAGTTTACATAAACTAGCTCTAACGAAAGGGACAAGTGGAATCTTTGGATGTGTTAGTGATGAGCTATTTGGACTAATGCGCCTACTTTCACAGCTAAAAATGTTAGATTGAGTGGATTTTAAAACATTTTCTTAAGATATTGAGGAATTGGCAACATAGTTAGGAATTACAACGTAATTGAAAATTCATGGAGACGTGAAACCCTGAAAACCCGTGTTCTTAAGGCGCTCACTGGTCTAGGCATATACAAGCTTTAATTTTACAACCTCTTGGGCAAAGAGATACAAAAATCAAACTATAATAAACCCTCCCCCAAATAAACTGGGACTCCAGAGATTCTCTCTGGGTCATCTGGTAGTGAACCAACCCTTGCATGGATTTGCAGTGCAAAGTAACATCATTTGGAAGGATCGAAACACTGATGTGAATTTCATCTGAAAGAAACTCACACTGCAGTGCTATGAGGTATATGCAGCAGGAACAGGAACAAATGAAATCCTCTTGTAAAAAAATGCTTCTTCCTTCTAGGTTTCAAGCTATTCGTTCAAACAATTCTTAATGCCAGAAAGCAATACGTAATGAAGGATAATCAAGTACATAAGAAAATAAGCACTGTGAATGAGAACAATCAAAAACAATATAAAATAGAAACATTTCAAGATTTTATGTATTGAAACTATCAAACAGATTATAAATCAAGTATGCTTACTGTGTTTAAAGATTAAAGACAGTCTAAAAAAATATATACAAGGAATGAGAACCTGTAAAAGTGACATAGATGATTCAGGGAAAAAAAAATAAAATTTCTACAAGTGAAAATTTCAAGAATTGAAGAACTCAGTAGAGGTACACAGAAAGAGACTAGATAAGGCCAAGGAAAGAACTTAACAGAATGGAAGATATGTTACAGGACATTTTCTGGGCTGCAGTACAAAGAAGCAAAAAGATGGAAAGTACAGAATAGCAGTTACAAGATATGGATAATAAGCTAGGAAGGTCTCACATCCATTTCAGCAGAGTCCTTGAAGGAGAAAAGAGAGAGATGATCCAGGGAAGTATTTGAAGAGATAATGGACTGAAAATTCAACATCGAATCACTCCACAATTAATTCCGTAACGAATTTTAAGTGGTATAAATAAAAAGAGACGCAAATGTAGATATATCAGAGTGAAATAGCAACACGTGAAAGATAAGTAGAAAAATTATAAAAGAAGCCAGAGTGAAAAGATGCACTGCCTTCAAAAGAGTAACAGACTTACAGCTAACTTATCAGTTCTAACACAGGAAGTCATGAGGCGGTTGAATATCTTCAACGGGATGAACAAAAATCCCAGCCAGCCTAGGATTCCATACTCAGAAATGGTATCTTTCAAGGGCAAAATACACATACTTGCAGAAACAAATAAACAAATACAGTGGCTTTTCCACTGGTAAACTCTCAAAAGAAATTCTAAAGGCAGGAAGAAACTGGTCCCAGAATGAAGAGAAAGAAGGAATAAAGAGCCAAGAAAGTTAGAAAACTGTGGCTAATTCTAAGCAGACATCGACCGTATAGAGTAATGAGAGTCCTGTGAAGTTTAAGAAAGAGACCGAGATTAAGGGGAGATCGTAGTGGCGGCAGCTCTTTTCTTGACCTGAATCCTACGTAACAACAGAGCATGTTTATAGCAAATCTGGTGACATGACATCCCTTCAAACCCTAAAACAGAGGTGGGTGGGGGAAAACCACAAATAACCCCAACACCTTCATGATTTTGGAGTCTGTGTGAAAAGAAGGAAAGGAAGCAACAGCGCAGCATTTGAAATACCTGAGAACAGCAGACCCCACTGGAAGCCACAGAAGAGCTCGGAAAGCCAGCTGAGAACAGCATCTGAAACTGAGAGGGGCCGTCCTGGGCGAGTACAAGATTCATGAGCTCTGAAAGCTGACTTCCTAGGGCTCCCGCCAAGCCCTGCGCTGGGAAAATGTGCTCCAACCACTTACAATGAAGCCAGATGAGGACAATATAGGTGAAGAAAAGAGAAGGCCCAGACCGTATAGATGAAGGAGAGAAGGTAAGCCACCTGGTTTTTGACTCCACACAAAAACAGCAGAAGAGGGAACTTCATGCATGCTATAGCAAAATACCAGGAACTGGGTGGCTTATTGCTCACAGTTCTGGAGGCTGGAAGACTGAGGTCAGGGTGCTGAGTCCCCCTCCGGGCTGCCCTCCAGGCTGCAGACTGCTTGCTGGGTCCTCGGGTGGCGGAATGGCGAGATTTCTGCGGTCTCTTTACGGGAGCACTAATCACGGGGGCTGAGCCCTTGAGACCCAATTATCTACCAAAGGCTGTACCTCCTGATACCCCTGCGCTGGGATTTAGGATTTCAGCATATGAAGTAGGGGTAGGGGAGCAGGAATATGCAGTCTATAACATCCTGCTTTATTCTCGAAGTCGGGAAAATGAATTTCACTGAAAAGTTAGCAACTAAAAAATATGATCAAATTCTGGACCAAGTTAGAACTTAAAAAGGAAAAAAGAAGAAACAAAGAAATTTAGAAACATAAAAAGGTATGCCCAGAAGATAGATAAAAATATAATGTCCTATTTTACATGAAGCTAGAATATTTAAGAAAATGCTAAAAGATAGGAGAACACATAGAATGATAAAAATTTAGACATGAAGTGACAGATATAGTTCAGAAATAATTAGAAATAAAAGAAAAAATCATTTCAGAAATGAAGACTAAACTAGATGGAACATGAGGAAAAATGAGTAACAAATAATGCCTTAAGAGAAACATAAGGTAAAAAAAATGTTTTCAAATTAAAAGTGAAGGAAGAGATAAAAAGGATTTGAGAGAAAGTGACAAATGTTAACGATAACAAAGAAGGCTAAACAAAGGAATAATAGAAAATCTGAAGAAGCAAGCCACACAAGGAAACAAAACAAGTACTGAAGACTGTAATCCAAAAAATGTGTCTAAAATTAGGGAAAAATGAGGAAAATTATATGTCAATAGAAGATACCATGTACCTATGAACATCAACCAAATGTTACTAACACCTAGAGATATTCTACTGTAATTATTGGTCTTTAAAGAAAAGATTCAAAAATTATTTGAACATCAGTAAAGAGAGAATGGAATTTTTCAGAGATAATACGAGATTACCATCAGACTTTTTGACAGCAGCAGTTTAAGCCAGAATAAAAAAGTCATGTGTTTCTGAAAATGTACACTCAGCATTTGAAATCCAGCAAAACTGAATTTCAAATATAAAAGCAAACTGTTATCAACATGCAAGACCTCAGTGACTATTGTTCCCATGAGCATTTTGTGAGATATTTACTAAAGAATAAGCTTCTGTCAACCAAAATAACCTTCATGGAAGTGAGAGTAGATGGTGAGGATTAAATTTGCAGTAACCTGTAGAACTAGAGCTCAGTGACGACTTGGAGGGCGTGAGTATAGGCTGTAACGTCATGGGCTCTGACAGCTAAAGTTATGGTACAACTGCAAACAACAGAGATACGATGGAAGGGCATATGCAAAAGGATGCATTCCAGTGTTCTAAACAATCATTGAAGTCTATTGCTAATATAGTTAGGATAAAACAAATGATCAATTATGGGAAATTTTAAATATGTTATCCTTCGTATTCTTGAGAATCAGGATTCGTGGTAGAGAGGAGAGGAGATCAGAGTATAATGGAGAAGTTAAAGAAAATCTTGTTTTGAATGAGAAGTTTCAATATTGACTCATGATATTCTATCTTTAAATATATATTTGTACATCTGTGTACAGGACATGAGAAGAATGATATGCATCTGAATTAGAACAACTCAGAAGTGTGTGTGTGTGTGTGTGTGTGTGTGTTATATTTAGTTCCACTGATAAGAAAACAGTGACCAGTCTAGAACAACGATTATGCCCAGTGCTGAGCTGTGGCCTTGAAGTTCTTTTTATTGTTGTTAAGTTGTTCAGTCGTGTCTCTTTGTGACCCCATGGACTGCAACGTGCCAGGCTTCCCTGTCCTTCACTATCTCTTGGAGTTTGCTCGAACTCATGTCCATCGAGTCAGTGATGCCATCCAACCATCTCATCCTCTGGCATCCCCTTCTTCTCCTGCCCTCAATCTTTCCCAGCATCAGGGTCTTTTCCAATGAGTCAGCTCTTCGCATCAGGTGGCCAAAGTATCGGAGCTTCAGCTTCAGCATCAGTTCTTCCGATGAATATTCAGGGTTGATTTCCTTTAGGATTAACTGGTTTGATCTCCTTGCTGTCCAAGGGACTCTCAAGAATCTTCTCCAGCACCACAGTCTGAAATCATCAGTTCTTCGGTGCTCGGTCACGACCACTGAAAAACCGTAGCTTCTTACTAAAGGGAAACAGAGGGCTTGCAGAAGTGCCTGACTCTGGATCTGGGGCAGGAAATATACACGGTGAACCTGGAGCATCTTGTCATATCAGGTTGCAAGGAATCGTTAAAGACTCCAGTCTCATGTCAAAAGGACCCAGGAATCAGCCTGAAGAGGCTCCCACTGGAACAATTTGAGCTGCAGTAAAAATAATGTTTAAATTCTTGAGTTCATAATAATAGTGAGGAACAAAAGAATAAGTCTCCGTTGGACAAAGATTGGAAACTAATTCATTACCTTGAAAACTGCTGAATAAATGAAAAGATTTCAGGATTTCCTGCCTTTTTGAAATGAATTATACCGTTCTGGGGTAACTAGATAGTAGACGGAGAAGTGTTTTCTTATAATAGTATTACAGCTATTAAGCAACAAGAACAAAAAATATAGGATACCATCACTTTGCAACCCCCAATGAATTACCAGGTTTAAGCATTAAACATCAAAAAGAGTGGCAACTGGACACTATTTACCTCCTATAATCTTGCCAAACTCTAACTAGAGTCTTGCCAAAGGGATCAAACCCAAATCTGACCCCACTACTCAATTTTCTGGAAATGTACAGGAAAGAGAAATATGCTGAACCATGAGGATGTGATTTTTAAAACTCCTGTGAAAAAAATAAAAATAAAAAAATAAAAACTCCTGTGAAGCTAAACTACTCATCACGCAGCCCAGGTTTTTGAGACTGTAAGGAAAAGAAAAAGATCGAAAAGAGAACTTACAGATTCAAAGAAATATAAAAAAATTTAACGGGCAATGCAATGTTCTAGTGTCTGGGAGTGTGCATTTGGTTGATAAAACTACTTCTAAAAGAAATGCAAGAAAATTATAAGTATTGAAATGAAGGTAGTAACCACGGAAGTGGTGAGGAGGGGGTTATACCTGAGAAGGAGCATACAAACCTGCTTCTGGGTGGTCAGCAAAATTTTATTTCTGACATGAATAGTCTTTTCCTTAAATGTTGCATTAAGCCACATATTTGATTCATGTGGCTTTCTGTCTTCTGAGTTTTATTTTACAGTAAGATTATTTAAAAATAGATTGAACACATGATAATAACGTTATATAAGGTGGGGAGAAGAGCAGGTGGCAATAAAGCGGTCTAAGGTCCTTATAATGTCTGGGAAGAGGGTAAAAGTGGTGATTAACTTTACACTTAAGTATCCATATTGTGGGTTCGATCCATGGGTTGGGAAGATCCCCTGGAGAAGGGAAAGGCTGCCCACTCCAGTATTCTGGCCTGGAGAATTCTAGTCCATGGGGTCACAAAGAGTCAGATACGACTGAGCGACTTTCACTTTTTCTCATCTCACATACATATTGTAATTCTTAGAATTACAACTAAAGAAATAGAATACAGAACTTTGGAAGCAGTAGAAGGAAAACATGGAACGATGAAATTAATCCAAAAGAAGGCAAGAAAGGAGAGGAAAGGAGGCACGCCACAGAAGTGTTGCCTGTGACCCCTAAGAAGTATGCTGCACTCCTAACTCCTGCTTGTGAGCAGGACATCATTTGGAAATAAGGTCTTTGCTGACATAATGAAGATGAGGTGATGCTGAAGTCGCATGGATCTTAATCCAATACGAGTGGTTTCCTTATAAGAGGAAAACAGACACAGACGCAGAGGTAACCAGAGAGGCAGAGAGCGCAGTGATGCAGCCACCAGCCAAGAAGTGCCAAGGATCCGCAGCCGCCAGCGGAAGCAAGGAGCACTCGAGGAGGGGAGCACTCGAGGAGGGGAGCACTCGAGGAGGGGTTCTACCGGAAACCTCAGAGAGAGTGGTCCTGCCAGCACCTTCATCTTGGAATTCTGGCCCCCAGAACTATGAAACAGTAAACTTCTGTTGTTTTAAGTCAACCAGTTTGTGATGCTTTGTTATGTAGTGTGATGGTTAGTTTTATGTGTCGACTTGGCTGGGCCACGGGATGACTAGATATTTGGCCAGACGTTATTCTACGTGTTTTGGGGTGAGATTTATATTTGAATTTGATCAGTAGATCAAGTAGAGAAGATTGCCCTCTCCACTGTGGGTGGGGGGACTCATCCAATCCATCCAAGGTCTGAACAAAATAGAAAGCTGAGTAATAAAGAATTCTTTCTCTTTGACTGTCTTTGAGCTGGGTCATGGGTCTTCTTCTGCCTTTGGACTTGGACTCAGACTGAAATTTAGACCATCGGCTCTCCTGGGCCTCCAGCCTTCTGACTGCAAATCTTAGACTCTCGGTCTCCATAACTGCACAGGTCCTTCACTACAGTAAATATAAATACAAACATATTGTTCTGGTTCTTTTCCTCTGGAGAACTCAGATCAATAATGGCAGCCCTAGGAAACCAATACCAGATAGAACTATCAGCACAAAATAAGCTGCCAGATTTAACACAAAAATGTCTTAAAATATAAGCAGTTAAACACTTCGGTCAACTGACAAAGGTAGACTGCTTTTTTTCTCTATTTCAACATATGCCACTTTTAAGAAAAATGTTGAAAACAAAAGGTCACAAAAATTGAAAAAGATTAGAGCAATGACAAAAAGAACCTGATGTGGCCATATTAGTAGCAGATAATATACGCGGTAAGTCCTGGCAGAGATAAGACGACCACTTCATAGTGATAAAAGGCTAAATTCATCAGAAAGATACAATAATTTAAAATGTATATAAACCTTATACATGAACGATTATACAGTGGAAGTGACAAATAGATTCAAGAAGCTGATGTGGCCATATTAATGGATTAGATCTGATAGACAGAGTGCCTGAAGAACTATGGATGGAGGTTCGTGACATTGTACAGAAGGCAGTGATCAAGACCATTCCCAAGAAAAAGAAATGCAAAAAGGCAAATGGCTGTCTGAGGAGGCCTTACAAATATCTGAGAAAAGAAGAGAAGTGAAAGGCAAAGGAAAGATATACCTATCTGAATGCAGAATTCCAAAGAATAGCAAGGAGAGACAAGAAAGCCTTCCTCAAGGATCAGCGCAAAGAAATAGAGGAAAACAACAGAATGGGTAAGACTAGAGATCTCTTCAAGAAAATTCAAGATATCAAGGGAACATTTCATGCAAAGATAGGCACGATAAAGGACAGAAATTGTATGGACCTAACAGAAGCAGAAAATATTAAGAAGAGGTAACAAGAATACACAGAACTATCCAAAAAGGATCTTCATGACCCAGATAACCATGTTGGTGTGATAACTCACCTAGAGCCAGACATCCTGGAATGCGAAGTCAAATGGGCCTTAGGAAGCATCACTGCGAACAAAGCAAGTGGAGGTGATGGAATTCCAGCTGAGCTATTTCAAATCCTAACAGATGATGCTGTGAAAGTGCTGCACTCAATATGCCAGCAAAGTTGGAAAACTCAGCAGTGGCCACAGGACTGGAAAAGGTCAGTTTTCATTCCAATCCCAAAGAATGTTTAAACTACTGCACAATTGCCCTCATCTCACACGCTAGCAAAGTAGTGCTCAAAATTCCCCAAGCCGGGCTTCAATAGTACGTGAATCGTGAACTTCCAGATGTTCAAGCTGGTTTTAGAAAAGACAGAGGAACCAGAGATCAAATTGCCAACATCCGTTAGATCATCAAGAAAGCAGGAAACATCTATTTCTGCTTTATTGACTATGCCAAAGCGTTTGACTGCGTGGATCACAACAAAGTATGGAAAATTCTTCAAAAGATGAGAATACCAGACCACCTTACCTGTCTCCTGAGAAATCTGTATGCAGATCAAGAAGCAATAGTTAGAACTAAACATGGAACAACAGACTGGCTCCAAATCAGGAAAGGAGTATGTCAAGTCTGTATATTGTCACCCTGTTTATTTAACTTATATGCAGAGAACATCATGAGAAACGCTGGGCTGGATGAAGCATAAGCTGGAATCAAGATTGCCGGGAGAAATATCAATAATCTCAGATATGCAGATGACACCACCCTTATGACAGAAAGTGAAGAAGAGCTAAAGAGCCTCTTTATAAACGTGAAAGAGGAGAGTGAAAAAGTTGGCTTAAAGCTCAACATTCAGAAAATGAAGATCATGGCATCCGGTCCCATCACTTCATGGCAAATAGATGGAGAATAGCTATGACCAACCTAGACAGCATATTGAAAAGCAGAGACATTACTTTGCTAACAAAGATCCATCTAGTCAAAGCTATAGTTTTTCCAGTAGTCATGTATGGATGTGAGAGTTGGACCATAAAGAAAGCTGAGCACAGAAGAATTGATGCTTTTGAACTGTGGTGTTGGAGAAGACTCTTGAGAGTCCTTTGGACTGCAAGGAGATCCAACCAGTCCATCCTAAAGGAAATCAGTCCCGAATATTCATTGGAAGGACTGATGCTGAAGCTGAAACTCCAATACTTTGGCCACCTGATGGGAAGCACTGACTCATTGGAAAAGACTCTGATGCTGGGAAAGATTAAAGGCAGGGGGAGAAGGGGACAACAGAGGATGAGATGGTTGGATGGCATCACCAACTCGATGGACATGAGTTTGAGCAAGCTCTGGGAGTTGGTGATGGACAGGGAGGCCTGGTGTGCTTCAGTCCATGGGGTTGCAAAGAATCGGACACGACTGAGTGAATGAACTGAACTAATATGAACCTAGTATTATACCCTCAAAATACAAACAGTAAAAATTAACACATTTTATAGTGAAAGAGACAAACCCTCAAATCAAGTTGGGGAATTTTTAACAAAATGAATAAGCAGGCTTAAAAGATTCCTGGAAGATATTAAAATGTTATGCTATACACTATATTTGACATACATTATAATAATGCAAGTATGAGCAAATTAAAGACATTTTCAGAATTGATCTCTTTCCTACCCTTAGTATGATCTCTTAGTCATAATGCACATTAAAAATAATGATGAGATAATGAGATCAGAGAAGATGTTCAAATAATGTTATAATTTCCAAGAACAGTCTTTTAAGCAGGGATTTATAACCACTGTCCTTCAAGATAAACATCACCGTATGTGTGCATTGCTCCTGGAGACACTGACTAATGGTAAAATGAAGTCACTGTGATTCATTCGACACTGAAACTTACATCCACTTTTCAGAAAACGGTGCTGAATATCCACATTAAGGAGACGGGAAAGAACCCTGAGCCCTGCCTCAAAAAATGAATGTCAGAGGGATCCTAGACCTAAATGTAGAAGCTAGACCTGGAAAGTGTGAAACTAGAAAACAGAGAAGGCTATCGTCATGACTAAGAAATAGGATATATTTCCTAAATAGGTCACAAAAGACAACCCATGTAATAAAATCTTTGGTAAATTGAATTTTATCAAAATTTGAAACTGCCTATCAAAAAGCACCATTAAGGAAATGCAGAGGCAAACTGTGGAGTGAGAAGAAATATTTGCAGTACATTCTAAGAATACAGTCAAAATATATAAAGAACTCCGAAGTCAATAATAAAAAATCAATTTTTCTTTTTAAAAGAAATTTGTATTGGCGTGTAGTTGATTTACAGTGTTATATGAGTTTCTGCTGTATAGCAAAGTGAATCGGTTTCAAACACACATATATATACTCTTTTTTAGGTTCTATTCTATAGGATACAGACTAATTGAGCAGTAATACAGAGCACTGAGTAGAGTTCTCTGCAGGATCAGCAGGCTCTTATTAGTTATCTGTTTTATTTATAGCAGTGTATTCATGTCAATCCGAGTCTCCCAGTTTATCTCACCCCCCTTTCCCCCTTGGCAATCATAGTTTGTTTTTCACTTCTGTGACTCCATTTCTGTTTTGTAAATAGATTCATTTGTACCATTTTTTAGGTTCCACATGTAAGTGACATGTGACATTTGTCTCTGTCTCACTTCGCTTAGTATGACAATCATGTCACACTGAGTGAGGTAAAGCAGAGAAAGACAAATGTCATCTGACTTCATATACATATATTTCACTTATATAGGCATACACATACATGTATGTGTATATATATGGATTCCCAGGTGGTTCCGTGCTAAAGAATCTCCCGGCCAACGCAGGAGATGCAAGAGACACGGGTTCGATCCCTGTGTCAGAAAGATCCCCTGGAGGAGGAAATGGGGAAGGAGGAAATACTAAACCCACTCCAGTATTCATGCCTGAAAAATTCTGTGGACAGAGAAGCCTGGGTTGCAAAGAGCTGGACACAAATGAGTATATGTATATATATATATATATATACACCCCACATCGTCTCTATCCGTTCCTCTATGGATGGACACATTCAGGATGCTTCCATGTCCTGGCCATTGGATTCAATAAATAGTGCTGCAGTGGATATTAGGGTACATGTATCCTTTAGAGTTATGGTTTTCTCTGGATCTGTGCCCAGGAGTGGGATTGCTGGATCATGTGGTAACTCTACAGTTTTTTAAGGAAACTCCATACTGTTCTCCACGGCAGTGGTACCAAGTTTCATTCCCACTAACAGAGTAGGAAGGTTCCCTTTTCTCCACACTCTCTTCAGTATTAATTGTTTATAGATTTTTTCGATGATGGCTGTTTTGACCAGTGTGAGATGATACCTCACTGTAGTTTTGATTTGTATTTCTCTGATGAGCATCTTTTCATGTGCATCTAAGCTATCTGTATGAAAAAGACAGTCAATTTTTTTTTTAAGGGGCAAAATATGTGAACAAATACTTCACAAAAGAAGATATGCAAATCATCAATAAATATATGTGCCATATAACTCAACAGGGAAGTGCAAGTTAAAATTCAATGTGATATCCACAGACACCAACTAGAATGATTAAACTTTAAAAGACCAAGCTCAAGTGTTACTGGGGATTTGGGCAACTGAACTCATCCATCTCCGGTGGGAGTATAAACAGGAAAGTTGTTTGGCAGTTTCTAATAAAATTAAACATATACCTACTCTGTGAAACTTATTCAACAACTTTTATAGAAATGTTACTTACAATTTCCCACAACTGGAAACCAAATGTCTACCAGAAGAATGGGTAAGCAGATGTGATTTATTTATATATGTGTACGTCGGAATAATAATGCAACAAAGACAAAGGATGAAGTATTGATACATGCAACAACCCGAGTTTATCTAAAACCCACTGAGTAAAAGAAGGCAGACATAGAAGAGATATGATTAGTTTCCAGGGAAAACTAGTCCGTGATAGCAGAGGTCAGAACAGCAGTAACCTCTGAGGGTTTTTTGACAGGAAAGGGGAACAACGGAGCTTTCTGAGGCTTAGAAGATGTTCTGAGTCTTGATCTGGGTCACAGGTATACTGGTAGGTAGGTAGGTAAAAGTTCATTCTGCTGTACAAGTAAGGCTTGTGTGTTTTAGTGCATGTAAACAAACAAAATCTACAACACAAAGATACACTTCTACAACTTCCGCAGCAACCTTTAATAAAAGAATCTATCCAAACTTGAAAATATTTCGTTAGGTGTAATAGTTTAGAAGTGTCTCCTGAGGGTTTTGTTTTTTTTTTTTTTTTGGTGCAAATGATCAAAACTCACATGCCATTTATGAATAATTGTTCTTCTCACATAAAATAGTGGAAACAAAACAAAGAAAAATAAAGACAAACTGAAATACATTCATTTGTCAGCAAACACTGCTGAAAGTCATAGAGCATATTGCTGAAGATTTGAAAGTACAAGTAGTTGAAAATATGCAATATGGGACATTTGCTGTGCAGCTGGATGAAAGTACTGTGGTTAATTTTACATGTATCAGTTCATGGTATTTGCTAAATTCTGTGTCAATGATGAAAACATAAAGAATTGAGTCGTTTGAAACTATTAAAAGTAAGATGTAGCAGAGAAGACATATTCTCAATAGCATTATGACTTTATTCAAAATGATGTTTTGTGGGAAAATGGTATAGATGCAACCACATCAGGAATGGTTACATTGATTGTAATTTTTAAATAAAAGTTCCAGGATCTGGTTTCAGAGCTAGCACTGCAAGTGAAAACCCTTCACTGCATCACCCACAGGCAAAGCATTGCATGAGAGAAGTGAAAGTGATACAGAGTGATTCAAGGTGTCATCAGTGTGGTTAATTTTATGAAGAGGAGTTTAAATGTAGTCAAATCTTTATACAAAGGTATAATGCCAGGTGGTGACCTTAAAAAACAGGCGTTGTCTTTTTTAACAAAAGGAAAAATACTTCAGATTTTCTGACCTTTTCTGCGATGACAAGTGGCTTTAAATAATATAGATACATAGCAAGTAAAATTGAAGAAAGAAATGGATTACATCTGTATCTTCAAGGAAAGGAGCCACTTGGAACAATGAATTAGAAATTAACTGCTTTTTGAAAGAAACATGCTACAAGGAGATCATTTTGAAACAGATGTTTTAAAATATTTTCAACATGTTGTGATTTCAAATTTGTTACAGAAAATATATATCTGTGGTCACAATAAATTCACCTAGGTATGTATTTTAAAATATAGCAACAAAATGTTTATTTTTCAAATGAAATATTTAATTGGGTTCTGTGCTGAATTATTCAAATATAAAACTGCATTATCATTTAACGGGTATAGAATTTCAGTTTTGCAAGATGGAAAATTCGGGAGATTGGTTGCAAAGCATGTAAATGTACTTCACGTTACTACACTGTATATTGAAAGTGGTTGAGGTGGTGAATGTTAGGTTTTGTGTATTCCATCACAATTAAAACAATATAAAGGTGCAATACCTTCCAATTCTGTTTCAAGAATAACTGATTAATATCAAAGGAGAATTACTAAATACATTTCACTTAAAATTTTTGAACAAACTGATGGGTGGGGCTGAAAATGCAAATCATGATTCACTAACTGCTGACTATGACCAACGCTGATTGTGGTTTGGAATTAGGCATCTTTCAAAACTGTCTTGTACGACTCAACCACTATTAAAACCAAGTAGAGGTGGCTCAGACAGTAAAGAATTCACCTGCAATGCAGGAGACCTAGGTTCGATCCCTGGGTTGGGAAGAGCCCCTGGAGGAGGGTATGACAACCCACTCCAGTACTTTTGCCTGGAGAATCCCCATGGACAGGGGAGCCTGGTGGGCTACAGTCCGTGGGGTCACGGACTCAGACATGACTGAGTGACTAAGCACAGCTCAGCACATACAAGTAAACTAAATTTAGAACCAGACTTTCACATTACAGAGTAGGAAACCAATAAAACAAATTATGAAATATTTTCAATCACATTGCTTTGAAGTATTAATGATTAATCTAATATTTTATTGATAAAGGATTTTTAGCTTCTGTTAATAAAATGAAAATTAATTTAAACAGGTTTATTTCATCTGTGGCTCATCCTTTTAAAAGTCTATTACTGCAGGCATAGTTATGATTATTATGGTAGAACATGATATGTGTTGGAATGAATGAGCACAGACATGTAGATATTGGAAGTGCAGCCTCGAAATAGTTTCCTGATGGGAGTGCTCAGTCAAAACACAGACTGCCTTTCTAAAGGCTGGCAGACCCTGCCCTTATCCTCAGACTCATCTTCTTCAAGCGATTCCCTCATTTTGGATTGTGCAACACCCCACCCCATTCTTAACAGCGCCGACTCTCTTCTAGGGTGTTCCCTGGGTGGTCTTTCTCTGGGAGAGGGTGGTCAGTGCCCCAAAGCTGGACATCTTTGCCCAGCCTGAGGTCAGCTAGGGAACAAGCAAATGGGATCTAGGACTTTGGATCTTGAGGACAGAGAATATATCTAACCGCAGGGGTCCTTCCCAAGGTCTGCTGTGTCTTATCCCAACCCCAGCACCTACACTCACAACTCTCGATTCCCCAGCTGTTCCAAGACCTCCCCATCTCAGTAAATGGTATCTCATTTGGCCCAAACCTAGGTGTTGTTCTTGACGCCTCTCTCTCCCTTCAAACACGAGTCCCACTAGTACTGTCAGCTCAGTCTCCAAAGAGAGTCTTGAGTCTGGTCACTTCTGGAAATGGCTCCCTCACCCCTGTAACCCGTTGCTGGGACCCCTACAGTAACCTCTTACTGGGGCATTTTCCTTGGGCCTCTATGATCCATCCTCCACACAGAAGTCAGAGTGACCCTTCCAATGAGTAAACCAGATTGCATCAGTCCCCCTCTCCGAGTCCTTGCCAGAGGCTCGCCATTTCACTCAGAGGCCACCATCCCCACCGCAGGCCAGCAAGACAGCACCCTCCCCCAGCCTCTGCCCATCTGCTGGGACGCTCTTCCACCAGGCTGCCTGCCCCCTCCCGGCTTCACTCAGGGTCTCCTCCAAGGGCTCTGTTGGAAAGGACTTCCCTGTCCCCCCATCTTAAATGGAACCCATGCTAGACACATCCCTGTGCCCCTCTCAACTGCTCTCACGAGCCCTCCTCACTCGTCACATTTGGGAGCACTCTCCACAGCACTCTCACCATGCGTGGCACATCGTAGGCACTCAGTGAGTGCTTGAAGGATGAAAGGACAGGGGATTCCTGCTGCCTGGAGCCCTGTGGTCCCAGTCCGGTTCTCAAACCTGTTCCCCCCGGCCTGCGGGGCTCGGAGAGCATCCCAGCGACTGTCCTTCTTGCTGAAGAGGGCCAGCGTTCCCATCTGGCATTCGCTCCCAGGAGCCCTCATCACAGCCTCTTAAAACAAGCGCCCTTGTTTCGTCCTCGTGTTCTTCGTATGCTTCAACCTCCTCTTGGGCTGGGAGGGCAACAGCAGCAGATCCAGCGAGGGTCCCCTCATTCTGTCCTTGGCGGAGGTGTGGGGGGATATGGGGTAAAGAGGCAGAGAGCAGGAGTCCCGCTGACTTTAATCCCTGCTTCCTCAAACACCACCTCATCAGGCCCAGCTAGCACCTTCTCTCACCTGGACCACCCCTCCCAGACAAGACCCCCCTATCCAGCCTTGTCTTGTGACTCTGACCCTCTCCACATCACACTCCGCACTGCAGCCAGGGACTCCTAACAGTGGGAGCTGCCCACCTCCTGAAAGCCCTCCCAGGCACCAGGTAGCTCTCGGCCTCCAGCAGGTCAGTGCTCTGACCTCCTCCTCGTTCTCAGAGCCCAGGCTTTCTCCAGCCTCTGCACCTTTGCATGCTCTGTTCCCTCTGACCCACCTCTTTGCCCTGAACTCAGGTAGTGGGTTAGGGCAGCAGGCGCTGTCAGTGCCACCCGCTGGAGCCCCAGGACTTCGGAGAAAGGGTCCCTGTGGGCTGAGAGCTCCCTCTCTGCAGCGCCTACTTCCATCTGCCTGAAGATCCCCTCTGGCTGCTTTAGATTCAGCTGGCTCCCCATGCAAGCTGGAAGTGCTGGGGAGTCAACACCCCTGCAAACGCCCTTCATCAGTGAGGCTCAGGAGCTGGTGATGGCTGGGGTGCTGGAGCTCCTCCCTGTCTCTCAGAGCATGCCCGGGCACACTGGGCTCAGCTACCCACAGGCAGCCAGGCCCCACGGACGTGTCCTTTACTGGCTTCCTGTCCTGCCCCACTCCCTCTTGATGTTCACCTGCAGATAAACCACTCACACCCAAACTCAGTCCCAGGGTCAGCTTGTAGGAGAGCCCAGGGGAAGACAACTCAGTCCCAGGGTCAGCTTGTAGGAGAGCCCAGGTGAAGACAGATCGCCCATGGCAGGCATCACACCCGGGGTACCCCACCTTCACAGTGCTGCACATAATTCGATACGTAACACGCTGTACGATGGCTCTAGGAAGTCTGTCTCCCAGTAGATCCTAAACTCACTGAGGGAGCCTGTTCTGCTCCTCAGGGCATTCACACGCCCCAGAACCCTGCCTGGCACCTGCGTGCATGCTCAGTTGCTCAGTCGTACCCAACTCTTTGCAACCCTACGGACCACCAGGCTCCTCTGTCCATGGGATTCTCCAGGCAAGAATACTGGAGTGCGTCGCCATTTCCTGCTCCAGGGGATCTTCCCAACCCAGGGATCTAACTGGGGTTAGATGTAATAGATAAATGCATTGGCAGGCAGATTCTTTACCAATGAGCCACCTGGGAAGCCTGGCACCTAGGAAGTGCCCAATAGTGACTTGATACAGGAATGCACAGATTTCCTGGGCCAGGACTGAATCTGGCCTCATTTTCTTTCTCTCTGTGTGATTTGGGGCAAGTAACAGAAGAACTTCTTGAAGCCCCAGTTCGTTCTGTGAAAAAACATGAAGCTAATAACGTTGGCAGCCAGAGAACCAGGAGAGACAGTGGGCTTTCTGGAGAGACTTTCTCTTCGGGTGGGTTTTGCCTGCTCCCTGTTCTTGCGGTGGATACGACACTGAAGTATCCCTGGACCAATCCACACCCTGATTGACATCGAGGGCAATTTTGCTCCTCCGAATGGGGTCCAGAGTCTGTACCCCAGTGATGGGGACAGTGCAGGATGTGGAGTGGGGACAAGGCCCAGAAGGGGAGCATGGGGGGCAGGAAACCCCCCTCCTCAGGCAGAAGGTGAGAAGCCTGCCTACTTTCCATTCCCGTCCCTGGGTGCCCAGAAGCACCCTCAGGCCAGAACATATGGGCCTCAGCGGCCTCACCCGTGGCTCAGGACACATTCAGTAGCAGGAAAGCAGCACATTGGACTTATCCAGTGAACATAATCAAGTTTGACAGTTTGAGAAGTGACCAAAGGTCCGTGACATCTAATAATTTGCCAGTTTGCTCAGGCACCAGTTTGAATTACATCAGATTGGTGCAAGGGACAAATCATCACGCAGCTTGTGACCAACCTCGTCAACAGCCCGGCATCCACCCTGTGGATTGTAATGTTTTATTTATAGTTGTGTGTCTGGTGACTCTCATTAAGGGTCCGCAAGCATCTTTAGTGCAGCTAGTTCAATAGGACTTTACTGCATTTTTACATTAATTTATATATGATTATAAAAGTACATATGTACACATATAAACTTTTACATATATCTGTATATATTTGTACCATAATAGCATTTTATTATGCACTATATTGCTATTATTATATATTTTTAAAGCATTTTACTGCAGTAGGACACTGAGGATTTCTAACGATCTCCCAACATAAGTCTCTGTGACATTAAGGTTTTACTCTGTCTTTTAGAATCACCTAGCCTGACTTGAAACTGGAGGATCCTGTGTGCTCTTGGGTTCTCTGTGTAACCGGAAACAGTTCTAACTACCCTTCCCTTGTCTGGTTCACTTATGAGCGTCCTTTACGTCAGAAATGTTCACTATTAACATTTTTTCTCTATCATCTTTCTGATTGATGGTGCTACATAGGTAGGGTGGAGTGGACATCGATTGTTCCATCCTGTCAACATCCCTTACCTCTTTTAATAAACAGAACCATGATTTTTTTTAAGAACCCAAGTTTACTTGGGCCTGACTGATGAGGGCCAAAAAGAGTCAGTGAGAGAGCCAACATGAGAATAAGCCAACATGGAAAGAAACTAGAACTGAGAGATTGAGAAGGCCAAGTCCAGATAATATTATTGAACACCTGGATCGAGCCATGCCTGAAGCTGAACCTTTCCATTATCAGTTTCATAAGCCAATTATCTCTCTATTTTGCTTAAACTAGTTTGGGTTGGGTTTCTGTCTTTTGCAAAAACAGAGAATTCTGATCAGTACATAGATCTATCTCTAGCTTGGGCTTACAAGGGGCCCAAGAGGCTTTGGGAATTTAGGTAGAGGGCAATCAAGAGATCCAACAGTGGCTGCTGTCCACTGGAAAACCAATTATGATTTTTTCCTTCTCCCTAGGTTGTCCATAATCAAAAGGGCACACACTTCGGAGTCAGATAGATCCTGGTCCTGCCATATACTATCTGTGTGACTTTGGGGAACTTACTAAAGCCACCCGAACATACAATAATTTTATCTACATCTTAGGTTTTCCATGGGATTCAAGTGCATATGTAGAGAGCCTTGAAATAGTTTGTAGCAGACAGCTTACTCTCAGAAACACGTAGCTGATTATACTACTCACCAAACATCTATTGAGCCCTTTTCAGGTGCCAAGCCCTGGCTAAGGGTTTTATAGACATCATTTCATTTGACCCTCCCACACAACCCTGGGAGGTATGCCCTGTTCTGCTCCCCAAGTCCTACATATGAAGAATCATTAAATCTTCACACAGCTGAAGCATAGGAGTTAAGGAGCAGGGTCAAATCTGCATAGCTCTGTCCCCCACGTCCACTCTGGGTGGCTGGATGCCATTGCCCCTCCAAACAGGGCAACCCCTGAGATGACAGGGAGGTGAGCTCCACTTGCCACAAGGCATAGGCAGGGAGCAGAATCCAGGCAACCAAATGGAACCAATCAAGATATTGGAGAGGGTGAAGTGCAGAGCCAGGGCTCAGAGGACACCACACTCTGGTTTGCCAGCATTTCTGGGAAGGACAAGGCAACAGCCCTGACTGCCTGTTCTTCATCCTGAGAAGGACTCTGGTTGCCCAGATGGGGACCTGGACTCTGGAATGTCAGGGCAAATCCAGACAGTGCTGGTTCTCGTGGAATCTGGGAACCAATAAAACAATGACTGGAAAGCAATGATCTGAAAGATATTCTTGCTATAATTTTTCCACAGAAATATACTATGTAGCAAGCTAAGTAAATTCTTGGAAACCTGGAAACCCCCCAAAACTGGTAGAAGCAGCTTTTTTTTTTTTTATACAATGAGATAGAGAAAAACCACATTTCTTGGATTTAACTTTGTTCACACAAATTTTGTTTTGCTTTGTTTTTTTTTTTTAAAGAAAATCTGGCATTAGTTAATCTAAGTATGAAACTGTCATTCTTGAAACTCCTTAAAAAGTTGCCTATAATTGTGTGGCTTGAAAAATTAATTTCTTTCCAGATGATGAAACATGAAGCAGGTCTCCTAAGTGAAAATTATTGGCACACCCCCGACTCCCATCCTCAGAAGGCAGATGGAACAATGGGCAGAGGAGGGGAGCCTGTGGGACCTCAGCCAAACAAAAGGGCTGCCTGCAACTTGCCTAAAATAGAAAATAAAAGTTAGAACAGCTTCCCCCCTGGCGGGCCCCTCTTTGGAGCCCTCTGCGGAGTAGCAGGTACCTCACGGGATGGTGCACCCCCAAAGCAGTAAAAGCAGAAGCTCCAGCTCCCCACTTGGGTCTCCTTCCCAGCTGGGGGTGCAGGTTCACCCACCAGAGCCACCTACGCACGGTGATGGCTTTTACTTTTGTTCTGCTGAAGAAATTCAAATCATGTTAATCTTTCAGTTCTTTTTACAGAACTCTGGAGAATGATACATATTACAGGAGCTTTATTTGGAACGAGGCAAAGAATCTGCCTGCAATGCAGGGGACCTGGGTTCGATCCCTGGGTTGGGAAGTTCCCCTGGAGAAGGAAAAGGCTACCCCCTCCAGTATTCCTGCCTGGAGAATCCCTATGAACAGAGGAGCCTGGTGTACTACAGTCCATGGGGTCCCAAAGAGTCGGTCACGACCGAGCGATGAACACGTTCCGTTTCTTTCTGGAGAGGTGAAACGCCCTTCACTGTAGGGCGGCTCTGGCTCTGGAGTGGAGGACAAGGGTTCCAATCCCGGCTGTGCCATCTGCTGTGCCGTGACCCCCGCCTCTCAGAACCACGTGTACAGCGGAGAGATGAGTCCTGGCTTGCGGGTGTGGTGTGAGGGTCAGCAACTAGGGTCAGCGAGCGCGGGTTTCTCTGCCCAGCGCTTCCGGGCCTCGGCTTCCGCCCGGCTCAAAAGGCAGAGAATCTGCCTGCGATGAAGGAAGCCGGGTTCGATCCCTGGGTCGGGAAGTTCCTGTGGCGAAGGGCATGGCCACCCACGGCCGTGTTCTTGTGTGGAGAATCCCATGGACAGAGGAGCCTGGCGGGCCACAGCCCGCGGAGTCACAGAGTCAGACACCAGTGAGCGACTAACACACAGCGGCCAAGAGAAGGCGGTGGCCGGCTCCGCGCGCACAGCTCACCTGAGGGGCGGCCGTGGGGACCGAGGGGGCGCCTCACTGAGGCCCCGCAGCGGGCGGCCTCCCCACCGCGCGCCCCTCGTGCACTCGCCCCTCGTGCACTCCAGGGTTCCGCACCGCCGAGTCACACCCTGCGACCGCGGCCCGCTCCCCGGCACTGAGGGCGTGACGGTCGCCGCAAACAGGGGCTTTGTCTCCTTGTCGAGCCGGCCACCCCGTCACCGCAACCCGGTCATCCCCTCCCCGCAGTCACCCCCTCCCTCCCGTCACCTCCCCCTCCCTCCCGGTCACCTCCCCCTCCCCCTGGTCACCCCCCGTCACCGCCCCTCCCGGTCCCCACAGCCACCTCCCCGCCCCGCCCCCCCTAGTCACCGCCCCTCCCGCCCCTCGCCCCGCCCCTCGCCCCGCCCCTTCCCACCCCCCGTCATCCTCGCCCCGCCCCCGAAGCGCACACAAAAGGCCGCGGGCCGGGGCACCCGGAGCCGCGGGCTTGTTTACCGGGCGGCCCGGCGCGGCGCGGCGCCGCCACCTCCCGGCGGGAGCGGGCGCTGCTCCCGGGCGCGGGCCCAGGGCCGCGGGCCGATGACCCAACGCTGCAGGCATCTGGGGATAACCTTTCCCCTTTCTTTCCAAGACCAAATAAGGGGGCTCTTCCCTCTGCGCCGGGCCCGCGGCGGCTGGGCCGAGGGGCGTGGAGGGGCGGGGCCGCGGACGCGGCCGCCGGGCCGCCGAACACCGGCCGCATTGTTCCCGCGGCGGCGGCCCCTCCTCCCCGGGCGGGCGGGCTCGGCCCCGGGCCGGGCGGCGCGCTCCCTGCCCCGGGGGCGCGCGGAGCCGGGCCGGCGGGGAGGGGGCGCCCAGCCCCGCCGCAGCCGCGCCGAGCCGCTCCCCGCCCCAAGCGGCGGAGGGCAGGCGCCCCGGGCCCGCCCCCGCCGCGCTCCCCGCGGTCCCCCGCGCCCACCCCCGCCGCGCTCCCCGCGGACCCCCCGGCCGGCCCGCGGCGCTCGGAGCGGGCGGGCCCCTGCGCCGGCGGCGGGCGTAGACCGAGGGGAGCCGGGTCCGGCTGCCAGGCCTCGGAACCCTGGCATCGCCCCCGAGGGAGGGAGTCATTGGTGGCTGACAGTGTTTGGTAACCACAGAAACCAAGATTTGACCTATATTTTTGAATATGGCCTCAACCCTAGTTTTCCTTCTAGAAATCAAAGGGAGTCTGACCTGACTTGCTGTTAATTTTCCTCTTGCTTTGTATTCCAGAATGCCACCCAGAAGGCTGGGCGAGTCGGGAGACCTCACCGGCTGGTTTGCTGGTGACTCGTGAGGGTGACAGTGCTCCAGACCCAGAGGCAGGGACTGCCTCTCTCGCTGCCTCCTGCCAACACCAGGTCCCCCTGCGACGCTGGGGACGTTTCTGGAGGGCAATTGGGTGATGCTTATTAGCATTTTAATATGTTTACCGTTTAACTGTTTCATTCCTCTTATAAGTTTTATCCTAAGTAGGTAGTGGGGTAGCTCAGCTGATAAAGAATCCGCCTGCAGTTCGGGAGACCTGGGTTTGATCCCTGGGGTGGGAAGATTCCCTGGAGAAGGGAATGGCTACCCACTCCAGGGTTCTGGCCTGGAGAATTCCATGGACTGTATAGTCCATGGGGTTTCAAAGAGTCGGACATGATGAGTGACTTTCACTTTCTAAGTTTTATCCTAAGTAGGTAATGGTGGGGAGGGGCTTCCTCGGTGGCTCAGAATGTAAAGACTCCTCCTACAATGAAGGAGACCTGGGTTCGATCCCTGGATTGGGACGGTCCCCTGGTCTGGAGAATCCCCATGGACAGAGGAACCTGGCAGGCCATGGGGTTGCAAAGAGTCAGACAGGACTGAGAACCTGGCAGGCCATGGGGTTGCAAAGAGTCAGACAGGACTGAGTGATTAAGCAGGGCAGCACAGGTGATGGCGGTCACAACCCCACCATGTGATGGCAACAACAGTTGGTTCTAACTGAGCATCTACTATGTGCTGGAAACTGTTACAAAGTTTGACAAATACCTACTCATGACACTTCCCTGCAGTGGGTATTCTTAATACCCCTGTTTTATAGAAAGGGAACCTGCAGTCAGAGGTCAGTTTTCCTCTCAAGAACAGCCAGCTGGTCAGTGGCAGAGCCAAGATGTGTGCTTGGACTATGGGGCTCCTGACTCCCTGCCCTTGCCCGAAACACTGAATGTTTATCAATGGGGATTTGATTAATTTAGAGTACATCCATATAAGGGAATACTCTCCAGCCACTTAAATATGATGCAGATTGGGACTAATTGGCATGGAAAAACGTCCATGACATATTGTTGAGTGAAAACAGCTGGTTGCACAACAGCACGCAGAGCAGGGTTGTGCAGCTGGGCTGAAGGGCGTTGGTGGCACTGCTCCGTGTGGTCACCTGGGGCTAGTGGGGCTGCAGGTGGCTCCCTTCACAGGTTATGTCCTCTGTATGTTGCTGAACCCTTTCTGGAAATGAATGTATGGGATTTTCCAGTAGAAAACTATTTGACTTTTGGAAAAAAAAAAGAAATGGATAAAGGAAATAACATTCTTCACACACACACACAGAGGTGGCCATGGTGGAGGCTCTGCTCAAACCCCACTTTCTCCAGAAAGCCTCCCCTGATCCCCAGAATTGGAAGTTACAACTCCCCATACTCCTTACAAGTGAGAACTTGTGTCCAGACAGATATTCAGCCTCGTGAGCACATACCAATGTCACCAGCTAAACCGTGAATTCCAGAAGGGGCGGTACAGATTGTTCAGCTTTGTCAGTATATCCCATAGTTTCTTTGCAGCACTTTACCCATTGTGGAGTTCGAATATTTATCAATAGATTAGTATCAATTCATGACAGTGGAACAATCCACAGAAGAATTAATGGCATTTTTAGTTGTTAGATAGCTGCTGCTTGGCACACAGTAGGTACTCCATAAATGAAAGTTGCTTCTCCTCCTTTGAGGACCTCTGTGTATAGATGATTAGCCATCTATACCTGACAGACCCCTTGGGAGGAACTGACTCTGGTTCACTTAGCAGGAAAGGAAAACTCTTGGAATTGATGGGAAGGCAGGGGAAAGAGGCTTGGAAGTTGGGCAGAAACGAAGGAAATCAGGCGGAAGGAAGACCTGGGCTAGGTCATGCCAGGGCTCCCTGAGCACTGCCACCTCCAAGAAGATGCTCCTGCTGTGGCCAGAGGCTGCTGCAGGAAGGGGGTTCTGTCTTGTGCTTTCATCTCAGGTCACTTTCTCCAGATTCAGAGCCTCAGATGGGATCAACTGGTTCAGCCTTGGTGATGCACTTAGTGCCTAGCGACGGGTTGGTAAATTTTTAACAGTCTCTTCTCCAGTGGGAAAAACTCTGATCTGTGGTAACTTGCTGACTTCTGTGGTGTCAAAATTCCTACCATGACTGATTTCTGACAACTATTTAACACTCAAAAGACTCCTGAGAGTTTAGGAATCTCGGCTCTGGTGGGCTGGTGACTCTCCCTCCAGCACAGCCCTGCCTGTGCCCTGTCGACTGAGGTTCCCGTGGTGGGGCACCCCCACCATGGGAAGGAAGGAGGTAAGGTGCCAGGCAGCCCGAAAGAAAATACCTGCTCTGGGCAGGTATCCATAGCCCAGAGCAATCCAGGGCACTAACCCATCCGCAGGTCAGTGTGCTGTGTCCTCTACGGTCAAGAGCAGCTTTTAGAGTAATACCCAAAGGAAGATGAATGATGGAACTTACAAAGATGGAGGGGGAGGATGTTTAGAGGCAGAGATGGGTTGTTGAAGAGATGTCTAGATCTGTTCCCTTCAGATCTCACAGAGTGCCCCGGCTGTGCTTGTAATGACAGCTCTCCGAGAACTAACAAAGAGTGAGAGAGAAGTCTCTCAGTCATGTCCGACTCTTTGCAACCCCATGGGCTATAGCCTACCAGTCTCCTCCATCCATGGAATTTTCCAAGCAAGAGTACTGGAGTGGGTTGCCATTTCCTTCTCCAGGGGATCGTCTCGACCTGACGATCGAACCTGGGTCTCCCACATTGCAGGCAGACACTTTACCGTCTGAGCCACCAGGGAAGTTCAAGAACCAAGACCCAGCCCCAGATTATCCAATAAGCAGTCATGAAGCAGTGAAACCTTCTCCTGGAGGGGTTTACCCCTTTACCAAGCCTCACATCCATGGGCAAGAATAATCACCAAGACCACTATGGTGGACAGAGAGCACCCTGTGTGTGCCAGGCACTGTGCTGAACTTAGTCCTTGGTCTAGGTAGTTTTTCCAAGGATAGATCATTAATTAAACAATCCTACCAGAGTTTGATTTCTTGTGCTCAAGATTTCCTGAGCAGTCAGTCCACTGGGTCCCCTTTATGGCAAGGGACTCATGTCAAGCACGCCACATGGTCTCTTGGAAGCCTGTCTCTCTTGATGAAAGGAAGGAAGCAGCAGCTGCACTTCCCCCTTCTTGGGTGGGTGTGGGTACTGTCAGCTCAGTCTTCTCCAAAGAGACCTTCTTTACAGATCTCTGATATCCAGTAGCTCAGTCCTTCTAGACTCTCAAGTGGCTCCCAGTTTTGAGAGTCATGTAACTGGTTTTGTGCTCATTACTGAGGAATACAGCCTCCATGGACTTCTGGGCCTCAGCTGGAAGTTACAACCATGTAGCGTCCTGCAAGAACTTACCAAGGGCTCCCAGGTGGCTCAGCCAGTAAAGAATCCATGCCTCAGATCCCTAGATCAGGAAGATCCCCTGGTGGAGGGCATGGCAACTGAACGATAATTATAGGAGTCGTGGGCTGCTGATAATTTGCTAAATTGTACACTTAGAATTTCGGCATCTTTCTCTATGTGAATTTATAAAAATGCAGACCAAAAGCATTTGAAAATTTATATATTCATTACATGAGAGGTGGAAGGCATGGGTAGAAAGAGGACTGGATCAACTCTTGGATAAATAGTGCAATACATGTGCTTGAATCAGGCTTCCCTGGTGGCTCAGCTGGTAAAGAATCCCGCCTGCAATGCAGGAGACCTGGGTTCAATCCCTGGGTCAGGAAGATCCCCTGGAGAAGGGAATGGCAACCCTCTCCAGCATTCTTGCCTGGAGAATCCCATGGACAGAGGAGCCTAGTGGGCTGCAATCCATGGGGGTCACAAAGAGTTGGGCAGGAGTGGCTAACACAGTTTCAATCATGATCTGGGATCTTAAAGGATTAGCCAAGTTCCTGCCTGGTGGTGGGGGTGGGTGGGGACTGATGTGAGCCTGGGAGCAAACCCCAAGGGCAGGGAGGGGACAGTGACCTCAGCTGGTAGAGGTAAGATAAAATGAAGCCAGCCTGTCTCACAGCCCAACCATGTTCAGTCAGTGTCCACGTTGTCTCCTCTGAAGTCTTTCTACCAGGGCGGTGACAGCTGTTGAAGAGGCCCCCCTGTGAGGCTGTGCTGCTCTGCTGTCCACCGTTGCTGCTGTATCTCACAAGCTCCTGGAGGGGAGGCTCAGTCGTCAGCCTTTAGCCGTGACCTGTGCTCTTCTTCCAGTCGCCTGCCCACTCTGCATCAGTCAGTTCCGGACAGGTCCCGCCTTGGTAACAAGCAGTCCCCAAACCTCAGGGGCACAAAAGAAAAAGGATTTATCTCCCAGTCATGCTCATCCCACTGTTGGCGTCTGGGGGCTCCGCCCCGCGTCAGTCAGCCTCATTCCAGGACACAGGTCAGCAGAGGAGCTGCAGCTGATGCTACCAGCTGCACGACCGAGGGGAAGAGCTTGGCTCGCGGTGTGCTGGCTCTTAAAGCTCCTGCCTGGAAGTGACACGCTTCATCTTCACTCATGTTTTATCAGCAAAAACAAGTTACATAGCTAACCCTGTGTCACAAGGCAAGTCATGGGGCCAACTGCAATCCTATCATCACCTCGGAAAGAATGAAGAGCACTACATGCCAGCCCAGCGCCTCCTGCAAGTCCTGTCAAGCGCCATCCGGGCCAGCAGAGACGGGACGGAGCCCAGAAAGGGAGTGAATGTTTGGGGTCAAAAAAGAACCAAGGAGAAAGTCATGCCTGCAGGAGGTGATGGCGGGGTCCTGTGGGTCGCAGAGGAGGGGTCTGAGAGCCGTGGCTTGGGGAAGTGGGTGGGGATGAAAGAACGCGTTTTAAACCCAGGCGGGATAAGAGATGAATGAGGACATTCTCATTATCACACCCTTTGCTTTTCTGGATTCCCAACAATGGGGCTTTCATTGTTGGTTTAGTGGATTCAGCTTGGAACCTCGAGGCAGGACTTCTGTTTGCGGAGAGCTTGGCAAACCTCTTGGGCTCAGGGAGGAAACAGTGGCTTTTCTGCAGGGTTCCATGCCCCACCCTCTCCAGCCCTTCCAGACATGCCGGAGCCCTCGGGGATGTCCACCTCCTTTTCCCTTAGAAATAAGTCCTAATGCGTCCTTGCGGTACTCGTATGGGTCCCTTTATTTAAAAAATAGTAGGAAACTTCCAAAAACTCAAAAGTAGAGAGACTGGCACAGGGAACCCCCTACACACATCCTGCGAGACATTTCCTGAAATTGCAGCTATTTTGTCAGGATCACCATGCTGAACCCCAGGGAAACCTGGGCTCATCCCGTCTGCACAGTAGGCTGTATTATTTGTCCGATTTTACAGATGAGGAAGTGGAGACTCAGAGACTTGGTCCAGGACACCCAGCTGGTGAGGACAGAGCTGATGCCGCACCCTTTGTGGCAGGGTGACGGGAACCTCAGGGGTGATGGGGGCTTGAGTGGAGGCCATAGTGGCGAAGGAGGCATATCGTTCTTAGCCCAGGGCAGGGCGCTATGTGAGCTTGGCTCCCCTGCCAGCCTGCTTTGTTCTGGGCTGCTCAGTTATCAGGGGCTGGAAGAGGAGGCAAAATATGAGAAATCAAAAGGGCCCTTATTCCCCGAGAAGGCATCACCATGAGATGTAGTGTGGGCCCTTGGACAACCATCCAGCCATCTACTCTTTTGTTCATTCACCCGGGAACTGTTTACTGAGCGCTCCCTCCGTGCCAGGGAACACAAAGATGAGCGAGTCAGCCTGGAATCGTGCCTCCCAGAGGAGAATCCTCCCTATCTAGCTGGTTAACTGATCTCAAATAATGTAATTGGAGCCTCAGTTTCCTCACCTGTGAAATGGGGCATGTTAACAGTTCCTTCCCTACAGAGGGAAGCTGTATGAAAATTAATGAGTTCATGCACATGGATGACTGGGACCTGTTAGCGTCTTCCTTGCCCATGGACGGGGTAACTGTGAAAATATTGAATAACCCAGAAGGCACAGGTACCAACCAGTCAGAGGGGACATCTGACTGATCAGAGCTGGGCTGGCCACTGGACTATTGTGTTTTCATTAGTCAATGTTTGGGGAGCCCCAGTGGCTGGTTACCATGATCTAACGAATAACGATTGCCTAGAGTTGGCTGGCCTCTTGACCCCTGCTGGCTGAGGCCCACCTCTGTACTCTCGGTCACCAGGGGCTGGGAAGCACATGAGGATGGACCCCATGCCTAACTCCCATGCCCCTCCCCCCAATGCCCCCACTCTTGTGAATGTAGGGCCAAGAATATTTGGAGAATAACAAAAGAATATGGAATAACCAGATCCTCATCTTGTGCCTAATGCCTATGTCTTTTGCTTCTGTGGGTTCCTAGAGGAGATGGGAGAATACCTTGCTCCTTTCTTCTTGGGGTCAGGAGCCCTTGTCTTGCCTTCAGATTCCCACAGGAGAAAGAGTCAGTTCCAGTGTACCTGCTGGAAGGGTGGACGTGTAACCAAGTTTCCCCTGTTCCGCTGTTAGGAACCTACCTGCAATAAATTAATTTGTTTTGCACTAGTTACAGACATGTTACAAAGCTTCATCTCTTAAAGTGGCAGCAAAAGTCTTTTAATATTAATGAAGATGACTCTGGAAAAAAAAAAAAAGTCTCTAGAACGGTTTTTTTCTTACAGAACGTTAGGCTGTCCACATTCCCTTACCTGGTGAAGACCCTCCTACATAATGAAAAACCAGTTCGTTCCCATGTTTGTGAGGTTATGTGTTTAGACCACGTGCAAGAAACCAGACAAAGGCTGGAATTGGAATTGAGATCGGTCTGGGGAGCAAAAAAAAGCTGCCAGCTCTGTTTGGAGAAACCCACATGGAAAGATAAACTGCATTGAGAAACACTGACAGTCGTGTGAAGTATTAATGCATCATCGAAAGCATGCTTCTCAAAAGCATTTCTCCCATTCTGCTACCAGAAAAGGGAGACATTCACGTAGGGGGATCGGGGTTGCATGGAGTGGTGCGGGGTGGAGGGTGGGGTAAGCCATCTCTCCCCCTAAGAAGCTCACCGGCTTTTGGAAATGCTAATGAAGTCTGTGACACATGACTCTCTGAAGATGCTATTATTACACCTGCGGTACAGATAAGAGACTGAATCATCAAAAAAAAATGTTCAGTGATCTGCCTGGTGTCAACTGAGAAGTCACTGGGAACAGCTTGAAGGATCCCGCTGCTTTACTGATGTGAAATTATGGTCACCCCAGGCCAAGGGTAACAGGCAAGAAGGGGAGGAGGTAGCTTCCTACTCTCCAACCAACCTTTCTCCATCATTGGCAGGGCTGGGAAGCAGTGGGAAGGCCTCCACCCCTGCGCCGGAACCCAAGCCCACCTGCTGTTGGCTGCCTACTGATGGGGGAGGGGCGGGGACACATTCCCAATCCCCATCCGCATTCCCATCCCACGAGGATGGCAGGCGGCACAGCTCCTGGGCTGCAGTGGGGACCCCTTCCTCCAAGTGGCCTCAGACGCCTACCCCTTCCAAGTATTGGCCCTGGGAGGTTTGTAGAGCTGGTGGGGACACCGGGCTGATTTGCACTGCCCCCCTTTCCAGTTCACACCCCCTGTTGAGGCCAGGAGCCCGGACGAGCCGCTTTCCCCAAAGACTGCCAAGTGTTGGCAGCCACATCACTCATACTGGTTTGAACTGAGACTAAGACAGAGAAACGGCGGTGGACCCTGAAGATATTGCCATTTCAAAAATGGGAGTGATTTTATGTTTTCAGGAGGTGGAGGCCTAAGTGGATCTTTGGGAAGGTGTTTCTTAGGTTCTGGAAAAGCCATTTAAACAAGCACTCAAACATTTAGTGATACAAATATCTGAGCTTCCGCCCTGTGCAAGAGCAGGGTCCTGAGAACAGGAGATGCAAACCACAGATGCAACCCATCATATGATGGCTTGGCCTCACACAATGTTTTACATGAGTTCACATTTTAAAAGCCAAATCGCCTATTAAAAACAACTGAAAGCCTAGCATCACTGCCCCTGCATTCTTGTGGGTCTCAGCTGCCCCTTTGAATGGGGGATGCCCTCTTCCGTGCTCCTCTGCCCCCCTTGGCACCCGCGTTACCCGTGGCCCCCAGCACAGAGGGCTTCCCTTGTGGCTCAGCTGGTGAAGAATCTGCCCGCAGTGCGTGAGACCTAGGTTCAATCCCTGGGCTGGGAAGATCCCCTGGAGAAGGGAAAGGCTACCCACTCCAGTATTCTGGCCTGGAGAATTCCATGGACCGTATAGTCCATGGGGTCGCAAAGAGTCGGACACGACTGAGCGACCTTCGCTTTCACTTTCACCCAGCACAGAAACTGAGCATCAACTATCGCTTGCCACTTCACTTGCATCACTGTTTTTATTATAGCTGTGTGCTGTGCTTAGTCGCTCAGGCGACTCTTTGCGACCCCATAGACTGTAGCCCACCAGGCTCCTCTGTCCATGGGATTCTCCAGGCGAGAATACTGGAGTGGGTCGCCATCCCCTCCTTCAGGGGATCTTCCCAACCCAGGGATCGAACCTGGGTCTCCCACACTGCAGGCACATTCTTTACAGTCTGAACCACCAGGGAAGCCCAAGAATACTGGAGTGGGTAGCCTTTCCTACTCCAGGGGAACTTCCTGACCTGGAAATTGAACCGCGGTCTCCTGCACTGCAAGCGGATTCTTTACCAGCTGAGCTACCTTTTTTCAGTACCTGGGCCTCTATCAGACAAGAAAAAAAAAAAAAAAAAGCTAAACATGTGGATGCTGCCGCCCCTCCTTGGAGACGTTTGAGTTTGCATACAGAGAGTTGCCCCTTCTGAAGGCCTTATGCCAGCGAGGTTTCCTTTGGATAATATTTTTCCTAAGGAAGGATCTGGGCCACCTGCGGCATCCAACTGCTGTTTGTTTTTTTAAAAAAAGTTAATATTAAAGCTAATATTTATTGAGCACTTACTCTGTGCCTGGCAATTTTCCAAGCTCTTTGCATGAATGAACTTACATAATTCTCTCAAGAATATGTAGTAAATACAATCATTACTATTTTATAGATGGAGAAACAGAAGCATAGAGAGCGTGAGCAGCTAGCCCCACGTCTCTCAGTCAGAAGGCAGCAGAGCCAGGATCACACACGAGCTGGCAGGTCTCGGGGGTGGTACAATAGCCACTGTGCGGCCCTGCCTGTGTGTGCTCCGAGTGTCTTCCCCAGAGCAGTTCTAACAGGTTTGTTTGTCAGGCTTGGCTGGACCGAGCCACAGTAGGAACCTTCAAATCTCAGTAGCTTAAAGCAACAAAAGTTTATTTCTTGCTTATGCTACATGATGACTGAGGGTCAGCTGACGTGTCACAGTCATCTAGACCGACAGGGCTGACCCGTCTGGAACACTTCCAGTTGCCACAGCAGAGGGGAAAGAGCACCGCAGTTGTGCCTCAGTTCATAAAGGCCTTCTCTAGGAAGTCTTCTCTAGGAGGTGGACTTTATCACTTCTGCTCACATTTTATTGGCCGAAGCAAGGCCTTTTCCAAGGGGCCTGGGGAGTGCAATTCTCACGCACAGAGAGAGGGACTGGTGGCCCCCCCAAGTCTGCAGGGGAGACACCTGTGAGCTGCCGTGGGGCTCCGGAGGAACAGAGTCTGGCACAGAGTTAGGAGGGGGGCTCTGCCAGCCCTGCCTCAGCTCCTGCCCCGGACGGCTCTGATGGCTTCGGGAACCCTGGGAGGCCCACCGATCAGACAACTGGCGTGGAAAGGCACGCGCTCCTCTGCCCGGGGCCTTTGTGTAGCTGTTGCCTCTGCCCGACCTGTCTTCCCCACCCCTCCCCACCCCCACACCCGCCCAGGGCCTGTACACCCTCTGTCTCAACAGGCAGGTTAGCTCCACTGGGAAGCCTCCCTCACGCCCACGACTGGATTAGGCGCTCTTGTTATTCTCCTCCGTGGCACCCCATGGTTCTGCTTCTCAGCACTCGCTAAGGATTATCACTGCGTGGTGATTTGTGTGGTAATGTGATTTGTGCTTATCTTCTGTAAAAGCATGGGAGTGCCCTGAGGGCTGGCTCTAAGCCTGTCTCTCCCACCTTGGTGCCCCCATTACCCTCTTTGGCTCAGGACAGGGTACATTCCCAAGTCTCCCCTTCACACCAACTGAACGCATGACTGGGACATGCCCTGGGATGGCTACAACTGGACAGTGGGGCTGTGAGCCGACAGGAGGGTCCCCTTTAAGAACTAGTTTAGGGGAGATTTTCAGGGGTTCCGAGGTCCTGTAGTTGAGGAGGAGTCAAGACGGGAAAGAATCCACGGAAAGGTGAGCACTGTCATTTTAGGGGTCCCCCAGAAACAGAACATGAGCCAAGGATCAGAAGCAGGGAATGCAAGTAAGAGGGGATTCCTGGGATCCTCGCAGGGATGGGAGGGTGGGGAAGCTTGCTCAGTCATGTCCGACTCTTTGCCACTCTTTGGACTGTAGCCCTCCAGGCTCCTCTGTCCATGGGATTTTTCAGGCAAGAATACTGCAATGGGTAGCCATTTCCTTCTCCAGGGGATCTTACCGACCCAGGGATCAAACCCACGTTTCTGAATCTCCTGCATTGCAGGCAGATTCTTTACCCACTGAGCTGAGTGGTGAAACACACAAGGCTGAGTTAGCCCAACTGTGGGGTGGGGAGCTGGGGTATTGATACACCAACTCCAGCTGATCATGGACAGCGGCTCCCAGGGCGTGCTGAATGGACAGCAAAACTGGCTCTTGCGGCAAAAAGAAAATCTCAGACAGAAATGCAAATGCCTGCAGTTGGGAGAAACAGAGAATATGGGCGGGACATAGGGAGCATCTGCTTCACTAAGAAAGAGCAAATTCACCTTGTCGTCCCTGCGGCATCTTCCAGAATGGTGAGAGCTCAGGCTCTGACTCCAACATCCTTAAAATGTTTTTCCGATTTTCTGGCCCTCTAGGAGTGGGCTGAGAAATCTTCGCCATAGTCTCAGGCTGGTCTTGCGTAAAATTTGTTTATTACTTGGCCATATCTCTACTGCCCTTTCATCCATCATTGACCATTTTGTTGAATAGAATTTCAGACATTTATCTGGTCTCTTCTGTCTGGCAGGCACTGAGCTAGAGGCTGGGGTACAAAATCAGATAAAACATAGTTTCTGCTCTGTAGTACTTTATTACCAGGATTTGGAGAGGTGCTAATGCCAAACAAGATACTGTGCTAAGTAAGTCTGGAAAGCTTTACAAAGTATCACCTCTTAGATAATCACAAAGTACATGGACATATTAAAGGCTTTGAGAAGGATGGCAGAGAGGAAATCTGCTTAACTATTTTGCCCAGGATTTTCCAGACTTATTTGACACTGAAACCCTTTTATGCCAAATTGCCTGTATTAACAATTTCTAATTTCTGTTCCAAGGAACTAAAATTCTGTGAACACACTTTGAGAAAGCTACTGGATTTCCATCCAACCCACTGAAGGCCCGAACAGAAGAAGAAAAGGCTGAGGAAGGGAGAATTCACTCTCCAGTCTCCTAACTGAGGCACTGATCTTCTGCCTTTGGACTGGAATGTACACCATCAGTTCTCTCAGGCCTCAACTTGCTGACCTCAGAGCTGGGGAACTTCTCAGCTTCCATATTGTGGAGAAATTTATTATAAGGAATTGCCAATTCCTCAAAATAAATCATATATATGTGCGCGCGCGCACACACACACACACACGTATGATTGTATAAATACATTTCCTATTGGTTCTGTTACTCTGGGGAACCCTGATTAATAGAGATTTTGGCACAGATTTTTGGTAGGATGGTCCGCAGGGCCTCATAGTCTATAGACTGCTTTGTGAATGAATAGCTATGACAGAAACCTCAAAGCCTTCATATTAATTTCCTGCTCTGAGATATAGCTACCATCTCCTCCTTGTTCTTTGTTCTGAGAAACATGTAAATTGTACATTCACTAAGAACATTATTTATAAATTCCAATGGGAAAAGGTCCAAATAGTGGAAACACTGATGCAGTAATTACACTTAGTTTTCAGGCTAATTTTATTGCAAAATTTCCCCTTAAATTATGTTTCTTGACTTTGCCCATAATCATTATGAGTTAAGCATTTATGGGAAATCAGTGTACGGCTCTTTAATGAATCAACAGTGCATGACCAAGAAGTAGGCAAGTTGGTGTTTATTTTGAGATCAAAGGGAGAACAATCAAGCTCAGAGATACTTGTTTTCTAGAAAAGTCAGACTCTTGTGTGTTAGGGGGATGAGAATCATAATTTAACAGTTTTCTCCTGATTGCCCTATTTATTCCCACCACTAATCTGAATCTATAAGTAGATTTTAAATACTGCCCTCCTGGCTATTTAGTACACAGTCAATTATGTACTTTTAATTAGGAAATTTCCAAAGAGCCTCATTCCGTTTTACCCTTGCAGCCAAACAACAGAGGGTGTGGCCTTCCCACAAAGAATGACTTTCTGTAATTCATGTCCAAGAAAAGACACAGATACAGGAAGAAACTAAAGGGATGTGTCTCTCTGACTTGAGGGAAAATCAGGCTTAAAAGGTAATACGAATTTCTCCCCAGAACTTTACAAAGACGTATGCTGACGACATAATATACTGTGAGGCCAAAGCCTGGCGAAATACCTGATCACAGATCTGGTGCCTGCAAGCTCTCCTCACTTCCTGTATGTTTTCTACTCTTTTCTACCAAAGAGAGTTCTGCAGAAACCTGGTTGCTGACTTACTGTCATGTGGACAAGACCCCATCTAGTGGTTAACAGGACTATTGCAAAAACAGCTTCACAGATCCCGAGCCAAACTGTTTCCAAACTGGGCATCAGATCTAAGTTATCTATGCCAGTGGTTCTTGGACTTTGCTACACATTAAAAATCACCCCGGGAGCCTGGAAAAACCCGATGCACAGGCAACACTCACACCAATTAAATCAGAGTCTCTGAGAGTGGGACATAGGCATCAGCATTCCAGTGAGAACAGTGGTCTTTGTAAACTGAAAGCATGCATTAATAGGTAGGAAAACCTGCTGCAGTAATTTCATATCACACGTGTCGTTTGAAAATGTTCATATTACAGGTTTCTTTTTTCTTTCTTTTTATCTAGAATTGGATCATTTAAAAAAAATGGAATCAACATGCAACATTCCAAAGGGGTTGCAGATACAGATGTGATGAGAGGCTTGGTTTCCAACACCAGCTCCACCACACACCTGCTGTGTGACCTGCTGGTGCTACATCAATAAACTAGGACTGACGGGAGCAGAGCTTCACTGGCCCTGGCGTTTCCACGTGAATCACTTACAACTGATCCTACTGTGTAATAAATGTTAATACATGTATGTTCAGTCCAGTTCAGTCTCTCAGTTGTATCTGACTCTTTGTGACCCCATGGACTGCAGCACGCCAGGCTTCCCCGTCCATGACCAACTCCTGGGGCTCGTCTAAGTCATGTCCGTTGACTAGGTGATGCCATCCAACCATCTCATCCTCCGTCATTCCCTTCTCCTGCCTTCAATCTTTCCCAGTATCAGGGGTCTTTTCTAATGAGTCGGCTCTTCGCATCAGGTGGCCAAAGTAATGAAACTTCAGCATCAGTCCTTCCAATGAATATTCAGGACTGATTTCCTTTAGGATGGACTGGTTGGATCTCCTTGCTGTCCAAGGGACTCTCAAGAGTCTTCTCTAGCACCACAGTATTTCAAAGGGATCAATTCTTTGGTGCTCAGCCTTCTTTATGGTCCAACTCTCACACCCATACATGACTTGCTGGAAAAACCATAGCTTTGACTATACAGGCTTCCGTGATAGTTCAGTTGATAAAGAATCCACCTGCAATGCAGGAGATCCTGGTTCAATTCCTGAGTTGGGAAGATCCGCTGGAGAAGGGATAGGATACCCACCCCAGTACTGTTGGGCTTCTCTTGCAGCTCAGCTGGTAAAGAATTCGCCTGCAATGTGGGAGACCTGGGTTCAATCCCTGGGTTGGGAAGATCCCCTGGAGAAGAGAAAAGCTACCCACTCCAGTATTCTGGCCTGGAGAATTCCAAGAGCTATCCATGGAGTCGCAGATAGTCAGACACGACTGAGCAAATTTCACTTTCACTTTGACTATACCGACCTTTGTTGGTAATGTCTCCACTTTTTAATATGTGGTCTAGGTTTGTCATAGCTTTTCTCCCAAGGAGCAAGCATCTTTTAATTTCATGGATGCAGTCACCATCTGCAGTGATTTTGGAGCCCAAGGAAATATATGTTACTAAGTGTCTGAATATTTCTTTTCAGTTTGCTTTTTTAATTTAAATATAATTCATATAATTCATACAATAGATCTAAACTATTCTTCAACAAACTTCAAGATGCCATCTGTGAACATAGGTTCTTTGAAGTTCAACATCCACCAAATGAATTTGCTGGATTCAAGATATATATACATTTGACATTTTAACTGATGCTGCCAGTTAGCTTCCTTTACCAAAAGGAAGTAATTCACCCACCTAGTAGCATAATATTAGATGGTCTGTTTCCTCTATGCCTTCATGAACACTGAATGTGCTTCTGAAGACTTTCAATTCTTACCAGTGTGAATGGTGGGAAAACATGTGATCACGCTGGTATAAACTAAGTTCTCTGTCTAGTAGAGAGTCTGGAGAGATGGTCAAGGTTTTGTTGGCCATTTAATTTTCTTTTCCTTGTATTGCCAGTCATACTCTTTGCTTATGTTTCTACTAGGTTGACATGTTTTAAAAAATTCAACTGGAGGAGCTCCTTGTATTAATATTTTAGGGACATTCACTTATGAGTGGAGAAAATTGCAAATACTTCCTCCAATTGGTTTTTGCATTTTAACTTTTCGTACTCAAACTCATTAGGCTTTTTTTTCTCTTATGTATTCTAGATTGCCTGTACTGTCTAAGTACTTCTCCCTTCCCTAGTTTTGAGGCTACTCAAGTTTCATCTCAAATTGATTCTATTACTTTTTGTTTTATGTTTCAAGTGGTAATCCATCCATAATGATTTGACTCATGGTTGGAGGTGGGATTTTTTGCAGATCAATAGCCAGTTATGCCAATTGCATTAATTAAATAAACCATCTTCTCTGCATGGAGCAAAAAAGCTTTTTTTGTGTGTGGTAGTTTTTAATATATACACAGATCTTTCTGGCTTTTTGGTCTTTTGATCTGTAAGCTTATTTGTGAGCCAAACTATACAGTTTTTAAAAATTAGTACATTTGCATTTTGGAAAGTAATATCTGGTAAGGCAATCCGACCTTAATATTCTTTTTTTGAAATTAAAGCTTTTTGTTGTCAATTCTAAAACATTTAGAATTTTTAAAATATAAGTGCTGAAACACTTTTGTACAGCTCTAGAAAAACACCACTGATACTCTGATTAGAATTAGCTTACGGTAAATATTTCTTTGAAAATCACTGATACATTAATGATGATTAATTCTTCCCACCCGAGGCCATGCTGTGTCTCATGGTTTGTTCAGATATTGTTTTTATGCCTTTAACAAAATGTTATGGCTTTCTTCAGGGAAGTCTCATAGTTTTTGGCAATTTTTTTTTAATAATAAAATAAGGTAAAACCCATAATGCCCTTAGCCCAGTCATCTAACATATAGGAATTATTTAAAATGTCATTTTTATTATTATTTATTCTCATTAATAAAATCTATCTTTCTATGATTTTATTCTCACAAAAATCATAGAAAAGACAGGGCTTAGAAAACTCTTTACTAACGAACACAAATAGATCCTCAGTCTCTCTAAAAATGTCAAAAATTGAACTATAGACTCATTGTAATCACAGTGAAAGTTCCAGATTGTGTGTGTGTGGATGTGTAGGTGTAGGTCTATGATTGTGTGTGTAAATTCACAAACTGATTGCAGAATGTGTATAGCAATAGCCCAAACAGCCAAGCTAACCTTGAAGAAAAAGAGCAAAATAGGGGACTTACGCTAAAGCATTCCCAAGCCTTGTTATAAAGCTCAGTCATTAAGGCCATGCGGCACTGGGGCCAGATTAGACAAATGATCAGTGAAACAGAACAGAGAGTCTAGAAGTAAACACACACGCTCAGTTTGTGACAAGAGTGACGTTTTCGTCCTCAGAGCAATGGGAAAGGATGATCGTTTCAGTAAACAGTGCTGGGTCAACTGGAAATCAATATGGGCAAAATTTATGTTGATTTCTATAAGCACTTACACGAAAAATTGAGTCGAGATGGATTGTGGATCTAAATGTGAAAGGTAAAACAACAAGGCATGTAAAAGATATTTAGGAGAATAACTTCATGGTCTTGGAATAGCCAAAGATTTCTTATACAGGACACAAAAACACAAAACCTAAAATAAAAGACCGATAAATTGATCTATGTTTAGATTAAGAACTTCTATTTATCAAAGGACACTGTTGGTTCAAAATAAGACACTCGATCCTACTCTTTTCAACCACATGGACTGTAGCCCGCCAGGTTCCTCTGTTCATGGGGATTCTCCAGGCAAGATCATGAGTCGGTTGCCATGCCCTCCTCCAGGGGATCTTCCCAACCCAGAGACTGAACCCAGGTCTCCTGCATTGCAGGCAGATTCTTTGTCATCTGAGCCACCAAGGAAGCCCAGTATACCGTATTAATAGAATCAAAAATAAAATAGCTTGATTATCTCAATAGATGCAGAGAAAATATTGGAAAAAATCCAACACCTTAATAATAAAAATGCTCAACAAACTAGAAAAAGAAGGGAATTATCTCATTCTCATAAAAAGCATCTATGACAATCTCACAGCTCAGGTCATGCTTAATGTAGGAAGACTTAATGATGAAATGCTGTGAACAAGCCAAGAACGTCTGCTCTCATCACTTCTACTCAGCATTGCTCTGGAGGTTCTAGCCAGGACAGTTAGAAAGACAGTGAAATAAAATGCACCCAGATTGGTAAGCAAGAAGGAAAATGATCTTTTTGCTTTTGCAGATGACATGGTCTCGTACATAGAAAATCTTAAGAAGTCCATACCAAGGAAACTTCCAAGAGATGATAAATGACTTCAGCAAGGCTGTGGGGTATAGGATCAACATATGCAACTCAGTGTATTTCTATATACTAGCAATGACTAATCTAGAAACAAAATTAAGAAACCAACTCCATTTACAAAAATAGCATCACAGGGAATAACATACTTGGGATTAAACTTAACAAGAGAGATATAAAACTGTTAACTACAAAATTTCATTGAAAGAAACTACAGAAGACCTAAATAAAAGGATAGATATCCTATGTTAATTAATTGGATTACTTAATATTGTTAAGAGGGCAATACTCCTCAATTGATCAACAAACTCTACACAATCCCTAACAAAATCCTAGCTGGTTTTTGCAACAATTGATAAAATGATCAAAAATTTGACACAGAAATGCAACGGATGCAGAATAGCCTGAACAATCTTGAAAAAGGAAAATCTATAGCAATTAAGATAACATGGTACTCCAAAAGGACAGCCATAAAGATCAATGAAATAGAACTGAGTCCAGAAATAAATTCTTATATTTTTGGATCAAGGATTCCAAGACAATTCAATGGAAAGATTGATAGTCTTTTCAACAAATAGTGAGGGGACAGCTGAATATCCAGATGCAAAAGAATGAAATTGGATCCCCCAAATTCACTCAAAATGGATCATAGACCAAAGTTAAAACTATAAAACTCTTAGGAGGAAACACAGGTGCACACCTTTATGACCCTAGATATGATACCACAACACAAGCAACCAAAGAAAAAATAGATAAATTACAAAATAAATACATTAGATAAATAAAATAGATAAATTTACAAAATTGTAAAAATTTGTGCTTCAAAGGATGCTATCAATAAAGTGAGAAGACAACCCACAGAATGGGAGAAAATATTTGCAAATCATGCGTGTGGTAAGGAACCTGCATCCAGAATATATAAATAACTCTTGCAAGTCAACAATGAAAAACCAACTCAGTTTGAAAAATGGGCAAGGGATTTGAATAAACATTTCTCAGAGAAGATAGGCAAATGGCCAACAAGCACATGAAAAGATGCGAAATATCATTAGTTATTAGGAAAATGCAAATCAAAACCACAAGGAATTACCACTTCACGTCCTCTAATAACATAACTAAAAAATCAGACAGTAAGTAGACGTTGGCAAAGATGTGGAGAAATTTGAATCATCATATCTTGCTAATGAGGATGTAAAATGGTGAGACTGTTTTTGAGAAGTTTGGCCATTTCTCAAAAAGTTAAACACTCAGTTACCATATATCTTAGCTATTTCACTCCTACCTTTAAATTCCACAGAATTGAAAACATTTGTTCACACGAAAACTTGTACATGAATGTTCATAGCAGCATTATTTGCATTAGCCAAAAAGTGGAAATAACTCAAAGGTCCATCAGCCGATTAACTGACAAACAAAATTCCTTATATCCGTGTAGTGAAATGGTGTTCAGCCATAGAAAGGAGTGAAGTATTGACCCATGCTACAACATGGCTGAACCTTGAAAGCATTATGCGAAGATATAGAAGTCAGACACACAAAAATGTATTATGTGATTCTATTTCTACAAAGTGTTCAGAAGGGGCAAACTGATAGAGACAAAAAGTTTAGTGGTTGCTAGGAATTAAAAGACGCTTACTCCTTGGAAGGAAAGCTATGATCAACCTAGATAGCATATTCAAAAGCAGAGACATTACTTTGCCGACTAAGGTCCGTCTAGTCAAGGCTATGGTTTTCCAGTAGTCATGTATGGATGTGAGAGTTGGACTGCGAAGAAGGCTGAGCGCCGAAGAATTGATGCTTTTGAAGTGTGGTGTTAGAGAAGACTCTTGAGAGTCCCTTGGACTGCAGGGAGATCCAACCAGTCCATTCTAAAGATCAGCCCTGGGATTTCTTTGGAAGGAATGATGCTAAAGCTGAAACTCCAGTACTTTGGCCACCTCATGCGAAGAGTTGACTCATTGGAAAAGACTCTGATGCTGGGAGGTATTGGGGGCAGGAGGAGAAGGGGACGACAGAGGATGAGATGGCTGGATGGCATCACTGACTCGATGGACGTGAGTCTGAGTGAACTCCGGGAGATGGTGATGGACAGGGAGGCCTGGCGTGCTGCGATTCATGGGGTCGCGAAGAGTCAGACACGACTGAGCGACTGACCTGAACTGAACTGAGGCACAGGAGGAGAGAATGCAAAGTGGCAGCTAGCGGGAATGGGGTTTCTCATTGGGCTGATGAAAACGCTCTGAAATTAGGTAGAGGACATGCAAACTTGTGCATGTTCTAATGACCACTGAACTGTATGCTTTAAGTAGCCTTAGTTTATGGAATGTGAATTATATCTCAGTTTTAAAAAGACACCATTAAGAAGAGGCAAGACTCAGATTGGGAGATTTGTAATACATATAACCAGAGAAGAGAACCACAGCTACAAGAGAGGACTTGTGTCTGAAATATGTGAAAAATGAATCAGTGAGCAAAAGACACACAACCCTAAAGCAAAATGGGCAGAAGATGTGAACAGACATGCCACAAAAGAGTAGCTGATATGCAGAAATGCTCATCCTCGCTGGTAATCAGGACAATGTGCGATCCTAACGCTATTCTCCTTCCTAACCCTGAACCTTAACTCACTATAATGGCCACAGTTTAAAACACTGAAAAATCTCCTGGGACAATGTCTTTTTCATAATCCCCGAAGGGAACTGTAGCTCTGACTTCTAACTCCATAGCTAGTTTTGTTGTTTTTGTTTTTGATTGCACATTCTTTGGAACCGGGCTCCTTTCACTCAGCCTTACGTTTGTGCAAGCAATCCATGCTACTGCAGGTAGCAGCAGGCCACTCGTTTGGGTTGCTGTGTTGTATTACATCGTGTGAATAGATGACAATTTACTCACTCGTTGTCAGTTCTGTCCTTGAGCATTTAGGTTGAGTCGATGGCTTTGAATGGAGAAGGGGGTGCCTGGGATGGGACATGAGGGATGCTCTGGGTGCTAGCTGTATTCTATTTGTTGATCTTGATACTGATACGGGATGTGTTCACTTTGTTATAACGTGAGGGTTTGTGCCCTTCTGCATTTGAATTAAAATCTACTTCAGAAACTCTTAATTTAATTAGAACCAAATTGAGCAATATATTTCTTTTGCTATCCACAAGCTATGAAAGGCGCTTTATACAGGCAAGCTAGAGCTACTCCTGATAGAGGTCAGCCCCAGGGGCACGTGTCTTGGGAATTTGTAGGCTTGAATTTCCCTGCTGGGCTGCCATGCCTTTTGGTTTAGTTCCTGGACTTCCTATGTTTCCCTGATTCACCAGCTATGTACAGTACTGGTTTGGATCTTCACGCCATTCCCGAAGTTGGTGATGGTGGCTTTTCCAGCCTTGACTGTAAGTACGAGGAGCTGATAATGTGAAAGGCAGTAGAGCCCAGCCATTCTCTTATGGGCTTCCTTTACTGTCAATAAAGTAAATTACTAGCAATGATGGAAGGTTGGATGAAAGATCATAAGAAAAGTATTTTTAATTGCTCCCAATTCTGTTATATGACATAAACAAAGACATCTGTTCCATTGTAAATTGCTACATAAATCTAAATGAAAGGCCACATGCTAGTATTATTTCAATGGTCCCTAAAGAGTGGTATTGGTGGAGCATCTTAGAAGAACTAACACTTTTACACATGGACTTTTCTTTGTCTGCGTCTTCCCTCAGCTTCCTATAACTAGAGTGTTAGTTAGCCTTCATGTCAGAAGGTGTCTTTTTAAAGCAGTGAGCTGGGGATCTGACGTATGTACTGATTTGCAACTCATTGTCTATAAGTGTGTTTCTAAATCCAATGCCTTTCAGAAGAGAAGATAGCTGCCTGGGAATTGATATTCAGTTGATTTAATAATATGACCTAAATTGGTATTTTGTGAGATGAAAATTCTACTTTGAAAAGATACAGGTATGGAAGGCTCATAACAGCACAATTTACAATAGCCACAAGGAAGCAACCTAAGTATCCGTCAACTGAATGGGTAAAGAAAATAGGTGGGTAGATAGAAATATACAATGGAATAGTACTCGGCCCCCCAAAAGAATGACATATTGCTGTTTGCAGCAATGTGAATGGACCTAGAGGTTTTCCTAAATTTTTTTATTTTGTATTGAGGTACAACCAATTAATAAACGATGTTATGATAGTTTTAGGTGAATAGCAAAGGGACTCCATCATACGTATACACGTATCCCCTCTCTTCCCAATTCCCCTCCCATCCAGGCTGCCACATAACACTAAGCAAGAGCTCCCTGTGCTATGGAGTAGGTCCTTGTTAGTTACCCATTTTAAATACAGCAGTGTCTACATGTCTATCCCAAACTCCCTAACTATCCCCCTGTCCGTCCCCCCAGCAACCATAAGCTTGTTCTCTAAGTCTGCGAGTCTCTGTTTTTTGAAAGATTGTTTTCTGTAAGTCTGTCTCCTTGCTTACTTTCTGTAAGCAAGTTCATTCATATCATTTCCTCTTAGATTCTGCATGTAAGATATTTCTCCTCTGTCTGACTGACTTCACTGAGAATGACAATCTCTAGATCCATCCATGTTGCAAATGGCATTATTTCATTCTTTTAATGGCTGAGCAATATTCCATCGGATGTGTATATATATGTACATAACACAGCTTTTTTATCCGTTTCTCTGTCAATGGACATTTGGGTTGCTTCCACGTCTTAGCTATTGTGATAATGCTGCAGTGAACATGGGTTGCTTGTATCCTTTCAGATCACGCTTTTCTCTGGATGTATGCCCAGGAGTGGGATTGCGGGGTCTATATGGTAGCTCTATTTTTAGTTTTTTAAAGGAACCTCCATACTGTTCTCCATAGTGACTGTACTAATTTACACTCCCACCAACAGTGTAGGAGGGTTCCCTTCTCTCTTGGCATTTATTGTTTGTGGAGTTTTTGATGATAGCCATTCTGGCTAGTGTGAGGTGATATCTCATTTTAGTTTTCATTTGCATTTCTCTAATAATTAGTGATGTCGAACGTCTTTTCATGTGCCTCTTAGCCATTTGTATGTCTTTGGAGAAATGTCTGTTTAGGTCTTCTGCCCATTTTTTTGATTGGATTGTTTGTTTTGATATTGTTAAGCATCATGAGCTGTTTGTAAATTTCAGAGACTAATCTCTTGTTGGTCACGTCATTTACAAACATTTTCTCCCAGTCTGTGGGTTCTCTTTTCATTTTGCTTACTGTTTCCTTTGCTGTGCAAAAGCTTTTAAGTTTAAGTAGGTCCCATTTGTTTATTTTTGTTTTTATTTCCATTATTCTGGGAGACAGATCGAAAAAGATTTTGCTGCACCTTGGGTCAGAGTGTTCTGCCTATGTTTTCCTCTAGGAGTTTTATAGTGCCCTATCTTATATTCAGGCCTTTAATCCATTTAGAGCTTATTTCTGTGGATGGACCTATAGATTATCATACTGAGTGAAGTCAGAGAAAGATATATTATGTCGTCTCACTTATATGTAGGATCTAAAAAAATAACACAAGCAAATTAATTTGCAAACCAGAAACAGACTCACAGACATAGAAAACAAGTTTATGCTTACCGAAGTGAAAAGGGGAGGAATAAATTAGCAGCATGGAATTAACAGTTGCACATCACTATATATAAATATTACACATATTTTATATAAAATATTACACATCATTATATATAAAATACATCAAGGATTTATTGTATAGCACAGGGAACTATATTCAATATCTTGCAATAACTTATAATGGAAAAGCTTCTGAAAAAAATACATACGTAAAACTGAATCATCTTGCTGTACACATAAAACAAAACAATGTAAATAAACTTCAATTTTTAAAAACTGGTAGTTTGTAATACAACCAAGATTCACCTATCTCTAGTGGGAGTGTGCATTTAAAAGCAATTACCCTACCATATTTTTAACCCCCAAATGACTCCAGTTCCTTGAAGCCACCTGCATCTCGCCCTGCTAGATCATTCTCCTTACTGCTGTGTGTTCTGATCCACGATCACCTCCAGGCTTACTCCCTCCCCACCGCACCCCATCATGACACCAGGGTGGCTCCCAGGATGTCCCGTCAAGCTGGCAGTGCCCACTGCAGGAATTGGAAGGCATCCTGCACTGCCTTGTGTCCAACAGCCAAACATCTGGGATGAACAGACTCCTAACTTAGCAATACAAGCTTTCACTTGACCTAGAAAATTCCCCAAGTGTTTGAATAACTAGACCTTTTGCTTTGGTCTCCACATCCCGGTTTTCCAGCCCTTTTCACTCCTGGTGTTTGAAACAGGATGAAATGGTAAATACTAGTAAGCTTGTCCCTTTCCCTACACACGAGGCCAACCTCACACTTAATTATCACACTTTGTTTTGCTGAGTTCAGACAAAGCCTCATGAAGAGGACTATCCATGATGGGTTAGTACAATGTTTCTGCCAAAATGGGGGAAAGGAGGAAAAGGGGAGTCAACAAGGCCCAAAGTAAATAGACCTTTGTCATCGCTGGAGGGGCCAGTTTGAAACCCCAGTCCTGAGCTGAGCTGTGCCCATTCCCTGGGTGTCCTGGTTCTCTGACATAATCTACAAACTCAGGTGTGCAGGAAAAGAAACTTCCCCGATTCTCTATAAAGTCAACTGAGCCTTTTTCATGGTGGATATGCAATCTCACCAATTTGGAGAGATCCTTGGACTCTTTGTAGCATTGCACCTGTATTTCAGGGGGCTTGCCTGGTGCCCAAGAACTAGGGGTAAGAACTGGCATATGACGAGGTGAGTCTGGGTAGAGGAAGCCACGGAGAGAGAGACCCTCTCAGGGGCCTTGGTAAGATATCCTTGTTTTTGTCTGCTCTTCTGCCCAGGTAGACCCAGGGCATGCTAACTTCTCCTTGACCCTTTCAAATTCAGTTTCTTTCTCTGTCTTCTTCCTATCTCACTTAGACATGCAGGAAACATACAGGGCTGTCTGTAAGCATTTCTGTGTAGTTTCACTGCATATTTTCCTCCTGGAATCTTGTCACTTTCCCAGACCAGTCCTCCATCCTTTGGGATGCCCCAAGCTCCCTGGCAGAGCCCAGAAGCCCTTCTCTGGGAACCACCAACTCCTTGCCTCGTTAGCAACTCTTTCAATACACCAAGTGTGGGGCGTATGTTCTAGTCTGTGGCTGAGGTTGGAAGTCAAAACCGCGTGTTCTTCCTCGTGGAGAGTTCTCCCCGACCTGCTGCTTACCCCACAGTTCCTTCTGTAACCCCGGAGACCATCAGAAAAGCTAAGGCCTGCACCTGAGTCTTTGCTTTTCCTTGCTTTCTGCAGTCAGCCCTTCTCTGAGCACCATAGAAGACCTGTGTGGATGGAATGGGGAAGGAGAGTTTCACTGTTATTGTAAATACTATCCACTCGCTTCCCTGGGATCTGCCCTGGGTCTCTGTGAATCACATCTCATCAAACCCCAGGCAATGACCGAGTCTCTACCTGACCCCACAGTCGTCTTCCCAGGCCTCCTAACAGTGTGCCCTGCTTTACAGGGCTCAGCATGACTCAATTCTGGGTGTATGTGTTATTCTGGGTTATCTTTGCTCCATGACCCACCACTAACTAGGCAAGCGAAGAGTTAACTCTCTGGATCTGCTGCCTATCACTGAGATCTCTGTGCCAAACCTTAAGCGGGTCCCAGTGGAAAAGCATATTTACAGTTCAAGACATCTCCTGGTACGTATTACCCAGTGAATCACTCTGACCCATCCTATCACACTGAGCAACTTGTTAAAAACTCCGTGGCGTGGTCTTGTTACTGCAAAACATCAGTGGCATTTGCTTCCCCCTTCCTGACAGGTACGTTGAGAGGAGCACAGCAGCTTATTGAGCATAAGATGCTTTCATCCTATCATCACATCTACCCTGAGACTCAGCTTCAGAAAAATTAATCCTCATGTTGTGTGCAAACATCAGTGGGAGAAACTGCTCTTTAATACACGAAAAAGTCCCTTTATCTCTCAGAATTCCATTCCCTGGTATTTCCATTTTGATAGGCTTTTCTGTTATTCATTCCCCAAACACATCTTTATTCCATTAACAAAGCAAAAACTCATACAGAGGAGCGAAAAATATGTTCAGCTGCAAGTGGTCTACGATTTTGAAAGGGATCTGTTGAGAGGAGCAAGGAATCTTCAAGAGTGATCTTGGTGAAGCAACCAGATTTTCTTGAATCCATAGTAGGTTTGCAGCCCAAAGTCAACCAGATCCTCTTGGGGTCTTAAGTCACCTGAAAGATTTGACCAACAGTCTGGGCATCCCATCAGCTTCTCTCTCTGGCTTCTCACCTCATATTTTTGATCCAACCTTCTGCTTTATTTGGTAACAATACTAAAAGGTCTAAAAATTCCCATCCAATTAAGACCATTAAAACATTTTGTTTTCTTTAAACTTTTAATTTTCTGTTGGGGTCTAGCCAATTAACAAACAATGTCGTGATAGTTTCCGGTGAACAGCGAAGGGACTCAGCCAGACATACAGTCTCCCCAACTCCCCTCCCATCCAGGCTGCCGCATAACACTGAGCAGAGTTCCCTGAGCTGTACAGCAGGTAAGACCATTTAGATCTTTCTGATCCAAAGGGCAATTAACAAGTTCAATAAGGGGTTTCTCTAATTGCCAGTATTACTTAAATCAGAAAGTACTGCAATGATATTCTGTTTGGTGAAGTAGCCGCTTTCAGAGGAGCAACTTCTGTTCTGCCAGGGTATTCTCCCACCCATCCGTGCCCCTTTTCCTCACTTCATTTTCCCATTTACTTTTGTCCTTTCAATAAATCTTTGTTGGTGGTCGCCTCCAGGAGGAACCAAATCTAGGAATACATGAGTGAGTAAAACAGAGCTTTGTCAGTCAGGCATCCTCCTTTGCCTCTTGGCCACTTTTCCCACTCTTCTCAAGCTCATGGCTACACTTCCTGACTCAGATTTCTGAGGCCATGAGCTGTTTGTTTTCATCTGAGGGGCTACATGGGCTCACGCCCTCAGCCAGAGGAGGCACGACCTCCCTCTATGAACCTTCCACACCCTTAATTTCCTTCCCATCCTCCTTGTTTATCAGGGGCTGCTGCTGCTGCTACTAAGTTGCTTCAGTTGTGTCCGACTCTGTGTGACCCCATATAGATGGCAGCGCACCAGGCTCCCCCGTCCCTGGGATTCTCCAGGCAAGAACACTGGAGTGGGTTGCCATTTCCTTCTCCAATGCATGAAAGTGAAAATCGAAAGTGAAATCACTCAGTCGTGTGCGACCCTTAGTAACCCCAAGGACTGCAGCCCACCAGGCTCCTCTGTCCATGAGATTTTCCAGGCAAGAGTACTGGAGTGGGGTGCCATTGCCTTCTCCGTTTATCAGGGGACCACAGCCTTATTTTGTTTATCTTCTCAGGTGGTGCTAGTGGTAAAGAATCTGCCTGCCAATGCGTCAGACACAAGAGACCTGGGTTCAATCCCTGGGTCGGGAAGACCCCCTAAACGGTAACCCACTCCAGTATTCTTGCCTGGAAAATCCATGAACAGAGGAGTCTGGCGGGCTACAGTCTATGTGGTTGCAGAGAGTCAGACACGACTGGGCACTTGTGTATTGTGTGGCCTCATTTTAAACAGAAAATCCCTTCCTGCCATTTGCTGTCCTGTCAGAAGTCCTCCCTTAGCCCAGGCTGAGGGGGCAGCCCCGCTGCCCGCTGTCCCTCTGTCTGACCTTCAGCCGTGCCTTGGCGGGACTCGGCATGCTGCAGGGTCCCTTCTTGTAGCCAGCTGCCTTGCCTTAGCCCCCCTCTGTCCCCGGGATTTCTCTGGGCCCGTAGCTGCCTGGGGATAGACGTGCCAAGTGTCGCCACAGCTCATGACACGATTCTCAAGATGAAGCTGGAGCAAAACAAAGCCAGCCTGCGCCTCATTCTTATTCACCACTGGAGGAATGCAAATGTTGTGAAGTGAAGAACATTTGCATTATTCCAATCACCTAATTTATCTGTATTTCCACCTTCATTTGTGAAATAAAGGGTTCAGTGAAGCAAAATCAACAAAGCTTTGGGAATGCTTACAAACACAAATAAAATAAATACTATCACCCCAAAATATATTTTGACACATTTTGCCTTCTTTCTTTATGGATTCTGGCTGTGGGGTGGGGTGGGAGGGGGAAGATTGACAATTGTTATATATCAGGCTTTTCCTGAAAGCGGTAAATTTATTTCGGGGACTTTAGGCTTACAGGATTTTAGAGCCAGAAATGGTCTGGATTAGTTATCTATGGCTGTGTCACAGACAATCTCAAATTAACAACTGCTTGCTATGTCAGTGTCTGAGGGTCAGGCACTGAGGAGTGGCTTAGCTGTGTGGTTCTGGCTCGAGGTCTTCCATGAGGTCCAGCCGAGAAGCAAGTGTCTTAAGGATGAGCTCACTCCCAGGGCTGTTTCCTGAAGGCTGTTGACTGAGACAGTTCCTCACTGCCTCAGCTTTTCACTGGGGCTGCCTGGGACGTGGCGTCAGACTTCTCTAGAGTGAGGGATCCAAAGGCGAGAAAGAGCGACGAAGAAGGGAGCTGCCGTGTCTCCCAGAACCCGGGCTCCAGTGCGCCACACCTCCTCCCCCAGGCACACGAGGGGAGGACCGTGGGGAGGTGGGGTTGTGGGGCCACTTTGGGGGTCGGCTGCAGAGAGCCTCAGAGACAACATCGTCTGATTCCCTCCGAAGCTGCGGTCCAGAGAGGTGGGATGAGCTGGCCAAGGTCAAACCAAGACTTGAGCCTGGGCTTGCTGTATTTTACGACATTTCAGTTTAGCAGCTGCTTATTTTATCTATTAGGTGCTTGCCAAAAGCAAGGCCGGGCCAAGCAGCTTGGATTCCGGAGTCAGAAACCAACCGGGTGCCTGCTCAGGAGGTTACAGGAGCGCTGAGGGGCAGGGTGCCTGAACTGGATTTCGCAGGAGAAGGGAGCGCATTTCCTCAGAGACTTCCAAGTGATGACCCCAAGGGTTCAAGAGAAAGCCCGACGCCCACAGGCGCCATGGGGGAGGCTCATGGACGTGGGGACACGTCAGCTTGGCCTCGAAGCAGAGCTTTGAGGAATGATGACTAGGGGGCTTGGGCTGGGAGGCCATGATTTGACCTGAGAGCTCCAAACCTAACTCTCTGATGTTCAAACACAGCCATATCAGTTAAAGATTCACCTCTTGGCTACTGATGGTTAACCATTCGGGCTGTCTGGAAGGAGGGCTCTGGCAGAGAGCTCCACTCAGCTTAGCTGCCACTGCTACTTTTAGTGGCGGAGCTGATACTTTGCAATCAAGAAATTAAGCAGCTTCTTCGTCTCCCACACCCCCCATGCCCCTCCTGTGGCTCCTAGCCACCATCTTGCATGCCGATCGCCCTAAAGCAACCTCCTGAAAATGGCTATCTACATCATCAAAACGATCCCCAAAGTCAGTGGGAAAAAAACTTAAGCACCGTTGGTAAGTTGATGCCTGGTCATTTTGGAGAATCATCCTTGCCCATTGATTTACCTGACTATGAGTGATTAACTACTGACGAGGTGGTAAGAGATTGGAAAGGGTGAACTAAGGCAGCATTTCCCTGACATGGGCCGGGAACTTTCAGGAAGGGGGGTTGCGGAAGGATGATCAACAAAGATCAGTGACAATATGCGTTCATACCGGCTCCATTATCCATTGCATTTAGAAAACACATGTGTTGATGAATGCCAGGCCAGTGCTATTGATTAACATTGCATATGACGTCATTTGGATGAGGAGTGTTGAAGTTATTAGTTGACTCATTAATTAGTCATAATATTAAATTTGTAGATCCAAATTGGCTTTTAAAAGAAGATTAAACTATTAAGGGCATAAGTAACAACTTATAGTATTGGGCTGGCCCAAAAGCTCATTGGGGTTTTTCTGTTGGCCACCCTGATACTTCTGTTTCTGTGACTTGGATGTGTGTTCAATTTTAACGATACTTCCTTTTCATTCTCTGGGCCTTCCGTGGTGGCTCAGACAGTAAAGTGTCTTGCTTACAATGCAGGAGACCTGGGTTTGATCCCTGGGTTGGGAAGATACTCTGGAGAAGGGAATGGCAACCCACTCTAGTACTCTTGCCTGGAAAATCCCATGGACGGAGGAGCCTGGTAGGCAACAGTCCTTGGGGTCGCAAAGAGTTAGACACAACTGAGCAGCTTTACTTACTTCCGCTTCCTTTTCATGCGGCCAATGCCAAAACAGTTTGACAGCCCCTGATGGATAACATTTTTGCTTAATATGAGAGGAGAGAAAGGTGGCCAAATCCAACCAGTTATGTTGAATCCTTGCTAAACCCAACAGTGTTCACCACAGGAAACAAACCATGGTGAAAGGGGACATAATTTAAGGCAGAAATGAATGAAAGCATGGAAAATCTTACCAGTTACATTAAAAAAAAAACCTATTTGAGAAACATAGCAAACATTTCAAATGAGTGATGTCACAGATTTTATTGCTTGGTATAAAGGCCTTTTTTATTTTTAAAAAAGATCAACTTTATTGAGGGGAAATTAACATTCAGTAAGATTCACTAATTTTAAGTGTATAGTTCAAGGAATAATGACAAATGTATACAGTTATGTTACACCCTCAATGCCAAAGTAGGTAATAGTTCTGCCCCCAACGAGTTCCCTTATTTCCTGGTTTTAGGTCCATTCCCTTCCCATACCCCAGCCTCTGGTGCAGCCAGGGAGCCAAGGTGTCTGGAGCAGAAACACAAGGGAGAAGAGGTCTTACGGGTCTATGTAAGATAAGACTCTAAGAGATAGGTCTTAGGGGTCAATTTGGTAGTGCCCTGGAGGCCACAGGGGGTCAAGGACTAGGCTTTATTCTGAGTGAAATGGGAAGGTGTGGGAGGGTTTTGAGCAGAGGATTGACCTGACTTGGGCTTTATAAAGACTATGGAGGGACTTCCCTGGTGGTCCAGTGGTTAAGAATCGGCCTTGTATCACAGGGGACGTGGGTTCGATCCCTGGTGAAGGATCGAGGGTCCCACATGCCGCAGATCAACTAGGCCCCTTCTCTGCAACTGCTGAGCCCAAGCACCACAACTAGAGAGTGCTAAGACCCGATGCAGCCAAATACACAAACATTAAAAAGAAAGAGACTACAGAGAAGCTACTTTACGTGTATCCTAGGGTGGACAAATAAGCGAAAATACTGCAGAGAGTGCGGGCCAGGCTTCTCACTGTTGGAGAAAGAAGCGACAGATAAGCAAAGGGAGAAGGGAGGGTGGAATGAACCTGGGATTCTGGAGGGATCGGGAGGCATTCATATGTGCTCATGCTTGAGGGTAGATAGAAAAAGACCTATGGAGGCGTGTGTACCTGAGTTATGTGCGTGTGGGTGTATGATGCCATCTCAACAGTATGAAACCTTCCAATCCATGAACATGGGATGTCTTTCCATTTATTTTATTAAAATCTTCCTTAGCTTGTCGGACACGACTGAGGCGACTTAGCAGCAGTAGCAGCAGTAACTTGTTCCGATGATGTTTTGTAGTTTTCAGAGTGTAAGCCTTGCACTTCTTTCATAAACTTTAGTCCTAAGTATTTTATCCCTTTTTTTTTAGTGTCACTGTAAATGAAGTTGTTTTCTTAATTTTGTTTTTGGATTGAGTAGGAAGAGTTCCCACGGTGGTGTCACGGTGTGACTGCTAAGACCTTCCCCCTCGATGAATTAGGGCAGGATATCGGCAGGGGGAATGCGCTGCCGGTGCGTGGACTTTGGAGGGGTATGAGGAAAATAGCAAGTAGAGAGGCTGTGGAATCAGATAGCTGTTTGCTAAGTGCCCCGGCTCATTAGGAAAGAAACGTGTGCTCAGCCCTAAAATTGCTGCTAAGCAATCTTGAGTGAAGTGTGAGAGTCCGAGCCGCTACTTGTTTGTTTTCCTGCAGGTAGAAGTCAGACAGGATGGGAGGCCAGGCACGGTGCTTCCTAAGGGAACCACTTCTGGGAAGGCTGCGTTCTCACGCCGGCCAAGTCTATATTCCTTATGGGGAAGGAGTGGGGCTCGGAGACTAGGCACAGGGTATCTGGGTACTGTAGGTGAGAGCCTTGGACCTCTGTGTTCCCCGGGACCGTGGCCATGCAGAGGCCACAGAAGGAGCAGGTGCTTCCAGGACTGAGCGCCGTCTTCCCGCTGGCTCCCAGAACTGCTTCTAGGTGGACACCTCAGAAAAGCCAACTGGAAAAGTGCTGGGCCTGCACGGGATGGACAGGAGCTACCCGTCGAAGGCGCTACAGAGCCTGGCTACGAGCAGCAGCTGGAGCAGCAGGCCTTGGCGGGCCTGCGGGGCTGGGTCCGGGAGTCACTGGGGTGGGGCACACTCCTGTGATGGCCCCGGTGACTGTGCCGGCGTGCTGCCGGGCCAGCCCACATTAACGGAAGCAGAGACACCAAATCTTCTGTGGCAAACCATGGAGGAAGGGAACCAAAGATTCGAGAATTGGCCATAAGACAGAAAACCCGCTGGCTGGCCTTGCTCCTTGGGAGGCCGTGTGGACCCTCCATCTACCGCCTTGATAAGGCACCCTTTGGGGAGGAGTCAGGGCATCACTGAGAAGCTCCGTGGTGGCTTCTGCAGGAGGAGGGGCTGATGGTAGACCGGGACCTCTCTGGCGGGGGTGGTGGCAAGGCGGTCGTGGTTCTCAAACTTCAGGGGGCATTCAACTCAATAACGGAGAAGGCAACGGCACCCCACTCTAGTACTCTTACCTGGAAAATCCCATGGACAGAGGAGCCTGGTGGGCTGCAGTCCATGGGGTCGCTAAGATTTGGACACGACTGAGCGACTTCACTTTCACTTTTCACTTTCAGGAACTGGAGAAGGAAATGGCAACCCACTCCAGTGTTCTTGCCTGGAGAATCCCAGGGACGGGGGAGCCTGGTGGGCTGCCATCTATGGGGTCGCACAGAGTTGGACACGACTGAAGCGACTTAGCAGCAGCAGCAGACTCAATCACAGGGCTTGTCAGAAGCTGAAGGGTTTGATTCAGAGGCTTGTGTTTGGGGCTGGGACATGTACATTTCTACAAAGTTTCTAGGTCAAGCCTGGCACTAGTCTCAGCACCCCGATACGGTGGTGAGAACCACTGGGCGTGAGCCCGGTGGAGAGCAGAGGGCAGCCTGGAGGTGTTAGGAGCCAGACGAGAAGAGTCACTGTGATGAGCAGCCACCTGCGAGTGACCCAGGGATCTGCAGAGATGACTCACAGAACACGATGCCCTGGGGGAAAGAAACGGGGCTGGTGACAGAACCATCACGAATAGACAGAGGCGTGGTAGGTCACTGCTTGATTTCCAGGCCTGAGTCAGCTCTCAGACCTGATCCCGTCGACAGCCGGCAGGACTTCACCACCTCCAAGATGGAGAAGTACACGTGATCTCCAGGGCCTTCCGCAAAGGGAGGATAGCCATTCACACAGGGGAAAGGGAAATAGCCACTTCTTTCCAGAGTGGCTGGGTGCCCACGACCAGGTTCAAACTGACTCTGACACTTAGGGGTGCAAAGTATCCTCCTGACTCTCCTGTAAGAGGAGGGACGTACCAGAATTACGTTCTAAACAGTACCCTGGCCCAGGACACAGTGACTTCAGAGGAGCAATCTGGGACTGAGTCACATGTTTGAGGGTCACTGGTAAATGGTTGGTATTCGAAGCCACGAGATTAGAGCATCCAAGGGTAGACAGAGACTAGAAGTCTCGATGAGTGACTAGCAATCTCGCAGAGAGGAGGAAACACATATTCGAGGCAGCGTTGAGGAAATCCGACATCCTCCTGAAGCCTCCCGTGCCCCCTGGAGCCCAAGTCCCCGAGGAAAGGGGCTGTGTCTCCCTCCGTCCTGTGTCTGCAGTGCCCAGCCCTGTCCTTGGCACAGAGGAGGGACTCAGGAGCTGCTTCTGAATTATCCCACCATGGAAAATATGTTCAGGGCAGTAACAGAAGACATGCTGTTCTTTGATGGAAGATTCTTCTTTTTTTAGTTCTTAAGATGAAATATGAGTCCTGCTCCTGTTGGGAAAATTAACCAGGGGATGTCTCTTTGCCGCTTGGGACCCTTCTCAGGTTCATTCGCAATGTATATGTCATGGATTTCCAAATTAAGAGACGGGCATTGCAGGCTAAGTTACTGCACTTTTTTTTTTTTTATATGACAAATGCTATTTTTGCACCTTTAAAAAAGGCAGCCCCTACTCCAACAAACACCTGTTGTGCTCCTATGAAACAGAGATAAACAAACGAGCTGCCCTCTCGAAATAGCAAGAAGAGCCGTGACAGAGTGGGGACATTTCTGGTCTCCAAGCAAGTGTGTCTGGATTCGGTTTTCCAAATGAGGTAGGCCACCAAGATGCTGCGTCCTGGAGGCTTTGGTTTCTCTGGTGGTTCAGTGGTAAGGAATCCATCTGCAATGTACTAGATGTGGCTTTGATCCTTGGGCCAGGAAGATCCACTGGAGAAAGAAATGGCAACCCACTTCAGTATTCTTGCCTGGGAAATCGCGTGGACAGAGGAGCCTGGCAGGCTGCAGTCCATGAGGTTGAAACAGTCAGACACGACTTAGTGACTAAACCACCACCATCGCCTGAAGGCCTTGCATTCTCTTCTTCTTTAGTTCTTGCAATGAAGCAGGAGTTTTCTTCACTTTACCAAGCAGGATGTGGAAGGTTCAAGGTCTAAGCCTCCCCCCTGCTCGTTAGCCTCACTCTCCCTGGGGGCCCCACTGAGCTGCCTGTTGTCTGCATCCGTCCCCTGGGTCCTGAGCATCTCCTCCAACTCCCCTGAGCCTGTGTGATTCCTGGGCTTCACCTGTGAGGGTGACTGACACTTCCTGGGCGCTGCGTCCCGGCACTGCACGCTGAGCTTCACATAGTACGATGTGGGAGTGCGTGAGACCAGGGCGGGCCCGAATCCTGTCACTTGCTACTTGCCTGGCCCTGGCCAAGAAAAACGCACTGCGGCTCCCTTTCCTCATCACTAAAGCAGAGCTGCTGGAACCTGCTTCCTAGTGGTGCTGATGATGTGAGTAAATCCACATCAAGAGCTCAGAACAGTGCCTGGCATGGTGAGGGTCCAGATCGGACACAGTAAGGACCCAAACCCAGGGGTTCTCCATGAGCTACTTCGCCTTCACTGTCATGCAGATGAGGACGCTGCTTGGAAGGTTGGCTGTGCTCATGGCCACACAGCTGGTAGGTGCCAGGCACGAGGCAGCTCTGTCCCCTCGTGTCACCGAGCCTGGCTCAGACCTTCCAGGTGGCCCCTGCATTCTCTTGCTTCATCTGCTCCCTGGCCAGACCTGCTGGGTGGCACACTTGCCTCCCAGCTCACAAACCTGGGTGTGTAGGGAGTCACGGCAGATTGGTTCACTCTGTGTCTCAACCTATTTTCCATTCAGGGCCCCAAGTCCCAGCAGGGTGATGGAGACTCAACGTCTATCAGTCGAAGGTTCTAGGTCCCTTTGGGGCTGCACCAGAGACTTACACAGGGCCGAGGCACAGGGGACTGGGGACCTCCCTGGACCTTATGGCACCTGTCTGTGCTGGCATCCAAGCCCAAGGTCTTCACACACGTAGGCAAAGACTGGGACGATGGGCCCCCAGGGACAGTTAAGCGGGTGGTCCACTGTACAAATGTAACTACGCAAGAGGGACTGAACCCCCGCCTGTGCTGACCTGCTAAGCTGTGGGTGTGGGGCAGGGCCGCCTCCTAGCAAGGACCCACCCGCAGACTAGCTTTCCTACCAAGGACCCACCTGCAGACTAGTTATGGACCTGGGCACCTCCGTGCCCTTCTTCCTAACTTGCACGCAGGCACCCGAGAGCCGGCTCTCTTGGCATCACCCATCCTTCAGGGGGCCTCCCTCAGGTCCTCTGCCCCTTCTGAAGGGTGCTGTGCTCTGCCCGCTGGAAGCGGGCACTTCAGAAAGGCCCTTCCTCCCCCTCAGCCTGCCAGCTCCCCGGGGCACGGGGCAGGCGGCCCACGGCCCCACTCCTGGCCCACGATGGGGCATGGTGCTGTCTCCGTGCAGGTCTGCCCGGGAAGGGGCACAGGGCCCCCCCTCTCCAGAGCCCCTCAAGAACTACCATGCTCTCAGAGGTCCCCTTCATCGCTCTCCCCCGCCCCCACCTGAGGGGATCTTTCCTCATCTCTCTGGAAACCCCGTCTCTCCAGCCACCTGCTCTGCCGTCCCTCTGAGCTGTCTCTCTACCGTCGCATCCCCGAGCCTCCAGAGCCTGCATGTTTAGCATCAAAAGTCAGGAATACCTTTCTGGCTTGGCTTTCTGCCTGCCTCCCCTTTCTCTGGTGGATAGGGGGTGGGGGTGGGGGAATTCTTTAATTGTTCCACCACACCTGGGAGGGCCCCCGGCCACTGGCCACTCGACTCCAGGTTCTCCAAGCAAAGACCAGCTGTTCCCATTTCTCCAGCCCAGTCCCGGGGCCTGTGGAAAAGGCATGTCCTCTGGCCCCGTGCAGCTTCTGGGGCTTCCGGGGAAACGGCCTGGGTGCCTGCTCTGCAACCATCTACCTCGCGCAGGGCAGAAGAACAGGGCAGAAGCGGGCAGAGGTGGGCAGAGGAGGTCAAAGGTGGGCATAGCAGGGCAGAGGAGGGCAGAGCAGGGCAGAGGCGGGCAGAGGGGGGCAGAGCCAGGCAGAGGAGGGCAGAGGGCAGAGGAGGGCAGAGCAGGACAGAGGCGGGCAGAGGAGGGCAGAGCAGGGCAGAGGAGGGCAGAGGAGGGCAGAGGAGGGCAGAGGAGGGCAGAGCAGGACAGAGGTGGGCAGAGGAGGGCAGAGGAGGGCAGAGGAGGGCAGAGGAGGGCAGAGGGGGGCAGAGCCAGGCAGAGGAGGGCAGAGGGCAGAGGAGGGCAGAGGGGGGCAGAGCCAGGCAGAGGAGGGCAGAGGGCAGAGGAGGGCAGAGCAGGACGGAGGCAGGCAGAGCAGGGCAGAGCAGGGCGTCCTGACAGGAGCGGCCTTGGAGACCTGTGTGCGCTCGCCGTCCTTAGGCAGCGCCGCCTGCCGGGAAGTCGAGAAAATTCCCGCTTCTCCTTCGGGCTCAAGGCTCAAGGGCAGCTGACAGATCTGGGCATCCCACCGCCGTGCATTTGTTCAGCTGATGACAAGCATGCATCAGCCTACTGAAATCAGTAAGTGAGGCTAAAATGGAACGTTCTTCTCTCCAGTTCTCTGATATCCCCGAGTCCCGTTTTCACTGAAATTGGTAACAGGTGTGGTGGATAATCGGAGAAAGCAATGGCAGCCCACTCCGGTACTCTTGCCTGGAAAATCCCATGGACGGAGGAACCTGGTGGGCTGCAGTCCGTGGGGTCGCTAAGAGTCGGACACGACTGAGCGACTTCACTTTCACTTTTCACTTTCATGCACTGGAGAAGGAAATGGCAACCCACTCCAGTGTTCTTGCCTGGAGAATCCCAGGGACGGGGGAGCCTGGTGGGCTGCCGTCTATGGGGTCACACGGAGTCGGACACGACTGAAGCGACTTAGCAGCAGCAGCGGTAAAACGATGGTTTAGATTTTTCTTTTAACCACAGCCCCCTCTGACAGGCTAAACACCTCCAGAATTATCCGATCCCATAGACGGCAGCCTACCAGGCTCCTCCATCCATGGCATCTTCCAGGCAAGAGTACCGGAGTGGGCTGCCATTGCCTTCTCCGCGTTTTACCGCAGTGGGGAGCAATTTCTTCTATATTGGGCCGATTCTAGAAAAAATGTTTACAGGCAATTTTAAAACCTCAAGGTAAAAATGATTTTATTAATCACATACACTTATAGGTATGTGCAAAAAATATATATGCATATATATATTCTTTCCTACAGCTTAGATTTCCCACTAGTTTGAACAGAAGGATGTCAAAAATAAAATGAGGACTGCAGTTCTTTTTTATTGGCTTTAAACTGTTAACATAAAAGTGTATTTGTTTATATGGCAGCTACATTGGGGCAATTTTACATTTTTTATTACAAACAATAATGACGTATACTATACTTATCATAAATTCCATGTAGCACATTGATTCCTGCAGAACGCATTCATTGATTTTTAGAGAACTCTGGTGTCCCTCATCAATCTGTGACTGTAATTGATAAATGGGTGTAGTATGACATGAATATTGGTTGATATTTTTGTTTACCTTAACAAAAAAAAACAAAGGTGAAATAAACAAGTAACGTCATTCTTAACTGGAAGCAACTTCTTTGCTAACTCGGATAATAATTTTGAAACACTGGAAGGATATGTCCTCAAATTTTTGTGCTGTCGAAATTCAGTACTTTCAGACGCAACACACGAGTTTCATCTGCATTATTAACGTGTTCTCCATCACTTCTTTGAGTCTAGACCATCGACAGAATAATAAATCAAGTTGACGATTAGCAAACCATTTACTGATTTCTGCAGTCTGAACACTCAAGCTACCAAAATGAAGGCAGTGAATGTGGCACTGGGTAGGGACAAGTAGCATGGGTTATGTAGCATTTTTGTCCTACAGACGGAATAACTTCACTGACTTCAAGACATGAATAACTTCAAGAACAGATAAGAGTAAAAGGCACTAAACTGATTAGGAAGTGATTTTTAAATGCTTGTTTCAGTTTTGTATAATTAATGGTAAACATATTATTTCATTTTTAATAATAGCTGGCTATTATTTCCTTGTTTATCCATTCACCAAGTTGTGTCTGACTCTTTGCGACCCTGCAGACTGTAGCACGCCAGGCTTCCCTGTCCATCACAGTCTCCTGGAGTTTGCCCAAGTTCGTGTCCATTGAATTGGTGATGCCATCCAACCATCCCATCCTCTGTTTCCCTCTTCTTCTCCTGCCCTCAATCTTTCCCAGCATCAGGGTCTTTTCCAATGAGTTGGCTCTTTGTATCAGGTGGCCAGAGTATTGGAGTTTCAGCTTCAGCATCAGCCCTTCCAATGAATATTCAGGACTGATTTCCTTTCGGATTGATTGGTTTGATCTCCTTGCAGGCTTGAGAGTCTTCCCCAATACCACAGTTCAAAAGCATCAATTCTTTGGCACTCTGCCTTCTTTATGGTCCAGCTCTCACATCTGTACATGACTACTGGAATTATTTCCTAACAATAGCTTTTTACAAATGGCTCACATTACTGATCATTTAACAGTTGGCTCTCACAAGCCATTAGAATCTGACCCCAGCGTACCCCTGCCAGGCCCCAAGGACTTCTGGGTTCCACACTGACAGCCACTGGCAGGGTATGGGAGAGCAAGGAGAGCGAAGGCTTGGGTTTTCCTTCTGCTCCCTCCTGGGATGCGTTCTGCAGCTTCGGCTCCTTCAGGCTCAGCCACCACCATTCTCTCCCTCTGCCTCTAGGGGGCTAATGGCTTTTTGCTCTTGCTGGTTCCTGACGCTTCCCAATCACATCCACGCCTTTGTAAGTCGGTTCTTATATCCCACTCATCATTCCCTTCTCTCTGAGTGCATCTCTCTTTTCTGGCTGGACCCTTCTTGCTCAAGTCTGCTCCTGGGATCACAACTACTAATACTTCTATTCCCAAACTGTGTGTCTTTAGGCAAGCGGCTCAACTTCTCTGAGCTACAGTTTGGTGAGGATTACATATAATGCAGAATGGTATGATTTTGAAAGATTAGCCAGTGGTACTTCATTTTTTTCCACCTGCTATTTCCCATAACTTTTCCTAAACTGGGCAGCTATGGCAGTGGATGTTTCTCAGGGACAGGATTTCAAGAGTAAGTAGGAAAAAAGTTTTAAGTTTCAAAATCCAATTCCCTGAAGGGCATTGGGGCAAAGAAAACCTGGTGAATCAGAGCAAAGCATCCTGCCGGAGATCCCCTGATCCCTGAGAAGGCCCTCCTACCCTGCGAAGCGGGAGGAGGTGGGATAGAAGAAGCCCTGATAACGTGGAGAGGTGAGGAACTGAGAACAAATGCCTGCAGGCTGAGAGCCGCTCCACAGTGCCCCAGTGTGGCCCAGCAGAGATGCTCGTCCTGGTGGGACTTCCAGAGTGGTCTGGGTGCTGACATCACAGCAGCCGTGCAGCCTGACAAGCAACGGCCAGGTGGCGATGTGCACCTGGGTGAACAGAGGACCATAACGGGGAACCCTGCGGAAATCAGTCCTGGGTGTTCATTGGAAGGACTGATGCCGAGGCTGAAACTCCAATACTTTGGCCACCTGATTAGAAGAACTGACTCATTGGAAAAGACCCTGATGCTGGGAAAGATTGAAGGCGGGAGGAGAAGGGGACAACAGAAGATGAGATGGTTGGATGGCATCCCTGACTCGATGGACATGCGTTTGGGTAAACTCCGGGAGTTGGTGATGGACAGCGAGGCCTGGCGTGCTGCAGTCCATGGGGTCGCAAAGGGTCGGACACGAATGAGCCGCTGCACTGACCTGGGCATCCCTTCTGCGAGCCCGCCCGCGGTTTTCCGGACTGTCCCGGGCCTGGACGGCCGCGCGGGGCCGCGATCATGCCGGCAGGGGGCGCCGCGCGGCCACGGCGCCCGCTCGAGCCGCGCCCTGATTGGCTGGAGGCCGCGCCCACTCCCGCCCGCCGGGCGGACCAGGAGCCGCGGTGCGCCGGCTCGCGCCACAGTCTGCGGGCCTCCGGAGCGGCGGCGGGGCCGGGGCGGCGCGGCGGGCGGGACAAGACCGGGTTCGGAGGGAAGCAGGCGGCCGGGGGAGCCCCGCACCCCAGCAAGATGCTGTCCTGGCGGCTTCACACGGGTCCTGAGAAGGCCGAGCTGCAGGAGCTCAACGCCCGGCTGTACGACTACGTGTGCCGGGTGCGGGAGCTGGAGCGAGAGAACCTGCTCCTGGAGGAGGAGCTGCGCGGCCGGCGCGGCCAAGAGGGGCTGTGGGCCGAGGCGGAGGCCCGCTGCGCGGAGGAGGCGCGCGGCCTGCGGCGGCAGCTGGACGAGCTGAGCTGGGCCACGGCTCTGGCGGAGGGCGAGCGGGACGCCCTGCGGCGCGAGCTGCGGGAGCTGCAGCTGCTGGGCGAGGAGGCGCGCGCCGCCCGCGGCCGCCTGGACGCCGAGCTCGACTCGCAGCGCCGCGAGCTGCAGGAGGAGCTGGCCGCGCGCGCCGCCCTCGAGGCGCTGCTGGGCCGCCTGCAGGCCGAGCGCCGCGGCCTGGACGCGGCCCGCGAGCGCGACGTGCGGGAGCTTCGCTCGCGCGCCGCCGCCCTGACCTTGCGCTACCGCGGCCGCGTCGCCGGCCCTGCCGCGCCCCCGCCGCGCCTGCGGGAGCTGCACGAGGACTGCGCGCTGCTGGTGGCCGAGGCCTGGCGGGAGACCGTGCAGCAGTACGAGGACGAGGTGCGCGAGCTGGAGGAGGCGCTGCGGCGCGGCCGGGAGAGCCGGCGCGAGGCCGAGGAGGAGGCGCGGCTGTGCGCGCGGGAGGCGGAGGACCTGCGGCGCGAGGTGCTCGAGCTGGAGCAGCTGCGGGCGCTGCTGGAGGAGGAGCTGCTGCGGGTCCGCGAGGCGTCCGAGCTGCAGGCCGAGGAGCGGCAGGTCGGTGAGCCGGAACGCCCCCACTCCGGCCCCGGGCGCCCGGCGGGTGGCGGGTCCCCGGACGGCGCCGCATTCAGGCCGGGCGCGGCGTCCCCGCCGGGCGGGCCCGGCCCAGGGAGTGGCCCTGGGGACCCCGGCGCCGAAGGGACCGCCCGACTCCGCGGCGCGGCCTCAGGATCCCCCGCTGGACGTGGAGTGCGGCGCGGTGGCTCTTCGTGCCCAGGGGCGGGGTCCTGCCCCGCTTGTCAGTTCTGTAGCCCTCGGCGGGCCTGGGTGCATCCTGACCAGTGACTCCCTAGACTCCAGGTTCTCTTTGCTATTTCCTGTACTTCAGGGACCAAGTTGACTTTAAAGTCGACCAGGAAGCCCCCCAGAGTGACTTCCAGAGGTGACAGCTCCTTCCTCCTCAGGCCCCAGCGTTGCGAGGTTTCTAGGCAATGCCGAGCCCTTATCCTGAGTCGTTCAATGTGGCAGCACCGTTGCACAGTAGGACGCCTTTGGGGAAAGCGTAAATTGTCTTCCAAATCGGGTTTTTATTTTGCCAGAATGGTTTCCCTGTGGGAAGCAGCTGGTCGGGGCTCCCTGGGCCGCCACCGCCTTGTTTGTTTTTGGGAGGGGCAGCGATCTTAATGAAGAGAACTTGATCAGAGATGTTTTCCTCACAGTACATGCTGATGCCAGATCTCTGGGTAGAAGCTGGGTTAAGGCAGGTGTCTGGCAGGATGTTATTACAAGTGCAGGGACTATAAACAGTTTCTCGTCCAGAGAAGGGAAGCTCAGGCTTCTCACACTGACAGGGTGACACCTGTGGCTGGTTTATAACCTGCACACCCAGCCCAGTCTGCGGTTAGCCCCGATTCTCCCCAGACTGCGCTAGAATGACAGTTTAAGACGCATCCACACAAAATCAGAAATACCTGGAAGGAAACCATTTATAGCTTCAGGTTAACAGTTTGTGTTGGGGTGATTTTGTGCCTTTTTAAAAACAGAAGTGAAGGAAGTAAAGGAAGCAGCTGTGGTCCTTAGCACTGCCCTGGGGCTTCCCTCGTCAAAGAGCTGGAGTCTGGATGGCAAATCTTGAAGTGAAACAGTACCCAATTGTTTGGAACTTAGTCTTTTGAATCGTGGGTTTTTAAGCCTTTGCGTCATGGTTTGCAAAAGCCTCCTGCCAGGGTTGTAGCTGGGGTGAGGACAGGGAGTAGCGAAGTGTGTGCTGGTTTCCAGAACTTACTCTGCACTACCGAGCTTCCCTTTCCAGTGACGGTGGCCAGGGATACCAGTTCCAGAGGGCCCTATGTTCTGTGTTGAGTGAAAGCTAGAAAGTATCTTTAACGTAGGCTTTCATGGAGCTTTTAACCAAAGGGAAGTGTCTGCCAAGCTCCCTGCCTACTGAACCCCTTTGTAGGGAACCCCTGCTACATGTCAAGGGTCCCTGCTGTGCCAGCAGCCTTGGAAAAGCCTTCTTTTGAGGCGTGTTTCATGGGCTCAATCCTCACCATTCATTTCCAGTCATAGCCCACTGGGCTCATTTTGGACCTGGGAGCTCTGGTTTCAGTGTTCCTTTTAGCAGCAGAACCCTTTCGCTCCCTGTTACTCCTAAGTGTGCCCCCAGATATGAAACAGATAGAAGCAGAGTCCCTCTGATTCCAGTAGAGGTGGGCACTTGACACGCAGTTCAGATTACCTTCTTTGACACTGGGACTCCAGGGCCCTTCCCTGGGCTCACACCTGACCCAGAACCAGGACCCCACTGTCCTGTCCAGTAGTACTTCTCTTATTGGAATTTGCTTCATTCCACTAAAGTAAAGATGAAGGAAAATGTCGATAAGGACTTGCAGGCTTTATCGTGCTGTGTATTTCCGTACTCATACCCTGAATCTTTCGTCAGTTAGCTTAAAGCAACTATATTTCAAGTTGCATTCCAAAAGACTCTCAACACCAAGCATTAGTGTTTTATTTTTAAGGAGTGTAGAAATGCTAGAAATTTTGTTTAAGAGTGAGTATTGATGATTTAACCCCAAGCTCCTGACGTCTTCAAATTCTAAAGAAGCTACCCTGGGGAGCCTGGAAATAGAAGACCTGACTTAACTAATTTACTGTAATAGAAGTTTCATTATTAAGAATTAGCTTCTTGTATGCTGGGTGCCACAGGTACGAAGCCCATCACATGTGTTTTCACTCTCAGTCCTCATGCCAGTCTTAGGAAGTGGGTACCAATATTTGCCCCATCTTGCAGATGATGAAACTGAGGCCCATAGGTCACCCAGTTAGTAAGTAGCTAAGCCTGGATTTGATTGCAGCTTCATTACTTGAGCAACTAACCACTGGGCAGTATTCCCTCTCTGCTGTCTGTTCTGTTAAAATGGACTTGAAACCAGGGTTCATTCTGCTTTCATACAGTGATGATCCCTGTTCTTCCTAAGGACTAGCACAGAGGTGCCTGTTAATCTACGGTTCTAAAATGCTTTCAGACCCTTCCAGCTGGCGGCTGTCAGAATAGTTTTAGAGTTAAGTCATTCATTTACTTTCTTCTGTTTCCCGAATGGTTTAATGGAAACCCCTATTTGGAGGCAGGAACCCCCACACAGTATCCAGGCTCTGGGCTGCATCTGCAGCTCGAGGGGAAGGCTGCTCGCCAGGCCTCCCTGGGGAAAGTGGGCTTTCCCAGATGGCCTACGTGCCTTAGGCCTGTCTGGTAGGCCCCTTGCCTCAGATTTGCCGGAGAAGTTTGATGAACTGACCTCCACGCCCCCAGCATTTGTGTACAGTCCAGATTTCTTGAAGCTTCCCAGGTGGTGTGGTGGTGAAGAAGCCGCCTGCCAAGGCAGGAGATGTAAGATATACGGGTTTGATCCCTGGGTTGGGAAGATCCCCTGGAGAAGGAAATGGCAACCCACTCCAGTATTCTTGCCTTGAAGATTCCATGGACAGGGGAGCCTGGCGGGCTACAGTTCATGGGGCCACAAAGAGTTGGTCACAACTGAGCGACTGAGCACAGATCACTTGAACCCGGCCTCCCAGTCTGCAGGAAGGGACTTCAGGCAAAAACTGGAAGACGTTTGTGATTTACTCCAGCCTTACCCATAAACACAGAGATTTTGGCTTGTGAAAGTGTGCTTTTAGCCTCGAGGCCTGCCCTGGACTGCTTACACAACCGCCGAGGTGTGAATGACTGAGAACTTTCTTTTGATTGTAATGGAGTCAGTTTAGCTGCCCTGCTTCGGTCTCATTTCTGGCTCTGCCATGTTTGTGTCTCCGTTTCCCCATCTGTGAGCTAGGGGTGATGAAAGTAGCCCACATTGAGCACATAGTGTGCCAAGCTGGCCTCTAAAGTCCTGGGGGTACAGCAGGGAACATAACAGACTCAACAGACGAGACCTTGACCTCACAGGTCTGGATGTGGAAGCAGTGTGGTGTTCAGGGGCGGGTGTGGCCGGGGCGCGTGCGGGAGCGGGAGGGGGCCACCGCAGGCCCTGGGCTTCCGCTCTGAGCCTGCGGAAGGCTGCTGGAGGGCTCTGTGCAGAGATGAGTGGTGACCTGTGTCGTTTCATGGCGTCTCCTTGGCTGCTGTGTTGCACATGACTTCTTTGCAAAGCAGTTTGTGCGTGCTAAGTCTCATTGGTCGTTTCCAACTCTTTGTGACCCCGTGGACTGTAGCAGAGAAATTTAATTATTGTTAAAATGCTTAGAAAAAAAATATCAGACACATTCAGTGCTCTAACTGCAAATCTGCTAAGCAGGTCGAGATCTCCGAGCCGTGCCAAAGAGGTAACACAAAAATTCTCTCCCTCCCAGAACAGTTCTGCACCCCGCAAAATAAGAGGAGGAAAATCAGACTGTAAGTTGAGATAAGTGCAGTTCCAACCACACAGGTGGGAGCAGGGCGATCTCTTTCTGAGACCTTGCCATCAAGACAGGAGGTGCTGAAGGACTGGGCCATGGGCAGCAGCGAAGGGCAGAGGTCGGACTTCACCCTGAAGTTGAAGCCCATAGGCTTTGCAGATGGATTGGACATGGTGGGAGAGAGGGGGAAATCAAGTTCCTCTCCAGGGCTTGGGGCCAGAGGAGCTGGAGGAATGGGGTTGGTGCAGGAAGGCAGGCTTGGGTGGGAGAGCAGAGTTGGGTTTGAAATGCCTCTGAGATAGCCACCTGCTCTCATAACATAAAATGATGAGCCTGGAGTTCAGAATGTAGCCTGGGTCAGAGCAGCAAATACTTAGCATCTAGTCAATGCATTGTTATTAACACTTACTTTTCGTTTTTGCATCTAAATGAGGTTATCACAGTATTTAAATTCCCTCGAGCTCCAACATTCACGGTGACCTTTGCATGCTCTTCCCCTTGTGTCTGGGTGACGCGCTTAGCTAGGAGCCACTCAAGTTGGGTGAAGAGAAAGGAGAATTCTTTGGACACTGAGTGCAGCATGCTTTCCCTTGTGTAGTTTGCATTTCATCATCTGTTGTGAGGCACCCAGAAGTTCTCTAAAATAGCAACTGAAAAGGTGACCTTTTTCCCCAGCTCTTGTATCACTCGGCAAAACTGCTCTGCCTGGGTTAGAATTCACTGCTGCGTGTCAGGCTCAAGTGCCTTTGCCTGGCCCAGTGTCTGAAAACTTCTGGAGACCTGGAGGCCAAGTATGACACATTATTCAACCAGCAGGATGGGTTACAGTTCCTGTGGAGACTGCTGGGAGCCAGTAATTCTTACGTTTCCTGCTCCCAAAAGTCAATGAGTTTTCCTTTGACAGTTTAGGAAGACTTGACTCACATGGGAATGTGGCTGGAACTGCTCTTATTGTAACTTAAACACAGTTTGATTTTCCCTCTATTTTGTGGGGGTACAGAACTGTTCTGGGCCCCTGGGAGGGAGAAGAATCTTCGTGCCACCTCCTTGGCATGGCTGGGAGATCTTGACTTGCCTAGGAGGTTTGTGGTTAGAGAATTGAATATGTCTGGTTCTTTTCCTAAGCATTTTAGCAATAATTGAACTTCTCTGCAAAGACCTTACTATATGTCATCAAATTTTAATATTTAGGTAGAATTTTCTCTAGTAGGAAGGATTCATATACTTATGTTTACACAGCATTTCATACTGTAACCTTGTACCTGAGTTTATACTTCGTCTAAAATGGGGGAACATGGGGTTTTAACACTGAGACTTAGCTATAGAATACGTGAATGTCACGTGTGACCAAATTCTGGTAGCTGTCACTTAAATCAAGACTGGCCAATGGTCTGCTTTGATGAACCTCTTCACCTGTTTATAATGCCAGTTTTGGAGGATGTTTACACTTACCCACCCTCAGTGCAGTTCAGTTCTGTCGCTCAGTTGTGTTCGACTCTTTGCGACCCCACGAATCGCAGCACGCCAGGCCTCCCTGTCCATCACCAACTCCCGGAGTTCACTCAGACTTATGTCCATCGAGTCACTGATGCCATCCAGCCATCTCATCCTCGGTCGTCCCCTTCTCCTCCTGCCCCCAATCCCTCCCAGCATCAGGGTCTTTTCCAAAGAGTCAACTCTTCGCATGAGGTGGCCAAAGTACTGGAGCTTCAGCTACAGCATCATTCCTTCCAAAGAAATCCCAGGGCTGATCTCCTTCAGAATGGACTGGTTGGATCTCCCTGCAGTCCAAGGGACTCTCAAGAGTCTTCTCCAACACCACAGTTCAAAAGCATCAATTCTTCAGTGCTCAGCCTTCTTCACAGTCCAACTCTCACATCCATACGTGACGACAGGAAAAACCATAGCCTTGACTAGATGGACCTTTGTTGGCAAAGTAATGTCTCTGCTTTTCAATATGATACTACCTAGTGGGAAATGGCAGCCCACTCCAGTGTTCTTGCCTGGAGAATCCCAGGGACGGCGGAGCCTGGTGGGCTGCTGTCTATGGGGTCGCACAGAGTCGGACACGAATGAAGCGATGCAGTAGCAGCAGCGCTTCTTAAATTTACTGCTTTGCTTAAAAATTATTCTTTCGCTTTCAAAGCGAAGTAGCTTCAGTTTTTGTTTTAGCATACTTTATATAGACGAAAAGAACATGCAGCAATTATTAGTTTGGATGTATAGAACTGCTATGAGAGGCAGAATCATTTACATGCTGGTCATGCTTGGTGAATCCAGTGTGAGACCTTAGTTGCATAGACTCTGTATTGATTTCGGACGGTCAGCATGTTGCCAGGTGCCTTTGATGGAGGGATCATGTGATAAATGAAAATAGATTTTCTTCTCCCAATAGCCTTACAATTTTTAAATTCCACAAAGATAACTGTCTAAGAATGTAAGCTTTTTAGTTAATTGTATTCAGAAATCATTGCAAACCAGAAGGTAAAGTATGTAGACTTACTCAAAGTTCTAAGTATTTGTTCAGCTAATTATTCCCCAGCATAACTATAAAACGCTATGTAAAACTGTTAATGCAGAGCAGTGCAAAACTGGGAAATGGTGTAAATGAAACCATTATGTTTATTAAAATATATTGTCGATTTAAACTGGTACATTTTGAGGAAGTAATATTACCTTGGTCATTTCATTTCAAATCCGGTTCACCAGTTGTGTGTTGTATGACTCATGTAAAGGACATTTTTCTAGAGACGGGGATGGGGGAGGCAGGGGCGTGGGGAGTGCAGGAGGCAGCGCCCTGAGATGTCTCCCAGCCGGCGGACACGGACAGATGCAATTAACCCCGCCGGAGCGGAACTGCCATGGGGACAATGTGAACACGTGCCTGGGAGCTCTTATTAACCATGTGCTATGAGAATGTCTAGTCCAGGCTGTGGTTTTTCCATTGGTCATGTATGGATGTGAGAGCTGGACTGTGAAGAAAGCTGAGTGCCGAAGAATTGATGCTTTTGAACCGTGGTGTTGGAGAAGACTCTTGAGAGTCCCTTGGACTGCAAGGAGATCCAACCAGTCCATTCTGAAGGAGATCAACCCTGGGTGTTCATTGGAAGGAATGATGCTAAAGCTGAAACTCCAGTACTTTGGCCACCTCATGCGAAGGGTTGACTCTTTGGAAAAGACTCTGATGCCTGGAGGGATTGGGGCCAGGAGGAGAAGGGGACGACAGAGGATGAGATGGCTGGATGGCATCAGTGACTTGATGGATGTAAGTTTGAGTGAACTCCGGGAGTTGGTGATGGACAGGGAGGCCTGGCGTGCTGCGATTCATGGGGTCGCAAAGAGTCGGACACGACTGAGCAACTGAACTGAATGAGAACAGTCATGAAGGTTTATATCCAGGTCTGACTTTTGACATTTATGCCCTGAATATTTTCTTGTCAAATTAATGTAACATTTCTCCCAGATAATTTTAAAGTAGCTTGTCTACGTGAAGCAAAGAAGTCTGTATCAGCTTATATAACTGGGCAAATTGTGAGTGTGGGGAAAATTCTGTTTCAGATCTGAGTGACTTCTGTTTTAAATATAGTAAAATCCCTGCTTTCTAGTCTTGGCTTATTTTAAATAGTATCTTACTTCGCCAGTGTTACTGTATTTACTTACCTATGCTGACTGATGTCTAAGGTGTAGAAATGCTTTACAAGCTTTATTATTAGGGAGTATGAACAGAAAATTCTGTGTGCTAATCACATCTTCCTTAAGTGATTAAAAAAAAAAAAAAACTTTTCCAGGTGGGAGAAATACAGTATTTAAAAATTGTCCTTGCAACGACTGTGTTTTTAATAAATCTGGAAATTTGTCATCTCTTTCTGTGTTGGACCCTGCAGAGCTCCAGCCCCCTGACCCCCAAAACTTCTGTTCTCTTTAGAGAGAGATCGCCTACCTGGAGGATGAGAAGGCAGCCCTCACCTTGGCCATGGCTGACCGGCTGCGGGACTACCAGGAGCTCGTGCAGGTGAAGACTGGCCTCAGCCTGGAGGTGGCAACCTACAGGTAAGGGCACTGCACTGAGCACTTTAAAGCCCCTGCAGGCTCTGTGCAGTGCGGTGGCTTTGTCACAGCAAGGAGCAGCCCCCAGGGTGGCCAAGCCAGGTGTCCAGAGCCAGAGCGGGGAGGGGGGCAGGGCCCCACTCAGATCACAGAGCGGGCACCCCCTGGTACTGGGAGTAGCTGAGTTTTGCCCCCTTGCCTGCCCTTTGCATGTCTAGGGAACCAGTGAAGAGCTCTATACATGCCAGCTCCCTGATCCTAGGGATTAGGTACCGTGTTAGTTACAGACCTAGAAAGGAGAGGACCAGGACTCGGACCCAGAAAGTCTGAGTCCATCTGCCAGTTGTGCTGTTGGTTCAAACCCCGGGGCTCTGACTCTGTCTCCAGGGGTTCATCCTTCAAGAAACTCATCTCTGCCCAAAGATCAGCAGGGAGCTCCAGGTGCCTGGCTTTGTTTATGAAGATGTTGACTTGAATTTGATCGACCCAGATGAAACAGTCACGGAGCCCTCAGAGGGGCGGAGGCTGTGGCCTCCCTGGCATGACCTGTGGGTCACAGAATGGTGCTTGCCCTTAGTGCCCACCTCCTGTCCCCAGGGGTGAGCCATCACTGGCTGAGGTGGCACCTCACACCCCCTGCAGCTTTCCTAAGCAATGAGGACTGGACCGGGGGGCCCAGATTGCAGATGCTTATAGTGGAAGGACTTTCAGGGACGCAGGCACCCCACTTGTGAGATGACTGTGGTTACTGAGCCCTCACTGCCTGCCTGATGCAGTGCTGAGTCCTTTGAGGTTGCTCACTGCCTGTGTTGCCTTTCAGGTGGTGGACGCCATACACCTCTTTTGCACGTGGGGGAAGGGTCTAGAAGCAGGCATCCAGGCTGGTGTGGGGCCTGTGCCGTACCCACCAAGCCGTGTAAAGTGGACTTGATGCCCGCTGACTCACGGTTGCTGTGAGCGTGAATCAGTCATGGGTGTGGGTGAGCTTTGGAGCCTTGGCCCTGGCTGATCCCAGGAGGCCTGGTCGTCAGTGCCATCATCGTCAGCAGATGGGCAAGTTAGACCTGGAGCAGGGAGGAGGGGACCAAGGTCCACCACCCCCGACTTTCCGGGCTGGGGCACGTGGCCGGGACGGAGCCCAGCCCGGATCAGCACGCCCTGGGGGCTGCCTGTGGGGTCTCCTGATCTTACCCTCACTCTGAACATCAGAGCGACCTGGCTGCTCTGATGTGCATTTAGAAGCAGCTTTCTTTCCCACGAGTGTAAGCTGGGCGTCCACACTGGAGCCTGGGGCCAGCCTCAGCGATTCTTCACTATCTGGAAGACCTGCTTCAGCCAGCCTTTGGCCAGAGCTCTTGTTAGCATCGGTGAAGAGAGAGCAGGCTGTCGGGCAGGCCCTGGGCAGGACCCACAGAGGTCACTAAGAGGCCAGGCCTGCCCAGGGGCACGGACCCTCCACCTGAATTGAGGGATGGTCCCGGGGCCAAGCTGGTGGGGGAGTCAGGGCACCAGGGAGGGCAGAGGCGATACTTGCCAGTCTGTTTCCCAAGGTCCATCTCCCCACGTTCTCCTCAGAAACCTCATGGGGTGAGTGCTGCAAAATCAGATCAGCAGGCTGTTCAAACACATGCTGAGTGAGATAAGCTAAACTTTACTAAGAAGGAAAACATCAAAGTAGTTGGGCTTTGTTTGGGGGAGGGAAGCATTAATTAGGGTTTTTGTCACTTGTTAGTGACAGAAGCCCTTCTCAGACTGGCTCAAGTCAAAGGAGGCTCTTGCTTCTCACAAAACTGATAAAAGCCCTCCCCCAGCACAGTGGGTTCGGTGCCTGGGTGGCGCTGCTGGTGGTCTGGCCCTGTGTCTCTGGCCCCTTCCTTGCTCTGCCCCCACCATGGCAGGAAGGCGCACCAAGAGGCTGAGACAGGCCTCGGGCCCTGCCTAGCCCCACATGAGGCGGTGGGGCAGAGGAGGGATCTTCCTGTTTTCCCTGTAGTCAGCCTGCCTTGGGAAGTCAGCACGTACAGGTGGGCCTCTTGCCTGAGAGGTCAGGGCCTCCCCTTCCTGGGAGGTGTTTGCAACTCTCCCAGCTCAGCTTTCCTCAAGGCTTAGCGTGTTTTTAGCTTTTCTCTTGGTGGTAGTTGAACTTTTTTCACTCACATCCGCAGGGACAGAGTTCACTCCTGTCTGTGGCTGGGCATCCGTTTTTCTCACCCATTAGGAACTGACGTGGCCGTCTCCTAGGAGTGTAGGAGGCATCAGTCCTTCCCAGGAAGTGGGTGACTGATGTCACTGTGCCTTTCTGAAGGCCAGGTGAACTTGGGGGAGATGGGGAGCCCGGCCCCCAGGGCTCAGCTCTGAGACAGGAGCCGCCTGCAGACCTGAAGGGCATGCAGGCAGCTGAATCTGACCGTTCCCTTGTAGCAGCCCAGAGCCTGGCATTTCCCATTACTGCTAAGTGTCCTGAAGATGAATCCTTGTCGTGTCTCACGTGACTCTCTCGGTACTTTGTGCTCCTGCCCAAATTCTGAGCCTAGGTCCGAAAACTCTTCACAAGTGCCTGTTTGGTCTTTATGAACCTTGACTCACCGTCCCTGGGAGGTTGATCTTCCCTCTGCTGCCTCCCGGAGGGTGGCGGGGACCACGGTGCTGGGGCCCGCGCCACACGGCTGCTCGCCGCCCCGTGCAGGGGGCTGAGGTGGGCGACGGCTGCAGCCAGCGTTGCTCCGCCCCACGGCTGGACTGTTCCCCGTCGCGGCCGCCCCCCAGCGCTGCTCATCAACCATCACCCTGACCACACGCTTCCCACGGGAGGGGCGGGCTGGTCTCCGGGAAGCTGGAAGTGCAGCCCAGCGTGGCTGACTCTGCACTGTGTGGAGGCCAGCTCTTAAGTGCCGTGAACCCTTCCAAACCCAGGTGTCTGACCCTTTCCAGTAACCTTCACCGTGAAGAAGAAACGATAAAATAATAAGAGTGGTATAACGCATAATTAATAGATACAAGCTTATAGTTTATAGCCTTCCTGCTGGTTCAGTGGTAAAAGAATCTTCCTGAAACCTCACCTGGGTTTGATCCCTGGGTTGGGAAGACCCTCTGGAGGAGGAAATGGCAACCCACTAGTGGGCAGGAGCCCTGGGCTGGGCCGGGTTGGGCCGAGGCTGCCGCGAGACGGGGGTGTGGAGGAGGCAGGTGGGCATGGCTGCGCTCACTCTCGTCTGCCTGTCGCAGGTCGTGTCGTGCGCGGCAGGAGATGCTTGTCCACCATCACACTGAAGGGGAGTGTTTGTTTACAAGGGGCTGAGAGACGGTGGGGAGATGCTCAGAAACAGGCAAGGGCTTGGTTCTAGGCCGCGTCTGCACGTGGGCGTCACCCAGAGAAACTGATGAAGCGGCGGCTCCTGGGCCCAGTCCTAGATGTTCCCGTTACCTGGTGCCAGGTGGGCCCGAGCGTGGTCGTGCTTCAGCTGCAAGGGTGGTTGCCAGGTGCACCCAGGGCAGAGAAGCGCTGTTCCGGGGCCCTGCTCATGCAGGCCTGCAGACCTGCAGTGTTGGCGTCATTCGGCACCTCAAGCTCCTGGGACGCTTTGGGCCCACCCTGATCAGAGTTTCCTGTGACAGGATCCCAGGTGACCTGTCCCCACACTGCTGTCTGCAGAGACCCCTGGCAGCATCCAGAAAGCTCTAAGCCTGTCTCCCAGCAGGCTGGAGGACAGGACAAAGGACGGGCAGTCCTAGCGAGGGGCTGCTGGAGCATGCAGAGCTGGCTTCCTGGAAGAGACAGCGCTGAGTCTTGCAGGGAGGGCAGCCAGGAAGAGACCATGAGGAAAGGGCCTTTCAGGCCAAGGGGGCAGCTGAAGCAAGGACCTGAGGACTGAGCTAACGTGTCTGTAGCAAGGCCAAGCATTTGGGCACCTTGGTTTTAGGGGCTGTCCACGGAGGAGCACATGTGATGGGTGGGTAAGAACCTCGCCTGTGAAGCTGTGTTCTGTGAGTTGGGGTCTGCGCACTCCGGCTGTTCTGGAGACGGTCCGCATGCAGGGTGTGATTCCTGCTCAGGGGGGGTCACAAGGGTGCAGCCGGGTGCTGAGGATAAGGCCACGTGGACAGAGGTAGCCTCCTACACCACGGGACATAAGACACGTTCCCGAGTGCAGGGCTTCTGGAGTCAGAAGGGAGTTGTGAGAATCGGGGGAAGTTTCTCGAGGGAGGTGACGTTGATCTGGGTCTTGGAGGATGGCAGAGGTTTGAACGTCATATGCAGAAGAGGGGGAGGTGGGGGGGTGTCACGGGAAGAGGGAGACGTGTGTTTTGGTGAAAAGTCAAAGAAGATGTTAAAGTAATAGAATGCACCTTCCAAGAAAATACTGCACGTGGGTTCCCGCTGGTGATAGGGTCTGGTACTGATGGTTCAGAGAGGGAATGGTGAGCTTCAGGCCAGGGTAGCCTGAGAGCTTTCCAAGGTTTGTGGGATTTGAGTTGGGCCTTGAAGGGTAGGGAAAGGGGGGTAGGAATACGACAGTATTCAGAACCCACCATGTCCTGAGCCCCTTGCTGCTGATATAAAGATCAGGCCGACAAGCTACAAATTGAGAATTTGTAGAAACACAGTTGAAAAATAGAGAATCCCCCCTCCCCACCCACCGCACCAAGAGAGGACAGAACCCCATCATTAGGGGTAGGCTGTTAGAAAACATATTGGGGGGTGGGGGAAGATAGTCAAAGTTGAAACAAAAGATGCAGAACTACCCAGAGTAAGCTGAGTCCAGAAATGACAAAACAGGGTAAGTAGGGCACCCTCTTGGATTTCTGATCCGGGGTACAGATGATGAAATCTCCATCAGAATTTACAAAGAGGCTTTGTTTTTTATGTTTTGGGAGTGGAGAGTATAACAGTTCAGAGTTTCCCCTGGAAAAATGGAGAGCAGGGCCAAAGGATTTCTCAAACACTAAAGGTAGTCTTGCCTGGCCAGATACTGAAGTGTAGTACAAAGATTTCCTGTCTGGGGACTTCATGGCAAAGTCCTTTAGGGTCTTTGTGTTGATGTGTCTGTGTTGGGGGAGGATGTTCATACAGAACTCCCTTTATCTGATCTCAGTGGGCCGACGCGGTGGGTTTTAACTGACAATATCCAGTGTCTTGGTTTATAATACAGATAGCGCCTAATGCTGGTAATTTTATCATTTTAATGATGTTTCTGGCTGCTCCATTATTTTTAAGACCACCTATACCATTTTATGTATTTGTTCAAAGGAAAACATTTCTTGGAAATTCTCAAGTTCTTGGATAAATATATTTTGTTGTTTTAAAAGTTGAATCCTGCTTTGGGAAAACTTATAAAAATGTGTAATGCTGAGACTTATCTGCCTATAAGGTGAAAAACCTGAAATTAAAATCTTGTAGTTTTAAGGATAGACAATTAGGATCAAGGATCAACGGATGCAGCTGGGCATTAGCCCCACATCATTGTGTAAATGTATTAGCCCTCAGTTAACCGTGGCTTTAGGTAATCCAGAATCTCTTCCCCTCTTGAATTATTTTCATTAATGGAAAATGGGCTTTTTTCTGAGGCCAGTAGAAAATGATGTAGGTGATGGGGATGGCTGACCTTTACTGAGCGCGTGTTCTGTGATAGCCATTGTTGCGAGAACTTTCTAGTCACTTTATTAATTAGCACCATAAACCTCTCGTCTGTTGATTAGCACCGCAAACAGTGCTCCTTGTTTCAGAAATGCAGAAGCTGAGCCACAGAGGGTTGAGCAGCTTGCCGGAGTCACAGGGCTAGGAAGTGGCAGGGTTTGAATCCAGGCAACCTGATTCTGGAAGTTTCTCTGCTCACCACTCCCTGTGCTTTCTCTTCTCTGCTTTATTCTTAATCTTGTTTTTTGCCTCCGTTTTTTTTTTTTTCTTTTTCTGTGTCTGGATTTGACAGACTTTCCACGTGTGCGTTCACCCCGAGCGCAGAGGCGATGGCCAGAGGCGCCTGGCACCACTGCCTGCCTGTGGCCTTTCACCCGCCTGTGTCAGGGGCTGCTGCTGCTGCTAAGTCGCTTCAGTCGGGCTGACTCTGTGCGACCCCATAGACGGCAGCCCACCAGGCCCACCCCCGCCCCCGCCCCCAGTCCCTGGGATTCTCCAGGCAAGAACACTGGGGGAGACCTTTGCAAATCCGATGGCGATGCGGGTCCTACAGATGGACTTCCGCCCCCCTCTCCTCCCTTACCCTCTGGTCCCCAGTCCCCATCTAGAGTGGCAGGCGGTCCCCTAGCCTCTTTGGAGCTGGGGGGCAGGGAAGCGCCTTCTCCCAGCCCCTCCCCTCCTCCCGCCCCCACCACGGGTGCTGTGTCAGGAAGCACCTGGGGAACCATCTCTCCACCAGGACCGGGGACCGGGCAGGCTCCCCCCAGGCTGCTTCTGGAAACAGCTTCTGCCTCCCGGACTCTTCTCCCTGCCTGGTGGGCATGCAGGGCGGCCAGCAGCGTGTGTGCCCTGGGCTGTCTGCAGGGTCCAGCGGGGAACCATTGTCGGCCCCCGCGGGGGTCTGTCAGTGCCCCCGCATCAGTGCTCGCTTCACCCATGGGCCTGTCTCAGCGGCCTCAAGGAGGCCGCGGACCTGGTTTCCCCACACACGTGTGCTTGTTTTCTTGCCCCTCGAGGCTGCCAACCTGAGGGCCTTATGAAACGCTCACTAATAGCCCATGATTCAGGCGGTTGGCATCTCTCAGCAGCACGGTGGCTCTGGCCAGCTTTATTCCTCCGCTCCCAAAATAACCGGAGAATGCTTGACCTGCTTCTTAAAGCTGTACAACTCTATTCCTTAAAAACCATTCCTTTGAAAGCTTTGGAGGGGCCGACCCTTCGTGGCCTCGCCCCGCGGTTTTGGGTCTTCCTCTGCCGTAGTCCTGTGGGCAGCACTGAAGGCGGGGCGCCGCGTGTCTGGGGGGCTTCACGGGGGCGGGGCGCCGCGTGTCTGGGGGGCTTCACGGAGCCATGGGTTCAGCACCAGCGGCCCCGCCTGTGAGACCCGTGCTGGGCGGCCGGGAGGAACAAGGTGAGGCCCACTGGTTGGGCCAGCCGTCGGGAGGGGTGTTGCTGCGGGCCTGAGTCCTCGGGGTGGGGGGGTGTCCTTTCCCTCGGGGCCTTGTGACTGAAATCACAAGCGATGTTGGCTGTGCTTTCATTAGTGTGGTCTGGAGGCTCTGCCGTAGGGGGTTCGATCGACAGTGTGTGTGAGACGGTACCATCTCTGCACCCGCAAGGAGGCCCAGGTGGCTTGCAGGGCAGCCGAGGGCCCACGCCGCCTGGCCCCCGTCTCAGCCGGTCTGCTCACCGTCGGCCAGATACGCACAGTCGGCCCAGCGGGTTGGGGAGACAGATGGCAGGGTCGGAGCCGTCTTAGGGCTGGCAAAGGCCTTGGGGGCGGGAATGTTAGGGCTCTATCACCCCTTGAGGTCTGGTGCCCCCCCTAGGAACCGCACCCGACTTAGGGTCCTGCACTCTAGAAGTCTGGTGATGAGTTGTGTTTTCCCCGAAAGAGGAACAAAGCCGTGGCCCTGTGAGGGAGAAGGAAGGTGTTTTTCCCGCAGGGGCATCTTTATCCCGAGCACCCTGCCCGCCTGTCATCTCTTCTCTGCTGGCCGGGACACCCTGCAGGCCCTTTCTGCCTGCTGTGGGCAGCCAATGAGAGCACCTTGTGGTACCCGGGGCTTCCTCCTGAGGAGGTGGAGGAAAGAGCTGAAATAGGCCTTGGCTTCTCAGCAGCTCCCACACCCCCGCCGTGGCCCCTTGGCTATAGGACGCTGCCTTTCTTGCTGGTGCCATCCCGGGTGCACCCCCCACAGGCTGACTTTCCCGTCAGCGTGTGCCTTTTTATCCTGTAGGGACCTCGGCATTTTCTATTTGTGTTCGGGGAACCCAACACGCTGGGTCAGGAGGGTGTGGGATTAGCGGGCCAGTGTTTGGTTTCCTGGCTCTCCGGGTGTGGAGCGGGAGGCTCTGGGCGTGGCCCCGGGACGTCCGACGAGCCCTCCTGCGCACATCTGGACTGGCACTCCTCGCCCTCATCTCTGCTTCTCCCGAGGCTGCGGGCTGGGGGGCTCCTGCCCTCTTCCCAGCCTACCAGCGGGGCTCTCGCATGTGTGGGAATCACTGCCTTTGAATCCGTGCAAACAGGACTTGGCACTGCTCTGCCTGACCCCAGAGTCCCCGCTGGCGGCCCTCCCCTCTTTGGCTGCCCGGCTGTCAGTGGTCAGTCAGTATTTCCAAGTGGGCTCCACTTCTGCTTGCCCTTTGCCCTATGCAGTGTATTTCTTGGAACTGACTTGGTGACCTCACACGTTGCCCTGGCAACTGAACAACTGTTGTGCCCAGAGCAGCCTGCGTCCTAGGGTCTCGGGGCCCTGGGTCTGGCTGAACCACTGTGGAGCACAGAGGCCACGAGGCCTGCGTCTGCTCTCTCTTCAGGGCTTCGAGTCCTAGACGTGGATAACGGTGAAGACGCGACGGTTTTACACTTTTGGAGTTAGGCATGGCCAAAGAACCCCCGAGTCTAGTGCTTTCTGCCATGTTTATCAGAGGAGGTAGCTGGATGGTGCCTGGAAATGAGGCCCTGGGGGCTGTGGTGGAGGGGGCGTCTGAAGCTCTTCTTTCTCCTTTTCTGCCTGCCCCTTCCATCTCTCCTCTGTTGTTTTCATCTCTAAGATGTCCCCATGGAACACAGTTGGAAAAGTGCACATGCAGTCCGACTGGCTTGTTTACAGACAAGTGTCAGCCCTTCCTCTGCCCCTAGTTAACTCCTGACCTGTGACTCCAGGGAGACCCCGGTGGGGTCGTAGTAACTGTTCTGGGGCTCTGTGGCCCGGGGTGGCCTGCCAGGCATGGGCCTCTCCCCACTCCCCAGGGAAGCCAGGTCCCCGGCCTCCCCTCCTGGGTCCACATCCCTCTGTCTCCCCCTCCTCCTCGCCCTGGGTTTGGAGGGGCTTTCTAGAAGGCCTTGGCTCTCCAGCCCTTCTGGAGGCCCGGCCCCTTTGTTCATTTGGCTGATAGGTGCTCTCGAGCCAGGTCTGGCGTGGTCTTGCATGCCCTGCGGCATCTGCAGACCGGTGACCCTGCGCCAGTGTGTCATCGACCCGATCCACAGCTTACAGAGGCACTTCTCATCTTCTATTTCCTAATGAGCTTTTTAAAAATAATTTTTACAGAGCCTTACTGGAAGGAGAGAGTAATCCGGAGATACTGATTGAGTGCATTGAAAACGTGCCACAAGGTAAATATAAGGGAAGCTTATCATTTAACGTAAAGATGCTGTCCATCTGCGCAGGTTTATTCTATGGATAAAGAGTAAAGTATCATTTATCGGGAAGAGTTGGGGTTAGATAAGAGTTTTCAGATAACTGTCATTCATACCTCTCAAGTACCAAATAGAATTTACTTTCGTTTCAATGGCTTGGGGTAAAGAATCTGCCTGTAATGCAGGAGACACGGGAGGTGTGGGTTTGATCCCTGGGTTGGGAAGATCCCCTGGAGAAGGAAATGGCAACCCACTCCAGGATTCTTGCCTGGGAAATCTCATGGACAGAGGCGCCTGGTGGGCTACAGTCCAAACAGTCACAAAGAGTTAGACATAACTGAGTGATTAAGCAACGCATGCGTGTGTGCGCACGCACACACACACACACACACACACACACACACACGCATACACACAGTTTCAATAACATGCAAATGAGATTGTATAGGAAAGGGCTTCATTAACTCATTTTCATCTAGCTAGTGTTTTGAGGGTTCTTCCCACCCAGTTTGGTGAGGGAGGAGAGGGCTGATGGAGAGCCAGTGAGAAGATGGAGATGGATTTGCTCATCACACCCTTTGGAGGGAACATCCTTTACAGAGCAAAGACGTACAGCTTTAACACCGGCCCAGGGAGGTATTCCTTTGTCCAGCAGGCTCAGCACTGGAAGTTGCGAGCAGAGGTAAAAGGATTATACCGTTTCTACCAGCCTTTGTTCATGTGGGCAGCTCAGGGCGATGCAAGCAGCAGTGTCAGCTAGTGCCCTGAGGTTGACCTCTGTCCAGGCCAAAAGCCGCAGCACAAAGCCCAAACTTCCTGTGGCTGCAGAGCCCACTATTAGAGACTTGGTGTTCATTAGAAAGACCCAGAGAAGCTGCAGATAACTAAGAAAAAGAAAACTTCCCTGGACCTGTACAACCTTTAAGAGCTTGCTTTCTTGAGCGAGGGCAGAGTCCATTAGGTACAATGTGTTGGGTGTACACCCTACTCTGTAGTTCAGTTCCATGAGTATTGTCATGTTCAGAATCATGGTGTTGGGCATACATGTATGTATTGGTTACCACTTTCAGGAGAGTGTTTGCTTATAATAGCCAATCTGTATAGGTGGTAGATTAAAAAAAAACACAACTACCACCTCCATCTTTATTTTTCAAAAGCAACATCCCAGATTAGATACTTCACAGGATGATAGGTCACTGGGTTCAGAATAATTTTGGTTCCAGTCACCTCTGATTGGATGGAATTTGGTCTTAGACAATGTCCAGCAAGTTTGCTTTTGAATTTGAAAGGGAGCTGGTTGGCTGCAGTGGGGAGACGCAGAGGATGAGAAGGCTCTGTCCAGATCAGCAGATGGGTATGGGGTAGGCATGAGGGGGTACCCCCAAGGTAGATGGTCCTGCTGGCCAGGCTACATTCCTACCACCAGCAGCCACCCCTAACTAAGAGCAGTTACCCTGGGGTGTGTGGCCATCCCCAAGGGTAGCATCTCTGTGGATGGGCCAGAGCAAAGGAGGAAGCCCCAGTCAGCCTCCCATGACATTAAGACAGATTGTAGTAGTGGTGACTAGCTAGCTTCCTGCTTTGGCACCTTTTCAAATGAGAAAAAAGAAAAAAAAGTATAAAAGTCAAATCAAGAAGTTTTTTAAAAAGTTAAATTCTTCAGTATTTGTTGACCCAACATGGAAATCAGTGAAGGAAAAAAAAGAGCATAGTAAAAGGTGGTGGGGTAATACCATTCAATGTTTAAGAGTTATATACTCTATCTTTGGTAATTATGAAGCTCTTCTCTGCTCATCAGTAAAAAAAAAAAGTTACCTCAACAAAGTGGAAATGAAGAATTCCAAACTGTGAAATTTCTGCCACATAATCATGGGGTCGCAAAGAGCTGGACACAACTGAGCAACTGACCTGAACTGAACTGAAATATACCCCTAACCTCATTGGCACAAGGTGCCATGCTTTATGATCACGTTTGATATATTTAAGATGGATGAGTATTTTAAGATCAGTATTTGGAGAAAAGTGTTGTGTGGAAGCATTTGTAGAGCTGTATTTTATTGTCCTGGGATTCTTTAAACTCCCAGAAAAAGTAATTTGGGAACCGAACATATCTCATTTATAATGACCCTTCTGTGGTAATGGTATATATTATGACGGGATAAGATGTTATCTGTAGTGATGCTTTTAAGATGAAAAAAGGTAATGATGACTATCATTTTAATGTACTGTTCAATTTCTACAGAATTCAGAGACAAGTCCTATCACTACACCACCTCAGTATTACAGAAAGAAAATGAGAGAAATCTGTTTCCAAGGCAAAAAGCACCTCCTGCGAGCTTCCGGCAGAGCCTGGCGCCGCGCTCTCAGCCACCCGTCGGGAACGATGCCAGAAGAGACGTGCTGGGCTCCGGATACTCTTCCTTCACCACTGCCTGGCGGGAGAACGCGTACCAGAAAACTGCCAGCGGTCAGACCAACTTCGGAACGTTCTCTCCAACCTCCGGTCTTTTAAGAAATACTGAAGCTCAAGTGAAAACATTCCCTGAGAGGCCAAGAACCGAAGGAACAAAGCCTTCACCCACTAGTTCAGCCAAAGAGTCCGCCGCGGCCGCAGAGCCCCACCGAGAACGCCGGGCCAAGATGGCGGCAGCCGCGCCCGAGGGCACGTGGTCCAATGAGAGGACCGTCATTTGGGGAAAGAAAACGGAAGCTAAAGCCACAAAAGAGCAGGAGAGAAACAGACCAGGAGCCATTCAAACAAAGCGAGAAGAGAAAATGTTCGATTCCAAAGAGAAGGCTTCAGAGGAGAGAAACTTAAGGTGGGAAGAACTGACAAAGTTAGATAAAGAAGCAAGAGAGAGAGAAAGCGAGCAGATGAGGGAAAAGGCCAGAGAGAAGGAGTCGCTGAAGGAGGAAAGTGTGAAGGGGAGAGAGATACCGATCAGGCTAGAGGTGTCCCAGGACAGCACAGCAAAGGTGGCCCCCCAGGGTCTCCAGACACCCCTAAAGGAGGATGCTGGTGACGGGACAGGGAGAGGGGTGGAAACCAGAGAGGAGGCCGGGTTTACGCTGGGCGCCAGCGACACCACAGCCTCTCTGAAAGGCGGTTCCATGACTGAAACCATAGCTGAGAACATCGTTTCCAGTATCCTGAAGCAGTTTACCCACTCTCCTGAGGCAGAAGCGTCCACTGAGTCTTTTCCAGACACAAAAGTCACTTATGTGGAAAGGAAAGAAGTTCCCGGTGACAGAAAAGCAAAGACTGAGATAGTCGTGGAGTCGAAACTGACTGAAGAGATCGACATTTCGGATGAAGCTGGCTTGGACTACCTGTTAAGCAAGGATGCTAAAGAGGTGGAGCTGAAAGGAAAATCGGCGGAGCGTTTGATCGGAGACGTGATCCGTCTCGGTCTGAAGGGGAGAGAAGGGCGAGCAAAAGTCGTCAACGTGGAAATCATCGAGGAGCCCATGAGCTATGTCAGCAGTGAGAAGGAAGATGAGTTTTCTACCCCGTTCGAAGTGGAGGAGGTCGACGACGTGTCTCCGGGCTCCAGGGGGCTTGTGGAGGAGAGAGAGGAGGCGGTTTACAGGGAATCAGATGTCACGTGCTCAGGGGACGCAGGTCAGGAGGCCAGGCGGCCCCAGGAGAGCATAACTCACGTGGAAGAAGTGACGGAGGCAGGTGACTTGGAGGGAGAGCAGAGTTACTTTGTGTCGACTCCGGACGAACACCCTGGGGCCCATGAGCGAGAAGAAGGCTCCGTGTATGGGCAGATCCACATTGAAGAGGAATCCACCATCAGGTACTCCTGGCAGGATGAGATTGTGCCGGGGTCTCGGAGAAGAGTGCGGAGGGACGATGTCCTAGGAGAGAAGGTCGTGAAACCGGTGGATGTTCCAGAAGCGTCTCTGGAGGGGGACACAGCATCTGGTCCCTGGAAAGAACAAACTAGAAGTGGCGAGTTTCATGCCAAGCCCATAGTCATTGAGAAGGAAATCAAAATACCCCAAGAGTTCCACACATCCATTAAGGAAGGCTCCAAGGAGCCCAGGCACCAGCTGGTGGAGGTGATCGAGCAGCTGGAGGAGAACCTTCCGGAGCGCATGAAGGAAGAGCTGTCCGCCCTCACCAGAGAGGGCCAGGGTGGGCCTGCGGGTGTTTCGTTTGATGTGAAGAAAGTCCAGAGCGCGGGCAGCAGGGCCGTGACCCTAGTGGCCGAAGTCAACCTCTCACAGACGGTGGACGCCGACCAGTTAGACCTGGAGGAGCTGAGCAGGGACGAAGCGGGGGAGATCGAGAAGGCCGTGGAGTCGGTGGTGCGAGACAGCCTGGCACGGCGGCGCAGCCCAGGCCCGGGCAGCCCGGAAGCGGAGGCTGGCCGTGGCTTCAGGCGCTGGGCCACCCAAGAGCTGTACAGCGCTTCCACGGGGGAGGCCGAGGCGGGCCCGGCCTCGCCCCCAGGCCCCGTGTCGGCCACCGTGGAAGTCACCAGCCCCACGGGCTTTGTCCACGCTCACGTGCTGGAGGACGTCAACCAGTCTGGGGGGCGCGTCCAGATAGCGTCCCCTGGAACGTGGAGGACTGAGCAGGTCTCTGTCGAAGGCCGCGCCGCCCAGGCGGTGGAGGTAAGTGCAGAGGGTGAGGCGAGTTGGGCAGCGGGCTCGGCGGGAGCCAGCCGGTCTGCCAGGCTCTTTACGTTGGGTGCCCGTCAGAGCCCAGTGTCCACAGAAGTCATCTTCCCAGGGCCTGATGCCACCTGTCCCGAGGCCAGGGCCACAGAAGAGCCTGGCCCTGCAGAGCTACCCACAGAGCCTCCCAGATCTGGGAGGCACAGCCCATTTGGCTCCCAACAGTTTTATGCTCAGAGGGAAGTTATTTTCCAGGCCCCCGTTTCTGGGGTGGGGAAGGCAGGTGACTCTTCTCAAGCAGAAGAGTCAGTGGACACCCAGACTTCCATAAAGCAACTTCGATTAGGCACTCGGAAGGGGCTCAGTGAGCAGATCCAGCTCACAGGCCCCCTCTCAGGCACAGTGGAGTTGGGCGTCAGGGAGGCTTCTGTACTCATGGAAGCGTGGTCAGGGGACGGCAAGTCCATCCAGCATGTCACCATCGGGCCTCAGAGGCATCAAACAACCGAGCTGATCGTTCCCCCGCCCTTGGAATTTAGCGACTCAGAAAGCAGCACCCACAGAGAGGGCTCGGCAGACGAGACCCTGGCCACCCGTAGTTACACTGTGGGTCGGAACATCCTGATGACTGAAAAGAGCACCTTCCAAAGGGTTGTTTCCGAGTCTCCCCAGGAAGCTAGTGCAGGAGACATGTCAGGGAATCAAGTGACATCAGGTGTGAGCAGATCCTTCAGGCATATTCAGCTGGGTCCCACGGAAGCCAAGACCTCTGAACACATTGTCTTCCACGGACCCATTTCCAAAACCTTTGCACTTGCTGGTTCGGTAGACTCCCCTGAAGTAGGCGAGGTTGCAGACAGTGGCAGAACACTAAGGCATATTGCCCTGGGGCCCAAAGAAACTTCGTTTACCTTTCAGATGGACGTGAGTAACGTAGAGGCGACCCCCCGCTGGACACAAGAGGCCAGAGTCCTCTTCCCTTCAGGGACGGAAGCAGAACCTCCTAGTGTGTCTGAGCCTGGTGCTTGGAGAGATGCCAGCAGTAGGAATGACCTGGCAGCCGGCGTGAGCTTTCAGGGCTCTGCTGGGGACAGACACCAGGCCCCCGGGGAAAGGGGCAAGGAGCAGGCTGAATTTGATAAGACGGTGCAGCTGCAGAGGATGGTAGACCAGAGGTCAGTGATTTCAGACGAAAAGAAGGTTGCCCTCCTCTATCTAGACAGTCAGGAGGAGGAAAATGAGGGACACTGGTTTTGATAAACAGATATTTGATTTAAAATGCCATCTTGTTTGGTAAAATACCAACACACAAAGGCCTTTAAGGGAGGGTGGTGAACTCTTTATTAAAACCTCCCCCTTTTTTTACTTCGAGTACTCCAATCAGTGTCTTTTTACTTTATAATCTGTAAAGATTTCAAACTAATTCGTGCCTTAAAAGGCATTGGAATTTTATTGAGTTGGGACTTTGACAAGAAATACTTTTATCTTTTTAGTCTTAAAAGTTCCTTTTTCTGGAGTTTTCTTTCCACTCCTAGGGATGATTTCTCCCATTTTTGCACCTGGTCACAGAAGTGCCTGGCATATGTTTGAAAGTCTAATTGCCTAGCTAAGACACCTAAATGGCAATGGGATTAAAGTAATATATTTAAGAGTAAATTTTATTCACATGTGCTAACATGAAATAGTAAACTAACATTTTAAGGGAAAAATGAATTCATTTGTCCATTTACAAAGTCTTTTCAAAAAGAAACCATAGGATATAAGCAGATTGAAAAAAACGAAATGATTTCATCGTAGGAAAAAGTTACTCATCTTAGAGTTAAATTCATTTTAAGACTTGAATGAATTGCCTTCTTTGTGCACAACTTTAAAAAATATAGTATTTTATCTATGGAGAAGACAGCTCCAGCCTCCTGCAGTGGATCAGATCAGCACACTTGCTACATTTGCACAAACTCCTGGAACCCTGCACTGGGTCCAGGTGGGGGCAGGGAGTTGGGGAAGGATTACTGGGAACGGCTTATAATACCAGCTTTTCGTGGTACTAGGTCATTAAGTAGTGCACAGTCTAAATACTCTTTTTGGTTTTAACAAGTTCTGGAGTAGCCAGCCCCTACCAGAGTGTACTTGAGCTTTTCTGCACCTTAGCCTATAGGATCTAAACTTTTAATTTTGCTGGTGGGAGGTAGACCCTGAAGACAATAGAAAGGAAGCTGAAACGCATACTTAAACGGGGTGGTCACGCACAGTACCGTTGGAAGCCCAGGTGGGTTGTGCCTCCCAAAGAAGCCCCTCCCAATCCACTGATGATGGGGGTGGAGGCCTTTCTGAGCACAAAGGGTTCGAGATGGAAGACGGCAACCAACCTCAGGGAGGTTTTTGCACTTTAGACAGAAGTCATGACCGTTGGGTGTTTTTTTCCGGGGAAACAAATGATACATTAAACAGAATAAGATGTTTTGGGGAAGGAACTGGGTGCTTCTGTTGCCACCCAGCCCAGAAGCACCCAGGAGGGGTCCCTGGAGCAAGCAAAGGCCCTACTCTCCCAGGCCACAGAGTATAGCCCTGCAGATACACACCACTGAATTGAAGATACTAGAATGGGTGTGCTCTGTCTGGTGTGTTTTGCACAAAGGTATTGTTCTTAAAGCTTGCTTCTTTAAAGCTGTAGCGTCACATAAAAATAGTATCTGTAGCAGCACAGTATTATTTTAACCCAAACTAGTTTCTTTCACTTAATGTTGTCTAAACCGTACCTCCCCCTAACACAGTAGCACAGACCTAACTGCCTGTGGCGCATTGAGGAATGATGATCCCAGCTTTGTCATCCTCAGGCGGGACGTGGCTACTGGGGCAGTTATGGAGGTTGAGGGTCTTCCCTCTGGCTTTCAGAGGATGGCCCTCAGCCTCCACAGAACACATCTCAGCTGCCAGGACTGGCTACAGCAGCTAGTTTAGAGAGTGTGTTTTCCTAATCAGGAAGTGGAGGAGCATGACAGTACAGCTTTCAGGATGATCTATTTTTAAAGCACCGTGAAGCAGGGCATGGAAGGAAAGTTGATTTGAATTGCAAGTGTCAACTTTTGTTGTTGCCAGATGAACTGGTGATTGTCAGAAACTGTCAGGGGAGGTGACGGCTTTTCCAACAAAGACTCCTCATTTCTAATATAAAGAGTTGGTTTTATGTTGATTGTAATTGGTAATGGTATTTGTATAGGTTATTTATTGTTGAGAACTGGTCAAGGTGACAGCCGATTGTCTGATGGCAAGACAGACTGATGATGGGGGGTGTCTGTTATGTGTGTCTTAAGTGTGGGCTGAGCTCAATGTCACTCTCCTAGCTTGTGACCCTGGGATGAGTGCTGAGCTGAATAGATTTTTAATGTCCTGACCCACCTCCATTGGAAAATAAGTGTCTTAGGTCTTAATTTGTATCTCCATGTTGGAGTGCACATCTTCAAGAAGTATCCTGTCCAGAGTGTTTGCCAACATGGAGTCATGAGCTGTGGTTGGTTACTAAGTCTCTGCAACAGCTCAGAGCAGGGCGTGCCCTTGACCCTGTGACAGGTCACCCCGTGGTTCCATGTCCTTTAAAACCAGAGACAATAGTAGTCAGCTTTAGGTGAGAGAGGGTGAGGACACAGCCAGCCCTTTCGCATTTATTATCGTGTAGACAAAACGGTGTTAATGGGATGTTTCTCACCTCCCCACTGGTTGTTTGGATATTGTTTGTTTAAAGTGTATATTTAGAATGGAATCATCCAAAAAGCTGATCTTGCTAACCTCCTGTTCCCTTTGAAGGGATATATCATAAGAATGTGTAAAAATAAAAATCTAAGAAAAAACCCCCATGTTGTTCCTAAAGAGAATGAATGTTTTCCAGTAGGTGTTTTGTGGTTTTTATTTAAGTTCTAATCAAAGGATATATGTGTTTTTGTGCATGTTTTTTATGGTGGCACAGAATCACTGGGGAGAATATATATATGAAAAGTCTCAGTTATTTAATTACTCACATGAATCAGAACTCGATATTGTTAGCACAGAATGAGAAGGCATGGCAGATAGTGTGTAAACCACTGGTTCATATTAAAATACAGACTGGACAGCTTGTGGTAAGAATGTCATCATGACAGCCTGCAATACTAGTGACAGCAGTGTGAGCAGCCATCCCATTTGGCCTTGAATGGAGGGGTCTCTCCTGGGACGTGGAACTTTCAGTGCCAAAATGAAAACAATCCTGAGCACACCAAGGTGGTTCATTATTAACCTTAAGTGCAAACTGGAGTGGCTAATCATGGCCATTTCTTGGGAGCTTGAAAAAAAATTGCACTAGTTTGAGACAAAGGAGTAGATATGCTTACCTGTTTGTAGCCTTTTACAAAAACAAACCAAAACATAAATAGCTAGAGTCTTCCTTTCGTTCTGAAGTTAACACATTTAATAGATGGGAGACATTTGATAGAGAATATTCCCAAATTCATTCTTTCCCCAGCTAAATTAAAAAAGTGTTTTAGTTCTTGTGATTCCAAGATATTATCCTATGAGAAATAGAGGAATAAATAACATCAGAATTTGCATTTTGTTTGTTCAAAAACCCAGCACGGACTTTTAGTCTGCTCAGGCTGCTATAATAGAATGCCATAATAGAACAGAACACCACAGGCTGGGAGACTTAAACAATGGACACTTATTTCTCACCGTTCTGGTGAGTGGGAGTCCCAGATCACAGTGCTGGTGGGGCCAGTTCCTGGTGGGTGTTGTCTTCCGGTTTGCAGACGGCTGTCTTGCTGTGCCCTCACAGGGTAGAAAGATCAATTCTCTTGGCTCTTCTTATAAGGGCACCAATCCCATTCTGGGGGCTTGACCTTCATGTATTAATTACTTCCCAGAGGCTCCACTTTAAATACTTTCACACTGGTGTTGAGGGCCTCAGCAAAGGAATTTTTGAGTTGCACAAACATTTTTGAGGCAGACTCCAGTGTGGTATGTACTTAAAATGCTTTCCCACCATACGCATCAAAGTCCATGTCTTCACCAAATAGGACAGTCAGTGACCACGTCTCACACCTTTGCATGTGGCCTTCATCCCACAAGCCTGCCTGGGATGGGTGAGTACCAGCAGGGGTGGCCTGTGCAGTCAGCTGCCACGCTGTCAAGGACAAGGGGTCCCACCTCCCTCCACGCTGTCCCAGAACTTGGGTTCATTTCCCATATCTGTTCTCAATATGCTGCCCAGCACAAATGGAGGTTTTGTGTTTCCTCCTGGGTGTTGGAGTGAGAGGGGACCATGTTGCAACCTGCTGCCATCTCAGCGCCTGCCTGCAGCCCTACTGGGCCACAGCCCAAGGGATGAGAGAGGGGCTGTGAAGGGACAGTGAGAAGTGGGGATAAAACCCCACTCCCACCGTCTGCGTGCTCAACCTGGTCCCAGCTCTGGATCTCACCTGGGGAAAGGTGCTCAAAACGAGCCACTCCTGTTCTCAACTGACGCTGGCCTCTTGCCAGGGGACTGAAGTCCACCGTGGACCTGAGCACTCAGCCAACCCACCCTCCATACCCCAGCATGCTGAACCCAGAACACAGTCAGGAGAGTAGGGGCCAAGGGCTGTTAACTCAAAACAGCACTCCAGAGCTGCAGCCACGCCCCGCGGCTGGAGTGGAGGCCACCGGAAGCAGCCGCTGGGAGTCGGCAGTCCTCTGTGCCCGCCTCACTCCTTCCCGGGCCTCCTCTCTTTTACACCTGCCTCCTCCGACCTCGAGGCAAATTTAGGGCCATTTATCACCCATCCACTGTACCAGGCTCTTTCCCTCTGCTGTCATTCAATCAGCTCCACCGTAATGTGTGTCAGTGACCCGTGCCCCTGTCGGGTGGCACGCTCTGAGAGATGGGGACAGTGTCCCGTTTATCGTGTCCTCGGTTCTTAGCACCCCGTGGTGGTCCGCCAAATTCAGTGAGTGGTGGGCTGCACCAGGGAGGAGACGCTTCCTCGGGGCCCCTTCCTAGGCTCCCAGGAGCTCTGGGGCAGCTTCATTTCACAAACACATACTGAGCGCAACACTCCCAAGTTTCTTTTTATTAGCATTTTATTCTCAACCCCTATTACCTTCCTATAAGAAAGAGCTTTTTGCCCACAATCTTCCTGCTCCAAATCTGACTCCAGACCCTGCACAAGGGGCCGTACACCCCATACACAATCAGATGGTGAGGGAGCGAAGCCTGCAGCCGCAGCAGTGCTGATGGTAACTCTTGTCGGCCAGAAGAAACCACTAAGGTAGCAGAAAGAAAAATGCTTTATAGAAGGGCAGGTCACCAGGAGGGGCACCAATGTCCACATGGGGCCCACGGGAGGTGTGGAGTGGCTTTGCATTCGGAGCACACAGTCGGCCTAGAAACCGGAGCAGCGGCTGTCGAAGGCCCCGTTCCGGAAGGAGAGATGTGCGGGGCACCTGGGGGGCGCACCCGGGTGGGCGCACCCCGGGGGCGGCGGGGCGGGCTCAGTCGGCGGCGCTGGGCCTGGCGCGCCCAGGCACGCTGTGCGGCCTCGCGCCGGCGCAGAAGGCCGCCTTGGCTCCGGGGGACGGCCGCGGCCTCGCGGGCACCTCGGGGGCCCTGCGGAGAAGCAGAGGGGTCAGTGTGGCGGCCCCGGCTTCCTCGCGCCTGGCGCCGGCCTCGGCGGCGGCGAAGACCAGCCTGGCACGTGCTGAGCTGCACTTCCGAGGAAGCCCCAGGAGGGCAGGCAAAGGAGAGGGGGCTCCGCAGGAGCGGAAAACCCAGCGTTTCTCCTCCCGTTTCTGATTCCCGCGGCCATGCTCGCCAAGCGGGCACAGCGGACCCTCAGCGACTTAAGGGGCCCGGCCCTGAGGGCGGGGCCTGAGCGGCGGCCCCTGCCGGCCCGTCCCGGAGCTGGCGGCGCCTGAGACAGCGGCCCCTGCCGGCAGGGTCTGCCACGGCGCCCCTGGCCAGCCGGTCCCGCCCGCGACCAGGCTCTGCGCGGTCCAGGCCAGAAGGCCGGCGCCCGGGTGAGGTCAAAGCGCCCGCAGGCCGCGTTAGGACCGTGTGCCCTCGGCCTCCAGCAGGTGACATGACCAGCAGGCAGCCGGTCTGCAAGAGGATGAACCCCAGCCTGTGCTTCTGACGTTCTCCGAGAGCTTATTTCTTCCTGATATCGGGCAAGAAGATATTTTACAATTGAGTGTTCAAAGGAACTGGGCTTGCATAGTTTATGAGTAATGGGAAGACAGTCAGTAGACTGTCCTTTCCATGGAAAGTTCCACTGAACCTTACAGAACCAGCTTCCTCTGAGATTCTGACGGCAAAGTAAACAGTGTCGGGGGAGGTTAACTCACTTGGACAGGATGTCCATGGTTTGCTGGGTGGCCAGAGTCCTCTTGTCCTGGGGTCCATATAAGAGGGTCTGGATCTGAAGACACTGCAGAACACCAAGTAGTAATCGTGAGGTTATGAGAATGTCACTGAGAGCATTTTTCAGGAAAATCAAGTTTCCCTTGAATGAGAGAAAGAACACCTCATTCACAGACCCTTGCTATGAAGGAATTAGTGCATTCTCAAGGTTTCAGGCAATGGCACCCCACTCCAGTGTTCTTGCCTGGAAAATCCTATGGACGGAGGAGCCTGGTAGGCTGCATTCCATGGGGTTGTGAAGAGTCGGACACGGCTTCACTTTCACTTTTCACTTTCATGCATTGCAGAAGGAAATGGCAACCCACTCCAGTGTTCTTGCCTGGAGAATCCCAGGGACAGGGGAGCCCGGTGGGCTGCCGTCTCTGGGGTCACACAGAGTCGGACACGACTGAAGCGACTTAGCAGCAGCAGTAGCAGCAAGGTTTCTCCCAGGAACAGTCTGACCTTCGATGTAGATATTCTGTGTAATTGATTCACTTTGTTGCATAGCAGAATCTAACACAACATTGTAAAGCAGCTATACTCCAATAACAAAACTGGGGGGGAGGGTGGGATTCTCTGAGGGATCTAGGCAACGTGCACAGTTTTAGTACTGTTCTATAGAACTCACTGTGACTGTTCTATGCTGTGCTTAGTCCCTCAGTCATGTCTGACTCTCTGCGACCCCATGGATTGTATGTAACCTGCCAGGCTTCTCTGTCCATGGGGATTTTCCAAGCAAGAATACTGGAGTGGGTTGCCATGCCCTCCTCCAAGGGATCGTCCCAACCCAGGGATCAAACCCAGGTCTCCTGCATTGCAGACAGATTCTTTACTGTCTGAGCCACCAGGGAAGCCCAAGAATCCTGGAGTGGGTAGCCTATCCCTTCTCCAGGGGATCTTCCTAACCCAGGAATCGAACCGGGGTCTCCTGCATTGCAGGTGGATTCTTTACCAGCTGAGCTACCAGGGAGGCCCTACTGTGACTATCTGTATGCAAAACTATGTTTAAAAGTTGTATTTTTAGAAAATATAGGCAAGCACATTGCTATGGACCAGAGGAAGGGTTTCTAATTTTAAATGACCTTTGCTACAGCTCAGAAAAGCTTTTAAAATGTTTTTGCTTTTTTGTAAACAAATGCTTTATATGAGCTTTCTATATTCATTATACACAGCAATTTCTTAGAAGCTGATTTGTTTAGGAGTTAAATATTCAGCTGTATATTATGCAGGAGTGGCTTTGTCCTGATTTCTCCCTACTGTCCTGCTCAACAGAGATGAGAGTTGTGCCCAAAATGGTCAAAATAATATTGAAGAATGACATGGAGGGACTTGCTTTGCTGAATGTCATGACCTTTTAAAAAACTTTAGTAATTAAGAGACAGTGGTTTTCATCCAGATAAATCAACAAAACATGGTAGAATCTAACACCTGATAGATGACAGAAGTGGCCCTGAAGAGTCTGTAAGGAAGAGCTGAACTAGTCAGTAAATGGAACTATGAAACCAGTGGGTTTTCCAAATTGAAGGAAATGGACTCCTACCCCATATCAAACTGAAAAATTAACTCCAGATAGTTTTGGGAACTAACTGTAAAATGAAAACCTGAAACTTACAGATGAAAATATTGAAGGATATCTTTTTATGATCTTGAGGTAGGGAGGTATTTCTTAGACAAGATCCAGACACATCAAAAGTAAAAGGCTGATGAAATTTAACTACATTAAAATTCAAAACATCTGTGCTCCAAAATGTACCCTAGGCAAGGTACAGACAAACCAGATTGAGGGAAAATATTTGCACAAAACTGAACAAGGATTAACATTCAGGATACATAATGAACTCTTATAAGGTAATGAGAAAAAAAAGCTACTAATAGCAAAATGATCAAAAGATATAAACGGATTATTCAAAGAAGTTGAAAACAGACTGCCTAATAAACACAGCTAAGCTCACTAGTAACCAGTAATGCAAATGAAAACTTCTAACAGATTGCAAAAAATTATAGTCTGATGATAACACCAAGCTTTGTAAAAATATGAGGCAACAAGAATTCTTTTATATATTGACAGTGGGCACTAAATTTGGTACACTAACCAATTTGGGAATATTTTATAGAATGATTTGGGAATATTTAGTAGTGGATAAGTAAACTGTGATATATGTATATTGTTTATAGATGACATCATATAAATTTTTGACGTATGTATCTATCCACACAGACGAATCTCATGATTCTAGAGAGGAAAAAGCAAATTGCAGATGAATGCGTGTAATATGTGTGTGCATATTTGAATGTAAAACAAAACTATACTAAAATAATAAAGATGAAATGATATCTATTTCAGGATAGTAGTTATTTGGAAATGGAGTGGGGCATGGGCTTCAGCTGTATAGGTCATGTTTTATTTCTTACACTGAACAGTAAATGCAGAAGTGCTTGTCATATTATTCATACTTTTTCTTATATCTGAAATATTTCATAATATATTTTTAAAAGACTGAATTTCTTTTTACATGGTAATAGTTTGAGCCAAAAAAAAAAGTGTGAGGATTTGGAGACTCCATACTAAAGACTGTATTCATTCTTATGGGTCAATCAGAATTTTTTAGGGCTTTGAAAATTAAAATGCAGGCAACCAAAAGGCTTTGTTTTTATGAGCTGTGGAAAACAGCAAGCCCATCTGAAAGTTTGGTTCAATCTGAGCAATTGAGAGTGTGGTTCTGGAATCTGAGAATGCGGTTGTCTTTTGGAGGAAAGGAATATTATTAGATGAAAATATGGCAGGGCTTTTTAAATAACAGAAAATATTCCCTATTTCTTAGCTGAATTATATAACACCAAAATGGAGTACACATTTCCCTGTTATTCTATTTCGTATATAATCCAAATTCCATAAAGGCAAGGATCCCAGCTCTCCCGAGCAGCAAGCCTCACATTTTCTCAGTCTGCACGGAGGCCCTGACCCAGTCTAGGCAACGTGCGGCTCATTCCCTGGAACTGAGCTAACCCTGCTTTAATTCACACGGAGATGGCTGTGACCTTGGAAACTTAGGAACCTTGAGAAAGTTCTGTGTTGCTTTGAGGGGAAGGAGATGGGGACACGCTGTAATTTCTTCCAGCTCTCCTTCCCGTTTGACTGACGGCTACTGGAAGCCTGGGTACTCGCCACCGGGGCCGGGGCCGGGCCGGGGCCGCAGAGGAAGCTCACAGGGACGGCGGATGAGAAGCAAGAGCGTTCTCCCTCGTCCAGGCGGGGCTCCAGGGCGAGCGCGTCTTACCAGACGGACTTCGTTTCCTCCTACCTGGCCAGAATACCTTCACTCAGTGTAAAAGATCAGGTCGAATTTTAAGCCCCTTGCAAACTTCCCTGTTTATATATGTATGAGTGCCTCAGATGCAGCTCATTTTGAGACGGGCTGATGTTAACATGAATGTTAACTCATTCACTGAAACATTAGAATTTTACTGACACACTTTATAACGATTATTTGAGAGAACCTGAGGTCTCAGGTTGGTCTACTTTAAGAGGAGGCCTCCAAAATCTAAAACTCAGGAGGAATTCCCATTCTCCTTTGGTTATTGAGGTTTCTTCTCCCTGGTCTCCCGTTCTCTAGGGAGGAAGATACTATTAGCTGAATATTCACGATTCCTGGAAGAACATGGCAGCTGACAGCACAGAGGCGATTCTCACTGGTTCTACTAGCTCTGTCCCAGAGCCTGCGGCTCATTTTCTCTGGGGTGTTGTGTAGAGAGAGTGGCGTTAGGAGAGAGGGCCATGGTTGGGTAAAGTGACCCTTTCCAGTAAGCAAGACCAGAGGGAGGTGAGCCCATCCCGTCCTACCCCCTAAGTCCCAGGAGTCAAGACTCTCTTCTTTTTGGTGTTAATAGGTTTCATTTTTAGTCTGTTTATACTCGCTAATGGGCTTCCCTTGTGGCTCAGCTGGTAAAGAATCCGCCTGCAATGCGGGAAACCTGGGTTCAATCCCTGGGTTGGAAAGGTCCCCTGAAGAAGGGAAAGGCTACCCACCCCAGTATTCTGGCCTGGAGAATTCCATGGACTGTATAGGCCATGGGGTCACAAAGAGTCGGACACGACTGAGCGACTTTCACTTTCACGCACTCACTAATGAGATTTGCCCAAAACTCCAGCTGAAGAGGGAAGAGGTGTAAAAGGATGGCAACTAGCAGGGACACAGACCCTCGGCCCCAGTCTCTTTTGTGATGACAGTGCCCGGGAGGACACGCCAGGACAGACAGGGAAGGCTGGTTCATCCAGCAGCTGAAGCGGGCTCTGACAGCTGACGTTTCTTAAGTAAAACAATCCATTACTGACTTTAACTAGAAAACATCTTACATAGCCATAGACATATGTACATATATATTTATATATATATGTAATTAGCTATATATTTTTATCTAGAAACATAAATTGAATTTTTCAGTGTTCCGTGGCACCTAGCTAAATTTGCTGAAACATTTTTGTGTGAGGTAAGTTTTTCAATTCTTTCGTTAAAAATATTGACAGAGATTCAGTCGACATTGTAAATATCTCACTGAACCAAGTAAAGAACTCCTCAGGCCTCAACAGAACATTCTCCACCAGTAAAGGTATTCTGTACTCTCCCAGTTCTCCCAAGGAGTCCAGTACACTCTGATCTGAAATCAGCCTCCAAAGGGTGTTTGTCATTTTTAAATGGACAAAAACCCCCCAAATTTTTGAGGTTCCAGATGAGTTTTAGGAAGCCATATATCGCTTGTGTTCTCTTGATTTTATCTGCAGGGACTGGGAGAAGTCATTTGTGTTTTCATTGTTCCCTAAATATGAAAGACCTTTCCTGCTTCAGGAAGGCAGAAGGGGACTTGAGCTTCACACTAGTCTATGAGCTGTCACCAAAGGGGCCGTGTCTGTCTTGCTCACCTTTGTGTCCCAGGGCCTTGCACAGTCCTCGGTGCCTAAGTAGATGCAGTATTTGCTAAATTAATGAATGACTAAATAGGTTGAATAAAAGATCCACTTATGAAGTTCTTATATGGGTCTGTAAGATGTGTTTAGACCACAGGGCTCCAGTGACACGTCAGCTGCTGAGACGTCTGGTGAGGAAGCTCCATGTGGATGTGGTATCACAAACCTCCTCCATCATAATCCGGGGGCTCAGCAGCAGAATTGTGTCCCCTAGGTGTCTTTTAGGGGCATCCATAAGGCCAGGGGAGTTAGACACAATCTTGAGCATTTGGTGAGAACCTTAAAAATTACATTTGACACGACTTTGAGTTTTGAAAGTTAGGTTTCTAAGGAGCCCAGAGGCCAAGGAATCTGGGATTGGGGGCACTGACTTGCCTGCTCTGGCCCACCTCCGAGCCCCCCAGCCAGTACCCTTCCCTGTATGGACACACGGGTGGCTCAGCGGCAGCTTCGGCACAGAGGTTAGCCAACTCAGTCTACTCTGGCTTTAGAAAACTACAACAGTTAAAGACCTGAACCCACAAAGGAGCGTATTTTCTGATTTGGGGGGATCTCTGACAATCTGCAATCAGAACTAAGGGCCACTTATTTTCATGGCAGTTCCTCTGCAGAAGTGGCCTGATCTCTCCTTTTCTCCCTCAACCTCCAGTCTTAAGTCCTGAAACCACATCATCATTTCTATTGGGAAATTTCTGACAACAGAAGTGCTGCTGGGACATATCCTTTTTAATAAGAGAGGCGGTGCAGCTAGGGCTGCAGTTAAGGAGCCATCTCAGTTGCAAGGTACGAGACTCAATGACGGAAAATGGAGAAAGACATACTTTTCTTGCCTGGGAAGGGTCTGTGCCAAACTTTCAAGCGAGCACATGTATTTTGTCTTTACTTGAAATGAAAAACAAAGCCTGAGAAAGGTAAAATATTTTAAAAGACTAATGCTCAGAATCTGAAATCACTGCTCTTCTTTACACGTATTATCTGATGCTAGAGTATGTGGAGGAGAGATTACCCAGGAACACATGAACTATGCTGCTCTTTTTATGTCAGTTCTCAAGGTTAGTATTAAGAAGAAAAGAAGACATCGGAAGTTAAAATATGTGGAAGTATGAAATGCCTTAAATGTTTAGAAAAACACAGTTATGCTTTCATTTACTAAGCTTCCCAAGGCAAGCAGAAATGATTCCTTAAATGATGAACGTGGGGAAATGAAAGGACAAGCCGAGACACAGCTCCTCAGAGAGCATTTCCCTATAAAAACAGGGTCACGTGTGGGCGGGGCAGGCCTCCCCAGCCCCTCAGACACCAGCCTCACCCTCTGGACCTGTGTCTTCCGCTGCAGCTACACATTCTCGCGGGTGTATGCTCAGCACTCGCCATCTCGGGGCTGGAGCAGCGGAGGGGGTTTCCAGTGTTGTGCGGGAGCCAGGTATTTAAAAATGTGTAAACAAACACGGCATGGCTGCTCGTAAGAGATATGGTAGAGAATAAAGGATGCGGGCTATGAAAGAGTAAGGTGGGGGAGAGGTCAGTAGTGGTAGAGGAGGCTTGGGTCAGTGAAGGCCTTTCTGAGGTGCAGGATGGGGAGTCAGCCATATGAAGAGGGTCAGGTAGGGGGCAGGGAGGTGGTGGTGGGGTTCTGGGCAGAAGGAGCGGCAAGAGTCTGAGGCAGCATACCCTGCTCCCCTCTCTCTCTCTCACACACACACACACTCAGACACACACACACACTCTCAGACACACTCCCTTCCTTGGAAGGCCAATGAGTTAGAGACCTGTGGGTTACTGCACAGATGGGTAGGAAACCTCCCATGAGAGAACACAGATGGAGCGGGGCCAGGGCCCCTGGGACAAGGGGACAGGAGAGGAGGAAGAACAGAAGGGAGGCCAGGCCTGCGCTCCCCGGCTGCCCTGGACAGCGGCTGAGGAGCAGCCCTCCCTGAGCATCGGGGCGCCCCCTCAGCGTCCTGTTCTCCCTGCTGCCTCCCTCACTCCTCACCTCCGAGGTGCCCAGGGCCGTGGGTTCTACATGCTTATTGACATCCCTCGACTCCCCCATGACTCTGCTCCAGCCCCTGGCCAGTGTCTCGGAGCCAGCTACCACCATCCTTCTCCAGGACTGCAACACAAACATGCAGAGAATGCGGGCGTCAGTGGGCTTGCCGCGCGCCCACAGACAGGCTCCAGCTTTCCTTACAAGGGGACGGCCAGCTGCTGGTAGAAAAGCTGGGGCCGCCTATTTCTGAGCCACAGAGAGCAAGAAATCCAGCTGCCTTTTAAAACGAAGTTTTCCAAACTGCTTTCTCGTGGCCGGGCTCCCCCGTGACGTGGAGCTCAGCCGTACCGCCCCGCCCTTCCGGAGTGCGGTAACACTTCTGGCGCTCCCTCTTTCCACTTGTTTAAGGTCACAGTGGATTTATGTGGTAGATTTTTGCCTTTCTCTCCATTCCTGGCTGTCCTCCCGTAAACCCACAGTTCTCCTGCATCTGGTGAGGTTTTGACAAGCCCCAGCAGCTCTCAGGCCAGGATGGTCCATCCAGATCCAGTCCTGTACCCTCCAGACCGTGATGCCAATTTAGGAAGGTCTGAGACATCACGCATCCACCACAAGCTGCGGTAAGCATTCCCATATTAGAGCAACTTTGCACAGCAGATGTCGCCTTGTCCTGGGCAGTCTGTGTTCAGAGCTTATACATGTTTTCAAAGGGACAGGGAAGATGGAGGCTGTGTCTAGACTGCTACAGTTACGGGGCTGACCTCGAGAGGAGCTCTGCCTGGCAGCTGACGATGTAGGGCAGCCTGTGACCAGGAGATCTGGGTTCTGATTCCCACCCAGCCTGTATCAGGCAAAGGAGGCTCCACAGTTTCCCCACAAAAGGTTAAGCCCTTGACCACTTTAACCACCACCTCCCATTCTTATACTCTATCAACCAATCTACAAATATCTCCAGTAACTAATGAGTGCTTCAAGTGATTTTAAGCACACTTCTCAAAACAAGAACAGGATTCTGTATATGAAATCAATGTCAGTATGACCCTCTTTTCTTTCAGAAGGGATCTGAACTGGACTGCTGCAGCTCAACAGTGGGTTAGTCAAAGATGATTAGAAAAATCAGGATTAAGGGATCAAGGACGAATCAGACTCTACTCATGAAAGCAGAATGGGCTAATACGGGGCTCTACAGGGACTCCAAACTAGGCTCTGGATGGTCCAGTATCCAGGGCAATGAGGAAACCACCACAAAAGCTGAAGGGAAAGTGAAACTAGGTGGGCCGCTGGTGGAATGACAGGACGTGAACCATGCAGAAGGCTCTGTGTGTTTGGCAGGATGGAGAAACAGCAAGGACCTGACGGTCTGTTCTAATAGAGGCTTGACCTGTGACCACATAAGACCTGTCCAGGATGGGCTTTCTCACATACAAGCTATGAATAAGAAACATTTCCTTTCCCTTCTTCAGATGATTCATCACGGTGGGCTTTGAATTTCTTGGAGAGAGAGGTCACATAAAATCGTTATTTCATGGAAAATGTTTAATGTCCACATCTATAAAGTCATCAGGTGGTGGGTGGAACCCTGATGGTGACAGTACCTAGCAGGGAGACCAGGTTGCCATGGGACCCAATCTGCACACAGTACTGGGCCCGGGGTTAGTCCGGAGATGCTCCTGGCCTAGGAAACAGTCTCTGTGAATCCCGTTTGCAGCCTTTCCCCTGGGTGAAAATCTAGGTCACCATGTAGAAAAATGTGAGTTTTGTGGTGGAAATTTCCATCTGGAGCCACCAGAGTTCTCCAGTGCTCCCCTGCAGATGTCTCTGAAGGAAAGGTGGACAACACGGCTTTGTCTCAGAAACACTCCCGCCATCGGCTCTGCTTCCTGTGCCTTCCTGTTCTCCGCGTGCACAGGGCCACGCCTGGGCCTTCAGCAGAGGCGGGCACGTCTGAAAATGGAGTCAGTGGCCTCCTGCTCCAGAGCTGACAACTCGGGGGAGGCAGCTGTTGTGGTGCTGAAAATACGAGGAACACTGGGCCAGGAGCTTTAGAGAGCTGTGCTGGCTCCACAGAGCTCTGCGCTCAAGATGGCATCTGAGAAGAGTCCAGCTCAGCAAAGCCTGTGTGTGCCCTGGTGTTCGCGGAGCGACCAGTCCTGTCCTCAGGTGGGTGAGAATGGAAATGAGGGCGGTGTGTGCCACAGCCAGCACAACCTGCAGACACCTGTTTCTGCCCTTTCCTCTCTGACTCTGGCAAGTGGCAGATAGCTTTAAAATGTCAGAGTCATTGTATTCAGGACTGATGGTTAATGAGGTCAAACGGAAAACACGTCACCAACTGCCACTGCAGACTCTGGGAGTGATGAAGCCTGGAGTTTCCTAAAGCTGAGCTGATTTCCAGCTGAGCCTGAGCACGGAGCAGTGATTCTCAACTTAAGCTAAACTGCAGGTCCCTGGGCCCCTTGTGCTTTGCCCCAGATTCTGCTTCAGAAGATGACCCTGATGCAGGGGGTTTAAGACCAACGCTTGGCAAACCAGTGGCATTGAGGAAAATGTGGGCTTTGCTTAATGGTAACTTGCCCACAGACAATTTACTTAACTTCTAAGAGCCTCAGGCCCCTTGCTTGTAAATCACAGCTAGTCAGGTCTGACCTGGGGGGCTGCTGTGAGGTTTGGAAGTGATGCATGAGCTGCCCTAGCGGCAGCAAGCCTGGGCCCCAGTGTGTGGTCAGTAATGGAATCAAAGCAGCCCTCCAGGAGTCAGCAAGGCGACATGAAGGCTTGCGTGGCCTCAATTCAAATTCCTGCTCGTCCGCTGACTTCTGTTGCCTTCCAGCACTCCTGGGTCCTCTCCCCTGCCTGGAGTTGACCGAGCTGAACCCTCGGCAGAGGTGTTCTCTATCTCATCTTCACTGCTCCGGGGAGAAATAAGGAAGCGGGAGCGGAGAGGAGACTCCTGCAGGGAGGGTGACGCCTCGGCCTGAACAGCTCCGCCTGGGCCCTTGGGCTTCCTGTGTTCTGCACCCGGCTGGGCCAGGCCCTGACTGGAGCAGCCCCGCTGGCCTCACCGCGTCCCCACCTCAGAACAACCGTGGGAGGGAAGTTGGGCCCCGTGTTGCTGTTATCTCTATTTTACAGATGAGACGACGGAGGCCTCTTGCCTCAATTCTTGGGCCACCCCATTCCATTTCCAACACTTGTCCTCACAGTGATTAAAAAAAAAAATCCAAAAAACAAATATAGAGCGATTGTGCCCTGCTTAAAATTCCCTCAGTGGCTCCCAGATGTTAGAGCCGGGTTCAGAAATTTTTTTCTGCAAAGGACAGGTGGTAAGTATTGTAGGTTTTTTGGGCCAAGGGATATAAATTGAGCTACTATGTAGGTACTTACCTCATAAGAGAGGGAACAAACTTTTGTAGGCAAAATTTAAGGTATAATAATAATAAGTACATTATTTTTGGTAATCTAGTTCTACTAATGAAAATAATGTGTTTTTTTTTTTTTTTTTTTTGCAGGGGGATAAAATTTCACCTGGAGGAGGAAAGGGCAACCCATTCCAATATCTTTGCCTGGAGAATCCCGTGGACAGAGGAGCCTAGTGGGCTACAGTCCTTGGGGTCGCAAAGAGCTGGACACGACTGAAGCAAAAGCACAAATTTTCACTTAGCTGGGGTTTAAAGTCAGTGTTCTCTACCATCAAATCAACTTATGATCACCTGTGAAATGATTACAGATTTTATAATCATCTGTAAAAGCCATTTTTAACTTAGGGGCCATACAGAAACAGCTTCTTAAACAGGTGTCACTATCTTGTCCCTGAGTCTCCTCTTCCACCTCATTTCTGATGTGGGAGTCCTTTCTCTGCTCAGCAATGCTCTTTTTCAGGACTACTTATCTGGGCTTCCCTGGTGGCTCAGATGGTAAAGCGTCTGCCTGCAATGCGGGAGACCCTGGTTCAATCCCTGGGTCGGGAAGATCCCCTGGAGAAGGAAATGGCAACCCACTGCAGTACTCTTGCCTGGAAAATTCCATGGATGAAGGAGCCTGGTAGGTTACAGTCCATGGGGTCACAAAGAGTCGGACACGACTGAGCGACTTCACTTTCACTTTATCTGGCTACCTTCTCTAATCCCCTCTCTCCCACTGATCATAGTATGAACATGTAGCACAGAAACTGAGCACATAATATCAGAGTTAGGGGATTACAGTCTGCAATTCCTTCACTTGCCTCGACTCTCTTAAGGGTAGGGGCTGTGGCAAGCCTACTATACTCAGTGCACATGCCCCCACATAGGGAGGGGCTCTAGTGACCCTGTTCCAGGTTGTCTGATCAAAAGATAGTGATTTTTGCACCCCCTCCTCTGTGGGCCACCCAGGGGCCTGAAAGGCACCATTGTCTTACACCGCACCACACCCCTGGCCTCAGGTGATTGGTCAAGGGTGGGCACTGGTTCCAAGCTAGGCCTCTCAGTCTTTGCCTGAGAACTTCCAAGCTCTGACTGAGAAATGGCAGTGGGGGCTGGAAGTAAAGCTCTGGAGGGCTGGCCGCCATCCCCCGCTGGCAGGGGAGATGCCTCCATGAGAGAGGAGGAGAAGGAGGTGCAGAGAGGCAGGCAGGGTTCCTGGGCAGAGAGAGCCCTGGTGGCACTTGACTCTGGCCTTGACTCTCTTGAGGCTCCACTGGGTCTTTGCCCTGCTAACCATACACCTGTCAGAGCTTCCTTGGAAACCATGAGACAACAGATGCTTCTTTATACCTGAGCTAATTTGAGTTATATTGTCAGTGGCAACCCAAAGGCTCCTACTTATCTTGATCTTGGCATTCTCTGTACTCTGCCACTGGTTTCCAAACTTTCTCTAAGCACAAGAAGCACCTATTCAAACAGAATCTTATTTGGAAGCCCACGAAGGGAAAGTGATGATAGTGTAGAGTAGACGGCATAGTACAGGCTGCCTGGGGCTAAATCCCCACTCTGATGGCTCCCAGCTTTGCAGTCCAGGCCTAGACACATCCTTTCAGCCTCAGTTTCCCTCTCTGTGAAAACAGAGAGCAGAGGTATCCACATCTTAGGGTTACTATAAGGCTTATATAAATTAACAGATATAAACCATTTAACTTAGTGCTGGGGACATAACAGTCACTCAATAAGCATTAGCTTAAAAGTGGGGGTTGGAGAAACCAGAGCAACTGCCACCCTCAACTTCCTTTCTCACCTTTCCCTCACCATAACGTCTTTGGCATCTGCGTCATGTTTAAATTCTCTAAATTGGTTGGTATAATATATCTTCCTGGCTAGACTAGAAAGTCTCACAAAGACAAGAAGCATATTTTTCTTGGCTATTGATTGTCTTTCCCCATTCTGCCTACCACAGTAATTGGCCCATAGAAGATATCTGATAACTATTGTAGACTGATAATGAACATATATTATCTCATTACAAAACAGGCAACATGCATGTTACCAAATCTGGTGACTTTTGCAGCAGAATCAGAAGTCATAGAAAGAGAAAAAGTCTTGACTTAAAGGATAGCTCACTCAGAACTAAAGTTAATTCTTTTGATTTAGGCAATTATTTTACTTAAATAGGTTTTCACCATTTTAAAAACTAATTAATGTAATGAAAACACAACATGACAGAACTTATCAATGCATTTAAAGCAATAATGAGAGGATAATTGATAGCCTACAGTGCTTATATCAGTAAAAATGAAAAGTCAAATGAATTAAAGTCCCAGTTCAAAAAGGTGGGAAAAATCCCAACAGAGTAAAACAAATAACTCACAAGGAAAGAAAGAATAAAGATAAAATCAGAAATTAATGAAATAGAGAATAGGAAGGCAATTCATCCATGGAATTCAAATCCCATTTCTAAGAATAATTAACAAAATAGACAAACCACTAACTCAGTCAAGAAAAAAATGTGAAAAAAACCAACTAAGAATTAAAATGGGTAAATAACTATTAAAAAGGTGGAAAATTTAAAAGTTCATGAGACTATTTGGCAAATCTTTATGCAAATAAATCTGAATATAAGTGAAATAGACAATTAGCTGGGAAAACACAGTTTAACAAAGTGACCCCATTAGAAATAGAAAGCTTCAACAGACCAACTGTCGTAAAGGAAAGCTTCAACAGACCAACTGTTGTAAAGGAAAGCTTCAACAGACCAACTGTTGTAAAGGGTTGTAAAGGAAATAGAGGAAATTATCAAGGAAATCACCCCACTAAAAGCACCATGCCTAAAGAGTTTCACAGGTGGTGCAAACTTTCAAAAACTAGATAGTTTTAATGTTGTATAAACTCCTTTAGTACATAGACAATAAAGGTAAACTTTCAAATTATTTTAAGGAAAATAACATTGATATTTAGACAAATATCACTTACAAGTATTGGTACAAAATAGTTGCAAAATATAAATATTAGCAAACAGAATCAATATCACATTGAGAATAATTCATTAGGACTAAGTGGATTTATTCCAAGAATGCAAGGTCGGTTTGATATAATAAAATGCATCCATATTAAGTGATCTAAGAAGAATCATCTCATTATCTCCACTGATGCTGACAAACTTAATTATTTTATCAAAATAAAATCCAGCAATTATTTCTAATTAAAAAAATACTCATAAACATAGAAATTCTTGGATACTTCCTAACCACAATAAAATATATCAATCTTAGTCCAAAGTCAGCATATATTAAATGAGGAATCACTAGAGACATTTCCACTAAGACCAGGAATGAGGCGAGAATGCCTATTATTCCAGCATTATTTATTATTGTACTAGAGGTATGAGGCAATTCAATTAGACAAAAATAAATCAATCAGAGGCAGAAAATTTGGAAAACAGAAAGTAAACTGTTTGCAGATGATGTAATAGTATACCTGGAAAACTTGAGAGAATCAGTGCTCAAATTAACTCAAACAGGAAAAGAAGCAAGCTAGCAGAACATAAAATTAACACAGAGAAACCTATGTCAAAAATAACCAGTCAAAATACGCAATGGTGGATTAAACTCCACTTATAATAGCATTAAAGAATATAAAATGCTTAGAAATCAATTTGGTGAGAATGCACGAGTCTATATGAGGCACACTTTAAAACGTTCCTGAGTGAGACTACAGGAGACAGGAACACAGATAAAGACGCCCCTTGCTCTCTGGTGAAACGACTCAACATCATAATGATATCAGTCCTCCCAAGACCCACTTATACGTAACACAGTTCTCCAGAAAATATCACCAGATTTTAATGGAGCTAGACAAGTTGATACCAAAATTCATGTGGAAAAATAAACATGCCAGAATATTCAGAAAATCTGATATTCTAGGGGTTTATAAAAAACAATGAGGGGAGTCTAACCCTACCAGATACTATACCATGCTATGAAATCTCTATAATTAAGGCAATGAGGTACTGGAATTCAAATAAACAAAGGAAAAAGAAGAATAGAAAGAAATTTGGAAATAGACTCAAGTACATGTGGAAATGTAGTATTATATAAGAAAAGTGTTATCGTAACTCATTGGAGCACAGATGGACTCTTTAATAAAATGGTGCTGGACAACTGGGCAGCCATTTGGGAAGAAAATAACATTAGAGCCGCACCTTATGCCATCCACACAAACTCCAATTTAAAAAGAAATAAACATAAGTACTAGAGGAGCATGGGGAAGAGCTCCTCTATAAACTGAGGGTACAGAAAGAGTAAAGTAAGCTTGACGAGTTACATTATTTACAAATTTAAAATTATGTGCATGGTAAAGAATAATTGATACTTTATTTTAAAAATCTATGTGCACAAGAGCATTACTATGTCTTTTGCCCCAAAAAGTGTTAGCTGAGATCAACTGCAACACTGATGTCATCTAACCTAAATAAGCCATCTGCATAGTTTCATTTAAGAAGCGTGCAGTGCAGAGGCAGAAAGGGCAGGAGGACTTTTTCCGAGTTAGTCGGGCTACAGCTTTACCTTCTTCAGTTTCTTGTGGGCCCCGGTCTGGTTCCCCTGTGCCAGGTCGGCCACACCCAGGAGCCGGTATGTCTCTGCCACCTCAGGACTGAAATCACCGAACACTGCCACTTTGGCCTCCAGGGACTCTCTGAGGATTGAAGTGGCTCTCTGCAAAAGGAGTAAAAAGCAGTCTGGTTAAATAAAAATGTTCATTGCCTCCCTATCTACAATAGCTAGGACGTGGAAGAAACCTAGATGTCCATCGACAGATGAATGGATAAGGAAGTTATGGTACATATACACAATGGAATATTACTCAGCCATAAAAAGGAACACATTTGAGTCAGTTCTAATGAGGTGGATGAGACTGGAGCCTATTATACACAGTGAAGTAAGTCAGAAAGACAAATACCATATATTAACAGATATATATGGAACCTGGAAAGATGGTACCAACGATCCTATGTGCAGGTCAGCAAAGGAGACACAGATGTAAAGAACAGACTTTTGGACTCCGTGGGAGAAGGAGAAGGTGGGATGATTTGAGAGAAAGCATTGAAACATATATATTACCACGTGTGAAACAGATGATCAGTGAGAGTGTGACGCATGAGGCAGGGCACTCAAAGCTGTGCTCTGGGACAATCTGGAGGGATGGGGTGGGGAGGCAGGTGGGAGGGGGTCCAGGATGGGGGACACATGTATACCTGTGGCCGACTCATATTGATTTATGGCAAAAACCGTCACACTATTGTAAAGCAATTATCCTCCAATCTAAATCATCTTTTTTTTAAGTTCAAAGCTGGATAAAGAAAATGCCAGTACCAGTGCCTCCTGAGAAAATGATGTAACTGATATGCCTGATATGTATTTTCACTTTTAAGGGGAATGATTTTGGGTAGCATGTCTCATGAGTTAAGCCTGCTTTCCTTCTCAAATAGGAATCAGAAAATAATGTTCATGGGGTGGAGAGGTTGGCAGGGGGGAGGGGGATGGTGTGAACTCTGAAGAGAGAATGCATAAAAGATCCCTGGAGAAAATGCCTCCTCAGATGTTACAAGAACCAATTTTAGTTGAGTTGAGTTCAGTTCAGTCGCTCAGTTGTGTCCAACTCTTCGCGACCCCATGGACTGCAGCATGCCAGGCCTCCCTGTCCATCACCAACTCCCAGAATTTACTCAAACTCATGGCCATTGAGTCGGTGATGCCATCCAACAATCTCATCCTCTGTCATCCCCTTCTCCTCCTGCCCTCAATCCCTCCCAGCATCAGGGTCTTTTCCAATGAGTCCGTTCTTTGCATCAGGTGCTCAAAGTATGGGAGTTTCAGCTTCAGCGTCAGTCCTTCCAGTGAATATTCAGGATTGATCTCCTTTAGGATTGACTGGTTGGATCTCCTTGCAGTCCAAGGGACTCTCAAGAGTCTTCTCCAACACCATAGTTCAAAAGCATCAATTCTTCAGTGCTCAGTTTTCTTTATAGTCCAACTCTCACATCCATACTTGACTACTGGAAAAACTATAGCTCTGACTAGATTGATCTTTGTTGGCAAAATAATGTCTCTGCTTCTTAATATGCTGTCTGAGTTTGGTCATAGCTTTTCTTTCAAGGAGCAATCATCTTTTAATTTCATGGCTGCAGTCACCATCTGCAGTGATTTTGGAGCCCTCCCAAAATAAGTCTCTCACTGTTTCCCCATCTATTTGCCATGAAGTGATGGGACTGGATGCCATGATCTTCGTTTTCTGAATGTTGAGTTTTAAGCCAACTTTTTCACTCTCATCTTTCACTTTCATCAAGAGGCTCTTTAGTTCTTCTTCACTTTCTGCCATAAGGGTGGTGTCATCTGCATATCTGAGGTTATTGATATTTCTCCCAGCAATCTTGATTCCAGCTTGTGCTTTATCCAGCCTGGCATTTCTCATGATGTACTCTGCATATAAGTTAAATTAGCAGGGTGACAATATATAGCCTTGCTGTACCCCTTTCCCAATTTGGAACCAGTCTGTTTAGTTGAGTAGGAAGAAAAAAAACTAACATGAAATGCATTGTGTCATTTACATGTCAAGAACTGTGCTAAACGGTTTATGTGTGTGAGCTCCTTTAGCTCACACTCTTTCCATAAGGACAATTTTAGTCCTTGTTTGACAGAGGAGGAAACCGAGGCACAGGGCAATTGAGAAGCTCACTCAGACAGCCCACCAGTGGCAGATCTGGGGTCTGGGTCCCAACAGCTTTAATCCCTCTTAGTTTCAGGCTCTTCTTTCTCTGGGCACAGTGATGTTTTTATGTAAGTGAAAACTATAGTTTCCTGGCAATTTATCTACTTACAGAATATCCAGAATATATTCCAGGATTTTCTGTTTCTCACAAGAAATACTTCAAGAAATGAAAAGCAAACATTCCGACATGGTGAAAAGATAAATAGATTTGACGTTTTGTTTGGTTTGTCTGACTTATTTATACCAACATGGAATAAAAAAAATATGGGTTGGAATTAATCTCTTCAGTCAGACACTAAGACATACAGAGGGAAAGCCCTGCATGTTGACTTCCCATGTTTCTCTGAAATTCTTCCACCATCTCCTCCATGAGAGCATGATTACAGTTAGAGAACACAAACGCTGAATTTAAGAGCTGAATGAAGCAGAAACCGGGGAAGAAGCCTCGCCCACCGCTTAGCCCTGAAGGCACCCTGCTAGCACTCCCCAGACAGAGGAATTGGCAAGGCCTTTACTCATTTTATTGGCAAGAATATGAATTAGGTGCTGGGGTTGGGATCAGGGAACCGCAGGAAAGGCACTTATAAGAGAGAAACAATTTCTCAGATGGAAAGACAAGTCACTGCTGGGGAAGAGAAGCTGTCTCAGTTGTGAAGTGTGCGACCCCCCTTGGTTCGGGTCTTTCTGATGCTGAAGCCTGTCATGTCGTGTCCCAGGGACCATGAGGCAAGTGTTGGGTTTGGCAGCTTTTCCATGAAAATTGGTTGTCAGACTTGGAGGAGCCAATGGGGGAAAGAAGAGCCCAGCTCCTTTTCCTAAAGGATGCTCTCAACGCCATTGACAGCCTCTAACTGGGGAAACTGGAGATAGATGTGCAAGTCGAGATGGCAGTGGAGAAGACGCCACATGGACACGAGTGTGGAGGAGATGGAGACTGTGACAGTCTCTGCGAGTTAGAAAAGTTTAGTGGGGAGAAGGGACGCATAATCCGGATTCAGGTGGGCTAGGAGGCAGGCTTGGGCACCTGGGCACACAGCGGTAGGGGTAGAAGCACATGGCACGAAGGGACGCATAATCCGGATTCAGGTGGGCCAGGAGGCAGGCTTGGGCACCTGGGCACACAGTGGTAGGGGGAGAAGCACATGGCACGTTCAGGGCCAGTGAGTGGACCAATGTGACTACAGCAGAGAGAACAGAAGGCAGAGCAGAGGGAGGCGAGGCAGGCGTCACAGGCTGGGCTTGCAGTGGAGGCCTTCATTCCAGGCCTCCAAATGAGGGGTTTGGATTTTCTTACAGGGAATAAGAAGTTAGAGAGGGTTCTTGCTGGCAGAGCAGCACAACTAGAAGAATATCTTAACGCAGATCCAAAGGAACTTTTTCACTTCCACGTGTGCGTGTGTGCCACAACGCTTTAGTCGCGTCTGACTCTGTGACCCCATGGACTACAGCCCACCAGGCTCCTCTGTCCATGGGATTCTCCAGGCAAGAAGACTGGAGTGGGTTGCCAGGCCCTCCTCCAGGGGATCTTCCCGACTCAGGGATGGAACTCGTATCTCTTATGTCTCCTGCATTGGCAGGTGGGTTCTTACCACTAGCGCCACCTGGGAAGCGCCACCGTTACGGTAATATATTACTGTGCTATACAATTATATTAAACTGGATTCTATGATGAAAAATAGTGGGGAGAATCTAGTGAAGACTGAGGGAGAGGAATCACACAGGCTGGTGAGTCCTGAAGGATGGATCTGCATTAGCCAGGAGATCCATGAGGAAGAACCTTCCAAGAGCAGGAAACAAGTGCAGATTAGAAAAGGCCACTGTGGAACTCACATCAGGGGAGGAGGCAAAATAAGACTGGAAATGCCAGCAGAATTCAGATCTTGCAAGGTATTGTGGGCAATGCGGGATTCCAGCTTCTCTTAAGGGCACTGAGAAACCAACGGAGTATTTTAAAATAGAGGTCCACTGATCAGATTTGCTTTTTTAAAAGATCACCATGGTTTACTTGTTCAGAATAGATTAGAAAAGGGCAAGAGTAGAAGGAGCAGCTGGCGTCCAGGGTTTGCTAGAGTGGTCCAGGCAGAGATGAGATGGCAACCAATGGATGGAGTCGAGGGGCCTTCTGGAGGCGAAGAGGACCGATGAGCTAGAAGGGGTGAGGCGTGATGGGGGCACACTTCCTGTCAGACTTCTGCCCTGAGAGCTCTCCATGGAGCTTCCAGCGATGTTCTAGAACCCGAGGCCCCTGGAATACCCCTCTCTACTTGGCTGGGTGATCCAGAAAAATATGGAAACTCCATTTATTATGGTTACTGTAGCCCTATTTGGCCTGAGGAACATGGGTACATCTAGATAAAAAACCTATCCTTAAGCTCACATCAGTTGAGAGAAGGGTGAAGCATTAAGAGTTAGGAGAGGGCTGTTGGGCAGGAGGTCTACAGAACAGCAGAGGAAATAAAAACGTTTTCCTCTCAAGGATTTACTTTGATGGGTTAGAGTTGAAAATACAGATATATTTATATATTTATATAAATCAAGCATGTGGCCGTCTGGTAGCTGTTAGGCTTATTATGGAACAAGTTTCCAAGGGTTTAACTACCCTTGGGATAGTTAACTGACTATAAACTCTGATCTGGTTCCATTTGTACAAGCCACGGAAAACTTGCCGGTATGGTTCAATGGACAGACAGCCGTAACTTCTGCACTGTGCAGTTCTTATTTGATATGCAAATTTCATTCATTAGCCAAGATAATAAGAGGCACTAATTGCTACCTTCTAGGCCAGCTCCAACCACAGGCTATGATAAGCTGGGACTGTCCATCTGGCTCTCAAGTTTTCTAGTCCTTTAGGGTACTTTGCAGGTGGACATGGCATCTGGGTTCTCATAATTTTTTTGTGTCCCAAGAGTGCCTATCCAGGAGCTGGCTGCCTGGCCTTAGGCATCCCTCTCCCCGTGGAGCCTGGCACATGCCTTGTACACAGTAGATGCTTAAGGCTGGCAGAGTATAGAGTATAGCCCTATACTCTACTCTGGGTTGCCTGAGTAAATAACTGTCAGCTCTGGTCCAAACTCACTCACCTCGTCTTGTCCAGTGACTTGTAGGAAATGGCAGTAATCATCTTGAATTGAAAGAAACTTGGCTTTCTCCATCCCTTCAGCATCCTTGAGATTAGCCATGCTATCCTGAAAATACTGCTCAGCCACATCTGAAGAAAAGCACCACAACAACAATTTTGAAAACTACTCACAGATTTGAAATGAAAACAGAATAACTATGCATTTAATGATGACGAACTATCTGAAAATAATAAGTAACTGGACAAGATAACCCAGTTAAGGAAACTGTCTTTTCCCATTAATCTGACTGTTTTATTAGACAAGGTCTAGTTCTCAGAAAGATACTGCAGTTTATTTTCATTGGTTTTCATACATCTTGGCCCTCCCAGTGACGCAGTAAGCAGAGTTAATGCTAACAGGGAAACTATCCCCTAGCTCTGACACATCACTAAGTTTTTAGGTTGATTAACCATTAATTATTCATAAAGCTCTAGTTACTCCTCACTGGGGTTAGAACTCCAAGGATCCACTGACTTTAGTGAATGTTGTAATCTTGGAATGTAGTTTAATAACACTCTAATTCTGGAAAATATGGCTGACATACTGCTGAAGGATAAACCCCAACCATTCCAAGCACTTAAACATATTGGTTATAATGTAACAAAAATATTTTAAAATATTGCCAATCTTGAAAGCAAAAAACAAAAAAGGAAAATCTCAGATATGAAAAACGAAGAGGAAACTGAAAGCCAGAGCAGGGAGGGGGAGGGGGAGCCGAATGGTCCATGAGGGGGTTAGGAAAAAGGTCTAGTATGTTCCAAAGTGCCCAGGGTCTCATAAGCCTGAGCAGGGCTGGCTATTGAGGCCTGAGGCCTGTGTGTGTTAAGTAGATGAAACGAAGCTCCCTGCAAAAATTCAGTGTCACAGGCAGATTCCTAGGATGACCCCAATGACACTCATCCTTGATTATGAACTCCTCATTGATTATGCGTGGAACTTATAGATAGGCTGAGATATTACTCCTGTCATAAGGAATGTTATATAGCACAGTAGACTGTAAGAAAGTGAGATTACTCCTTGGGCCTAACCTAATGCCACCAAAGCTTTAAAAGCAGAGTTTTCTTTAGTTGGTGGCAGAGAAGGAAGGCAGAGAGATTCAAAACATGAGAGGGATTTGAAAAGGAGGTTCTCCAATCCTGAGATGGAGGGGAGTGTGGTACAAGGACCCCAAAGTGGCCCATAGGAGCTGAGAGAGGTCAAGAGTCAGCAAGAATATAGGGACTTCAGTCCTATAGCATAAAGAACTGAATCCTGCTAATAACAGGGTTGAGCTTAGAAAAGGACCCTGTGCTCCAGATGAGAATGTAGCCAGCTGAGAAGCCTGGCTCAGCAGAGAAGCCACTCTTACCATGCTAGACTTCTGATTGACAGAATTAAAAGCTTAAACTGGGTGTTTAAACAATCATAATTTGCTACGCAGCAAAAGAAAACCAGTATAGCCAGGAACTCCTAAGACCAGCAGTGGCACTGGTCCAGATAGAAGCCTCACGGCTGTCCCTCCAGAGGCCATGGCTTGAAGAAGCATCTGAAAGAAGCTGGGAGACTGTACGTGGAGCATGCGTATGTGTGAGGGCAGAATTTGTGCCATCCACTTTATCTGGAAATTCTCCCCCCCAACCCCCCGCCAACTGTTTCCTTTCCTTACTTCCACAGTACCTGGCTTGTGGGGTCTTAGTTCTGCAACCAGGAATTGAACCCAGGCCTATGGCAGTGAAAGCATGGAATCCTAACCACTGGACTGCCACGGAATTTTCTTGGTTTGGAAATTCTGAACCAATAAATTGAAGTAGAAAACTAATGCCTTAATCTCCAAAATATACAAACAGATAATACAGCTCAACAACAACAAAACAACCCAATAGAAAAAGGGCAGAAGAACTTAATAAATATTTCTCCAGAGAAGACACACAGATGGCTAGTAGGCAAATGAAAAGATACTCAACATCACTAATTATTAGAAAAATGCAAATCAAACTACAGTGAGGTACCACCTCATACCAGTCAGAATAGCGATCAATAAAAAGTCTAAATACAGCAAATGCTGGAAAAGGTGTGGAGAAAAGGGAGCCCTCCCACACTCTTGGTGGTAATGTAAGTCAGTGCAGCCACTATGGAGAAACAGGTTCCTTAGAAAACTAAAAACAGAATTACCGTATGATCCAGCAATACCAGTCCAGGGCATATACCTGGACAAAACTGTAGTTCAAAATATACATGCCCCTCATGTTCATAGCAGCTTTATTCACAATATCCAAAACGTGGAGACAACCTAAATGTCCATCCACAGATGAATGGACAGAGAAGGCACAGTTCGTGTATACAATGGAATACTATTCGGCCAAGAAAAAGAGTGGGATAATGCCATCTGCAGCAACACTGATACAACTAGAGACTGTTATACTAAGTGAAGTCAGAAAGACAAATCCCATATGATATCACTTGTATGTGGAATCTGAAATATGACACAAAAGGACCTGTCTATGAATCAGAAGCAGGGCCACAGATGTTGAGGACAGACCTGCAGTTGCCTGGGTGGGGGTAGGGGAGGGGAGGACTGGGAGTCTGGGGTTAGCAGATGTGAGCTATTATATACAGACCGGGTAAGCAACAAGGTCCTGCTGCATAGCACAGAGTTTATCACAGGACGTATTCAACATTCTTTGATGACACTGTGATATGGTTTATCACAGGATATTTTCAATACCCTGTGATAAACCACAATAGAAAACGATATTTAAAAAAGAAACTCTGTAAAGTAGAATCTAGTCTGAAAGTAGAAAAATTATAGGACTCCAGCACAGGGGTCACAAACTTATTCTATAATGGACCAGATGGTAACTATTTTTTTTTTGAGGTGCTAAATACTCTTTATTTGACGCTATACATAAACCACACTAAAATGCCTTTCATTAAGTAAAAGGCTAAATTTTAGATAGAGAATTTTAATTAAATTGGCATAGTTTATAAAACCAAACAGATAAAGTGGACTTTGTCAGTGTATTTTCAATCCTTGCCTTAACAGGCTAATGAACACAACTTGAAACACGTGTGAATCCTCCTCTGTTCTATGAGACGGTGAAGGGACCTTTTCAGTATTTAAATATATTAATATAACCAGTTATAGAAATCTAAATATAAAACCAATCTCTTATAGGTTTTGAGAAGGAATGCACCATCTCCCTAAAAAGTTTCATATCCCTTATTCAAGTTCAATCATCTCTTTAGAATGGGAAAAGTGATAGTACTTGTTGAACCAGAATTACTATCAAAATTTAAAAAGCTGACCATATTTGTTTAGCCACAGACCAATCTTATTTAAATCAGGACTGTCCAACAGAATTATTCCATCAGCCATTCATGATCTGAATTCTAGTGTATGAGATCAATTTAAATATGGTACACATAAAAAGTCATGAGACACTTCTGTTTCATAATAAATAAGGCAGTGGCCCACTATTACTCATTGGTAGCTTTTTTGAGATAAGCTATCAAGTCCTCCTTCTCTCCCTTCTTAATGCCAGCAAAGATCATCTTGGTTCCAGGGATGTACTTCTTGGGATTCTCCAAGTACTCCATCAGCGTCTCCTCTCCCCAGGTGATACCTTTGTTTTTGTTGGCATCTGTGTAAGAGAATCCAGCAGCCTGACCTGTCTTTCGTCCAAACAGACCATGGAGGTTTGGCCCAGTCTTGTGCTTCCCTCCCTTTTCCACAGTATGGCACTGGGCACACTTCTGAACAAAAATCTTCTTGTCCTTTTCAACATCACCCATTTTAAAATCGTTCTTTTTCTGTGCGCGACCGAGAAGTTCCCACTCACAAGCCGAACGTCCCGCTTTCTATGCCCAAGGACACGCCGGTACGTGCCTAAGTACCGGTGTTGGTGCAACCAAACTGGCTCCGCCCTCCGGTCCCCCAGATGGTAACTATTTTAGACTTTGGGGACCAAAGACTTGTAGCGCAAAAGCAGCCTGAGATGATACGTGAATAAAGGAGCCTGGCTGTGTGCCAAGAAAATTGTTTGGAAAAATGGGTGGGAGCTCGATTTGGCCCCGGGCTGAAGTTTGCTGACTCCTGCTCTAGCAGAGGAACATGTGGGTGTCCCTGAGGAACACGGGACCGCCCCCCACCCCACCACCACCACAACCGAAGTGCCTGCTGGAGCCGGTGGCCCACGACCAGCACACAGTTGAGGCAGATTACCACCCATACATACAAGGTCTACCTGACATTTCCACTCGGAAATCTAGTATGAACTGTGCAGCAGAGATACACATCAGCAGAAAGGTAAAATGTTATCTCTAGCCTCTTCAGACTTGCCCTGTATTTGGTAATTTGCCCTTTATCACCTCTAATTTTGTTTTTGTGCTTTCTCCCCATTTTCTTGACTAGACAGGACAAGAAAGAAGAAAAAAAGAAAGTGAAGTCACTCAGTCATGTCTGACTCTTTAAGGCCCCATGGACTGTAGCCTACCAGGCTCCTCTGTCCATGGGATTTTCCAGGCAAGAGTACTGGAGTGGGTAGCCTTTCCCTTCTCCAAGGGATCTTCCAAACCCAGGAATCAAACCCAGGTCTCCCGCACTGCAGGCAGACGCTTTACCATCTGAGCTGCCAGGGAAGCCCTTAGACAGGACAGTGTATTGTCTATTTTAATACTTTTCCAGAGAGTGGGCCCGTGGATTAATTTTTCTCGTATTCTGATGTGAACGACCGTACTTTCAAAGAGGAATCCGCAAACACACTGCTCCAGGACTGACAGAGGCGGACGGATGGGGCTAGCCTGTGCAGGGTGTGCTTGTTCCGGGAGGTGGAGAAGCAGGTGGAAGGGAGGAAAGGCCCCAGAGGCCAGATGCTGCCTGCCCTCAGGCCCAGCTCCGCTGCGTGCCTCCCAGGCTTGGCCTCAGGTTTCTCACCTCAAAGAGGGAACTTCGTGCGAGCACCTCTGTTACAGGGTGGCGGAGTAAATGGGTTAATGCACATAAATAACTGATGACGTGCCTGACACCTAGCCAGTGCTCAAGAAATGTTGAAACTTTTAGTTTCAGGGACAGTTTTTGGCTTTGGGCCCCCCTCAGCCATGCTAGGCTAACCAGCGGGGGCACTGGGAGCAGAGATGAACGCGGAGAGTACAGAACACTGCTGTGAAAACAGGCAGAGTGGTCCGATGGCCTGAAGCACGCACATAAACGGCTCCATACACCTCGAGGACTTGACAACAGCTCTGAAATTCACAATGAGAAGTGTAGGCTTCTGGAAATGACTCAAGTACATCCCAAGTGATCTGTTGTGGAAAGGAGAGAAGTAAACACCTGGGAGATGTGTCTATAGAATCCAGGCAACCTAAAGAACACTTAGGTCTGAAAACATGTAAGCTTCATTTATCTGCAAGATTTTCTCTGCTGAAGATCTATGCAGCTGGGGGGTGGGGTGCTGCCTTTCAGGGAAGTCAGCTGGTCCCAGGCTTTGAAACTAGACAGAAGTCTAATGAGCTGGGGTCCCTGCTCCACTCTTTTACTGGGGGTCTGTCCACTGCCAAACCAGCAGATGGATTTCTAAAGTAGTTCTCAAACTTTTTTCTTGGTAGAAGAAAATTTTACTACTGTATATGAAAAATGTTACATCACTTTAGTCTTTGTTGACTCATGGGAGAATATATTACAAATTAAGTGTTCGAACTAGGTATCTGTTTTGGTTACTTTGATAATCTGATGACAGCAAATGTGGAGATGATGTGGTATTTATATTGTTGACTCTAAAAGCATTACGGAGATGTATGTTCCATGTCTAAAAATTAACAAGTCTACTCAAGAATGGAGCACTGTTGGTATTTTAGTTTCTGTTTAACTGGAGATTAACCAGAGACTGTAACTGTAACTTGAAGAGGAGAGGTTTTCCTGAGTCTCAGCCTTTTTCCCGGAGGTGAACCCTCACTCTAAAGACGAGCACATGTAAAGGGCATGGGAAGGAGGCAGGACCAAATGGGTAAGAACTGAGTTTCTGACCCAGGCTTTTCCAGAAGTGGTGCCAAGCTCAGAAAAAGGAAGAGGTCAAAAGGGATGGGAAGTGTTCCCCTCCCTTCCCGGGTAAGGAGCTGGTCTTCCAGACACAGGTGGACACAGCTGTGCTCTCTTGCTTTCCAGCCCCTCATAAAGGCCTCCCAGCTCTTAGTGCCCCTTTCCCTGGCAGTCACGTGCTGACCCATCTCCTCCCACAAAACCACCCCATCTGGGCTGGTCCCCAGATCTGAGTGCTGCTTGTCCCTTCCCTTGTGTAGCTGACCTCACAGGGCTCTGGGAGAAAGGAAGCCGACTGGCCTAAGTCATACTGGTGCGTAAACGGCTCACAAGCTCTAACTCAGGGAGGCCCGGTCACATTTTCCAAAGAGGACGCTTGTTAGCACCTTTGGATCTCTGGAAGAGGGACTGGAAGCTAGGGAGGAAGGAAGGGGTTGGGGGGAAGGAAGGAATTTATTACTCAAACCGAGGCCGCAATAGCTACTGAGGTGGAAGAAAGCTGGGCTTTGCGGTGAGGCGTTAGTGTCCCTGCCTGGGAATGTGCCCTCGGGGGCCAACTCCTGAAATTGCTGCTTCTCTTCCCCCATTTCCGAGTCCTCGGCTCCTCAACAGGCCCATGTTTCTCCTAATTCTGCTCCTGGGAGTCTCTAGTCAGCAGAGGCAGCGCCAGGGAGAGGGTTCTCCGCGCTTGTTGTCACGTACAAGCTGACCACAAGTCAGGCATCCCGTCAGGATGCTGCATGTGAGAATAGTCTAGGACTCGGGAACAGTGGAAAGTCCAGGGCACCTTCCCTGTCTGTGAATTTGACACTATTTTTATTTTTACCTGGGATATAGGAGAGCTCCTTTACTGCAAAACCCTGACTTATTTTCCCCCATCCCCCAAATTAGCGTTCTAAACCATGAACCCCATGATTAGTCACTGAGGAGAGAGAAAATTTGCCCTACTACCCCTAAGGACTGACTCCCTGAGAGGAAGAGCTGGTTCTCCCAGGAGCGGGCATCCCCTTGGAGGTCCTTCTGGCCCAAGTGACAGTGGAGTTGCCAGAGGGATGCCACTTCCTGGCACAGGCCTTGTGCCTGATGCTGGGTGTGGGTTAACAAGGAGCTAGCAGTTTCAGCATTCATACATGTGGCCGTTGCTAAGCTTAAAAACTTCTTCGAGAATCCTCGGCAACCTGATGCTAGGTGGCCCCAGCAAGGGATGAGGTCACTTTCTAAAGCACAGGGCCATGACTTAGCTTTATAAATCTGAGCCGCAGTGGCACAGGTGTTCCAAGGCTACGAACTTCTCCCATTTTCACTCCCGCAGAACGCTGGGGCTGTCTGCAAGTTAGGGTGAGGGCAAGTGTGGCCCAGTGGGCAGGCTGGCTTAGTGTCTCCCAGAGGCCCTTCAGACTGTTCCATCTGCGTGTTCATACAGAGGCGTAAAAAACCAGGGCTCCATTCAAAGAGCAGGAGGAAAGTGGGGTTATGATTTGGCACCCTAGAGGTCAGGAGGTTTTCAATTAAAATAAATTTTGGTAGCCCTGGGCTCATTTTCTTGAGGCTGTCCAAATGAAAGATTTGGAATAGTGAGGACAGCTTTCATGACAAGAGAGGCCTGGGTGTACAATGTGACAATTATCCTTTGTAACTGTCTTGGGAAATTGTACTCTGCACCAACTGCAAAAACTTTAAGGACCCCAGGGAATTTGAAAATGCGAAGTCTCAAATCTTAGCCTGGTGTTAGCCCAGAGGAGCACCAACACCCAGCAGACAAACAGATTGAACCCATTTAGACCCTGCTGGGAGCTGCTGCGGGCCCTGTGCAGGCAGCTGTGCTGAGACTACCCAGTAGCCTCGAGGTGGGGGCACAGGGTTTTCTGAGGACAGATGAAGCCCAAGACAGGCTTTCTCCACACCGAAAGATCACCTTCGAGAGGAACATCGTTCCCGGCATCTGGGAGACGCCTCAGACCTACTGGCGCTGAGCCGCGTGGCTCCTGGAAGTCCACGGCCTTCTCGGGGGCGGGCTTGCCTCAGCAGAGTGAGGCGACCAAGGTGGAGGCAGGCTGGTCTCACAGCACCCAGGGCTCACAGGTGCTGTGAGGCAGGGCTCAGTCACCACAGGGATGCCGGCCTCGAAGCCCTCACCATCAGAAGCGGGCCAGGACCGTCCTCCTCCAGCACTGCTTGGGGCCACCCAGGGGTCCAGCAGCCTCAGGCTTGCTGCTCGAGTGGCTTGTCTTGGTAAAGTACATGTGATTTCCATAAGCTGCCCTAATAATATGTTTCAAAGTCAAGCCAGAGTATTAGTAACTTAAGCTTTCCTAAGAAGTTGTGGACATAACTTATTAGCTAGCACTAAGTGAAACACGAGCACCTCATAGAAGTGGTTATCAGAGTGTTTCATCCTCCCGAGGAGAGCGATAAAGCTGCGGGCTTTGTTCTCAGGCACACAGATGAAATGCAGTTTGCAAGCAAAGCTCAATGAGGTTTCAGTTCTGCCACAGGTTGTACCTCGGTGAAGAGACCAACAGCACAGACTCAGGGTGCAAAAGGCCACCCCTTCTACCTCTCTGCCGGCCTCAAGAGCTGCCACCTCTGCAGCCTGTACTGGCCCCACTTTTGGGCTCCCGGGCTCCCTGGAGCCCTGAGGACAGAGCACCCACGAAGCGACGCCCTGTCTGGCCTGGAGTGTCTCAGGTGGGCAGCGCCTGGCCTCTGTCTAGGCCCTGGTCCTCTAGACGGGCTGTGCTCTAGGGTGTTTTCCAGAGGTTTCTGAGAGGGGGTCCTACTAGCCCCTTTTCTTCTCTGGCCTCACCCACTGCTCTTTCTGCCCTTTCCCTTCCCCACCCAGCCTGTGGGGCACAGAGCAGGCTGGACGCTGATGCCTGCTTGGGGTGCTCGGGTGCCAGGCTCAGACAGGCTGGGCGTTTTGCACTGAGAAGTGGGCCCTGGATAGGAGCTGAGGCAGGGTGTCTGAGAGCACACAGGGCTTGTGGGGTGGGCAGTGGGAAGACTGAGGAGGAAGGGAGAGTTGGGGGGTGGCCAGCAGCGGTTGGGGGCCTCGGGTTGGAGGTGGGAGACGGAGGCAGCAGGGCCTGCCAAGCATGGCCACGGGCAGTGGAAGGTAACCTGTGATGAGGGAGCGGGCCTCAGGTGGGGCAGGGCCCGGCAGAGGGAACGCTGAGAACCAGGCCACAGGAGGAAGAGTTGAGCAAACAGGTGACTGTGGAGGGGAAAAGCCAGGGGACTTCACGGAGATGCAGAGTCCACCTTTAGATACCCACATATTTCCTGACTACTGCATAAGACGAGGGGAGACATCAGGATGAGAGAGGGCTGGGGAGACACGCCGTGAGTCTGTCCACAGAGCTGAGAACTGGGGATCCCGCCCCCTCCCGAAGGTGGGCAGGGGCATAGCCCGTCCTCTCCTGTTGTCTCTGAAACCGACAGAGCTCCCAGGCCCAGGCCCCACATGGGGCCACTTCCAAACAAGGCCACCCGAGCTCAGCGGGCTCTGCCTCTCAAAGGTTTACACTAAAATGTACTTGGCTTCAGCCCATTTCATTTTAATATGCTTTAGGAGAAGAGTTATAAACACAAGGCCAATGCCCTGACACTCAGCAGGGCTGGGAGAACTGTTAATACCAAGTTTGTCTATGGCTGCTCTGGGAAGCTGGCCAAGCTCAGGTTAGTGACATTTCGCTAGCCTGAATTGGGCACCCTTATGCAATGACAATCCTCCGTGACTTCTCGGGCAGTTTTGTCTGCATAAGGAATGTGGGAAGGCCCAGGGCAAAGGGTTCGTTTGAGTGTGGAGCCAGAAACACATTGGCTCCTTGGCCCGTGACGTTTTGTTTATCGGAGGGCAATGCCTTCAATGGGCATTCAGCAAGCAGGTTGTGGAGAATCCCCAGATGAGAAAAATTTCCCCCGTTAACGATTGTTTTAACAACAAACAAACAAACTGTACTTGGCACAGACAAGTTTCCTCATAGGAGAGTAGAGCTGAGATCCTCGGTGCTCAGTGGAAAGTATGGATTTGCTGCCAGGGGATCCGACTGGGACTTCCGAACCACAAGTGACCAAAGTCCAGGCTAAAGAGGCCTGCCTGGGGGAGAGCTGGGTGGGGAGGCCGGGCCCTCACTTGGCTGTCAAAGGTCACTTCCAAATGCTCTCCTCTCCTGTCCCCTTGCTGGAGGTAGCAGAGGCCTGGAGAGCCTCAGCCCCGGGTGGGTTCCTCGTCACTTCATTAGCTTGTTTTTGGGGACAGCAGAGAAATGAAAACCAGGCGCCCCGAAAGGCAGTGGGGAGGCACCTAGCCACTGCTGCTGTGGCTCCTGGTTGGAAGGGGGCCCCATTCACTCCTGCTTTATTGGGGCATGCCGAGCTCATACGTGCTAACACAGCCGCCCCCTCTGGGCACAGGCCGAGCTTAGGCACGTGTGGGTAAGACTGGGACAAACGAGCTGAGCAGCAGCCTGCCAGGTCGTTGTCCCCAGTCTCCCCCGTGTTCTCCATCAAGGAAACACAGGGTCCCCTGACAGCATGCTCAAGCCTGTTAACACGGTAGGAATGAGCTGCCTGTCTCTCTGCTTTGGTTCTTCCAGCGCACCCATTTCGGGTTTGAGGTCTGAGGCCTTGGGGGCAAGGGCTGTGCTTCTCTCTGCCCCTGCTCCAGGGCGTCCTGCTGCTGCTCTTCAGCATCTGTTCTGATCCAACAGCTTCTCTGCCCGGCCTCCTCCTTGCTTTCAAGTAAATGCTTCCTGTCAGACATTTTGTGTGTCCTCTGACCAGTGGAAGCCGAGTCTGAGAAGGGAGCCTCCTTGGATGGACTGGGGCTTTGTCCTTCTTGGGTAAAGCAGTGAGTAGAGAGAGTATGGACGGGGCTGGCGGTGTGGAGAGCTGTCTGGGTTACCTCCTTTGTGAAATGGGAGGTTGTGTCCCGCCTCCAAGGCTTGTTAGGATGAGACGGGCATGTTGGTGACAGCGCCAGCGCCTGCATCCGACGACGCTTGCTACCGCCGCTGTCGTCATTGTTAATATGATGCTGCTGAGATTCCTGCTGGCCCCAGGCTCCTGGGGGCTCCGTGGGTCAGTGTTTCAAGCAGCCATTCCTCCAGGCCTCAGGCAGAAGCGACCCCCTTCCTAACCTGCAAAGCCAGCTGCGACCATCCAACTCCCTGCTCCTGGGCAAGTTTGCTTCTCGTCCTTCCCTACTCACCCTCCTCCGACATCTCAGACACTGACAGGCAAGTCGGCTTCCTGGTGCAGGTCACCACGTGGTCTGAGCCGCCCTGGAAGCAGGGCTGAGACCTGTGTGGGCTCCTGGGTGGGCCTCCTTGGGCTGCCTTCGCTCTTCTCGCGTCCTCTCCCTCCCCAGAGCCACACACTCTTTGGCAGGTGTAAGTTGAGGGTAGCAGGGAAGGAGGGAAAAGGCATGTGCAGTGCCGGCAGGGAGGTTAAGAGGCTGTGTTCAAGTCTACCATGCCCTGGCTATGGCTCTTGGGAAATTACCTAAGCCTCCACGCCTCAGTTTCTCCATCTGAGACCTGGGGACTCGTATCAACCTCACAGAGCTGTGGTTAAGTTACCTTTGTTAACTCGGTTAGAACCGTGACACTACAAACTACATACATACATATTATTACTACTACAATTATGTACTACATACATATTATTGCTAAGTGAGGTCATTAAATTTTCACAGATCTAATTATCTGTAGGTAATCAGTAGGTATTAGTAGCATTCTCAATTTACAGGGGAGGCTATATCAACGCCATATTTAGACTGGAAAACTTAGAAAAAATACATCTCATGCTCCCAGGTCAGAAGTTAGGGATCTACTCCTCCACACCTGTTTGCCTCCTTCAGAGCCTGAAACATGTTTGACTTAGTTACCATCAACTATGCATTGATTTCACATAAAACTTCAGATTTCTGCCTTCTCTGGAAAAGGCAGACATGCCGATACGAGCCTGCCTTCCACATGACAGTGATGGGCCAGAGTGGAACAGCAGCTGCTCACTTTGGACGGAGGACGCGCTTCTCCAGCTTGTCACAGCCCTCCCCCACCCCTATTGCATCTCTCAGATTACAGCTGAGGGTCAGCTGCCAATCATAAGCGTGCTGCTGCTGGTTTCTAAGGGCCATCCGCTTCACTCGGATTGCTTACCTGGTCCCCATGGACATGTAGGTTGGGACTCCTGCTAATCTAGGGGTTTCCATCCTGTTGGCATTTTAAGTATCCTATTAATACTTGTGGCATGGAAGGTTCTCTTACCTATTAAAGGAATGTTAGCCACCAACAGGTTGGAGAAAATGTTGGCTTTCTGCAGGTTTGGAAGTCGGTTGAGGTGTGGAGTGCTCTAGGGAGTTAGAATGAGAAAGGGCATCTGCCTTCCCTATCATCTGGCTCTGAAAAGGTGCACAAAGCTCCCGGAGACCAGAATGAGGGATCATTAAGGGGGATGGACAGACAGACCCCCTTCCCCAGCTCCTCCCAGGACAGGAGCCCCTGCCTGGCCCAGGGACCTCTGCTCCCAGCAGACCAGTCTGCTCCCAAGGCGCCCCCTTCGTCTCCTCCTCCACCAGCCTTCTCATCTGAGCCCAGCACCTGCTCTCCGAACCTCAGCCGCAAGCCTTCCAAATGTTGACTTTCAGCTTGATGCCACACTGGACCTTATTTTCCAATAATGGATAAGTATTTTTATCTGACACCTTGGAATACACCTTGGGTCTTCTTTATGAGTCATACTCTGCTTCTGAATATTCTGGCCAACAACAAGAAAAAGTCATTAGGATAGCATGTTCTCCATCTATAGAGGCATACTGTATGCTCAGAGCCTGGGACGGAAGATTAAAAAACTCCCAAGCTCACTGCTCTACCTATTATGTGGGGCTAAGAAAAACTATATGAGTCATAAGTGGCAACTTCCTTTTGGAATCCTGAAGACGTGTAAGTTTATGCTGATTGAAAGCTCAGCCCTGGGAGAGTCTGAAGGCTGGCATTTCAACAGGCCAGATCTGTTGCCACAGTAAATCCACAACAATATTTAAAAATAGATCACCTTTGAAAGCCCAGGAGGCTTCCCTGTAAGCCCAGCATGAACTCTCTGGGGCTCTGATAGCTACGTTTGGATTTGCTGTGTTTGAGAGTACAAGTCTAGAAGAAGGCTGAAAAAGGTTAGAAACCAAAGGCTCTGGTGCGCCAAATCGAGAAGGCTCTCTGAAGCAACAATCACAGCTCCCTCTGCCGGTTCACGGCGGGCCCACGACCTCGATGTGCACGGGTCAGGCAGGGGGCAGGCTACTCTGCCCCCGTGGAAGGCTCGCACTTGCTCTCACCATGGTGCTCAGGCCTCCCGGACGCGACAGCGGCACAGGCGATGGAGTGTGCGGACGTGGCTGCCTCCTCTCGAGAGGGGCTTCCTCTCAGAACGATGAGATGCGCCTGTGGTCACAAAAAGAAGAAACACGTTTGCTTACACACTTGGCAGCAGCAGCAGGGAACAAACTGTTCTTGCAGCGATAAGCAGAAGGCCAAGGAAACTTCCAGCAACCTAAACAATATAATTTATGTGGATGCACAATCAACTCTGGGGAGAGTTGGGTTTTAAAAGCATCATGCAGTGGAGAGAGAATGTACCAGGCCCTGGACACTGAGTCCAGACGGTTTGATGCTGTGGCCAGGACTTATTTCTAAGTAAATCATTTAAAGGCCTATCCTCCCATGAGTGCATTATTGGTAGAAGAAGGGGGAGGGTTTCCAGAAGGAAGGAGATGAATTAAAAAGTGCCAGTGCTGCAGAAGAAGTGGGCAAGCACAGCCCCCTCCCCACTGGCCAGCCCAGAGAAGGGGACTTACCCCCAGTGTCAGCAGCCTCACCCACTGAAACCCTGACCCCATCCCCATGCTTGGTCTGCCAAGCCCATCTGACTATATCCTCAGCGAACGAGCCCATGGGAATTGCCCAAGCACAGTAAACAGCTCAGTTCCTTGAAAATGAAGCCCATTTAAAAATTCTCTAATGGAAAAGAACCACTTGATATTATGGGGCTGTCAGGTGGCGCGAGTGGTAAAGAACCCGCCTGCCAATGCAGGAGACATGAGAGACGTGGGTTCAATCCCTGGGTCAGGAAGATCCCCTGGAGGAGGGCATGGCAGCCCACTCCAGTATTCTTGCCTGGAGAATCCCATGGACGGAGGAACCTGGAGGGCTACAGTCCATGGGGCTGCAAAGAGTCGGACACGACTGAAGCGACTTAGCACACACGCACGCATGATATTACGAGCCTAACGTAATAAAATCCTTTCAAATAAAATACAAAATGCATCCCTTCAAATAAAAAAGACATTAAGCAAACAAACAGGTAAACAATTGCATGAATCAGTCCTAGCTCCTGGAAGCTGGAGGAATCAGGGTGCTCAGGGTGGCATGCACCAGGTGGGAGGGATGTCCACGTTCATGACACGGTGGAAACAGAGAATGTGAAGGCCGAGCATCAAGGCCTGAGTCTCATCTCCATGCTTTATTAGCTGTGAAATATCTTGGGCAAATTACCCACTCAGCAACCTCATTTTTTTCATCTATAAAATGAGGATAATACAAATTGTCAAAAATATTCAAATTGATATCACAAATGAAAGAGCATTAAGGTACAGCCTAAATTTCAGATTACATAAAGCCGGAGCACTAGAATCTTCTAGTCCAGAGACAGCAGTGAGACAGCAAAGCCAGAGAGACTTGCTCCTCTGACTACCAGCTAAATGCATTTCTGAGATGATAATCAGGGTAGACTCTAGACTATCATCTCATTTGTCATATGTTAAAACCTACTGAGTTAGTAGACCTAGACTTCTTATGATGAGCCTACTCCAAATCAAGATTCTTGGTAATAACTTTTATCGCTGTGTTAGAAGAATCAGAATTTCATATTTGTAAATACTAACAATAGCTTTTGTTTTAAAATGACTTTTAAAATTACAGGATGTAAATAAACTGAAAGTGTGATTTTGGCAAACCATAATTAGTCACTATCCTCAAGCTGGCCTGAAGTTCTGACTGGAAATGCTTTTCAAATTGGAGCCACAGGGACAGAGTGAGGAATCAAATGTTCAGTGCTCAGGAAATAAAAAGAACAAGAGAAAAAGCTTGCTCTGCCCACAATGCAAATATTAATAGATCATATTTACTTTGTCTTTTCCCTGCATTTACTATCTCTGTGATCCAGAGGGTGAGGAGAGCACCTTCTGATGCCAAAAGAGATTTAATTTAACTCTGATTGACCAAAGCTCAAATTCAAATTCAAAAAGATTTCATATTGTGTTTCTACTCAGTCTTATAATTCAAGTCAATGCAAAAGATGTGAGTTTATCAAAATTACTTTCAAATGAATAATTAACATGTTCTGAGAACTAGGTTGCTTTTTGTCTTGGAGACAGGATGCCGAGATTTCCATGAGCTAAAATGTTCACAGTATGAAGAAAGTGGATCCTGAAATCTTCAGGGGTCTGAATGTATCACAAAATCTTCACAACTTCAGTGTTTTCCTGTATAAGATGCTAACATAAGTGAACATCTAGTATTCATTATTTACCTCAGAAACTCAGTGTCTGATCTATTTTGTTATTTGATGTTCATGAAGCTTTTAAACGCCATATGGAGTAGGGGGCGAGGGCAGTGGAGAAGGGAACCCGTGATGTTTAAAATGTGCCACATTAGTATCTCATTTATTCAGAACAATTCAGCTTAATTTAATTCAGTGCTATTCAATTCAATTTATCTTAATTATAAAATGCTTTTTGCATGCCACATATTACTCAAACACTAGGAATTCACACAAAAATTAGGTAGAGCTTTTGGTTTTAAGTGCACTTACAGATAGTTTGATTTGACCTAAACTCAGACACTGCCCCTCTCCAGGGTTCTGGCTCACTACCTTCCTCTCCACCCTTCCTCCCATCATCATTTTCAGGAAGCTCCATAAGATTGGTCTGCAGTTATTGGGCAAGAAAGGGATAGTTCAGTTTAACAGATTAATAAAGGAAAGAAGTCAATAAAATGACCCTTTGCATGGAGGAAACCTAAGGAAGAGAGTAGAGGACCCCAAACAGGCTGTTTTACCATCAGAGGGAAAGCACGGGAGGGAGCATTTGCTGGAACTGGAACGATGAGTTATAGGGGAGGGAGCCATGGCCTTCGGTAGAGGGATGAAGCCCACCTGCACTGTGCTCTCTTCTTCCAAGGTCAAGGCTGCGTGACCCCCAGGCAGAGGGCAAGGCGGCCCACAGACATGGTGCTTAGTGGGCACAGAGAGGGGTTCAGGGTGGAGCTGACAGAGCAAACTAAAACACCCCGTGAATGACCAAGCTAACACCTTGGCCTCTGGGGCTTGACAGGCTCATTCTCCTCCCCATCCTTGGCCACCCAGTCCCCCATGATCTGCACTACCTCTGGATCCCACAGTTCACATAACCTGTTTGACTGTTGGGGCATCCTGACTTTATCACATCTGTGCGGCTTCTCATCCTCTGTCTACTCTCCACATCTCAGTATCCACCCACTGTCCCTTCCCTTCTGGTCTAGCTTAGAGGGCACCGTCCATCAGTGCCTATACAGAAAATGCCCTCAACTCCACTGAAGAAATATTTTGAGATGGTGAAGAATGGGGAACCATCTAAATACCCATCAGTTCAGTTCAGTTCAGTCACTCAGTTGTGTCCGACTCTTTGCGACCCCATGAATCGCAGCAGGCCAGGCCTCCCTGTCCATCACCAACTCCCGGAGTTCACTCAGATTCATGTCCATCGAGTCAGTGATGCCATCCAGCCATCTCATCCTCTGTCGTCCCCTTCTCCTCCTGCCCCCAATCCCTCCCAGCATCAGAGTCTTTTCCAATGAGTCAACTCTTCGCATGAGGTGGCCAAAGTACTGGAGTTTCAGCTTTAGCATCATTCCTTTCAAAGAAATCCCAGGACTGATCTCCTTGCAGTCCAAGGAACTCTCAAGAGTCTTCTCCAACACCACAGTTCAAAAACATCAATTCTTCGGTGCTCAGCCTTCTTCACAGTCCAACTGTCAGCAGTGGAATGAATATTATGTGGTTTATTCATACAACGATTGAACTCTATCTATGCGGTTATAACATGGTTATATTTCAAAAACACATCATTGAGTAGAAAAGCAACTTTCAAAGGGATTCAAACATCATGATGCCACTGCTTTTCAAGTTTCTGATTTTAAAGCAAAAGAATGCCTTTTAGTCCAAACAGAATTGTCCATGGTTTTGTAATATACAAGGCAGGTAAGAGTGGGGCTGTTCTCGCTGAAGCAGGTGGAGAGGGTCTGCAAGCCCACCCAGTTGCTCCCATCCAGCCGCCCCCAAAAGACCCTCCTTGGAGCAGGAACGTGGGGGTGACACAGTTTGATAAGCACGGTACCACACCAGGCAGGAAGCCTCCTGAGGGAGCGAGCACAGAGGAAGTTGACAGAGCTCGTGATTAGATCATCCAATCTTTCCAAACTAAGCCACTGTTCACAATTCTGGAGCAACACTTTGTTTGCTAAGATAATATAAATACCCCTGTTACATACATCTGGAGCGTGTAAGGACAAAGGTTAGAATGAACAGAGTTACCAGAGTCCTGCTTGCCACTCTGGCTTTATACAAACGCCCGGGTACTGGCCCTGCTGGGGATTTGCGGCTTGACTACGCTCTGTCTTCCTTGTATTTTATTAAGCACCCCGGGGCTTGCACCTCTCCTCCTATCCTTTGATGTTTTTGATATCTTATGGTTACGTGTTTATCAACTGCCATCTTGAGCCTGAAGAAGAATATTTAATATTCTTAAATCTTTTCAGCTTCTAGCATGTCGTCCTGGGTTAAAAACAAAAACATCTTTAATGTCCCATATGGACTAACCGCCTCAAGCCCTGGCAAGGTACAGAGCAGCTGTTGCGCTGCGGTCCTCCTGTGTGTTTCTGGGGAAACTGCCGGTTCCTCAGCTCCAATCCAGCTGTCTATAGACACAGCCAGAGCCAGGGCTGGCAGACTCTTATCTAACTGGGCCTGTCCCCGTGGATTTGGAAAATGTGTGATAGTTTTTGAAGAGAAAACTTGATGACTAGTAAAAAGGATGTGTCTATTTATGCAGGCAGACCCCATCAGATGAATATTCAACTTAAAATGAACTGGGTTCATTCTGAGTGTGGAACTCCAATTCCTGTGGAGGAGGGAGAGAGATTTCTTCTTTTCTCTTTTTGATAATAATTAGGGGAATCCATGACTCAGAGGGAAATCTCTCCCACAGCAAAGTGAAGAGCACTCAAGTAGCTCAAAGTACGTTTGTGGGCTTAAGCCGGATCTCTTTATCCTGGAGATGAGAACTCTCGCGGAGAGGAAAACAGTAATTGCCAGGATCTCTCAGTGCAGCTGGGGCTGGGACAGGGAGGGCCTGAGGGAACTAACCCCGAGGTACACTGGCTCCACTTAATCTCAAAATGACTAGTGAGAGTGATGCTGACTGCCTAATTTAAGGATGGGAAAAGGAAGTCTTGAGGAGAATTAACGGCTGTCTGAAGGTCACAGAGTTGGCTGATGACAGAACGGGTTCAAACTAAGGCCTGGGATTTCAAATTGCATGTTTTGCTCATCTAACACCTGGTTATCAAGAGGGCAGAAGTCACAGAAAGGTGATTTTCAAGTCAACATAATGAAGAACTATGAAGAGTCAGAGAATAGTTGCTAAAGAGTAGACTCAGCCCAGAACAGAATAGACTGGCTGGCAGAAGAGTGAACTGCCAGCATCCGGAATTCTGAGCACTCATGGAAGAGGGACACCTGGAGGGGTCAGGCAGCGGACAGTGGATGGAGCAGACGTTACAGTGCCTTCTATCAAGTGCCTCCATTTATGCTTTGATTCAGATTTGTGCCTTAATTCAACAGAAGCTCAAGCCCACTTGTCACCATGAAGTGTGAGCTTGCTGCTGCTTTTATAACTGACCAGCTGTGAAAGTGCATAGCTTTCTCTCTCTGCTCTGCCAGAACTGGCCATCCCCTGCTTCAGCTTTGAGCTGTCATCCTTGGGCAAGACAGGGTCATGTTGCAGTCCAAGGGTGCCGCTTCCTTTCCTCTCCCATCTCTGCCCAGTAGGGAGGCCTTCCATGGCCACACAGGGTATGTGTGGAGGCCGCTGGATGGCTTTGGCTAAAAAAAGACATGGAGCTGGGAATCCCTGCAGGAAAGTAGTTGCAAGGAGTGACTGGGTGCAGAGGGCATTCAAAAACTGATTTCTGAGAGCCGCGGACTGAGCCAGTTTCTTTTAATAGTCAGAGAAAGGCTCTGCGGCAGCTCTCCAGTTGTCAATTTTAGCTCCCCCAAAAGGCTGGGAAGAACAGGCCCTACTCGTTGTTTAAGAGTTAGCACCAAAATAGACATGTTGGGGCCTTAGTTTTTTTTCTTTTGGTTGTGTGTGTCTTCTTAAAACTTAACTAGATTTTTAAATTATAAGAGTAGCACCTGCATATAATTTTTTAAAAATCCTAAGTGGTAGAAAATAATAAACAATTACAAATTTAAATGTCCTGTCCTTCGTGTCTATAAGCCTCACCCTCTCTTCTCCCCATTTCCAGTCTGATTTTTAATAGCTTACTCACTACCAACAGTTTCCCGGGTATCTTTTCAGAAATTCTGATGTGCTTACACACACACACACACACACACACACACACACACACAGGATCAGAGCCTGGCCCTGCCCCCCTCTTGGTTCAGCTTCCTCTTCTGCCCCCACTCAGGGCGCTAACCACAGTGGCTCCTCTCCTCATCCTTTGGGGTGTCTCATTATCAGATCCCACATCAGGTCAGGCTGCCCCACGGAGCTCTCGCAGCATCTGGTACCTCGACTTGTGGCGCCTTCACGTTGGTACGTTTACATTCCCCTGTGTGATTCTTCACTAAGGTCTATCTCACTCACTAGGCTGCTTCTTGAGAGCAAGACCTCTGACAACTGAACCTCCCATCATAGTCCCAGACCTAACACTGTGTCCAGCACATTGTAGTGTTTAATTGGTCATTGACTGAAAGAACAATCTGGTTCACATCTGACCTTTTAAAATTAAGAATACACTTTGGACACCTTTCATGTCAGAACAGACATCCATCTCATTCTGTTTAGTGGCTCTATAGTATCCCATCCCACGGACAGATTATAGCTTCATAATCAATTTCCTACTAATGGATTTTAAGGGCATTTCTAATTTTTTACTATTGTCACTGACCCTGTTTCTTTGCAAACTTGTGTGCATCTGTCTGTTAGGTAAGTTTATAGAAGGGAAATCACTGGGTCAAAGGGTCAGGGTATTATAAAACTGGAGAGGGCATGTCAGTTGCTTTCCCCGCAAATGGTGTCGATACCTAGTCCCACCAGCAACGCACAAGTGTGTCTGCTTCCCCCACCCCTGCCATCATGCAGTGTCACCAAACTTCCTTGGCATCTCCTTGGTTACGCTGCATTTCTTTAATCACAAGTAAGGCTGGGGATTATTTTTGGATGGTTATCAGCCATTTGTATTTCCTCTTCAGTAAAATGTCTCTGTCTTTTGTCCATATTTCTATCAAGTTGTCTTTTTCATCTAGCTTTTATAATAACTCTTCTATATTTTCCCTTCATTGACATTTATTTCTTAACTTTATGGTATGTTGTCATGGAGAAGTTTTTCATTTTTATGCTGTCAAGTTTATCAATCTTTTTTTCTCCCTCTCTTTGTCTCTCAATCTACACCCATCTGTGCACAGGCAGAGGGAAAATGCTCACCACTCAACAAGTGTCACCACTGGCTACTTCTGGGATGGGGCAGGCTGAGACGGTTTGTAGCTCAGTTCTCTGTATTTTTCTGTATGGCTTTTTTTTTTTTTTTTTTTGGTAAAAAGCATTATCGTTTTAATTAAAAATAGCTGTTTTTTCAAAAGCAGCAGTATGGCACCCAGATTTACATCATTCTTAGAAAAGGTTTATAATGTCTGAAATCATAATTGCATTCTGCCACTTTCCCAATTTTGTGGCTTCCCGGGTGGCGCAATAGTAAAGAATCCGCTTGCCAAGGCAGGAGACTCAAGAGACTGGGATTTGGTCACTGAATCAGGATGATTCCCTGGAGGAGGAAACGGCAACCCACTCCAGTATTCTTACCTGGAGAATCCCATGGACAGAGGAGCCTGGCGGGCTATAGTCCATGGTGCCACGGAGAGTCAGGCACAACTGAGCATGCATGCAACCTTCTTTTCTAATTTTTTTAAAAATAGGCTAATGTTGTTAGAGATTTTGAAAATTAAAAATAGCACTCTGATTATTTCTAATAAATTAATTTTACTTTATAGCAAATACACCGCAATTAACAAGAGCCAGTAAGAAGTGCTGCTATTTGCTAAATAGTCTGTACCTGCCAGGGGCCACGAGTGAGCACCTATCAGCCACCAGCAAGGCCTGACCAAGGCCAATAACTCACCCAGAGCAGGAACCTGAACCCAGACTTTCTGTCATTGGTAGAGAAACTGATAAATTATTTCATCATACTTTGCAAAGTATGCAAAAGTTCTCTAAATTTGGGGACTACTGAGTCTCAGAGCTGCCCTGAAAACTGAAAAGAGAGATATATCATTTTAGTGTCAGAGATGTGAAAAAGCTGTCCAAGCTAGTGTGGTGTTAATTTATACCCCTTGAAAGCACACGCCCACAACCATGTTCTTGCTCACATAAAAGAAATTCTGTAATATTTCTCCTGGATAGGAAAACAAGGTTCTAGGACCAAAATCTGCCTTGAAGAGCTTCAGAAGCAGTCATGCTTGCTTAGTTTCCTCACAGAACCCTGCTGCAGAGGACCTGCCGGCCAACGACAGCCCTTTCATCAATCCCTCTGTGATGGCTCTGTGGGGCTGGCTTTATTCTTCTCCATTTAATGGGCTAGGTTCTAAAATACTTTGGAACTTTTCTACATTCTACTGAAAATAAAAGGTCCTTTCTCCCTGGGTGTTTCTCTCATTCCAAAGGAATGAAGAGTGAAAAAATAAGAGGGGAAATAACAAAACCACCTTTCTTTGTGTGTAATTAATAAATGGCTTTTAGGCATGGGCTCCCTTGGAAAGCTGTGGCCACACTGTACCTTTCTGTATTTTAGGTAAAGTCGCTAAAGAAAAGGGAAGTCTTGATAAATGTATAACAATTACTATTAATAAATAAAAGTAGCTCATACTGGCAACATGCCAAATGGTTCACAAAGGACTTTCCATTGTGAATCTTTGAGCTCTTCTGTGAAGTGGATAGGGTCTTTCATAGTTTTTTTCTTTATTTTAAAGACTAAATGACTTGTATTATCAAACAACTGGTAAACAGAAGTGTCAAACTCCAACCCAGCAGCTGTTTTTCTGATTTCAAATTCAACGCCATCTTTTCATTATTATTTTTAATTGGAAGATAATTGCTTGACACTGCTGTGTTGGTTTCTGCCACTCAACAGCACAAATCAGCCATAAGTGTGTGTGTGTATGTGTATACACATATCACCTCCTTCTTGAGCCTCCCCCCTAGCCCAGCTATCACCCCACCCCTCTAGGTCATCAGGAACACTGGGCTCAGCTCCCTGTGTTATATAGCAACTTCCCATTAGACTCTGCTTTACAGGTGGTAGCATGAATATATCAGCGCTACTCTCTCAATTTGTCCCACCTTCTCCTTCGCCTGCTGTGCCCACAAGTCTGTTCTCTACATCTGCATCTCTATTGTCCTGCAATAGGTTCATCAGTACCTTTTTCTAGATTCCATACAAGTACATTAATATATGACATTTGTTTTTCTCTTTCTGACTTAATTCACTCTGTATAACAGACTCTAGGTTCATCCACCTCAGTTCAACTGACTCACGTTCATTCCTTTTTATGGACCAGTAATATTCCATTGTATATATGAACCACAAGTTATCTATTCATCTATCAATTCAAATCCAAATGCTACCTTGACCTCATAAAGCTATCTTTTTAATGATCATAGGCAAGTATTTATTTCAGCACTCACTAATCTTTATTAACCTCAAGAATAAACAACAGTAAAAGTCACCTATCAAACTTTACAAGGATTATACAAATAGGTGGGGACAACCCTGGTTGTCCAATGGTTAAGAATCTGCCATTCAATGCAGGGGCTGTGGGTTAAATCCCTGATCAGGGAATAAGAACCTGCATTCTGCAGGCAACGAAGCTCGTGAACTGCAGCTGCTGAGCCTGTGCAGTCTAAAGCCTGTGCTCTGTAACTAGAGAAACCTGTGGGCCGCAACTTGGGAAACCCGCACTGCAACGAGAAGCCCACGCACCACGACTAGAAAAGCCCTCCCAGGGCAACGAAGACCCAGCACAGCCAAAAAAGAAGGGAACTCTTCAGTATCCTGGATAAAGGGAGATTCTTCCCAGAGTCCATCTAAATGGAATAAAGGGAAAGACTGAGAACTTGAAAGTGCTAAGAAAGCTTCTTTGTGGCAAAAAAACCCACGTAAACACAGAAACACACACAAACTAGAGCTAATAAACAAGTTTAGAAAGGCGGCAGGATGCAAAGTAAACATACTCAAAAATCATTTGCATTTCTATGCACAGGCAATGGACAAAAAGAAAAGGAAATTAAGAAAATACTTCCATTTGTAATAACATAAAAAACCACCAAATACTTGAGAATAAATCTACCAAAAGAAGTACAAAACTGGTAGCATAAAACATGGTTGAAAGAAATTAAGACATAAATAAATAAGAGATATTTATGGATTTTACAGATTGAGAGGCTTAATACTGTTAAGATGTCAGTACTTCACAACTGCAATATAGATTCAATGTAATCCTATCAAAATCCTGTTTTCTTTTTTTTTTTTCTTTCCAGAAACTGGAAAGAAAAATCTTTAAAATTCATGTGAAAATCTAAGGGACCCGGAATAGCCAAAGCAATCTTGAAAAAGAATAATAAAGTTGGAGATGTCACATTTAATAGATTTCAAAACTTACTACAAAATTTGTACTTGAATGTTCATAGTAGTGTTATTCATAATATCCATAAACTTACTATAAAACAACAACTGAAATTGTGATATGAGCATAAGAATAGACATATAGCTCAATGGAATAGAATTGAAAGACTAGAAATAAATCCTTACATTCTTGGTCAATTGACTTGGACATGGGTGCCAAGTAATTCAATGATGAAAGAATAGTCCTTTTAATAAATGGTGCTGGGACAACTGAGAATCCACATGCAAAAGGATAAATTTAGACCTTTGCTTCATATCATATAAACACCTAACTCAAAATGAATCAGACTTCAATGTAAGAGCTAAAATTATAGAATTCTCAGAAAGAAACAGACATAAGCCTTCATGAACATGAATTAGGCAATGGCATCTTAGATGTAATGTCAAAAGCACAAACAACAATACCAAAAATATGTTGAATGTCATCAAAATTAAAACCTTTTGTGTTTCAAAGGACACTATCAGGACAGTGAGAAGACAACCCACATAATAGGAGTAAAGTTTAATGAATCATATATCATAAGGGTGTAGTACCTAGTATCAAAATATACAAAAAACCCTTAAAGTCAACAATAAAAAGACAAATAACTATATTAAAAATGGATAAAGGATTTGAATAGGCATACCTCCAAAGAAGATAAACAAATGTCCAAGTAAAGAGATAAAAAGATGCTGAACATCTTTAGTCATTAGAGAAATGCAAATCAAAACTACAGTGAGATACAATTTCACACTCTTTAGGATGTTTAAAATAAAACAGACAATTAAAAGGGTTGGTAAGAATGTGGAGAAACTGAAACTCATTCATTACTCATAGAGATATAAAATGCTGAGGTCACTTTGGGAAATACTTTGGCAGTTTCTCAAAAAGCTAAATGTTGAGTTACTACATGATCCAAAAATTCCACTCCTAGACTTATACACAAGAGATCTGAAAATATACATCCTTGAAAACCTTATATATGAATGTTAATAGCAACATTATTCATAATAACCATAAAGTGGAAATAACCCAAACATCAGTCAACTGATGAATATAAACAAAAGGAGTACTATTCAGTCATAAATAGGAAATGAAGTACTGATACAAACTAAACACAAACGAACCTTGTAAAAATTATGCTAAATAACAGAAGCCAAAGACAAAAGGCCACATATTATATGATTATATGAACTGTCCATAATAGGCAAGTCCACAGAGACAGAGATTAGATAGTGGTTGCCAGAGGAAAAGGAGGGAATAGGAATGACTCCCAATGGGCACAAGGTTTCCTTTAAGGTGGTGAAGAATGTCTGGAATTAGTAGTAACGGTTGTACAACTTTGTGAGCACAATAAAACCACTAAATTGTACACTTAAAAAGGGTAAGTTTTATAATATGTAAATTATCTCAATGAAATGCACAAAAATTAAAACCCAAATGATAAATTGGGTGAAAAAAATTATGACACATAGTGTAATTTATAAAGAAATTTTAACTGTTAAGGCGAGCTAGATAAAAATTCTGTTAAATAGTGGACAAATAATATGAATAATTCACAAAAAAGGAATTGCACAAAAATATACTGAAGTCCGCTAAATATATGAAAAGTTACTCAATTCCATTTTAAATAAGAGAAGTGTGGATTAAAACTATACTGCGATATCACTTCTCAACTATCAGATGGGAACTAATTCAAAAGCTTGATGATACAGTCATTCTTTTGAAAGGGGCTGTGGGGAAACAGGCACTCCTACACACCGCTGATGGCAATACAAATGGTAGAAGCCCAATGAAAGGCAACTGGTAATATCCTACAAAACTGCCAACATATGCTCCCTTTGACCTTGCTGTCCCCTTTCTAGGAATTTACTCTGAAGATACACCTTCAACAATACAAAAATACATATGTGTAAGGTTATTCGTTACAACATTATTTTTATTTACAAAATATTGGAACCTAACCTAATGCCAATAGTCATGTATGGATGTGAGAATTGGACCATAAAAAAGGCTCAGCACTGAAAAATTGATGCTTTCAAATTGTGGTGCTGGAGAAGACTGTTGAGAGTCCCTTGGACAGCAGGAAGATAAAACCAGTCAATCCTAAAGGAAATCAACCCTGAACATTCACACTGGAAGGACTGATGCTGAAGCTGAAGCTCCAATACTTTGGCCACCTGATGCAAAGAGCTGACTCATTAGAAAAGACCCTGATGCTGGGAAATATTGAAGGTGGGAGGAGAAGGGAGCAGCAGAGAATAAAATGGTTGGATGGCATCACTGACTCAATAAACATGAGTCTGAGCAAAAGTGAAGGACAGGGAAGTCTGGCGTGCTGCAGTCCATGGGGTGGCAGAGTCAGACACGACTTAGCTACTAAACAAAAACAACTTAAATGCCAAAACATAAACTATTTAAAAAACTATATTATGTACATAAAATAGAGTATTATCCATCTATATAACAAATAAAGATTTAAATGAATTATAAAGTGATTTTCAGGATGTATTGTTAGGTGAAAAAAGCAAATATGCACACAACAAATAGATAACTTGGTGAGAAGAGGGAGAGACATTTCAACTGATAAATGTACACAGAAGGACAGACGGAAAAATCACTGATTTGCAACCATCATGGTAAAAACTAGCTTGCGAAAGACTCATCAATGGATGCTAAACTTGGAGAGACATTTCAAAGAGGAGTAAAAAATTTACATAGTCTTAAAAATGTCTCTTTACAGAATGGTTATTGGCTGCAAACAGAAGAGTCATTATACACTGAAGCAGCACACACACCACTGGCAGATAAATTAAAGTCACCAGTGAAGGACAGATGGATTTCATGTGCCTCCAGATACAATACTCCAAGAAAATATAATGTCCTTTTGTAGCATTCTAGCTGGGCTTGTCCTGTCAGAATCTAGCCAGGAGGAAGCATCAGATAAACCCAAACTAAGGCACAGTCTATGAAATAACTAGCCTGTATTCTTCAAAAATTTCATTGTCATTAAGAGACAATGACAAGCTGAGAAACTGTTTAGATTACAGAAGACCAGAGTCCTTGATAACTAAGTGCAGTACTTGATCATGAACTGTGTTTTTATTGGAGCAGCAAAAAATTGCCAAGAAGGACAGTATTGGGCTAACTGACAAAACAGAATATGGCCCATACCGATCTTAATATTCCTGAATTCACCTTTTCTGGATAGACCTGTGAACTCTCATGAGATTCTAGTATACTATGAAACAAAGTTTGGGAAATGTGTAAACCAAGCTTAAATCTTAGCAATGCATACTACTGGGTCTTAGAAGCCATTTTTTATTCTAGTGAATTTTATAAAGGGTGATGGCCCTTGCAGGAATACTCTGAGTATATCTTGATTTCTTGCTTTGCACTTTAGGAACCGGTGCAGCAAAGACAGTGCTGAGACTTTGACGGCAGGTCTGTCCTCAGCAGATCTTTGAGGGTGGGTCTGGTCAGCAAGCATTGAGGGTATACGGACTTGGAAAAAATTTAAATTAGTAAAATTTGTAAAATGGGAGTTCAGTCACTCAGTTGTGTCCAACTCTTTGTGACCCCATGGACTGCAGCACACCAGGCTCCCCTGTCCATCACCAACTCCCAAAGCTTGCTCAAACTCATGTCCATCAAGTTGGTGATGCCATCCAACCATCTCATCCTTGGTCATCTCCTTCTCATCCTACCTTCAGTCTTTCCCAGCATCAGGGTCTTTTCCAATGAGTCAGTGCTTTGCATCTGGTGGCCAAAGTATTGGAATTTCAGCTACAGCATCAGTCCTTCCAATGAATATTCAGGACTGATTTCCTTTAGGATGTCATGACTGGTTGGATCCTTGCAGTTCAAGGGACTTTCAAGAGTCTTCTCCAACACCACAATTCAAAAGCATCAATTCTTCGGTGTTCAGCTTTCTTTATAGTTCAGCTCTCACATCCATACATGACTACTAGAAAAACCATAGCTTTGACTAGACAGACCTTTGTTGGCAAAGTAATGTCTCTGCTTTTTAATATGCTGTCTAGGTTGGTCATAGCTTTTCTTCCAAGGAGCAAGCATCTTTTAATTCCATGGCTGCAGTCACCAACTGCAGTGATTTTGGAGCCCAAGTAAAGAAAGTATCTCTCTGTTTCCATTGTTTCCCCATCTATTTGCCAAGAAGACCAGACGCCATGATCTTAGTTTTCTGAATGCTATGTAAAATATATTAAAAAAGTTGACAAAGTTGGTGTAAAAGTAGCTCAATTAACAGCAAAGAAAAGCAAATTTCTGGTGGCCAGGTAAATCAAAACAACCCTTTGGCAGAATGTCAATAAAAATCAAGAAGTATAAAATATTCATGCTTTACCTACCAGCAGTTTAACTTCTGGTAATTTATATCAGCAAATAACTTAAAGAAAGAAAAAAGTTTTTTATAAGAATATTCAGAATTATTGATACTAACAAAAAATTGCAAATCTACCAGTGTTCTTTTGCAGAGTAAACGTCCCGACCAGCCACAGACAGAAAGTTGGTCTCAAGCTGGACCCCTCCATCTCCTTCACCACCCCACATCTGTGCACCTCCCAGGCCTGTCATTTGTACTCTCCATACATCTGTATCAGCTCCGTCCACGTTGCTCCATTCTCACGACACCCCCTGAGTCCGGGCTGTCACCGTCCCTACCTGGTCTGCTGCAGCCATCTCCTGAGCCACCTCCCTGCTTATCTCTCTGCCGTCCAGTCCAGTCTCCATGCTGCAGAGCAACCCTTCTAGACGATAATCTGATGATGTCCCTCTCCCTGCTTCAAAACCCTTAACTGCCCTTAGTAACTGCCCTTAGGGTGAAGCTCGAATTCCTTACCATGACTTTCCACACCCATTGCCCAGGGATGAGGAACTCCTCGCAGTTCCCCAAAATGTGTCAAATCTTGTCTTACCTTCCGAACTTTCCATGTACTCTGCCCCCTGCCTGGTCAGTCTTCCCTGCCTCTTGGTACTTTTTGAGGCAGGCATCTGCATTTACTACCTTTGCTTCCTGATACCTCACTCACAGTACAATCTGGATTCTGTCCTCATTAGTGCCCCAGGGCTTCCCTCAACCAGGTCATCAATAAAAGAAAATGAAAAACAAGAAAAGGAGAGGGAGAACTTTCCAGAAATTCATATATTGCACTAGCAGGCACTGTGCTCGACAGTTCACAAATATTAACTCATTTTTTTCCTTCCAACAGCTCCATGTCCTCCAGAACAGCAAAAGGAATCAAAAGGAAGAGGATATCTCTTTCTTCTTTACTTTTCTTCCTGTTTTTCTGGCAAATTCTTCTTTTTTCCTTTACCGATTTACCCTTCTTTTCACAACCAACGAATACCAAAGTTCCTCAGGGCTCTGTCACCAGTCGTTTCCCCTTCTCCCTCCATAAAGCCTCCCTGGGTGATCTCACTCTCTCCCAAGGCAATTACTGTGTACAAGGGGAGGACTTCTTAACCTATTTTCTCAACTCTAGTCCTGATCATATAACTATCTAGCTGTCGCTGCCGCTTGGATGCCTTAGGGCATCTCAGACTCACCATCAAAACCTGAGCTCATCTCATCATCCCTCAGTCACCCCTGCTCCCCCACTATAAATGGCACACACATCTTCTCAGGTGTCCAGACCAGAAACCCAGGAGTCATCTTCGACTCTTCCCCTTCCCTCTTTGTCCTGTATCCTTTCAATTTCTATATCTCCTCATTCTGCCTCCTAAATCTTTGTCATACCCAACTCCTTCATCCTTACCAACATCATCCTGGTTTAAGCCACCTTCATCTTCAGCCTTCAGTGCTTCAGTCTACGCCCTCTCCAGGCACACCCTCCCAGTCTACTCTCTACATACCAGCCAGAATTACCTTTCAAAAAACAGTGCATTTAAATCTGGGCTATGCCATTTGTTGACTGTGTACTCCTGGGCATATCACTCAACCGTCCTAATTCTTGACTGACTTATCCATAAAATGATAATAATAATACAAAATCATAGGATAGGTATTAGTATTTAAGGGAGATGATCCAGAGAAAGTGAGAGAATGGCACAGTCTAATAAACTGTGCATGGGAGTCTAAATAGTCATACAAATTTTTAAAGAAATAGCAATAAAGAACTCTCAATACTGTATCATTATATCTCATCTGAAATAAAAAATGAGTTAGTCTGTATTTTACAACTTTAGTAGGGAAAAATTCTCAGAAAACAACTTAAAAGGTGCTTTTAGCAGACGATACCATATAAAAACATCAAACTGACATGATGGTTAGTTTTATGTGTCAGCTTGGCTAGGCAGTGGTGTCCAGTTGGTCGATCAAATACTAGTGCCTCGTTGTTGGGTCAAATAAGAGTTCAAATGTTGCTTTGAATGTACTTTGTAGTTGTGATCAACATTTATGATCAGAAGACTTTCAGTAAAGGAGATTTCCTTCAACAATGTGAGCAGGCCTCATACAGAACAAAGGGCTGAGGTTCCAGTGAAGGGAGACCGTGATGACACAGAGACTGCTTGCATTTTCAGCTGGCCCACCTGCCCTGTGGATTTCAGACTTGTTAGCCCCCACAACTGTGTGAGCCAATTCCCTAAATAAATCCTTCTCTTTCTCTATGGATATATCCAACTGGTTCTGTTTTGGAGAACCCTAACTGACACACTCACAGAGGAATCTTTTAACGATAAAGTGGAACAGCAGCTACCAGATGACAGTTCTAAGTAACTTCAGGTAAAGGTCACAGAATGTGTAGAAAATAACCTCATATGTTTGGTCACATAATCTGTACATAGATAAGCTTTAAAGTATAAAGAAACTTTGTCTGTGAAACAAGACTTAAATTATGCACCTGCTGTGAGAAAGCCACCTTGAGGGAGTCTCGGGTTGTTTGTGGAGCAGGCACAGGTAACAGAGGACTGGTAATCCCATGCTCGCCCACATGGGCACCTATGTGAGATGTTTGTTGAACTTTTACTCCAGGCGGTGGTGTATGTATCTAGAGCACATAACTAAGCCAGACATTCTCAGAGCTGCTGTTCCACTTTTATCTGTGAGAAGCAGTGGATCAGAACAGCTTTGGTGGCCAGGACATTGCAGCTTACCTGTAAAAGGTTGTTGATGGATGCATCATGAAATCCCAGGGCTTGCTCTGCAGCTGCCAATTCCCTCAGTATTGGTACACACTCAAGACTTTTTTCACCTCTACTGATCTCAGTATATTCTAAAGCCTCTTGGTAGTGGGGCAGAGCTTCTTTTGATTTCTTCTGACCTTGATATACCCTAAAAAAACAAAGGGATTATTTTTTAAATAATTAAAATGGGAGATACTGAAAATAAAAGATGGATTTGACTTTCTGACTCCTGTTTCCCAGGTTCATTTCCTAGGCAGCTAAGCCTTTTTTCCCTCCAAGGAGCAGCAGGGCATAATGGTTAAGAGGAGAGACATTGGGATAATCAGGAAGATTGAAATCCTGGCTCTATCACTTGCTAGGTGTAGGACTTTCAAGTTACTCGACAGTTTCTCATCTGTAAGTTAACAAAAGGTATCTTAAAAAGAAAAGAAAAAGCTATGTTAAAAGAAAACCTATGACAAACCTAGATAGTGTATTCAAATGCAGAGATATCACTTTGCCAACAAAGGTCCATATAGTCAAAGTTATGGTTTTTCCAGTAGACATGTACGGATGTGAGAGTTAAACCATAAAGAAGGCTCAGAGCTGGAAAAAATTGATACTTTTGATCTGTGGTGTTGGAGAAGACTCTTGAGAGTTCCTTGGACAGCAAGGAAATCAAACCAGTCAGTCCTAAAGGAAATCAACTGTGAATATTCACTGAAAGGACTGCTGCTGAAGTTGAGGCTCCAATACTTTGGCTATCTGATGTGAATAGCCAACTCATTGGAAAAGACCCTCACTGGGAAAGATTGAGGGCAGGAGGAGAAGGGGGTGACAGAGGATGAGATGGTTGGATGGCATCACCAACTCAATGGACACGAGTATGAGCAAACTCCAGAAAACAGTGAGGGACAGAGAAGCCTGGTATGCTACAGTCCATGGAGTTGCAAAGAGTTGGGCATGACTTAGTGACTGAACAACAAGTTAACAATAATAACAGTGCCCACTTCACTGCATTGCTATGAGGATTAAATTGAAGTGGTTGATATTAATAAAAAGAACATCTAGAATAGTCTCTGACACATAGTAAGCACTGTGGAGGTGCTGGTTTAAAAAATATAAAATATTTAAACAACAACAGTAATCAGAAAGCATGCTAAGATGCTGATAACTAATCCACTGAGAAATTATAGAAATTTCCCAGTTTGATGAGGGTGTAAAGCACTCTCATTAACTGTTGGGAAGAATGTAATTTGGGTACAAGCTTTTCTGTATCAGAATTATACATATATATGTATACATATTTCTGCTAATTGCACTTTAAGTAGTTTATCTTGAGAAATACTCTGGCATAAGAACTATATATAAGAATGTTTACTGAAGCATTCTTTGTAATAGTGAAAAAGTATAAAGCACTTAAAATACCTCAGTAGATGATTATTAAGTGGGTTATAGTAAGTATATCTACATTGTGGAATGCTATGTAGCCATTAAAGTTAATTTTGATCTGTATTTATCATCATAGAAGTATATCCACTATATATTATTCAGCAAAAAGGCAGATTACAAAACACTTTATATAATCTTGAAGAAAGTGAAAGTCGCTCAGTTGTGTCTGACTCTTTGTGACTCCATTGTCTATACAGTCCTTGGAATTCTCCAGGCCAGAACACTGGAGTGGGTAGTGTTTCTCTTCTCCAGGGGATCTTCCTACCCCAGGATTGAATCCAGGTCTCCTGCATTGCAGGTGGATTCTTTACCAGCTAAGCCATAATCTTACACATGTGAAAATTTTGCATGTAATCTACATGTAAACATATGCATAAAGAGCTATCTAACTGTCACTAAAATGTTAGCAATAGTTATTTCTAAGGAGTTGTGGATTATTTTACTTATTTATACTTTATAAATTTCCCAAATTTTCTTCTATAAAAATATGTTACTTTTACATGAGAAAAATGTTAATTTAAAGGTGGTAGTAGGAAAATAGTCTTGTAGCTTCTTAGGGTAAGGGTCTCTCATATAAAAATATATTTTTTTCTATATAGTGTTTACCAAACAATTAAAGAACAATCTTTTCTGAAACACCTGTGAAAATTATTAGAAACTTTTTTTTCATGGAAAATTTTTAGGTACAAAACTCATAATAAAAGAAATCAATCCTTCCTATGTTGCCTCCACCCCAGAATCTTTACTACTAATAGGCCCTACAATTTCTATAATTACCTAAAAACTGAGATGAAATGTGAGAAAATGACTAAGAGACCATAAAAATGGGTTTTGTTCTTGACTCAACTATAAAAAAAAGTTAATAAACAGAAACCTCAGTTAAATAGAGTCAGGAGCCCAGAATCAGGGATTTTCCTGCCCTGGGAGGACAGTGGAGCCCAACAGGAAGAAGAAAGACTGCATTCCTGGTAAGAACTTAGCCAGTGAAAAGTCATGGACTTCTCGTGTACTCCGGCTCTCTCAAATTCTTTCCTCTTCTATAAAAGCATTTTCCTTCCCTGGCCAGGTGGAGTCTTGCATATTGTTCACCATGGTTTCAGACCCCCAGATTGAAATTTTCTGCCGATCCCTTATGAACCTAATTTTTTATTTCTGGAGAAATAACTGGCAGCCTTTTTTTTTTTTCCCTAGGTCAACATACTCACTGAATACTTTTCACAACTAGTTTGCCCTCCAGTAAATTCCAAAGAAAATGACTGATAGAGTTACTTTTCAGATCTGTGTTTCAGATGATCATAGTGAAATAAATGTTCATTAAATAGCTTATGAACTGGGATACCTTCTATAATTGTAAAGAGGCTGACAACACCAGGGGAGGTCAGGGATATGTTCCTGGACCAAGAAGCATCTAGGTTGTAACTTGCAGGGACTCTAACCTTGGAAAGGAAGAGATTAATAGATGATCTAGTAATACTGGACTCATCTAACTCTCTTAATGAGCTTAGAATGTAGTGGATACTAAGTAGCTTTGTTGTTGTTAAGTTGTTCAGTTCAGTTCAGTTCAGTCGCTCAGTTGTGTCTGACTCTTTGTGACCCCATGAATCGCAGCACACCAGGCCTCCCTGTCCATCACCATCTCCCAGAGTTCACTCAAACTCACATCTATCGAGTTGGTGATGCCATCCAGCCATCTCATCCACTGTTGTCCCCTTTTCCTCCTACCCCCAATCCCTCCCGGCATCAGTCTTTTCCAATGAGTCAACTCTTCGCATGAGATGGCCAAAGTACAGTCGGGTCTGACTCTTTGCGACCCCATGGATGGCAGTATGCCAGTCTTCCCTGTCCTCCAACATCTCCTGGAATTTGCTCAAACTCACATCCATTGAGTTGGTGGTGCCACTTTGTACATATCATATTTTATTTTTTGAGAAAAATCCACTAGCATCTATGGTGATAGAAAGAGGCTTTGAAACATATGGCTGGTAACAAATCACTTAGCCAAACAATAAGATTTCTGGTAGACAAAGATTAAGTAACTGAAAACAGGAGTCAGCAAACTGTGGTCTATAGACCAAATCTACTCACTGACTACTTCTGTAAATAAAGTTTTATTGACATAGTCAGGCCCACTTGTTTACTGATTATCTACAGCTGCTTTTGCACTACTACAGTGGCAGAGTTGAATAGTTGCAACAGACACTATATGGCCTACAAAGGCAAAAATTTGTACTGTCTGGGTCTTTACAGAAAAAGTTTGTACACCAACTTTTTGTCTAGAATCTAGAAAAAGTCACAAACTTTTAAAATGACTTCTGATTTTTTGGACTTAATTTAGCCTAGAGAACTTAGACAATGCCATAGATATTTCATCAAAGGAAAAAAAATTCAATTTTCTTTCTTATCTTCATAAATGATGAAGAGTGTGCCAAGGAAGTAAAGAAGAGGTCCTTTGTTTCCAAAGTTGCCTGTAAAAGTCATAGAAGAGTAATAAAGCCAATACAAATACCAAGATGATTTCATCTAGGCAACAACTTTAAAAGAAAGCAATATTCACAGCTTAGCAATCAAGCTTATAAATGAGGAAAAAATAGAAATGAAACAAGGCATACGTTAATTCATATATAAAAAATTCTTCCTTTTCTGAGATAGAACACAAAAGAAAAGTATTTGGGGGTTTGTGAAGCCATCTGGCAACCATCTTAGCCGAAGCATGCACAGCACTCCAAGTTAACACAGCAGTATCTTTTCAGGTATCAAAATGTCATCCTTCAGATACACCTGACTCTCAGAATTTTCTAGAAAATAATACAGTGTGAGAGGCAGGGCAATCAGTTACAAATACTGCAACAGAAGTAGAAAACCCAAACAGTAGTTTAACATCCTTACTAACTAGGACACACAACCCTGGGCAAGTACAAAATGCTTTGAAACTTGGTTCATCGTCTGAACACTGGAGTCCAATAGGGTTGCTGTGAGAATCAAAGAAGATGTCTGAAAGTGCTTTAAAACTGAAGCCAGCATACAGGTTGATATGAAATGCCTACACATAATCAATCATACCCTTTACTCCTTCCCTCCCAGCCTGTGATCTCTTTGGAACCGAGAGGCACAGTTTCAGGTTGTTCTCATGTTGAAATGGGATCAGGTGTGGGCTCAGCTTCTTCCCACCTGCATAAAATTCTACCCAAATAATGGGTAGAATCAGTCAAACTCATGCCTGCAAGTAAGGCAGGCATTTTCTTATACAACTGGGCTTTAAAAAAAATTAAGAATAATTTATTATAAGAGCAATATATATTAATCATTAAAAGAAGATATTAAAAATTAAAATATATCAATGTAATCACAACATCTAAAGATATACACTTTGATAATGTACTTCCAGGTGGTTTTCTATGCATTTTTAAAAAAAGATCATGTTTTAGAACATGTGGCAATGAATGGTATAATATCGCTTTTAGTGGCTGAATGGTGCTATATAAAGTTTGATTGACCATTCATCTTCAAAATTATTTGAAAGTGAAAGTGTTAGTTGCTCAGTTATGTCCGACTCTTTGCAACCCATGACTGTAGTCTGCCAGGCTCCCCTGTCCATGGAATTCTTCAGGTGAGAACACTGGAGTGGGTTGCCATTCCTTTCCCCAGAGGGTCTTCCTGATCCAGGGACTGAATCCAGGTCTCCTACATTGCCAGTGGATTCTTTACTGTCTGAGCTATCAGGGAAGTTCCCATCTTCAAAAATATTATTTAGGACATACAAAAAAATGGATGGTGAAAAATATAGTTTGTGGAAAATTTTTACAAGTCATATTTCTGATGAGGGACTTGAATCCAGAATCTATAAAGAACTCCTACAACAGTAATAAAAGATAAATAACCCAATTTAAAAATGAGCAAAACATCTGAATAGTCATTTCTCTGAAGAAGATGCACACATAAAGAGATGTCCATCATTAGTCATCAAGACAACACAAATCAAAATTACAAATGAGACGTCACTTTACATCCATTAGGATGGTGGGCATAACAACAATGACTTTTAAAAAGATACTAACAGTGTTGATAAGGGTGTGGAGAAACTGGACCCTCACACCCTGCTGGTGGGTATGTGAAACTGCACAGTTACTTCGGACACCAGTGTCAGTTTCTCGAAAGTTTAAAAATAGATTTACTGGATGACCTCACAATACACCACTAGGTATATACCCAAAATAAATGTAAACATACGTTAACATAAAGACTTGTACACGAATGCTCATAACTGCACAGTTCATAAGAGGCAAAAAGTAGAAATAACCCAAATGTCCACAAACTAATTGAAGAATGAATGAACAAAATGTGGTATGTTCATGCAATAAAATGTTATTTGGCCATAAAAGGGAAGTTCTGATATATGTTACAACACAGATGAACCTTGAAAAACATGCTAAGTGAAAGGGGCCAGTCATAGAAGGCCACATACTATAAGGTTCCAATGTGCTTAACAGGCAAATCCATACAGACTGAAAGTAGATTAGTAGTTGCCAAGGGTTGGGGAACTTGAGAATGGGGAAAGACTGCTAATGGAATGAAAATGTAAAATTGCTTGTGGTGATGGTTGCATACTAAAAACCATCAAATTGTATACTTTAATTGGGTGAACTGTATGGTATGTGAATTATATCTAAATAAATCTGTTATTTTTGAAAAGTTTGTGAACATTTGGAAGCAAAATGAATTACAGATGAGACTCAGTAATAGCCATTAACAGTCATTTTTGTTTAAAGAAATAACTACTAAAATCATTTAAACAAAAATGAAAATATTTTAAGCTTAACATCATCTGCAAGCTAGATATTACTCCTAACTTACTCATTTAAAGCAGGTCAGAAAGATATGTGGGTTTTGGCTCTAAATTGGTCCTGATTCACTGGATGATGCTACCCATCTCTTTTGGGGGGCAGGTTAGGAGAACAGGTCCGGCTGCACCTGACACTCAGCACAGTGGGCATTTCTGCCAGGAGCCAGCGTGAGGAACTCTGCCCATGGCAAAGGTCATGAGGAAGGAGGCTTCAGCATATACAAAGGCGGGATCGAGCCTCAGGAAACCCCTGTTCCCGAGCATCTACCCCCCAAACCAGAGTCTGCCTACTTTACTGTTTTATGCTCTCACCTACACCTCTGACTTTACGGGGGCTCTCCCCCATCACCTCTCTCGGAGAAGGAGTTAACCTATAGCTCCAGTTAATAAAAATTCCTGATGCATGACAAGAATGTTTCAACTTACGAACTCCTCTGAAGGTTATCTAGCCTGCCTGTATAGGTTCATCCGGCCACATGTGATTGTTTACAGCCTTCCAACTGTGAGAGGCATGAGATGTTTTAGACTTACTAAAGGCAGATTCTTTTAGGAAGTTAGAAATTATTAGTATAGTGGGTTGATTAGGAATTATATTGGTGAAGGGTTTTTCATTTGTTGGGCCAATATTTGCTGCTAAGTCTCCATATTCCCTGCCCTTGAATATAATTAGCATATAGAAGAAATAAGTATTAACCTTTAAGATTAATCATGTTAAACCTTAGGCTAAGTAAATTCCTTTCTTAATTGTAACCCACTACACCCTCACCCTATAGGAATGCAACTTTATCTGGTACCTTTGGAGGGCGGTGCCTGGTTTAAGAAAAATCACCCCTGGAAAATAAGTTTTTGGTTGACTGACCGTTATCAGAAAGAAAGGATCATAAAATGTCAGCAGGCCTCATGGTCATGAGATGATGTAAAACCCCTAAGACCTTTTTGTATACATTTATATGAAGCACCTGATTTTGATAAAGGTCAGGACTGCTGACCCCCGCGTGACTTAAAAATTTCCATTTGTCTGTATGTGTAACAAAAGGTATATAAGCAAACCTGAAAATAAAGAACTTGGATCAGTTTCTGGAAAGACTGATTCCCCCGTGTCTTTCTTTCTTGTTCTCTGTTTTTCTGGCTGAATTCCCATCTAGAGCGTGGGTGCTCACCAAGCCTGCTAATTTTGCCCTGGCTTTTAAGTTCCACGTGAGAGGGAGCCCAAGGTAGGGCACCCTCCGATATTCAAGTGGGCACCGGTGGCCTACATGGGTGGTGCAAGCTTCTTGTCTCAAAGCTTTATTGGTATCCCACGTAAACCAAGTTATTCAGCCTCTTTTTCTCCACTAATTTTCCTACTACACTATTCCTTTCTAATCTCCCTCTATATCTTTAATTAAGCAATTAATTCCTAGGACGCTGACTCTGTCCCCACTTCGACTTACCCTGGATCTACCAGGGCTGGATCCCGGCACATTTCCACGGGGATGCCATAAATCAGGCATGAACACTGAGCTACTGGCCTCTCTTTAACCTTACAGAGCTGTTGGCATGTCTCCTGAGGAGCTCTACATCCTGGAGATCTCCAGGGAAAAGCCTTGGTCTGTGCAAAGCAGTAAATTCACAGAAATAAAAGACAACAAAAATATTTTTAAGGGTATATTCTAGTAAATTGATTACACAATAAGTTTAAATATGTTAATATATTTCATATCATGACCCCAGATGTGGAAGAATCTAGAAATAGGTGATAAACTTGGAGTCTTTTCCTGTGAACTGATTGATTCAAGCCAATAAGCTGTGGTTAAGGAAATTAGCCAAGTACTGGTAGGTCAAAGAAGAAAAATGAATTCGGTGTGGCTCCCAACTCCCAGATTAGCAGAATTCACAACGGGATAACATGAGGCTGGAACAGAAACACCAATCCTGCAGCCCAAAGCTGAGTGAATCACACCAGGCTGTCTGGGGGATAATGGATGCATTTGGAGACGTACCAGTGGCTCTGCCGGGACCCTAGTTTCCCTGAACTTGATGAGTTCAGATGACTCATGAGAGTCATCTAAACATTCCCGTTTGGCTTCCCTGATGCTGGTTCTCTTTCAGCCCCGAGTTGTATCATGTCTACCTTGTCTGTGGACCTTTGTTGGTCCTTCTATCTGGAGCGTTCTTCCTTCCATTTCTGCCTGGCTAACTGCCATTCATCTTTCTATCATCTCCTAGTTTCAGTTTGGCTGTCTCCTCCTTAAGTTAGCCTTCCCTGCAAAGGCCAGAACTAGTGTGAGACCAGGGAGACATCTAGGACACATCATTTCAGGAGGTGCTCATGCTCAGGGCTGGAAAAGAGCAGGGTTGGCATCCAGGTGTGAGTGCCTCCTTAAATGGTGTGGTCTGGGCACCTGGCTTCCTCATCCTAGTGCTGGCTCAGTTCCCTGACATCCCAGGCTGGGCGGGTGCCTCTGTGAACACCTGACTGTGCTCCCACAGAACTGTGAACCTCCCTGCTCTGGATACATCTCTCATATTGAATTATAAGTGCCTGGAGATTCAGCACTATCCCTTTAGGGCAGGACTCTAAGCTGAGGCCAAATCTAACACATTCATCCTGACATCCCCAGCAACTTGCAGTGTCTAACACACAGTGGGTGCTTGTTGTCTGTGGAAGGAGAAACGAGGGAAGACAGAGGGAAAAACCTGGAGATTCATTGACTTTGAGGCTATAGTTCTTACCTTAATTTTCATAGACGTTTGGAATAAATTTTCAGGAAAATATTCAAGAAAGGAACATATTTTCACATTGATAAAGCAGCAAAAATATTAAACTGTTCCTCTAATTAAAGGTTGGAGAAATTATTGAAATTTTATAAAGGGTTAGGGTAGAAACCTTGTAAGAACTTATTAGGCATTGAGTTGTATACCCCCAACCCCAATTCACCCTCAGTACATACACCTCAGTCCTTATCCTTAGTACCTCAAAATGTGACTTTATTTGGAGATAGCATCATTGCAGACGTAATTAACTATATTAAGAAAATGTCATACTGGATAATACTTGCAACCCCATGGACTATAGCCCGCCAAACTTCTCTGTCCATGGAATTCTCCATGCAAGAATATTAGAGTGGGTAGCTGTTCCCTTCTCCAGGGGTTCTTCCTGATCCAGGGATCGAATCCGGGTCTCCTGCATGGCAGGTGGATTCTTTACCATCTGCTCCACCAGGGAAGCCCACTATAACTGTTATCCTTATAAAAAGGAGAAACTTGGATACAGAGACACAGGGAGAATGCCACATGAACACAAAGGCAGAGACCGGTGTGATGCATTTATCAGACAAGGAACACCAAAGTTGCCAGTTAGGAGAGAGTCGTGGAACACCTCATAGACTCCAGAAAGAAGCAACATCACCCAGGTGTTCATCTCAGACATCCAGCCTTCAGAATTGAGAGAGAATAGCTTCCTGTTAAATCACTTCACTGGCAGTACTTTGTTATGGCAGCCAAAACAAACTAGAGCAGAGTTTGAAGTCCTGCTGAAGTCCTGCTGGCTGACTTCAGGCTCAGACATTTTCCTTTCATCAGCACCCTACCAGATGAATACTGGGTGTGCTCACCCAGGGCATCTAGTTAGATAGGGAAGCACCAATTTTTCTTTTTAAAATCACATTATGGTCAAGTCCAAGTGGTAACTTTCCATTACTTCACTGCCTGGAAATTTAATTTGAGTATCTGCTGAGAAGGAGACCTGGAAGGAGGCAATTTCAGCAGCAACCAACACATGGCTTTCATTGACAATAGTTTTGCTCTTGTTACAAGAATGTCTCCATGATGGCACAGACCTCATGAATCCAGTGACATCCAACAAGCTGTTAGCAGGAGGCCCAGCCCTGAAGGGACATAGTCACACATGAAGGTGACCTGTTGCCATTTTTGGACTCTCTAAGTTTAAAAGATTTTTGTCCAACTATCCTTGGCCTCACATTTCAAACCTGAGAATTCTTCAGACTCTGAGTCCTTGTTTCATCTGTACCTAAAGCTATTTACCTCCTCACTTAATTTAATAATAATTTTATTCAAAGTTAAAAAATCAGATCCCTCATACCATGTAGATAAATGTTCCAAGTGACTTGGAGACCTCAATTTAAAAAGCAAAGTTCTGATCTGTTTGAGAGAAAATATATGGAAAAGTAACACCATGATTTGGGAATACGGAAGGGCTTCCATGGTGGCTCAGATGGTAAAGAATCCACCTGCAATGCAGGAGACGCTAGTTTGATCACTGGATCAGGACGATCTGGAGAAAGGAATACCTACTCCAGTATTCTTGCCTGGAGAATTCCATGGACAGAGGAGCGTAGTGGGCTACAATTCATGGGGTTGCAAAGAGTTGAACACTACAAAGAGTGACTAACACTTTCTTTTCACCAACTCCATAATTTTGAGATAGGTAATGATTTCTTAAATAAGTTATAGATCATAATGAAAGAGGTTTGGTAAATTAGGTCACATTAAAAATAAAAATTCCTGTGCATCAAAATTCAGAAAGTGATAAGGCAGACTACACATTGGGTACACACAATATATGTAAGCAGCAAATAACGTGTCATCAGAAGTTGGAAGAATATCTACAAGTTAATAAGAAAAATGCAAATAGCTCAGTTTAAAAATTGAGTAAAAGAAATGAGTAGACATTTCACAGAACAGAAATTCTAAATGTCCAGCAGATGTATGAAAAGATGTCAAATCTCACTATTAGGAAAATGCAATTAGAGAAATTACATGATCGGCAAAGACAAAAGTCTGACAAGATCAAGTGTTGACAAAGATGTGGAGTAATAGGAATTACTGTTGGTGAGAGCACAAACTGGTGGAAGCAAACTCAGTAAAGGTGATGATGTGGATACTTGTCAGTTAAGCTATTCCACTCCTGAGCAAACAATTCAAGAGATAATCTTGTACATGTGCCCATGGAAGTATGTATAAAAATGATCAAATCAGAAGCAGTCTAGGTATTCACCCTCAGAGAATGTATAAGTAAATTAAAGTCAGAGTAAATATAATATGAAGGTTTAAAATGAATAGACTAATATCAATTGATGTGGATACATCTCAAAAATAGAAAAGTAATGGGGGGACAAAGCAAGCTACAGAAGTAAACATATATATGAGGTATAAAAATAAGAAAAATAATACTGTATATTTTTATGGTTATACAAATATAGATTCAGAGGAATGAAAAACACAAAGTTAAATATCACAATTGCCTGTAACATGGGGAGAAAAAACAGGATTAAGAAGAAAGTGTAACAGGCTTCCATTTATCTGCAGTGTTCTACTTGGAAACTTGGTGGCATGCACTTGAGTACTAATAGAACAACATCTTTAGTTTTATGTGCCTTTAATCCATTTTGAGTTTATTTTTGTGTATGGTGTTAGAAAGTGTTCTAGTTTCATTCTTTTACAAGTGGTTGACCAGTTTTCCCAGCACCACTTGTTAACGAGATTGTCTTTAATCCATTGTATATTCTTGCCTCCTTTGTCGAATATAAGGTGTCCATAGGTATGCGGATTTATCTCTGGGCTTTCTATTTTGTTCCATTGATCTATATTTCTGTCTTTGTGCCAGTATCATACTGTCTTGATGACTGTGGCTTTGTAGTAGAGCCTGAAGTCAGGCAGGTTGATTCCTCCAGTTCCATTCTTCTTTCTCAAGATTGCTTTGGTTATTCGAGGTTTTTTGTATTTCCATACAAATTGTGAAATTATTTGTTCTAGCTCTGTGAAAAATACCACTGGTAGCTTGATAGGGATTGCATTGAATCTATAGATTGCTTTGGGTAGTATACTCATTTTCACTATATTGATTCTTTCGATCCATGAACATGGTATATTTCTCAGTCTATTGGTGTCCTCTTTGATTTCTTTCTATATATAGGTCTTTAGTTTCTTTAGGTAGATATATTCCTAAATATTTTATTCTTTTCATTGCAATGGTGAATGGAATTGTTTCCTTAATTTCTTTTTCTATTTTCTCATTATTAGCATATAGGAATGCAAGAGATTTCTGTGTGTTGATTTTATATCCTGCAACTTTACTATATTCATTGATTAGCTCTAGTAATTTTCTGATGGAGTCTTTAGGGTTTTCTATGTATAGGATCATGTCATCTGCAAACAGTGAGAGTTTTACTTCTTCTTTTCCAGTTTGGATTCCTTTTATTTCTTTTTCTGCTCTGATTGCTATGGCCAAAACTTCCAGAACTATGTTGAATAGTAGTGGTGAGAGTGGGCACCCTTGTCTTGTTCCTGACTTTAGGGGAAATGCTTTCAATTTTTCACCATTGAGGATAATGTTTGCTGTGGGTTTGTCATATATAGCTTTTATTATGTTGAGGTATGTTCCTTCTATTCCTGCTTTCTGGAGAGCTTTTTATCATAAATGGATGTTGAATTTTGTCAAAGGCTTTCTCTGCATCTATTGAGATAATCATATGGCTTTTATTTTTCAATTTGTTAATGTGGTGTATTACAAAAACAGATTAAAGATCTAAACATAAGACCAGAAACTATAAAACTCCTAGAGGAGAACATAGGCAAAACACTCTCCGACATAAATCACAGCAGGATCCTCTATGACCCACCTCTCAGAATACTGGAAATAAAAGCGAAAATAAACAAATGGGACCTAATTAAAACTTAAAGCTTCTGCACAACAAAGGAAACTATAAGCAAGGTGAAAAGACAGCCTTCAGAATGGGAGAAAATAATAGGGGAAATGAAGCAACTGACAAACAACTAATCTCAAAAATATACAAGCAACTCCTGCAGCTCAATTCCAGAAAAATAAATGACCCAATCAAAAAATGGGCCAAAGAACTAAATAGACATTTCTCCAAAGAAGACATACAGATGGCTAACAAACACATGAAAAGATGCTCAATATCACTCATTATCAGAGAAATGCCAATCAAAACCACAATGAGGTACCATTTCACGCCAGTCAGAATGGCTGTGATCCAAAAGCCTACAAGCAATAAATGCTGGAGAGGGTGTGGAGAAAAGGGAACCCTCTTACACTATTGGCGGGAATGCAAACTAGTATAGCTACTATGGAGAACAGTGTGGAGATTCCTTAAAAACCTGGAAATAGAACTGCCTTATGACCCAGCAATCCCACTGCTGGGCACACACACTAAGGAAACCAGAACTGAAAGAGACATGTGTACCCCAATGTTCATCGCAGCACTGTTTATAATAGCCTGGACATGGAAGCAACCTAGATGTCCATCAGTAGATGAATGGATAAGAAAGCCATGGTACATATACACAATGGAGTATTACTCAGCCATTAAAAAGAATACATTTGAATCAGTTCTAATGAGGTGGATGAAACTGGAGCCAATTATACAGAGTGAAGTAAGCCAGAAAGAAAAATACCAATATAGTATACTAACACATATATATGGAATTTAGAAAGATGGTAACTATAACCCTGTATGTGAGACAGCAAAAGAGACACAGATGTATAGAACAGTCTTTTGGACTCAGAGGGAGAGGGAGAGGGTGGGATGATTTGGGAGAGTGGCATTGAAACATGTATAATATCATATAAGAAACGAATCGCCAGTCTAGGTTTGATGCAGGATACAGGATGCTTAGGGCTGGTGTACTGGGATGACCTAGAGAGATGGTATGGGGAGGGAGGTGGGAGGGGGTTCAGGATTGGGAACACATGTACACCCATGGTGGATTCATGCTGATGTATGGCAAAACCAATACAACATTGTAAAGTAAATAATAATAATAATAATAAAATAAAATATGGAAAAAATTTTATATGCCTGAGATATTTGGTTAAAATACTTGTTTAGTGTGTGCAGAGAATGAGGCACATTCCACCCTCATCCTTTGAAGTTGCTGCTGCATGCTATTCCAGGGTCCTGGCACTACCAGCCAGAAATGGAGGCTATCAAGCTAATGCAATCTACAATGAGCCTTCTGGAGCTCATTGAGGGTACACTGTTCACATAAAAGAAAATACAAAACAGAAAATAAAATTACTTAGCTTCGCAATATATTTAATGAAAAAAGGGATTGAGGGAGTACTACATCAGGAAATAACTAAATTATAGTCTTACCTCCATTTCCAACTCATTTAGAGCATCAGTCAATTTCAAGTAATCTTGTTTGTCTCCATCTGCTCATAAGTAATGTGTGGGAGAGCAACACTGTCTCCTTTTCTTTCCTATCTACCTGCCAGGGATGTTTTGAGGATTTATTATCTAGTGGGTCCGTAACGTGTTTGGGCAGCTTTAGGAAACACACTAGAGACAGATGAAAAGAGAGAGAATTTTGAACAACACAATGTGGCAGTATGTTAATTTGGCAGGGCCACAGTTTAAGCCACAGCACATTTTATTGGATGAAAATATATCTGTAGAAACTCTACAAAGCACATGACAAGACACTATCTCATTTCAGATGAGCTTCAGAAGATCCCACGGGGTGGAGACTTGTTTTAACCTGCAACAAACAAGTGAAATCTCCTCTGATATTACTAAAGCAATAGGAGGTTTCCTTTTATTTATTTAAAATGCATTTTTAGTAGCATGTTATTCAGAATTTGACACTATATTCTGCATTATAGAAAGTAACTTTAAAAGATCTGAATAGGTATGTGCATCTAGGAGTTAAATAGTCTTTAAACCACAAGAATGGCTGACAATCTAGTTGTATACCTCCAGTCTTTCCTTTCATAACTGATTTTTCTTGGAGAATATTAGTATTCTGGTATGAAAATACCAGTTTCTCTTCCAGATTGCGACTTCTTTGTCTTTTGGCTAAATCTCTGTGCAGCCCCAAAGCTTGTGAGGATTTAAATGTACTTTATTTATTTATTTGGCTACATCGGGTCTTAGCTGAGGCACAAGGTGTTTGCAGTGCACAGACTCTCTCATGCCACTCTTGTGGCATTCAGGCTCTGTAGTTGCTGCATGTGGGCCTCAGTAGCTGTGGTGTGTGTTGCTCTGTAGCATGTGGGATCTTAGTTCCCAGACCAGGGATCAAGCCCACGCCCCCTGCATTGCAAGGTGGATTCTTAAGCACTGCTGCTGCTGCTGCTGCTGAGTCGCTTTAGTCGTGTCCAACTGTGCGACCCCATGGATGGTAGCCCACCAGGCTCCTCCGTCCATGGGATTTGCCAGGCAAGAAGAATATTGGAGTGGGGTGCCATTGCCTTCTCCTTCTTAAGCACTAGACCACCAGAAAAGTCCTGAGGGTTTCCTTTTAAAAGCTCGAGAATTAGTAAGAATACTGAGCACCAGTGAAAAGCAGAGGCCTTGTGGGAATGTTGCTGATGATGCAAATCTAATGAAAAAATCAGTCTTGAAGGAGGAAAAGTAGGGTTTTCTAGAGTCAAATGAGAAAACGTTTGCATCTGGGTCTCCCACTACCATCTGGCATACAAAGGTAAAGGCTGTGTTCTATAGAAGGTATGGTCAGTTTTCCATTCTGCACAGTGAATGGGATCCATGCTGTGGTGAGGAGTGTGGACACCAGAGTTGGACCAAGACCTGTCTCTACTCTGCTGCTCCCCAGCCCTGGGAAATGACCTCAACTTCTCTCAGCTTCAGTTTCTTCATTTGAAAATGAGAATGTGAAGGGTACCACCTCATAGGGAGGACTGCAGATTAAATGATGAGATGAGGTCTGCAAACCACTTAGCAAGAGCCTGACACAGAAGGTGGTCAAGAATTGCTAGTTAGTGTGCTTATTTAAAATCATTATTAAGTGTAGAAAGGTTCTTTGCAGTTCTCTGAAATAGTAAAGCTGTTTGAAGAAAATAAAAACTCTAATTTGAAAATATATAGGTACCCCAGTGTTCATAGCAGTATTGTTTACAATAGCCAGGATATAGAAGGGGCTTCCCAGGTGGCATAGTGGTAAAGAATTTGCCTGCCAATGCAGGACACACAAGAGACATGGGTTTGATCCCTGGGTTGGGAAGATCCCATAGAGTAGGAAATGGCAACCCATTCCAGTATTCTTGCCTGGAAAATTCCATAGACAGAAGAACCTGGTGGGTTACAGTCCATGGGGTTACAAAGGGTCAGACATGACTGAGGACACATTACATACACACATAAGCTATAGATAGATGCCACCTGTGTGTCCATCAACAGATGAATGAATAAAGAAGATGTGAGATATATACGCACACAAAATGGAATACTACTCAGACGTGAAAAGAATAAAATTCTATAAGAGAGATAATTATGCTTAGTGAAATAAGTCAGAACAAGACAAGTACACTTTATATTATCACTTATATGTAGAACCGAAAAATAAAAGAATCAGATGAATAAAACAAAACAGGAACAGACTCACAGGTATAAAGAACAAACTAGTGGTTACCCGGGGCAGTGGAGGAGGCATGAGGGGAGGGACAAGATAGGAGTAGTGGAGTAAGAGGTACAAACTACTAAGTATAAAACTTACATGTAACAAAGATATATTGTACAGCACAGGGAAATTTAGCCAGTATTTTGTAATAATGTAAAATGAAGTACAGCCTATAAAAATATTGAATCAGTATGTTGCACACCTGAAACTAATATAATATTATAAATCAGTTATACTTCAACAAAAAATAAAAATGGTAAAGCTTTAGAGGATTCAATAATAAAAAAAAGTAGATAAAAGTCTATGAAAGTAATGGCAGGAGGAGTCAAGATGGCAAGATAGGAGGATGCGGAATTCGTCTCTCTTCACAAATACATCAAGAATTACATCTACAAATGGAATAATTCTCACAGAGCAAAACATTAGCGGAAGACTTTAGACACCTAAAAGGACAAGACAAAATCTTCTTGCAATAGGTAGGATGAAAGAAAGAAAAAAAGAAAAGAGGAATCAGAAAAGAGACCAGCATCTCTTAGTGGGACACTGAAGGTGAGAAGACATTCCCACACTCAGGAAAATCCCCTCATGGTGGGGAAATCAGCTGAGGCAGAAAAGGAACTTTTGGGGATCAAAGGAGAACACCGCAATGGACTGTGGAAGGCATGACAAAGTAAGAATTGTGTGTGTGATCTGTATTGCAGCCCCATGCATCCCAACCTGAGCTGTGTCTCCTGCTCGGGGGGGTGTGGGGGTGTTAGGTGCTGGAAAGTAGGGTGTGGACCCACGGAGGGGAGACAGCTACTGGCTGTGAAAAGCCTGAAGGGACAGGAATAAAGAGCTCCACGACTAGGAAAGTTTGTAGAAGGCCATGATACCATAGAAGCAAGGCATTCCTGAGTGGCATGCACAGGCAGGGAGGCCATTGTAACCCATGTCCCCACAGCTGGTTCTGTCTTCTAGGACACTCGTAGGGGCACCCATCTGGTCAGGCTCCCCTAATCCTCGAGCAAAGGCCTCCTCCATCCAGGAAGTGTTCGGGGTCATGAGGGCTGCCCATGGCAAAGCCACCTCTGGAATCAGTCCTGGGTGCCCTTGCCTGAGATGGGAGCCCACCAGTGCTGGTGGGGTCTGAGTGCTAAAGTGTGGGGTGAAGAGAGTGGTTTCAGGGAGAGGACCACAGCTGGTTGTGCAAATGAGTGAGGAGCTCTATAGCCGGGAATGCCACTAAAGGAAACATGGTCTGCCTAGGAACCTATGTGTGTGCCATTGTTGAGTGATGGGCAAGGGTGGAGCCACCCACACCCCAGCACCTGCCTCCCAGTGGGCACTGGGAGGGACCCTATCAGAAAAACCATGTCCCAACATGGGAAACCTCCCGCAGCAGCCTCAGGACTGAGAGGTTGATAGCTTTTTCTTGATTCCAGTCTACTGCAACTGCCTGACACTTGCCTCAGTCTGCTGTACCTGCCTGCCGGTTTCTACCACCACAGGCACTTCACACACACCCCAGTTTGGCCACGATATCCCTCCCTGGCCTAAGCAAGTAGACAGTCAGACAGTGTCACTCTGCTGGGTATGACTCTTTGCGACCCTAGGACTGCTGCTCACCAAGCTCCTCTGCTCATGGCAAGAATACTAGAATGGAGCGTGATTCCCTACTTCAGGGCATCTTCCCAAAGCAGCGGTCAAACCTATGTCTCTTGCATCTCCTGCACTGGCAGGTGGATTTAACCACTAGCACCACCTGGGAAGCACCCCACCCTCCCAAGTGAGTAAGTGTGCCTCTATTAGTCCCTGATTTTGCTCCCTCTTGCCTATGGGCCTGAGGGTGGCATGCACACCAAGGTAAGGGTGAAATCAAAGATGAGCCCCAGGGGTGGTGCAGCTAAGAAGAGGAAAGGAAATCTCTCTATGTAGTTGTACAAGCTGTGGGTCAATCCCTGTGAGCTGCTTGGTAAATCCTGCATCTGTGGAATATCTGAATGGACAATGAGTGTTCCCACAACTGAGACTGGTCTAGCTTTCAGTTCAGTTTAGTCGCTCAGTCGTGTCCGACTTTTGCGACCCCATGAATCGCAGCAGGCCAGGCCTCCCTGTCCATCACCAACTCGTGGAGTTCACTCAAACTCACGTCCATCGAGTCAGTGATGCCATCCAGCCATCTCATCCTCTGTCGTCCCTTTTTCCTCCTGCCCCCAATCCCTCCCAGCATCAGAGTCTTCTAATGAGTCAGCTCTTTGCATGAGGTGGCCAAAGTATTGGAGTTTCAGCTTTAGCATAATTCCTTCCAAAGAAATCCCAGGACTGATCTCGTTTAGAATGGACTGGTTGGATCTCCTTGTAGTCCAAGGGACTCTCAAGAGTCTTCTCCAACACCACAGCTCAAAAGCATCAATTCTTTGGCACTCAGCTTTCTTCACAGTCCAACTCTGAAATCCATACAAGACTACTGGAAAAACCATAGACTTGACTAGACGGACATTTGTCGGCAAAGTAATGTCTCTGCTTTTGAATATGCTATCTAGGTTGGTCATAATTTTCCTTCCAAGGAGCAAGCAGCTTTTAATTTCATGGCTGCAGTCACCATCTGCAGTGATTTTGGGGCCCCCCAAAATAAAGCCTGACACTGTTTCCACTGTTTCCCCATCTATTTCCCATGAAGTGATGGGACCAGATGCCATGATCTTCGTTTTCTGAATGTTGAATTTTAAGCCAACTTTTTCACTCTCCTCTTTCACTTTCATTGAGAGGCTTTTTATAGTTCCTCTTCACTTTCTGCCATAAGGGTGGTGTGATCTGCATATCTGAGGTTATTGATATTTCTCCCAGCAGTCTTGATTCCAGCTTGTGCTTCTTCCAGCCCAGTGTTTCTCACGATATATTTTGCATATAAGTTAAATAAGCAGGGTGACAATATACAGCCTTGATGTACTCCTTTTCCTATTTGGAACCAGTCTGTTGTTCCATGTCCAGTTCTAACTGTTGCTTCCTGACCTGCATACAGATTTCTCAAGAGGCAGGTCAGGTGGTCTGGTATTCCCATCTCTTTCAGAATCTTCCACAGTTTATTGTGATCCACATAGTCAAAGGCTTTGGCATAGTCAATAAAGCAGAAATAGATGTTTTTCTGGAACTCTCTTGCTTTTTCCACAATCCAGCAGATGTTGGCAATTTGATCTCTGGTTCCTCTGCCTTTTCTAAAACCAGCTTGAACACCTGGAAGCTCACAGTTCATGTAATGCTGAAGCCCGGCTTGGAGAATTTTGAGCATTACTTTACTAGCATGTGAGATAAGTGCAATTGTGTGGGAGTTTGAGCATTCTTTTGCATTGCCTTTCTTTGGGATTGGAATGAAAACTGACCTTTTCCAGTCCTGTGGCCACTGCTGAGTTTTCCAAATTTGCTGGCATATTGAGTGCAGCACTTTCACAGCATCATCTTTCAGGATTTGAAATAGCTCAACTGAAATTCCATCACCTCGACTAGCTTTAGCAGCAGTGAATTTGGGGGCAAGTACATGAAGGAGTTAAGCCAGATCAGAGTTTAAGCTGCTGAAACAGTGCCCACCAGTGGGTCCAGAGATCTACCCAGAGGTATTGAAGGGCCTCCTGGGGAGGCAGGGGTTGGCTATGGCTCACGGTGGGAGCAAGAACACTGACAGTAGTTCGGTTCAGCCACTTGGTTGTATCTGACTCTTTGTGACCCCATGGACTGCAGCATGCCAGGCTTCCCTGTCCACTGACAGTAGAGGCCCCAGGAAAAATTATTATTACTACTATTCTTTTTTGTTTGTGTCATTTTATTGACTTGTTTTTATTATTTATTATTTGTATTTTAAATTTATTTTAAATACATTTTAAAAATTGTTTTTCTGCACTTGTTTTATGTTTTCTTTGATTTTTTTTTTAGTTCACTTTCTGTTTTTGTTTTTGTTAGTTTAGTCTTTCTTGACATTTGCATTTTTTAGTTTCTTGGTCTCTTGTTTTTCAAGGTTTTTTCTTTCTTTTCTTTTTTCCTTGTTTTTTTTTTTTTTCTATTTTTTTTGGTTTTGTTTTTACCATTTGTCTTGGGTTTGCCTTGTCTTTGCTTTCTTTTCCATTTTTTCTTTTTTCTCTTTCATGCTGTTCAGCTTGTGGGCTTCTTGATTCCTTGACCATGGTTCAAGCCTGGGTGAGTGCATCAAGTCCAGGATGTTGGACCACCAGAGAATTCCTGGGCCCAGGGAATATTAATCAGCATGTGTTCTCCCAGAGGTACCCACGTTGACACAAAGACCTGGCTCTGCACAACTGCCTGCAGACTCCAGTGCTGGACACCTCATGCCAAGCAACCAGCAAGATGGTATCACAGACCTACCCATCATCAGACATGCTGCTTAAAGTCATCTTACCTTGCAGATACCCCAAAACACCATGTAATGTGGCCCTGTTCATCAGAGGGAAAAGTCTCAGCTTCACACACCAGAGCACAAGCACCAGTCCCTCCCACCAGGAAGACTACACAAGTACCTGGACCAACCTCATCCACCAGGGCATAGACAACAGAAGCAAGAGGAACTATGGCTCTGTAAGCTGTGGAAAGGAGACCATAACTGTAGTCAGTCAGACAGAATGAGATGACCGAGAAGTATTTTGCAGAAGAAGAAGCAAGGTTAAAAAAACCACACAACCAAGTAAATAAAGATGAAATAGACAATCTACCTGAACATGAATTCAAGGCAATGATGATTAAGATGATTAAAATTCTTGTAAACAGTATGGAGGCACATATTGAGAAGACACAAGAAATGTTTAACAAGAACCTATAAAAACTAAAGAACAAGTAATCAGTGATTAATGGCATGATAACTGAAATGAAAAAATACACTGGAAAGAATCAACAGCAGAATATCTGAGGCAGAAGAACAGTTAGTGAGCTGGAAGACAGAATGGCAGAAATAACTGCTATGGACCAGAATAAAGAAGGAAAAGAAATGAGGATGTCTTAGAGACCTTCAGAACAACATTAAAAGCACCAACATTCTAGAAGAAGAGAAACAAAAAGGGACTGAGAAAATATTTGAAGAGATTATAGTGGAAAGCTTCCCTAACAAAGAAGATGAAATAGTCACCAAAGTCCAGGAAGTGCAGAGAGTCCCAGACAGGTAAACCCAAGAGAAATACACCAAGACATATATGAATCAAGCACAAATTTAAAACAAAGAAAAGAATATTAAAAGCTGCAAGGAAAAAGCAACAAGTAACATACGAGAGAATCCCTACAAGGTTATCAGCTGATTTTTCAGCAGAAACTCTGCAAGCCAGAAGAGAATGGCAGGATATATTTAAAGTGATGAAAGGGAAACACCTACAACCAAGATTACTCTACCAGAAACTATCTCTAAGATTTGACAGAGAAATCAAAAGCTTTAAGCAAAACCTAAGAGAATTCAGCACCACAAACCAGCTTTATAACAAATGATAAAGGAAATTTTCTAGGTGGGAAACATAAGAAAAGAAGAAGACCTACAAAAACAAACCCCCCAAAATTAACAAAATGGTAATAGGAACATACACATTGATAATTAGCTTAAATGTGTGTGGATTAATGCTACAACCAAAAGATACAAATTGGCTGAATAAATGAAAAGACCCATATACATGCTATCTACAAGAGACTCAGTTCAGACCTAGGGACATATACAGACTGAAAGTGAGGGGATGGAAAAAAATATTCCAAGCAAATGGAAATCAACAGAAAGCTGGAGTAGCAGTACTCAGACAAAATAGACTTCAAAATAAAGACTATTACAAGAGAAAAGGAAAGATGCTACACAAAAATCAAGGGATCAATTTTAAAAGGAGATATAACAATTGTAAACATTTTTGCCCCCAAATAGGAACACCTCAATACATAAGGCAAATTATAACAGCCATAAAAGCAGAAATCAACAGTAACACAATAGTAGTGAGGGGCTTTAACACCCCACTTATTCCAGTGGGTAATTCATCCAGACAGAAAATTAATAAGGAAACACAAGTCTTAAATGACACATTAGACTAGATGGGCTTAATTGATATTTATAGGACATTCCATCTGAAAGCAGCAGAATATAGTTTCATCTCAAGTACACCTGGAACATTCTCTGGAATAGATCACATCTTAGGTCACAAATGAAGCCTCAGTAAATTTAAGAAAATTGAATAAGCATCTTTTTTGATGACACTGCAGTTGGAAATCAATTACAGGAAAAAAAAACTGAAAAAACACAAATACATGAAGGCTAAACAACAGGCTACTCAATAACCGAGTGATCACTAAAGAAATCAAAGAGGAAATTAAAAAAAAAAAAGAAACAAATTACAACAAAAACACAATGACCCAAAAACCTATTCAGTTCAGTTCAGTTCAGTCGCTCAGTTGTGTCTGACTCTTTGTAACCCCATGAATCACAGCACGCCAGGCCTCCCCATCCATCACCATCTCCCGGAGTTCACTCAAACTCACGTCCATCGAGTCGGTGATGCCATCCAGCCATCTCATCCTCTGTCGTCCCCTTTTCCTCCTGCCCCCAATCCCTCCCAGCATCAGAGTCTTTTCCAATGAGTCAACTCTTCGCATGAGATGGCCAAAGTACTGGAGTTTCTGGGATGCAGCAAAACAGTTCTAAGAAGGAAGTTAGCAATACAACCTCACCTTAAGAAACAAGAAAAATCTCTAATAAACAATCTAATCTTATACCTAAAGCGACTAGAGAAAGAAGAAAAAGCCCAAAGTTAGTTGGAGGAAAGAAATCATAAAGATCAGAGCAGAAATAAATGAAACAGAAACAAAGAAAACAAAAGTAAAGATTAATGAAACAAAAAGCTGGCTGTTTGAGAAGATCAATGAACTTGATAAAATTTTACCCAGACTCATTAAAAAAAAAGGGAGAGGACTTAAATCAATAAAATTAGAAATAAAAAAGAAGTGACAATGGACACCACAGAAACAGAAAGGATCACAAGAGACTACTACAAGTAAACATACGCCAATAAATGGAAAACCTGGAAAATGGGCCAACTGTTAGAAAAGTACAAGCTTCCAATACTGAACCAAGAAGAAACAGAAAATATGAACAGACCAATCACAAGTAATGAAATTGAAACTATGATTAAATATCTTCCAACAAACAAAAGTTCAGGAACAGATGCCTTCACAGGCAAATTCTATCAAACATTTAGAGAAAAGCTAACACCCATCCTTCTTAAACGCTTTCAAAAAATTGCAGAGGGAGGAACACTCTGAAGCTCATTCTATGAGCCCACCATCCCCTGGCACAAAAACCAGACTAAGATACCACACACAAAAAATTACAGGCCAATATCACCGATAAACATAGATACAAATATCCTCAACAAAACATTAGCGAACAGAATCCAACAACATATTAAAAGGATCATACACCATGATCAAGTGATATTTATCACAGGGATGTGCAAGGATTCTTCAGTGTATGTGAATCAATCAATGTGATACATAATATTAACAAATTGAAGAATAAAAATTATATGATACTCTCAATAGATGCATAAAAAGCTTTTGACAAAATTCAACACCCATTTATGATAAAAACTCTCCAGAAAGTGGGCATAGAGGGAACCTACTTCAACATAATAAAGATCATATATGACAAACCCACAACACACATCATTCTCAATAGTGAAAAACTGAAAGCATTTCCTCTAAGATCAGGAACAAGACAAGGGTTTCCATTCTTATCACTATTATTCAACATAGTTTTAGAAGTCCTAGCCTTGGCAATTGGAGAAGAAAAAGAAATAAAAGTAATGCAAACTGGAAAAGAAAAATAAAACTGTCATTGTTTGTAGATGACATGATACAATACACAGAAAATCCTAAATATGCCACCAGAAAACTAGTAGAGCTAGTCAAAGAATTTAGGGGAGTTCCAGGATACAAATACACAGAAATCTCTTGTATTTCTATACACTAACAACAAAATGTCAAAAAGAAAAATTAAGAAAACAATCCCATTTACCATTGCAACAAAGAAAAAATACCTAGGTATAAACCTACTTAAGGAGATAAATGACCTGCACTCAGAAAACTATAAGATACTGATGAAATAAAGCAAAGATGACACAAACAGAAGGAGAGATATACCATGTCCTCGGATTGAAAGAATCAACGTCATGAAAATGACTATACTACCCAAAGAATCCACAGATTTAGTGAAATCCCTATCAAATTACCAATGGTATTTTTCACAGAATTAGAACAAAAAATTTTACAATTATTTTATAGAAACACAAGAGACCCCCAAATAGTAAAAACAATCTTGAGAAAGAATAACAGAGCTGGAGGAAATCAGGCTCCCTGACTTCAGACTGTACTACAAATCTACAGGCATTTGCAGTATGGTATTGGCACAAAAGCAGAAACACAGATCAATGGGACAGGAGCGAAAGCTTAGATATAAACTCACACACCAATGGTAACCTAATCTATGATACAAGAGGCAAGCATATACAATGGAGAAAAGGCAGGTTCTTCAGTAAGCTGTGCTGGGATAACTGGACAGCTACATGTAAAAGAATGAAATGAGAATATTCCCTAATATCACACAAAAGTAAACTCAAAATGGATTAAAGACCTAAATGTAAGGCTGGACAATTAAACTCTTAGAGAGAAACGTAGAATACTTTTTGACATAAATCACAGCAAGATCTCTTTTGATACACCTTCTAGAGTAATGAAACTAAAAGCAAAAATACACGAGTGGGGCCCAATTAAACTTAAGTTTTTTTAAGTAAAGGAAACCATAAACAAAACAAAAAGACAACCCTCAGAATGGGAGAAAATATTTGCAAATGAAGCAACTGGCAATGAATTAATCTCCAAAGTATAAAAACAACTCATGCAGCTCAATAACAAAAAGACACAAAACAACACAATAAAGAAATGGGCAGAAGAACTCATAGACACTTTTCCATAGAAGACATATGGACGGCTAACAAACACATGAAACGCTCCACATCACTAACTATTAAAGAAACGCAAATGAAAACTATAATAAGTGATTACCTTATACCAGACAGAAAGGCTATCATCAAGACATCTACAAACAATAAATGCTGGGGAGGGTGTGGAGAAAAGGGATGGGAATGTAAGTTAATAGGACCACTATGGAGAACACTACGAAGGTTCCTCAAAAAACTAGACATAGAACCACCATATGACCTAGCAATCTCATTCCTGGGCACAGACCCGGATAAAAACAATTCAAACAGATACATGCACCCCAGTGTTTGTCGCACCATTATTTATAATATCCAGGACATGGAAGCAACCTCAACGTCCATTAACAGAGGAATGGATGAAAAAGATGTGGTACTCATGGACAATGAGAATCACTCAGCCATAAATCAGAATGAAACTCTGTCATTTACAGAGACATGGATGCGCCCAGAGGCTGTCACATGGAGTGAAGTGTTAGGAAGAGAAAAAGGAATATTGTACATTAATGCACATACGTGCAATCCAGAGGAACGGTACATATGAACCTGTCTGTAAAGCAGAAATAGAGAGAGATGGGGAACAATCATATTGACACCGAGTGAGGGGAAAAGGAGGGTGGGATGAATTGGGAGGTCGGGACTGATATATATATATATATACACTGCTGCTGCTGCTAAGTCGCTTCAGCCGTGTCCGACTCTGTGCGACCCCAGAGACGGCAGCCCGCCGGGCCCCCCGGCCCTGGGACTCTCCAGGCACCACTACGTATAAAACAGATAACACATGAGAAACTACTCTACAGCACAGAGAGCTCTACTCGGTGCTCCGCGCGGATCTAATGGGGAGGAAAGCCAAGAGGAGGGGCTGTCTGTATACACCTGGCTGCACAGCAGAAGCTAACACAGCGGTGTAAAGCAACAGACTCCAATTTAGAAAAGTGGTCTGTGCCATGTGGTTGTCTGCTTTCCCAAATTAAAAACTAATCTAAAATCTTCTTCAATCATGAGAATATGGGATGACGAAGAATAACAGGAAAAACCAAGTTATTTCCTTCTTTGTTAAGCATAAAGCATTCCGGATACAGAGCACTGCATGGGAGGATCTGACGGGACAAACATCTCCTCTGGAGAGCTGTGAGGTGTTTCCTGGGAGTGGGAAAGGGAGGAGCAGTTCGGAGAACAGGAGCGTTTGTCAGAGCCTTTATGCCCAAAGGATTAAGTGCAGAGAAAGTGATTCTTTAAAGAACCACACCTACAGAGGTGCGACTAAGACACCGAGGACCTCCAGGTGATGGCACAAACTAAATAACAGAAGCTGAGTAGAAGCAGCAAAGCTAGATTTGGAGGTTACTGACTGGACTCATTTAGTGAGGATGATAGTAAAAGCAAAGGCTATTACTGAAGCATCAAACATTCACAACAAAAGCCCCGGGAATGCTTTACAGGGAAGCATGTAGAACTAAGTAGAACTCCATCATTCTAATGAGGTGAATGGAGAGAGACACAGGCCACACTGTCCTGCTTGCCACTGTTTTCTCCATTACCTCCTACCCCATCTCAGGAAGTACTGGCTAAGGGAGAACACGCCCCCACGTTCTTGCCTCTTTGGAAAACTTGTGTTAGAATCACTTTCCAAATCTTGTGGCTATAATAAATCTAGAGAAATAAAGACAAAGAAAACAAACCCGAGCTTAAAATATATACACATGTATAGGTATACACACATATCTACATACTGAGATATACATATATAATTTTTAGCTTAGGCATTTCATAAGAGCAAAGACAAACAAAACAAAACAACCTTCTCAAGTCATAGAAAAAAGTACAGGAAAGAATATTGCAAGCCAGGGGCAGTCTTGAAGTAGGGTATCTTACTCTGTGATGTAGGTACTACATGCTTTAAAATAAAACCATTTCCAAGATGAAATGGCAGAAAGGCAAAAGCTCAGTTAGATAACAATAAAACAGACACTTTCTTTAGGTTTTTGATGTACTCAGATGCTTTAATGTAGGGGCCATTTTACCACCACAGAATCCCTCTGGGAGGCTGATTGGTCCTATCTCAACAGAAAAGGCGAGGGCGGGACTTGTTCGGGGTCCTCCAGCTGGGAGGGCTGGAAGGACGCTGACGTGAACCCAGGGCCACCTACCTCTAAGGCCATGCTGTCGAATAGACCATGTCACATTCCTTAGAGATACCAGGGAGGTGTCCTGCAGATGCTCTGAGGAGTATCTGCTTATCAGGCACGCTGGAGAGCTAGCTCGGCACAGCAAGCAAGGCCCAGCCAAGTGCTCTCTGGGCAAGCTGCGGAGGACTCCGAACGCGACCAATCACGCAGTCGCAGAGAAATCTAGGGACAGGCCCCGTGTTCCAGAGGGGCAGTCTCAATAGGCCATCACTATCATGCTATGTAGAAAGATTATTTTAAAAGGGGCGTGTGTGTGTGTGTGTGTGTGTGTACACGTGCATGAAAATCGTGTATCCCTCCTTGTTTAAAGACATTATCTGTGTCTGGGGAATCTATCAGTAATTAGGATAGAAAGTAATACTTAACACTGGAAAAACTTTGCTTGCTTTTCCTAGTGACTATCTTGGCCCCATCTGAAAAAACAGCTGTGCACACAGGAACACAAGATTTGGATTCCCTCTCCGAAGCTGAGAAATAGTCACTGAATGAAGCAGTGCGGGGACAGAGAAGGGCAGGTGGAAGGAATGACGCTTCAGGCCAGTCAGGGATGGGAGGCAAGGGGCGTGCGTCACCGCAGCTCTTATCTGTCAGCTCAGGGAGAAAGGAATTGGCCTTGCCTGACGGGCACCATAAAAGGCGAGGCAGGAGGAGGACGAGGATGCACGGAAAGATGCCCTTTTAGGAGAAACACAAATCCCGCGAGAGCTGCCTAAGAAATTATCCTGGTCTTCCACTTCCAAGACAGGGCAAAAGAAAAAGCCCTTGTGGTTGTGAGCATAACTGTAGAAACATCCAAAACCAAAGCCTTGTTACTTTCTAAAGCAGATCGGTTTGGACAGAAGAGTCACACGTCAGTGGAGAAATAAAGTTCACGAAAACCATGCAGTTTAAAGATGTATGTTCCAACGAATATGTCACAGTGAAGAGTAAGGACAAAAAAAAAGCAGTGACGTTTAAAACAACCCCCCTTAAATACAGTAACTTCGGAGGACATCTTGGAACATTGACCTAAATGCGCCTCAGGTATTCAGCGCATACGTGTACAAGGCCTGCCATCTGCTGACAAGGTTTGGTACTGCTAGTTCGGAAAGTATTGAGGCAGCGGATTTTCTCAGAGGATAATTTATTTACTCAATTTTTGTAGCAAGTGCTTAACATTAATTACTAATGACATTAGTCAAGTCTCAACAAATATCAGATCTTGGTCCTCATATCTGTATATTTCCTGTTTTACAATATAAGACAGAACACCTACTTCTGGGCAGGAAGAAATTCTGGACTGGTAGCGCTCCCAGTTACTATTCTCTTTCTCCTGTTAGGGAAATGGAATCATACAGTATGAATTATTTTCAGTCTCACTTATTTCATAAATATCATGTCTGTGGGAGTCAGGCATCATATTAAACATAGGACTAGTCTGATCATTTTCTATGAACAGATCACAATCTTATCTACTCTACTGCTGATGAACATCTGAATTGTTCCTAATTCTCGGCTATTACAAATAGTGCAACTCTGGACGTTCTTGGCTATGTCTTTTGGTGGACATATGTCTGCATTTCTGTTGGGTCTATGTTTGGAAGTGATACTGCTGGGTCATAGAGTATTAAGTATGGACAGAGTAACATGGAAACATATATTACCATATGTAAAATAGATAGCCAATGGGAATTTGCTTTGTGACTCAAGGAACTCAAACCGTGCTTGGTAACAGCCTAGAGGGGTGGGAAGGGGGGTATGGGGTGGGAGGTTCAAGAGGGAGGGGACATATGTATACCTATGGCTGATTCCTGTTGATGTATGGCAGAAACCAACAGAATACTGTAAAGCAATTATCCTTCAATTAAAAATAAATAATTAAAAAAACTTAGTAATAAAGCTAAAATTTTCCAAAGTAGCTACACCAAATATATTCTAAACAACCACATATGAGACAGCACATGAGAGCACTATATATTTGCCAACTCGATGTTACGGGTCTTTTAAAAATTTTAGCAATGTTAGTGGAAATGCAGTAGTATCCTGTGAATTTAATTTTTATTTCCCTGGTGACTAATGAGAGGAATGTCATCTAATACATTTAATAGCTATGTGGGTATCCTTTTTTGTGAAAAGTCTATTGCTGGGAGTTCCCTGGCAGTCCAGTGGTTAGGACTAGGCACTTTCACTGCCGTAGTTCACTATCTGGATGGGGAACTAAGATCCCACAAGCTGCATGGTGCAGCAAAAAAAAAAAAAAAAAAAAAATTTCTTGCCCACCTTTGTATTCAGTTATTTGTCTTTGTTTTATTGACATATAGGAGTTCTGTACAGATTCTAGTTATGAGCCCTTTTTCAGTTATATGCATTACCAATAACATCTTCTTTGTTCTTGTCTGTGGTATGAAATATACACTGATTCAAGTACAGACCAACAGAGCATCAAGCAGAAGGGAAGAGGGACTTCCCTGGTGGCTCAGATGGTAAAGAATCCACCTGCAATGCAGGAGACCTGGGTTCGACCCTTAGGTTGGGAAGAACCCCTGGAGGAGGGCATGGCAACTGACTCCAGTATTCTGGCCTGGAGACTCCCCATGGACAGTGGTGCCTTGTGTGCAGCAGTCCATGGGATTGCAAAGAGTTGGATATGACTGAGCAACTAAGCACACACAGAAGGGAAGAGAAAATTAACATACTTAAGTTCCTTACTTAAGAACTTACTTAAGAATGTTCAAACTACCGCACAATTGCATTCATCTCATACGCTAGCAAACTAATGCTCAAAATTCTCCAAGCTAGGCTTCAACAGTATGTGAACCAAGAACTTCCAGATGTTCAAGCTGGATTTAGAAAAGGCAGAGCAACCAGAGATCAAATTGCCAACATCCATTGGATCACAGAAAAAGCAAGAGAATTCCAGAAAAACATTTACTTCTCCTTCATTGACTACGCTAAAGCCTTTGACTGTGTGGATCACAACAAACTGTGGAAAATTCTTAAAGAGATGGGACTACCAGACCACCTGACCTGCCTCCTGAGAAACCTGTATGCAGATCAAGAAGCAAC